>NC_056741.1:244795150-245395150 GCF_019279795.1 Protopterus annectens | reverse complement strand
TGGGATGAGCCAGAATGCCCTGCAACACAGCAGTGGCAAAGCCTGCTCTAGTTTTGGAATACAAAGGCAGGTGGTAGTGTTTTGTGAAGGTATGCACAGAACTCCAAGTGGCTGCCTCCAAAATATCTTTGGTAGGAACTCCTCTGAGGAAGGCTGTAGAGGTAGCTGTGGCCCTGGTGGAGTGGGATCTGATGCCTGTAGGGACAGATTTCCCATGATAGGAGTAACAAAATCGTATGCAGTGGCCTATCCATTTTGAAATTGTCTGTTTGGTAACAGGCTTTCCTTGAGCTCCTATAGCATAGGACACAAAATGTTGTTCTGATTTCCTGAAAGGCTTTGTTCTGTCCAAATAGTAACGTAGCTGTCTATGGATGTCTAAGGAATGTAGCAGCCTTTCCCCTTTGTTTTGAGGATTGGGGTAAAAGGTAGGTAAGTGAATGGCTTGATTTAAAGCTACCCTGGATACCACTTTAGGCATAAATGACGTGTTGGTTTGAAGGGAAACCCTGTCCTGATGCAAGATGAGAAAGGGCTGCACAGCCATGAGGGCTTGTAGTTCTGAAACCCTATGAGCTGAGGTAATGGCCAGAAGGAAAGCTGTTTTCCAGGACAAATATTGCAAATCTGTTGAGGCAGCTGGTTCAAAGGGAGGCAATGTTAATTTTTCCAGAATGTAATTAAGATCCCAGGCTGGCACTGGTTGTTTCCTTGGTGGTCTTATATTCTTAGCCCCTCTGAGGAACTGTCTTACAAGTGGGTGAGAGAATAACGGTGGATCCGTGTTGAAGTGGGTGAGAGAATAACGGTGGATCCGTGTTGAATTCTGCAGAAATGGCTGAGGCATGGATTTTTATGGAGGAAAAAGAAAGACCACTGTTCAGCAGCTCAGCTAGATACTGTAATACCCGAGGCAAATTCAGTTTTCTAGGGTCCTGGCCTTTTTTCTCATTCCAAGAGCAAAATCGTTTCCATTTTGCGGAGTAAGCCTTTCTAGTAGATGGCCTTCTGGCCTCCAGAATGACGTCCTGCACCTCTTTGGGGAGTAGGGTCTGTTGTGGTGTTAAGGAATTTTCCATGCAGCGAGATTGAGTTTTCAGCTGACTGTGAAGAGTTTTGTAGCTGTGCTGAGTCAACAGAAGAGGCATTAGAGGTAGAGGCCAGGGAGGAGTATGTGTTAGGCTCCTCAGGAGTGGGTACCAGTGCTGTCTTGGCCAGTCTGGAGCAATCAGTATCATCTTCGGTATGTCTGCTCTTGCTTTCAAGAGCACCTTGGGCAGAAGAGGCAGAGGTGGGAAAGCGAACACTGTCCATGCTGTCCAACAATGAAAGGGCGTCCACTCTCCAGGCCTTTGGGTGAAAGGTCCTTGAACAAAACCCAATTGGTGATTCCTGTGGGAGGCAAAGAGATCTATGTCTGGCCTCCCCCATGCTTGGATTATCTTTGTAAACACCTGAGGATGCAACTTCCATTCGTGCGGATCTGTCATATTTCTGCTTAGATTGTCTGCCAGTGTGTTTTCCAAACCTGGCAAGTACTGTGCTTGAAGTTCGATTTGCCATTCCAGAGCCAAGTTCCAAAGTGTCATGGCTAGTCTGCACAGGGGGTATGAATGTGTTCCTCCTTGTTTGTTTATGTACCACATTACTGTGGTGTTGTCTGTTCTTATCAATAATTGTCCTGGATGCAGGAGGTCCTTGAATGCTGTAATTGCATTTATCACTGCTAGCATTTCTTTTTGATTGATGTGAAGGTGCCTTTCCTTTTGGGACCATTTGCCTTGAATGCACTTGCCTGTCATGTGCGCCCCCCAGGCATAATCTGAGGCGTCTGTTGTGATGACTTGATTTGCTTGAGGCTTGCAGAATGGGAGACCTGTGTTTGCTTGACATGCTTGGGCCCACCATAGAAATTCCTTTTGCAAACATGGAATTATTGGTATTATTGTTTCCAAATTGTGGCTGTGTTGAGACCATAGGCTTTTTAGGTACCATTGAAGTTTTCTCATATGCAGCTTTGCACATGGGATTAAAAGAATGCAAGATGCCATGAAGCCCAGAGCCTGCAGGATTTTCCTTGCAGTAAGCCTGGTGCAATTTGTTAGTATTTTGAAGTACTGAGTTAGTTGCCCTTGTTTTTCTGGCGTAAGGTAGGCCATCTGGGTGTTTGTGTCCAAGTTGGCACCCAGGAAAGTTATTTTCTGAGATGGTGTTAGCCTGGATTTCTCTTTGTTGATTGTGTATCCCAGTGAAATCAGTAACCGTGTTGCATAAGTCAGATGTTCCAGAAGTATGTGCTTGCTGTCCGCTTGGATCGGGCAGTCGTCCAAATAAGGGTAAATTTGTATCCCTTGAAGTCTGCAGTAGGCAATTACTGATGCCAGGCATTTCGTGAATACTCTGGGCGCAGTAGATAAGCCAAAGGGCAATGCAGAGAATTGATAGTGGATTGAACCTGCAAGATATCTGAGGTATCTTCTGCAGCTTTGTCCGATTGGGACATGCAGGTATGCCTCCTTGAGGTCCAATGTTACCAGCCAAAACTCCTTGCCCAGCATGGGAAGAAGCTGCTGTAATGTGAGCATCTTGAATTTTGGTACGAGTAGAAATGTATTTAGGATGGATAAGTCCAAAATGGGTCTCCAGTCGGTTCCTTTCCTTGGTACCAGAAATATTCTGGAATAAAAACCTTGACCTTGTTCGTGAGTAGGTACCTCTTGAATAGCTTTCATGTCCATGAGTTTTGAAATTTGTATTTGTGCCTCTGCCCTTTGATTGTGTGGCAGGTTTGGAAGAGTGTGAAAATGAAATCTGTAGCCTCTGTTTATAATGTCCAGGATCCATTTGTCTGTTGTGATATGTCAATTTCTTGTAAATAATGCCAGCTTTCCTCCCAAGGGAGCTGCCAGCTGAGACTTGCTTGGCATGAAAAGGAGGAAGTCATTGGGTTTGTTTTCTGTATTGTTGTGTACTGTCTTCGCCACCTCTTGGTGCTGGAGTTTGCCATTGTCTGCCTCTATATGATCCTTGAGATTGTCCTCTGCCCCTTGAGCGCCTGCATCTACCTCTTTGGGGCTTGTCCGTGGCTGGAAAGGACCAGTTTTTAGAAGGCAATTTCTGCTAAAACGAGGTGGTTGTACCTGTAGAAAAGCCTTGACAGTTTGCATAGATTTAGCTTTTTCTTCCATTTTCCGTAGTATCTCCTCAGCATTAGTACCAAATAGTACATCCTTTTGTAAAGGAGCATCTAGTAGTTTAGCTTTAACATGATCAGGCAAGCTTTGTTCCCTAAGCCAGGCATGCCTACGAACGACTGATCCTGTAACAGCAGCTCTACTTGAGGCCTCTAAGGCATCATAGCCACATTGTAAGGTGTGTTTACCCACTTGCTCTGCACTATGCATCATATCCTGCAATTCCTTCAAATCTGGTTGTTCAGGTTGAGACATTTTATTTCTTAATTGTGATAACAGAAACTGCTGATATTTAAGCATATGGAATTGACAATTTAAGGCCCTCATGGCTAGGGTGGCAGAGGTGTATACCTTTTTTCCCCACCTTTCTAAGGATCTAGATTCTCTTTTGGAAGGTAGTGGATTCTTGGCTGTAGAGGCCTTCATTCCCTTGGGGCCTTGAGAAATGGTTTCAGGGTCAGCATTATGGCTTTTGAAAAGAAATTGGTGAGAGTTGGGAACTCTGTAGTACCTATCAGGTTTGACTGGGGCAGGAGGCAGGGAATCCGGATTAAGACAAGCCTCCGAGTAAACATCATCAAGTATGTCCAAGACAGGAGGTATAGCCAGAGGTCTGTGTTGAGGTAACAAAAGAAATTCCCTAAGCCTTTTCTTGGAATCAGAAAAGTCTTGGCCTTCCCAATGGAAGTGTTCCCTCAAGGTGTGCAAGGTTTCCCCAAAAGAAAAATCCTCTGGGGGAGATACAGAAGGAATGGACTGTTCTGCATCGGAATCTTCATAAGGAGAGTACGAGTGTTCCTCTACATCAGAATGATCTGAGAAAATGGAGCCCTGTTCAGAAGAGGGAGAATCTTCCTCCACTCTGGGTCTCTTGTCTGGAGGAGGTTGGGAATCCCTGATAAGAGAAATTAAATCCTCAGCCATTTTAAGCATCTGCTTTTTAGGCATGGGGCCCGGGGATGGGCCCTGAGCAACAGGCCTCTTGGGATGCATGGCTGATTTGGACTTAGTAAAGGCCTTAATGGAAAAGGAAGATGAGGGCCTAAAGACACCTTGGGTGGAAGTGGGCCTGCCCATATTAGGAGGTTCAACACTCACAGTGGCTTTGATGTTTGTAGTCTGAGTAAGGGCCGAGGTACCTGCGGTCTCGGGTACAGAAGACACCGCCAAGGAAGTGTCGTCGGTAGTCAGGGACTGCAAAGGTGTCTTACTGAGAACCGGACCACGTGCAGCCGGTTTTGGCGTGGTGTCAGTGGAGACCGCGGGCCTCGCGAGTCGGTCCTTGTCCTTGCGTTTTTTGGACAAAACGGTAGTCGGAGTCTCCGACGACATTTTAAAATCAAAGGCTTTACCAAAATAATGTTGGGCGAACTCCGCCCGACGCTTAATAGTGCGTTTATTGAAAGTCGCGCAAAAGCGACAGCCCGAGAAGTCATGGTCTGGGCCCAAACAAGGTATGCAGAGGAAATGGAAATCCTTATGCGGGATTTGCTTCCCACAAGAAATACAATTGTTAACTTTGTCTGACATCGGTCTGAGGCAAGAAAAGTTTCCCCAACGGGGTACTTAGCTTTATAGAAGACTTCGGTTTCCAATTTTTTGTAAATTCAGGAGCTGGCCGACCGGCACTTGCGAACTGCTTCTGCTTCGGGCACCGCACGGCAAAAAAGACTGAAGAATATGGCGTCGGCTGTGTCTTGTATACCCCTGTCGCACTGACGTCAGGAAAGAAAGCGACGACAACCGACGCCGGACCTAGACTTTGGAATTCGGCCGACCGAGGGACCGCCTGACGGCAGAGAACCCATATGTGATTACTGCAGCTGTATGCACGATGAACATCCAGGACTGCAACAGTGAATACGCTTGAACATCTACATTTATGGTAATTGTACACAACTGTACTATGTCCTTTGTGTTTCACCGTTGCAGTCATTACATGTGAGTTGATTCCCAAAGCTGTAGAAAGGGTGGAGGCAGTCCAGAAGTGTTTGGGCTAGCTAGTATGCCCTGCAAGACTGCAGCTGCAAATCCTGTCCTGGATTTGGAAAACATAGACAGGTGGTAATGCTTGGTGAATGTGTGTACAGAGCTCCAGGTAGCCTCCAGAATGTCCCTGGTAGGGACTCACCTCAGGAATGCTGTAGAGGTAGAAGTTGCCCTAGTGGAATGTGTTATGACCCCCTAAGGGGTTGGTTTCCCATGGTGTTTGTAGCAGCAATGGACACAGTGTGCTATCCATTTGGAAATGGTCTGTTTTGAAATGGCCTTGCCCTCTGTCCCTGGTGCAAAACTGAGTAGTAACTGTTCAGATTTCCCAAAGGGCTTAGTCCTATCCAGGTAGAATCTGAGCACATCCAAGGAGTGCAGGATCCTTTCCCCTTTATTTTGAGGATTAGGGAAGAAGGATGGCAAATGGATAGATTGGTTGAGAGACACACTGGACACCACTCTGGGCATAAAGGAAGGATTAGTCCTGAGGGAGACCCTGTCAGCATGAAAAATAATGAAGGGTTCCACGGCCATACGTGCTTGAAGCTCAGACACTCTTCTCGCTGAAGTGATGGCCAGGAGCAATGCTGCTTTCCAAGAGAGGAATTTTAAGTCTGTTGATACTGCAGGCTCAAAAGGGGCAGTGTGAGCTTTTCCAGTAAAAAGTTAAGGTCCCAAGCTGGGGTGGGTGCTCTCCTTGGTGGCCTTAAGTTGTTTGCCCCTCTCAGGAACTGTTTGAGGAGAGGGTGAGAGAATAGGGGAGGCTCAGAGTTGTAACGAGCCAAGATGGCAGAGGCATGGATTTTAATGGAGGAAAAGGACAGGCCTCTGTGGAGAAGATAGAGTTGTGTACCTACCATAAATGTAGATGTTAGAGTGTATTCACTGTTGCAGTCATTACACTTGGGTTATCCTGCTGGCAGGCGACCCTCAGTCGGCCCGAGTTTCAAAGTCCTGGTCTGGCGTCTGTTGCTGTCGCCTCTTCCCGGACGTCAGTGCGCCAGGGGTAAAAAAATTTGCAACCGACGCCATTTTCTTCAGTTTTTCTTGCCCCAGATGTCAGGTGCCCCCAGATAGGAAGGCTGGAAAGATAAAATTATGCCAAAAAACATGCATATATAGCTATAAACATTTCCTTCATCTATAAGCAAATACACCATATAGGTTGTATAGAGATGAGAAGTACAGAAAAGTCCCAGCAATGAAACAAGGGGGATGGTGGGTGGGTAACCCGGACTGCAACAGTGAATACACTCGAACATCTACATTTATGGTAGGTACACAACTGTACTATGTTCATCGTGTTTCACTGTTGCAGTCGTTACACTTGGGTAGAATCCCAAAGCTGAGGTTGGGCGGCTGGGTCTAAATTGGATTTGGAGAGGCTACCAGGCCCTGCAGAACTGCAGTGGCAAAGCCTGCTCTGGATTTGGAGTAGAGAGGTAAGTGGTAGTGCTTGGTGAAAAGTGTGCACTGAGCTCCAGGTTACAGCTTCTAATATGTCGTTGGTTGGTACTCCTCTGAGGAAAGCTGCTGAAGTGGCTGCTGCTCTGGTAGAATGAGGCCTAATGCCCTTAGGCACTGATTTGCCATGTTGTGCATAACAGAAGCGGATGCAGTGTCCTGTCCATTTTGAGATTGTCTGCTTTGAAATAGGCTTTCCTTGTGATCCTGCAGCATAGGCTACAAACAGTTGCTCAGTTTTTCTGAAAGCTTTTGTTTTGTCCAAGTAGAATCGTAGCGGTCTGTGTATATCCAAAGCATGCAGAAGTCTCTCCCCTTTATTCTGGGGTTTTGGGTAAAACGTAGGTAAATGAATGGTTTGGTTTAAGGCCACACTGGAGACCACTTTTGGCATGAATGTTGGGTTTGTCCTAAGAGAAACACTGTCCTGATGAAAAATGAGGAAAGGTTCCACAGCCATTAATGCCTGTAACGCTGAGACTCTTCTTGCTGAAGTTACTGCTAGGAGCAGAGCAGTTTTCCATGATAAGAATTTTAGATCAGCTGTGCTGGCTGGTTCAAAAGGAGGCAGTGTGAGTTTTTCTAAAACAAAATTGAGGTCCCAAGTAAGTACTGGTGCTCTCCTTGGGGGGGCTTATATTTTTTGCCCCTCTGAGGTACTGCCGTAGTATACGATGTGAAAAAATAGGAGGTTCCATATTGTAATGAGCTGAAATGGCAGAGGCATGGATTTTAATAGACGAGAAAGGTAAGCCTTTGTCCAGCATCTCAGTTAGGTATTGTAAAATCTGAGGTATATTAGGGACAAGTGGTTCGAGCCCTTGTGCCTGATTCCAAGCACAGAATCTCTTCCATTTTTCTGCATAAGATTTCCTAGTGCTGGGCCTCCTGGCTTCTAAAATGACATCCATAACAGCTTTAGAGAGAGAGGTGCAGTCTGAGTGGCTACATTATCTGCCATGCTGCCAGGTTTAAGGTTCTGAGTTGACTGTGCAGAATCTGATTGTTTTGTTGTGTCAGAAGATGAGGAATTTGAGGTAGAAACAAAGCTGGGCCTTGAGACAAAGTCTTTAGGATTGGGTACCAGTGCTGGCGTGGCCAGTCTGGGGCAATCAGGATCATTTTTGGTCTTTCTTGTCTGACTTTTAGTAGCACCTTGGTAAGAAGAGGCATCAGAGGGAAGGCATACACTGTCAGGCCTTTCCAGCTGAATGATAGAGCATCCATTTCCATGCTTGAGAGTGACAAGTTCTTGTGCAAAATTTCTGTATTTGGTAATTGTGAGGGGAGGCAAAAAGATCCATGTCTGGGCGTCCTCATTATCATGCTGAACACTTGTGGATTTAGCTTCCATTCGTGAGGATCCATGAGATTTTTGCTTAGTTAGTCTGCCAGTGTATTTTTTGTTCCTGGCAGGAATTGTGCCTGCAGATGTACTTGATAGGTCAGTGCTGTGTTCCACAAAGTCATGGCTTGCCTGCATAGGGGGTAGGAATGTGTGCCCCCTTGCTTGTTTATGTACCACATAACTGTGGTATTGTCCGTCTTTAGTAATAGTTGTCCTGGATGTAGTAGGTCCTTGAAAGCTGTCAGGGCATTCTGTACAGCTAGCATCTCTTTTTGATTGAAGTGAAGATGCATTTGTTCCTTGGGCCACGTGCCCTGAATACATTTTCCTGCCATATGTGCCCCCCAGGCATAATCCAATGCATCCATTGTTATTGTCTGCCTGGCTGTGGGTAAGGTGAAAGGCTGCCCCTTGTTGTGGTGACAGGCCTGGGACCACCATCGAAACACCTGTTGTAGGCAGGGAATTAAAGTTATGATAGTCTCCAGGCTGTGACAATGCTGAGTCCAAACACTTTTTAGTTACCATTGTAGTTTCCTCATATGCAGTTTTGCATATGGAATTAGTAGAATGCAGGATGCCATGAAGCCCAGGGCCTGCAGAATTTTTCTTGCAGGGAGCTGGGTTTTTGTTGCCATCATTTGAAAGTAATGAGTCAGTTGCCTTTGTTTGTCTGGCGTGAGATAAGCCATCTGGGCAGATGTATTTAAGCTTGCACCCAGGAATATTATCTCTTGAGAGGGCACTAGTTTTGATTTCTTTTCATTTACTGTGTACCCTAGGCAAATTAGTAATCTTTTTACAAACGCCAGATGTTTTAGAAAAATGTCCTTGCTCTCTGCTTGAATAAGGCAGTCGTCCAAGTAGGGATATATTTGAATTCCTTTTTGTCTGCAAAATGCAATTACTGGTGCCAGGCATTTTGTGAAGACCCTGGGCGCAGTAGGTAAGCCAAAGGGCAGTGCAGAGAATTGGTAATGCATTGAGCCTGCTATGAATCTGAGGTATCTTCTGCAAGATTGTCTGATTGGGACATGCAGGTATGCCTCCTTGAGGTCCAAAGTAACTAGCCAAGCCTTCTTGCCCAGGATGAGCAGAAGTTGCTGTAGTGTTAACATTTTGAAATTTGGAACATCCAGGAAAGTATTTAGGATTGACAGTTCCAGTATTGGTCTCCAGGCTTTGTCCTTTCTGGGTACTAAGGAAAGTCTTGAGTAAAATCCTTGTCCCTGTTATTGCTGTGGAACTTTTTGAATAGCTCCCATGTAAGAGCAGCAATCTGTTTTTGAGCCTCTGGCCACTGGTTTTGCGGCAGATCTGGCATACCTTTTGGTTTTGGAAGCATGTGGAAGTGGAACCTGTAACCCTTTGAAACAATATTCTGCACCCATTGGTCCTGGGTGATCATGTGCCAATTTTTTGAGAAAAGTGCTAGCTTTCCCCCTAAGGGTACTGTCAAAAGGTAAGTGCTTGGCATTTGTAGAGGAAAGTCATTGCGACTGTTTCCTATAAGGTTGTAATTTGTCTTCCCCTCCTTTGGGGGCTGAAGCACCCCATTGTTTAGGTCTGTAGGAGCCTTGGGGCTGAGATCTGCCTCTTGGGCGTCTGTATCTGCCTCTTTATGGCCTGTCTGACACTGGAAAGGACCAATTTTTTGAAGGCCAGTTTCTGCTAAATCTAGGTGGTTGAACCTGTAAGAAATCTTTCACTGTCTGCATTGATTTTGCTTTATCCTCCATTTTCTTTAACACCTCTTCTGCCTTAACACAAAACAAAGCATCATGCTGTAGTGGGGCATCCAATAATTTTACTTTAACACGGTCAGGTAAACTTTGTTCTTTCAAGCAAGCATGCCTTCGAATAACAGAGCCTGTAACTGCGGCTCTACAAGAAGCCTCTAATGAATCAAAACCACATCGCAGAGTATGCTTTCCCACTTGTTCAACTGTATGCAATAAATCCTGCATTTCCTTACTGTCAGGACTTTCTGAATTTGAAACAATTTTCTGTTTTAACAATGACATGAGGTACTGTTGACATTTAAGCATGTGAAACTGACAGTTTAATCCCTATCTGAGGGGACAGGATTTTTAGCAGTGGAAGCCTTAACCCCTTTAGGACCCCGAGAAATTGTTTCTGGGTCTGCAGCGGGGTTTTTGTAAAGAAACTTATGAGAGTCAGGGACCCTGTAGTACCTATCTGACTTAACTGGTGCAGGGGGTAAGGAATCAGGAGACAGACTGGATTCAGAAAAAACAATCAACAATATCAAGCACAGGAGGGATAGCCAGGGGCCTGTGCTGAGGCAATAAAAGAAAGTCTTGAGCCTTTTCTTGGATTCTGAATAATCCTGGCTCTCCCAATGGAAATGCTCCCTCATGGTGTGCAGGGTTTCCCCAAAAGAATAATCCTCAGGCGTTGAGGCTGAAGGTATAGACTCTTCTGCATCAGAGTCCTCATAGGGAGGGAGAGAATATCCCTGATCAGAAGAGGAATCAGAGGAAATGGAAACCTGGTCAGAGGAATCACAGTCAGTGTCTTGCCTAGGCCTTTTGTCAGGAGGGGGATGGGAACCCCTGATTAAAGTAATTAGGTCTTTGGCCATTTTAAGCATCTGTTACTTTGGCATGGATGACTGTTGTGGAGAATGCTGTACTTGTTTCATTGTCTTTGCTGCTGTAGTGGGCTTAATTGTAAGTTGTGAAGGTCTGAAAACACCCTCAGAAGCAGATGCCTGCTCAGCGGCTCCGGACCCATCTGAGGGTATAGTTTCCGTAGGCCCAATACCTTGAGTTTCCACATGCCTCGGTGTCTCCACGTGGCTGTCGGTTACGGCCTGTGGCTCTGAGGTAGCGGGTGTCAGGGTCTGCGAAAGCACCTCACTGAGAACCGGCGACTGGCCTAGAAGAGGCTTTGTCGTCGGTTTTGGACCTCGGATGCCTGTCCTTTTTTTTGTCTTTGCATTTTTTATAAATTCCGGTCGTCAGTTGTTCGACGGCATTATGTAATTAAACCTTCGGCCAAAATAATGTAAAGCGAAATCAAACCAACGTTTAATAGTGCGTTTATTGAATCTAGCACAAAACTGACAACTAGTAACGTCGTGGTCAGGGCCTAGGCAAGGAATACAGTAAGAGTGAAAGTCCTTATGAGGTATTTGCTTCCCGCAAGAAATACAAATATTAACTTTTACTGACATCGGTTTGGATCAAGAAAAAGTTTCCCCAACGGGGTACTTAGCTTTATTGAGGACTTCGATTCTGAAACTCAATTTTGAAAATCTCAGGAGTCGGCCGACCGGCACTTGCAAACTGCTTTTGCTTCGGGCACCGCGTGGCAAGAAAGACTGGAGAAAATGGCGTTGGTTGCAACTTTTATACCCCTGGCACACTGACGTCAGGGAAGAGGCGAAAGCAACCGACGCTGGACCAGGACTTTGGAACTCGGGCCGACTGCAGGTCGCCTGCCAGCAGGATAACCCAAGTGTAATGACTGCAACAGTGAAACACGATGAACATCTGCAAAGTAATGCAAAATTAGAGGCAGGGAGGGCAGAGTTGTGTCCTCTCCTTTAGACTGAATCCAGGAGCAATACCTTTTCCACTTGTCAGCATAGGACTTCCTGTACTGGGTCTTCTGGCTTCAAGAATGACATCCAGTACCTGCTTGCTTAGGCTGGTCACTGGGGGAGAATTCAAGGAATAAGTCAGGCTGCAAAGACTTGGGGTTTGCAGTTGCGGATGCAAGATCTGTCCCCGCTGTTGAGTGAGCAGGGTGGGGCTCTGGGGTAGTTGCCAGGGTGGCACCGGTGACAGGCTGTGCAGCAGTGGGTAGCAGTGCTGGCATGACCAGTCCAGGGCAATCAGAATTGTCCTTGGTCTGTCCTGTTTTATCTTGAGAAATATTCTTGAGAGAAGGGCCAGAGGGGGAAATGCAGAGATTGAAAGGTTTACCCACTGGAAGGATAGGGCATCCACTTTCCAGGCCCTGCTGTGAGGTGTCCTGGTGCAGAATTTGCTGAGCTGGTGATTGCAGGGGCAGGCAAAGAGATTCACCTCTGGAGTCCCCCATTTCTGAATCAGAAGGCTGAAGGTGCTGGGCTCTAATTGCCACTCATGAGGGTCTAGGATATTTCTGCTTAAGTCGTCTGTCAGTGTGTTTTGTTTGCCTGGCAAGAAATGAGCTTGCAGATGGAGCTGCATGTCCAAGGCAGTGTTCCACAAGGCCATGGCTATCCTGCAGAGTGGGCAAGAGTGAGTTCCCCCCTGCTTGTTGATGTACCACATAACTGTGGTGTTCAGTTTTTATTCATGTATGTTCATGTACTGCTGTAAAGTTTTTTCACATGCTTTTTTTTAATGTAATCTCATTTTGAATGTTGGAGCTTATCTCCCCGGGCCTCTACTGAAAATGGACATATATCCAGCTAGACTAGCCCAGTCAACAAATGTAAAATAAAATAAAATAAATATTAGCAGGGGTCCTGGTGAGAGTAGGGATCTGAAAGCTGTTAGAGCATGCTGCACAACTGAACATCTCTTTTTGGTTTATGTGCAGATTAATTTGACTTGGGCTCCAGTGGCCCTGAATGCCCTTGTTGTCCAGGTGTGCCCCCCAGGCATAATCTGATGCGTCTTTGGTTAGGGTCTGGGTGGCGTGGGGTTGAGTAAAGGGTAGTCCCTTGTTGAGGTTGCATGCTGTTGCCCACCAAAGAAACTCTGTCCTTAGACAATTAATGATAGGAAAAAGTTATGTCTTACCATAACGTTCCATCTGTGATGCTGATCCTCGTTCAGTCATGATGCATGGGTATCGGTTCCGACCTCGGAACCAAGCCAGCTATTTTCCAAGCTCGCATCAGCCACAAACTCTCGAGCTAAACTCTTACCCATAAATTCCCCTCTCCCTGTTACCTCAGACTGAGTTTGCAAGTCAAAAGAAGGTACAAGCTAGCTCTGGTCAACTGACCTATCTGAATAGGAAGGTGAGATTCACTATAAGCCTCAGGAGGGGGATGGAGGGAGGGTCGTAATGACTGAACGAGGATCAACATCACAGATGGAACGTTATGGTAAGACAAAGTACAATTTTGTACCTACCATAAATGTAGATGTTAGAGTGCTCATACAGCTGCAGTCATAACAGATGGGTTATCCTGCCGTCAGGCGGGTCTTCTGTCGGCCGAATTCCAAAGTCTAGGTCCGGCGTCGGTTGTCGTCGCTTCTTCCCTGACATCAGTGCGGCAGGGGTAAAAAAAGAGGCAGCTGACGCCATTTTCTTCCATTTTTCTTGCCCCAGATGTCAGGTGCCCCCAGAAGGAAGGCAAACATAATGTTATGCAAAGATGCAATGTTGATAAATCAAAAACAGTAGTTGCAAGCAAATAAACCATAAAAGAATAACCCAAAAAGGTTATATGAAAAGTGGTTGTCATAAGGCCTATCCTAAGAGGGGTCGGAGGGAGGGAAACCTGGACTGCAGCTGTATGAGCACTCGAACATCTACATTTATGGTAGGTACAAAACTGTACTGTGTTCATCGTGCATACAGCTGCAGTCATAACAGATGGGTAGAATCCCAAAGCTAAGTAAGGGTGGTAGGCACTAAGTGGAACTAGGAGGGGCTAGGATGCCCTGCAGGACTGCTGTGGCAAAGCCCGCTCTAGATTTTGAGTATAGTGGGAGGTGATAGTGCTTGGAGAAAGTGTGCACTGAACTGGCTGCTTCCAAAATGTCCTTGGTAGGGACCCCCCCTGAGGAAGGCTGCAAAGGTAGCTGTGGCTCTGGAGGAGTGGGATCTGATGCATGCAGGCACAGTTTTTCCATGAAATGAGTAACAAAGGCGTATGCAGTGGGCTATCCATTTTGAAATTGTCTGTTTGGAAATAGCCTTCCCTGAGCACCTACAGCATAGGACACAAAGAGTTGTTCAGATTTCCTGAATGATTTTGTTCTGTCCAAGTAGTAACGTAGTTGTCTGTGAATGTCCAAGGAATGTAGTAGTCTTTCCCCTTTGTTTTGTGGATTTGGATAAAAGGTAGGTAAGTGGATAGTCTGATTCAAAGCTACACTGGATACTACCTTTGGCATAAAGGTAGGATTGGTTCATAAGGAAACTTTGTCCTGATGGAAAATGATGAATGGTTGCACAGCCATGAGGGCGTGAAACTCCGAAACACTGCGTGCTGATGTGATAGCCAGAAGAAAGGCTGTTTTCCATGGCAAGTACTGTAACTCTGTTGAAGAAGCTGGCTTGAAGGGAGGAAGGGACAGCTTTTCCAGTACGTAGTTGAGGTCCCAAGCAGGGACTGGTGGTTTCCTGGGGGTTTTATATTCTTATTTATATTCTTTGCCGCTCTGAGGAACTGCCTTAAGAGAGGGTGAGAGAATAATGGAGGATCTGTGTTGTATTGTGCAGAAATGGCTGAAGCGTGGATCTTGATGGAGGAGAAGGAAAGTCCATTGTTTAACATCTCAGCTATGTACTGTAAAATTTGAGGTATATTTATTACCCAAGGATTCTGTCCCTTTTAGAGATTCCAGGCATAAAATCGTTTCCATTCGGTGGAGTAAGCCTTTCTAGTCGAAGGTCTTCTGGCCTCCAAGATGACGTCATGCACCTCCTTGGAGAGGAGAAAAGTACAGTTTTGTACCTACCATAAATGTAGATGTCCGATAGGTATGCAACTGCAGTCCTGACATATGGGTTGTCCTGCCTCAGGCAGCCCTTCGGTCGGCCGGATTCCAAAGTCTGGGTCCGGCTGATGTCGCCCTTTCCCCGACGTCAGAGCACCTGGGGTATAAAAGCGTCAGCCGACGCCATCTTCTTCAGTGTTTCTTGCCCCAGATGCCAGGTGCCCTCTAAGGAAGGCTAAATTTTGAAAATAGAGAAAAAATTCCAGACAAGTACAACAACATAAAAACAAATACACCATAAAAGATTACCCCAGGTAGCTAAAATGAGGGGTAGAAACCCAAGAGAATACCACAGAGGGGTAGGTGGGAGGGAAAACCTGACTGCAGTTGCATACCTATTGGACATCTACATTTATGGTAGGTACAAAACTGTACTATGTCCTTCAAGGATGCAACTGCAGTCCTGACATATGGGTTGAATACCATAGCCAACCTGGGGGTGGTAGGCACTAAGACAAAGATGGTGTAGCTAAAATGCCCTGCAGGACTGCAGAAGCAAACCCTGCTCTGGATCTGGAATATAAAGGCAGGTTATAATGTTTGGAAAATGTATGCACGGAGCTCCATGTAACAGCTTCTAAAATGTCCTTTGTTGCCACTCCTCTTAAAAAGGCTGTGGAGGTAGCTGTAGCTCTGGTGGAATGTGGCCTGTTGTCAGCTGGCACAGTTTTTCCATGAAAAGAGTAGCAGAATCGAATGCAATTTCCAATCCACTTAGAAATTGTCTGTTTGGAAATTGCTTTTCCCTGCAATCCAGCAGCGCAAGCTACAAAAAGCTGGTCAGATTTTCTGAAGGACTTTGTTCTGTCCAAAGAGTAGCGCAACTGTCTGTGTATGTCCAAGGTGTGCAGAAGTCTCTCTCCTTTATTTTGAGGATTGGGAAAGAAGGTAGGCAGGTGAATAGCTTGATTCAGGGACACCCTGGATACCACCTTTGGCATGAATGACGGATTGGTTCTCAAAGAAACTCTGTCCTGATGAAAAATGAGAAATGGTTGTATTGCCATAAGGGCCTGTAGCTCAGAGACTCTTCTTGCTGAGGTTACTGCCAGAAGGAAAGCCATCTTCCAAGACAGAAATTTCAACTCTGAAGATGCTGCTGGTTCAAAGGGAGGAAGAGTTAATTTTTCCAGCATGAAGTTGAGGTCCCATGCAGGCACTGGTGGTTTTCTTGGAGGGTTGATGTTCTTTATACCTCTTAGAAACTATCTTAGCAATGGGTGAGAAAATACAGGTGGATCAGTGTTATATTTGGCAGATATTGCTGAAGCATGTATTTTTATGGAAGAATATGAAAGGCCATTGTGGATCATTTCAGCCAAATATTCTAGGATCTGTGGAATGCTCATCACTGATGGGTCTTGACCCTTTTTACTGTTCCAGATAAGAAATCTCTTCCATTTTGCTGAGTATGTTTTTCTAGTGGAAGGTCTGCTCGCCTCCAGGATGATATCTTTTACCCTTTTGGAAAGTGTATCCTGAGGAATAGTCATGGAATCTTCCAAGCTGTCAGCTTCAATGTCTTCAAGCTGGGGTGTAGTGTCCTGTAATTGTGCTGTGTCAGAAGAAGTGGCCATTGAGGAAGGAGCCACGGATTGGTGTGTGTCAAGCTCCGTAGCAGTGGGTACCAGTGTTGTCTTGGCCAGTGTGGAGCTATCAGTATGACTTTCGGCTGCTCTGTCTTGATCTTTAGTAACACCTTGGTCATCAAAGGAAGAGGTGGGAAGGCATATAGTGTTAGAGAGTTCCAACTGAAGGAGAGAGCGTCCACCTTCCATGCTTGAGGATGGTATGTCCTTGTGCAAAACTTTTTCAGATGGTGATTGAGGTGGGAGGCAAAACGATCTATGTCCGGCCTTCCCCATGCTTGAGTTATTTGTAAGAAAATGTCTGGATGCAACATCCATTCGTGTGGATCCATGATGTTTCTGCTTAGGCTGTCCGCCAGAACATTGTCCTTCCCTGGTACAAACTGGGATTGTAGCTCTATTTTCAATTGTAGGGAAATATCCCAGAGATTCATTGCCAGTCTGCAAAGAGGGTAGGAATGGGTACCTCCTTGCTTGTTTATGTACCACATAACCGTGGTATTGTCTGTCTTTATTAGTAGATGGCCCTGATGCATGAACCTTTCGAAGGCCTTGATTGCATGTATCACTGCCAGCATTTCTTTTTGGTTGATGTGCAGGTGCTTTTCTTTTTGTGTCCATTGTCCTTGAATGCATCTGCCCTCCATGTGCGCCCCCCATCCATGGTCTGAGGCGTCTGTTGTTATGGTTTGACTTGTATGAGGCTTGCTGAAAGGCAGACCTTTGTTTATCTGGCTTGCTTGGGCCCACCACAGAAATTCCTTTTGAAGGCATGGAATGAGTGGGATCAATGCTTCCAGGCTGTGGCTGTGTTGAGACCATAGACTTTTTAGATACCATTGTAGCTTCCTCATATGCAGCCTTGCGTGTGGAATCAGAAGAATGCAAGATGCCATGAAACCCAGGGCCTGCAGGATTTTCCTTGCAGTCATCTGGGTGTGTGTTACTAATTTTCTGAAGTATTCTGGTAATTGCTTTTGTTTTTCTTTTGTCAGAAACGCCATCTGGGTGTTTGTGTCCAGTGTGGCACCCAGGAAAGGTATTTGTTGGGATGGTACGAGACTTGATTTCTGAATACTGACTGTGTATCCCAAGGCCTGCAGTAGGTGAATGACATAGTCCAAGTTTTTTTAACAAGGCTTGTTGGCTGTCCGCTTGTATAAGGCAGTTGTCCAGGTAAGGGTATATTTGTATCCCCTGAAGTCTGCAATGTGCAATTACTGATGCCAGGCATTTCGTGAACACTCTGGGCAGTAGATAAGCCAAAGGGCAATGCTGAGAATTGATAATGCTCTGAGCCTGCAAGAAATCAGAGGTATCTTCTGCAACTTTGTCTGATTGGGACATGCAGGTATGCCTCCTTGAGGTCCAGAGTTACCAGCCAAGACCCCTTGCCCAGCATGGGAAGGAGTTGCTGTAAAGTCAGCATTTTGAATTTTGGCACAATAAGGTAAGTATTCAGTGCGGACAAGTCCAGAATGGGTCTCCATTGGTTTTCTTTTCTTGGAACAAGGAACAGTCTTGAATAAAATCCTTGGCCTTGTTCTGCAGAAGGAACCTTTTCTATTTCTCTCATTTGAAGTAAGTTTGTTATTTGTTTGAGTGCCTCTGCCCTTTGATTTGGTGGCAGGTTTGGCCTGCCATGTCTTGTTGGTGGTGTATGAAAATGGAATCTGTATCCTTTGTCTATTATGTCCAGTATCCATTTGTCCTTTGTAATATTGTGCCAATTTTGTGAGAATAAAGATAATTTTCCGCCCAAAGGTGCTTCTAATTGAGCCCTGGATGGCGGAGTCAAAGTCAAGTCATTGAGATTGTCCCTCCGGAGCAGTGGAAGGTCCTGCCCCACCTCTCTGGTTCGGAGGCTGCCACTGACGTCCTCTGTAGGAGCCTCGAGTTTGCCTTCTACCTCTGCCACGTCTGTTTTTGCCTCTCCGAAATTTGTCTGTGTCTGGAAAGGACCAATGCTTAGAAGGCCAATTCCTGCTGAATCTTGGAGGCTGTACCTGGAGGAAATCTTTGACTGTTTGCACTGATTTTGCCTTTTCCTCTATGTTCTTTAAAACCTCTTGTGCAATAGCACCAAATAGCTTATGTTTCTCTAGTGGTGCGTCCAAAAGCTTAATTTTCACATGGTCTGGCAATGTTTGCTCCTTTAACCAAGCATGTCTGCGTATGACCACACCTGTCATTGCTGCTCTACATGAAGCTTCCAATGCATCATATCCACACTGAAGGAAATGGTTGCTAACCTGCTGAGTATTATGAACCAATTCCTGTAACCCCTTTCTATCTAATGGTTCAGGGGAAGCCAATTTCTTTTGCAAGTCATCCAACATGTATTGCTGATACTGAATCATATGAAATTGACAATTTAATGCTCGCATAGAAGGGTGGAAGATGTATATACTTTCTTGCCCCACCTTTCTAAAGCCCTAGAATCTCTTTCCGAAGGAAGTGGATTCTTAGCAGTAGTGGAGGAAACCCCTTTAGGCCCCTGAGAAATAGTTTCAGGGTCAGCAGTATGGCCCTTGTACAGAAATTGATGTGTATCTGGGACCCTGTAGTACCTGTCTGGCTTGACAGGAGCAGGGGGGAGGGAATCAGGGGAAACACTAGATTCTAAGTACACATCATCTAAAACATTTAAAACTGGAGGAATAGCTAAGGGTCTATGCTGAGGTAGCTTTAAAAATTCCCTTAACCTTTTCCTATAATCTGAGTATTCTTGGCCTTGCCATCTGAAGTGTTCCCTCATGGAATGAAGTATTTCCCCAAAGGAAAACTCCTCAGGAGGAGAAGCAGAGGGAATGGATTCCTCCGTATCAGAATCCTCGTAGGCCGGGAAGGCCTCCTCCTGGTAGTCTGAATGTGCAGAATCACCTGAGGCCTCATCGGAGGACTGGGGATCTACCTGCTCAACCCTAGGCCTCTTGACAGAAGGCGGCTGAGAGCCCCTATCTGGATGTGGCTGAGAACCCCTAATTAAAGAAATAAGGTCCTCAGCTAAACTTAAAATTTGAGAACCAGAAGTGGATCCCAGAGAAACAGATCTTGGAGGGAGAGACTTAGCCTGTTTGGCAGCCTTAGCATGTGTGTAGGCCTTAATGGACATAGACACTGGGGGCCTGGCAGCCCCGCGTGCTGGAGTTATCTTATCCACTGAAATGGTGTCAGAAATATCCTGGGCTACAGTCTCAGAGGAGAGAACAGAAACCGGCACCGAGCTGGCCTCCGGTACCGAAGTAACCGGTGGGGCGGTGTCGTCAGCCTGTAGCGGTTGTGAAACTGGCTCAGAAGAGACCGAGACACTCGCGGTAGGCCTAAGCGTGGTGTCGGCCGAGATCGCTAGTGTCGGTCCTTATCCTTCCGTTTTTTAGGTAAATGTGCTGTCGGAAGCTCTGACGGCATGATATAACAGAAATCTTCCCCAAAATAATCCTGTGCAAACTCTGACCGACGCCTAAGAGTGCGTTTATTGAAAGAAGCACAAGCTGTACAGGCCGAGACGTTGTGTTCTGGGCCTTGGCAGGGTAAGTAGTAAGAGTGGAAATCCTTATGAGGTATTTGTTTCCCACAAGTTAAACAATTATTAACTTTTACAGTTTTATCTGACATCGGCTGAGGCAAGAAAAGGTCCCCAACGGGGTACTTAGCTTTTTTGAAGACTTCAGTAGCTGAAAACACAGGAGCTGGTCGACCGGCACTTGCGAACTGCTTCTGCTTCGGGCGCCGCGCGGCAAGAAAGACTGAAGAAGATGGCGTCGGCTGACGCTTTTATACCCCAGGCGCTCTGACGTCGGGGAAAGGGCGACATCAGCCGACGCCGGACCCAGACTTTGGAATCCGGCCGACCGAAGGGCTGCCTGAGGCAGGACAACCCATATGTCAGGACTGCAGTTGCATCCTTGAAGGACATCTGTTGGGAAATCAAGGAATTCTCCATGCAGCTAGATTTAGAGTCTTGAGCTGGCTGTGAAGGGTTTTGTAGTTGTGCTGGGACAACAGAAGAGGGACTAGAGGTAGGATCCATGGTGGGGAGTGCGTCAGGCTCCTCAGGAGCGGATACCAGTGTTGTCTTGGCCAGTCTGGAGTGATGAGAATCATTTTTGGCCTCTCTGCTCTGGCTTTTAATAGTACTTTGGGCAGCAGAGGAAGAGGCAGGAAGGCATAGACTGTCAGTGTTGCCCAATTGAAGGAAAGTGCGTCCACTTTCCAGGGTTGTGGATGATAGGTCCTTGAACAAAATTTTTTCAACTGGCAATTTCTGTGGGTAGCAAAGAGATCCATGTCTGGCTGTCCCCATGCCTGAGTTATCTTTGTGAAAAGCTGAGGATGCAACTTCCATTCGTGTGCTGTCATATTTCTGCTTAGGTTGTCTGCCAGTGTGTTTTCCTTCCCTGGCAGGAATTGTGCCTGCAGTTGAATTTGCAATTCCAGTGCTGTGTTCCATAGGGTCATGGCTTGCCTGCACAGGGGGTATGAATGAGTTCCCCCCTGTTTGTTTATGTACCACATCACTGTGGTGTTGTCTGTCCTTATCAATAGCTGGCCTGGATGCAGTAGGTCATTGAAGGTCATAATAGCCTTTTGCACGGCTAGCATTTCCTTTTGGTTGATGTGGAGGTGCTTCTCTTTTCGGGTCCATTTTCTCTGAATGCACTGATCTGTCATGTGTGCTCCCCCAGGCGTAGTCTGAGGCGTCTGTTGTGATGATTTGTGTTGCTGGAGGTACACAGAAAGGAAGACCTGTGTTTCTTTGGCAAGCTTGAGTCCACCACAAAAATTCCTTTTGAAGGCATGGAATGAGTGGGATAATTGTTTCCAAGCTGTGGCTGTGTTGAGACCATAAGTTTTTCAGGTACCATTGAAGTTTCCTCATATGCAGCTTTGCACATGGGATTAGTAGGATGCAAGATGCCATGAATCCCAGAGCCTGCAGGATTTTCTTTGCAGTTAGCCTGATATAAGTTGCCATTTTTCTGAAGTATTGAGACAGTTGCCCTTGCTTGTCTGGCGTGAGGTAGACCATCTGGGTGGTTGTGTCCAAGCTGGCACCCAGGAAAATTATTTGTTGAGAGGGTATTAGTTTTGATTTCTTTTTGTTGACTGTGTATCCCAGGAAGTTCAACAGTTTTATTACAAACGCCAGGTGCTGCAGTAGTATGTCCTTGCTGTCCGCTTGGATCAGGCAGTCATCCAGATATGGGTAGATTTGTATCCCTTGTAGTCTGCAGAAGGCGATTACGGATGCCAGGCATTTTGTAAACACTCTGGGCGCAGTAGATAAGCCAAAGGGCAATGCAGAGAATTGGTAATGGGTTGAACCTGCAAGAAATCTGAGGTATCTTCTGCAATCTTGTCTGATAGGGACATGCAGGTATGCCTCCTTGAGGTCCAATGTTACCAGCCAAGACTCCTTGCCCAGCATGGGAAGAAGCTGCTGTAATGTGAGCATCTTGAATTTTGGCACCTGTAGATATGTGTTTAGGATGGATAGGTCTAAGATAGGTCTCCAATCGTTGTCTTTCCTCGGAACCAGGAATAGTCTGGAATAAAACCCTTGACCTTGTTCTTTTGCAGGTACCTCTTGAATTGCTTTCATGTCTATGAGAGCTGAAACTTGTTTTTGTGTCTCTGCCCTTTGATTTTCTGGCAGGTTTGGCATGCCTCTCATTTTTGGAAGGGTGTGAAAGTGGAACCTGTAGCCTCTGTCTATAATGTCCAGAATACATTTGTCTTTTGTAATAATATGCCAATTGAGAATAATGTCAATTTTCCGCCCAAAGGTGCTGCCATTAAAGCTTTGCTTGGCAGGTGTAGGGGGAAGTCATTGTGTCCGTTTTCTAAAAGACTGTGATCTATCTTCTCCACCTCTTGGGGTTGGTGCTTGCCACTGTCTGGCTCTGAAGGATCCTTGAGGTTGCCCTCTGCCCCTTGGGCGCCTGTATCTGCCCCTTTGAGGTCTGTCCGTGGCTGGAAAGGACCAATTCTTTGAAGGCCAGTTTCTACTGAAACGTGGAGGCTGTACCTGCAGGAAATCTTTCACTGTTTGCATTGATTTCGCTTTTTCCTTCATTTTCTTTAGCACCTCCTCAGCTTTAACACCAAACAATACATCTTTTTGAAGAGGAGCATCTAATAATTTAGCTTTGACATGATCTGGTAAGGTTTGATCTTTGAGCCAAGCATGTCTACGTATAACAGACCCCGTAACAGCAGCTCTACATGAGACCTCTAAAGAATCAAAACCACACTGCAAAGTATGTTTTCCCACTTGCTCTGCACCATGCAACAAATCCTGCAACTCTTTTAAATCTGGTTGTTCTGGTTGTGTCATCTTGCTTTTCAGCTGAGATATCAAAAACTGTTGATACTTTAACATATGGAACTGACAGTTTAATGCCCTCATGGTTAAAGTGGCAGAGGTGTACACCTTTTTCCCCCACCTTTCTAAAGCTCTGGAATCTCTCTCTGAAAGTAATGGATTGTTAGCAGTAGAGGCCTTAATTCCCTTGGGACCCTGTGAAATTGTTTCTGGGTCAGCAGTATGGCTTTTATATAGGAACTGGTGAGAATCAGGAACCCGGTAATACCTGTCTGGTTTAACAGGAGCTGGAGGCAAAGAATCAGGATTAAGGCTGGCTTCTGTGTACACATCATCCAATATATCTAAAACAGGAGGGATAGCCAGAGGTCTATGCTGGGGGAGCAGAAGAAATTCCCTGAGCTTTTTCTTGGAATCTGAATAATCTTGGCCTTCCCAGTGAAAGTGTTCCCTCAATGTATGCAGGGTTTCCCCAAAAGAGAAGTCCTCAGGGGGGGAGACCAAGGGAATAGACTCCTCAGCATCAGAGTCATTGAATGGAGAATAGGCATAATCCTGGTCCTCGGATAGTTCTGAGGTAATAGAAGCTTGAACTGAGGAAGGGTAGTCTTCCTCTAATCTGGGCCTTTTGTCAGAGGGGGGATGAGAACCCCTGATAAGAGTAATCAAATCCTCAGCCATTTTAAGCATCTGTTTTTTAGGCATAGTGCCTTGAGAGGGGGTCTGAGGAACCTGTTTTTTGGATTTCATGGCTGCTTTAGATTTAGTGAAAGCTTTAATAGAGAAGGAGGAAGGCCTGAAGACCCCTTGAGAAATGGCAGGCCTGTCTAAATTCTGAGTATCCCCGCCAGGAGTGGCGTCGGGATCTGTAGTAGGAATGGGGGCCGAGGAGCCTGCGACCTCGGGTACTGAAGACACTGGTAATGCTTTGTCATCGGTACTCAGAGGCTGCGTAGGCGCCTCGCTGAGTACCGGAGAACCGGCAGTCGACCTTAGCGTGGCTTCAGTAGGTGGTGCGGACCTCGTGTGTCGGTCCTTATCTTTGCATTTTTTGCTCAAAACTGGAGTCAGAGTATCCGACGACATAATATAATTAAATTTTTTGCCAAAAAAGTGAAGGGCGAATTCCGCCTGACGCTTAATAGTGCGCTTACTGAATCTAGCACAAAAACAGCAGGCCGAGACGTCGTGGTCTGGGCCTAAACAAGGTATATAGAAAGAGTGGAAATCCTTATGCGGTATTTGCTTCCCACATGAAATGCAATTATTAACTTTGTCTGACATCGGTCTGAGGCAAGAAAAGTTTCCCCAACGGGGTACTTAGCTTTCAAGAAGACTTCGGCTGAAATACTTTCGTAAATCTCAGGAGCTGGCCGACCGGCACTTGCGAACTGCTTCTGCTTCGGGCACCGCGCGGCAAGAAAGACTGAAGAAAATGGCGTCGGCTGCCTCTTTTATACCCCTGCCGCACGGACGTCAGGGAAGAAGCGACGACAACAGACGCCGGACCTAGACTTTGGAATTCGGCTGACCGAGGACCCGCCTGACGGCAGATAACCCAAGTGTGATGACTGCAGCTGTATGCAAGAAGAACATCTACAATTCAGAGGGCCTGCAACCTCAGGAACCTCCCCAGTGCATGACGTAAAAGCAATGAGAACAAAATCTGTTAAAACTAGTAATGCGCTACATTAATAACTTGCCTTACAAAAATTGTTTTTCTGGATGAATCTCAACTGAGGAAATGGGACAGAAGTTTGCATTTCCAGATCAGACTGTCCTAGAGCATCTCCTTGGGGAATGAATAAGACATAAGTAGCCGCTGTTCTTGTCCATCAGAGATGAAACAAAATTATACTAAGATAACAAATGATAAATTAATCAATAGGATCACTCAACGCAGGTATCAACATACAATGACTGATCCAGTCTGCCAGAGAACAGGTTCTCTCTGAAATGCGAATGTCTGAATGGCCCATTCCCATATCTTTATGGCTTAGCACAAGGGGGTGAAACCACTTCCCCCACCACAGTTTGCCCTGAAAGGCAAAGAGGGCAAGCGTAAGGAAGACTGTCTTCATTTCCAAGACAGAGACCTTCAGTGTGGATTCAGACATTGTCCATACATCCTGAACTGTCTGTCAATTGTAAAGACATTATGTCCTCACACACAGACATCAGGGGTGACCGTTTCCATGGGTGTGAGTAACCGAAATGGACGGTTTATAATAGGGTTTATGGACTCCATCCATTACTGAAGGTGCTACTTGCATGCTCATGGTAAGATATATTGTCTGACATCAAGAACCACTGCATACCTTCATGTGGAGTCTTCCATGGGGCACCATCAGGATGGATACTACCATGAAACCCAGAGTATTTCAGTATTGCT
Organism: Protopterus annectens; assembly: GCF_019279795.1. Classification (NCBI taxonomy): domain Eukaryota; kingdom Metazoa; phylum Chordata; order Ceratodontiformes; family Protopteridae; genus Protopterus; species Protopterus annectens. The sequence goes on along the minus strand of NC_056741.1, from coordinate 245,370,148 downwards.
CTGGGTTCCATGAAACCCACAGTACTTAACCATTGCTCTGCTACCATTTCTTCAGAGTTCAAAAACACAGATCTTGGATTGTAGAATTTACTCCAGTGGAAAATGAAACTTGCAAAGAAAAGTGTGTCCAGAAGGTAACTAATAAAGGTGAGTCATTGGGACTATACAAAATTCACTGTAATATTAAGATATTGGTATTCTTAAAAAAAATAAAACAGATTAAGGCATACAACAAAACCAAAGTACACTGGAAATCAGAATTTAATTATATCTCAAAATTAAGGCTTAGAACTAAAAACAAGCCACATGAACAAACATAAAATCAAGCTATAGAGTGTGCCAATTTTTAACAGCTGCCAGTAAGCAGGTTTAAACAAACTCTAAAAATTCCGGAAGACAATCAAGAAAATTGGCACAAAACTGGTCTCTCCTAAGGCAGGTACAAAAGCTCAGAACAACTCATGACACCTCAACAAAATGTCTAACAACCTACCCTTTCCACTCCACTGCATACTCATCTTGAATACCCCACTTTAAGATTATCAACTCGAACTCTCTAAGCTTTAAACACTTTACAATTACACCCTATCCTAAAAATAACACCCCTTCCTCGGCAAAAGAGTACCATCCAATAGCAAACACCCATCCTCTAGTTAAAATACTAACTTCTACAAATTCTAAACTACATAAAATAAATACATGCTGTCTTTTAGAAGATTTTGGTTTTACACCACACTACACAACTGTAACAGTGCTCTACAGTTTAATCAGATTTACAACAATACAGACAAGGAAACAAGACCGTTAACTCAGGCCATGCTCCTACACCTCATGCACACCTTCAAAAATGTTGACCACCAGTAGCTCAGTTTTTGGTTCCCTTTGCTCCCACTGCTTATTAACACATCACCTTATGATCTACCCAATACTACTATAACATTTACATGGAAAATGAGCTTTAACAATAGCAAGGAAATCTGATCACACACTGAACTTGCAACTCCAACACAATTTTGCATGTATAAAATTGGCTTACATTCAACAAAATCATTGTCAATGTTAAAAATCTTTCGGTCTTTCTTTGGTACTCATCACAGGCTATGATCTTTAAAACAACCTACCACTGCTAATCCATCAAACTGAAAGCCACTGAGTAAATATCACACAATCTCCCACCTACTAGAAGTGAAGTTCACAAGCCATTGCCAAAAATATTCTGATCCCAAGGCTGGAATATACTTCGTCTCCTATATCCCTTTACTTGTAGCAAAACATAAACAACTCACATTCTGCAGAGACTGAAATATTGAGATGTACTCATGCTTTCAGCTGTTCTCTCCTGTTAGAGCTTAAAAGCTAGAACAAACTTTCTACTGCACACACTCACTTTTAAAGCTTCCTAATGATGACCATTACCATCTTCATAGTAACTGGTCTTTATGACACATACTTTGTAGTTAATTAAGAAGTCAGTCTAAGCTTTCATACAAAGACCATGATATACCTCAAACTCCTCAAGAAACAGAATTCTGTAAAGCTGCCCCAGCCACATGTAATGAATACTCCCATTCCAACAGTCTTACAAAAAACAAACAAACAAAAAAAAAAAAAAAAAAAAAAAAAAAAAGCAAAAAGCAAAAAGTCAGGTGATGACCTGTGTACGTGCATGCATGTATTTATTCACATATTTTTACACATGCATGCCTTTCTACTATTTTTTGAGAGTGGTGACAGTATAGCAATGTGTCTGTAGTTTGAACAGAATTGCTAAAATGTACATAATATTCAATGCCAGTTCATACTGTCCAGTAAACCACAAAGGTTATCCGAGGATCATGTTAGATAACATGTCACCTTACAAGTACAGCAGCAGGCTAACAAAATTCTGAAACAGTTAAAATGCAATTGGTTATCACATGCAAGTGCAACTCATTTGTGTATTGTACTTCCTGGAATGGAAAGGGAAGTTACACACACTTGCTGTGAGTAAACAATGCCATTTAAATGTACTAACCCTCAAACTCTAACCTAACTATCACAGCCCCTCCCAAACCATAAACACGGTTTCCAACTCAAACCTTTAAAGCAGATGTGTCCAACCTGCAGCCCTCAGAGCTCTTCCATGCGGCCCACGACCTTTAACTGCAACTTCAGTGGATGCATGTGCCAAAAAGTACCGTTTTGTATCTGCCACAAATGTAGATGTTCGAGTGTAGACACTGCTGCAGTCATTACACTTGGGTTATCCTGCCATCAAGGCAGTTCCACAGTCGGCCTGAGTTCCAAAGTCTTGGTCCGGCGTTGGTTGCCGTCGCTTCTTCCCTGACGTCAGTGCGCCAGGGGGATATAAGATGCAGCCGACGCCATTTTCTTCAGTTTTTCTTGCCCCAGATGTCAGGTGCCCCCAAATAGGTAGGCCTTTCAAATTGCTAGTAAAATATATATAATAGAAAAGCAAACAACCAATTTTAATTGCCAGCAAATGCTCCCTTTAGGAAATTAGGGTAGAAGACCTAGGTACATACCAGAAAGTAAGAGGGGAAGGAGGGAGGATAACCTGGACTGCAGCAGTGTCTACACTTGAACATCTACATTTATGGTAGGTACAAAACTGTACTATGTTCATCGTGTGACACTGCTGCAGTCATTACACTTGGGTGGAATCCCAAAGCTGAGGTGGGGAGGATGGATCTATAAGGCATTTGGGGTGGCTATAAGGCCCTGCAGCACAGCAGTGGCAAAGCCAGCTCTGGATTTGGAATATAAAGGCAAATGGTAATGTTTGGTAAAGGTATGTACAGAACTCCATGTTGCTGCTTCTAAAATATCCTTGGTAGGCAGTTGAAGTGGCTTTTGCCCTGGTGGAGTGAGATCTAATGCTGCTAGGTACAGGTTTCCCATGGTGGGTATAGCAAAAACGTATACAGTGAGCTATCCACTTTGAAATAGTCTGCTTTGAAATGGCTTTTCCCTGTGCTCCTGCAGCGTATGCTACCAATAATTGCTCAGATTTTCTGAAAGCTTTGGTTTTGTCCAAATAGAAGCGGAACTGTCTGTGAATGTCCAATGAATGTAGTAGTCTTCTCCCCTTTATTCTGTGGTTTTGGATAAAAAGTTGGCAAGTGAATAGTTTGGTTTAGAGCCACACTTGATACTACCTTTGGCATAAACGTAGGGTTAGTTCTTAAGGACACCCTGTCCTGGTGGAAGATGAGGAAAGGTTCCGCTGCCATTAGTGCCTGTAATTCTGAAACTCTCCTTGCTGATATTATTGCCAGCAGCAGAGCAGTCTTCCAAAAGATGTATTTTAATTCTGCTGTGTTAGCTGGCTCAAGAGGAGGTAAAGTTAATTTTTCCAAAACAAAGTTGAGGTCCCAAGTTGGTGTAGGTGCTCTACGGGGCGGTCTCATGTTTTAGTCCCTCTGAGGTACTGTTTGAACAAAGGATTTGAAAAAATTGGTGGATCCGTGTTGTAATGAGCAGAAATGGCTGAGGCATGAATTTTGATGGATGAGAAGGAGAGGCCCTTGTCCAGCATCTCAGTTTATTGAAGTATCTGAGGAATGTTTGGGACAAGAGGGTCAAGGCTGTGTGCCTGGTTCCAGGCACAGAATCTCTTCCATTTATCCGAGTAGGCTTTCCTGGTGCTGGCCTTCTGGCCTCCAGAATGACATCCATAACAGCTTTGGAGAGAGGTAATGCTTGCTTGGTTAAGGAATTTTCCATGCAGCTAGATTTAAGGTCATTAGCTGGCTGTGAAGTATGTGATTGTTGTGTTGTGTCAACAGCTGTGGGATTTGAGGCAAAATCCAGGGTGGTTCTTGTGCTAAGTTCTTTAAGACTGGGTACCAGTGCTGGCGTGGCCAGTCTGGTGCAATCGGGATCATCTTTGGCTTTTCCTGCCTGGCTTTTAGGAGTACCTTTGGAAGAAGAGGTAAAGGAGGGAAAGCGTATACTTGTAGTTTTTTCCAGCTGAATGAGAGGGCATCCACTTTCCATGCTTGTGGATGGTAGCTCCTTGTGCAGAATTTCTGTAGTTGGCAGTTCATTGGGGATGCAAAGAGATCTATGAATGGTTTCCCCCATTTTTGTGCTATCATTCTGAATATTTGTGGACTCCATTGCCATTCGTGAGGATCCATGATGTTTCTGCTTAGGTCGTCTGCCAGTATGTTTTTCTCTCCTGGCAGGAATTGCGCCTGCAGATGAACTTGGTAGTTTAAAGCTGTGTTCCACAAGTTCATGGCTTGTCTGCAGAGGGGGTAGGAGCGTGTGCCCCCTTGCTTGTTTATGTACCACATAACTGTGGTGTTGTCTGTCTTTAGTAGCAGCTGTCCTGGATGTAGCAGGTCCCTGAAAGATATAATTGCATTTTGTACAGCTAGCATCTCTTTCTGACTGACGTGGAGATGTCTTTGTTCTGCGGGCCACTCGCCCTGAATACATTTTCCTGCCATGTGTGCTCCCCAGGCGTAATCCGATGCATCTGTTGTCAGTGTCTGCCTGGCTGTGGGTTGAATAATAGGCTGTCCCTTGCTGAGGTGACAAGCTTGAGCCCACCATTGAAACTCCTGTTGTAGGCAAGGAATTAGTGGTATAACTGTTTCCAAATTTTTACAGTGTTGAGACCATACACTCTTTAGGTACCATTGTATTTTCCTCATATGCAGTCTAGCATATGGAATTAGTAGTATGCAAGATGCCATGTAGCCCAAGGCCTGCAGAATTTTTCTTGCAGGGAGTTGGGTCTTTTGTTGCCATTAAATGAAAATATTGAGTCAGTTGTCCTTGCTTGTCTGGCGTGAGATAAGCCATCTGGGCCGTTGTGTTTAATCTGGCACCCAGGAATATTACCTGTTGTGAGGGCATTAGTTTTGATTTATTTTCGTTTACTGTGTACCCCAGGCAACTTAACTTTTTTACGTACGCCACATGTTTTAGAAGAATGTCCTTGCTCTCTGCTTGAATTAGGCAGTCGTCCAGGTATGGGTACATTTGAATTCCTTTTTGCCTGCAAAATCCAATTACTGGTGCCAGGCACTTTGTGAAGACCCTGGGCACAGTAGATAAGCCAAAGGGCAGTGCAGAGAATTGATAGGGGCATGCAGGTATGCTTCTTTGAGGTCCAAAGTCACGAGCCAAGCTTTCTTGCCCAGCATGGGAAGAAGCTGCTGTAGTGTCAACATTTTGAATTTCGGAATATCCAGGTAAGTGTTCAGAGAAGAAAGGTCCAGAATGGGTCTCCAGGCTTTCTCCTATCTGGGAACCAGAAAGAGTCTTGAGTAAAATCCTTGTCCTTGCTCTTGTGGTGGTACCTTTTGAATAGCTCTCATGTCCATGAGTGCTGTAATTTGTTTTTGAGCCTCTGCCCATTGATTTGGTGGCAGATTTGGCATTTCTTTTAACCTTGGAAGAGTGTGGAAGTGGAACCTGTAACCTTGAAATATGATGTTGAGAACCCATTTGTCTTTGGTGATGCAATGCCAATTGTGATAGAAAAGAGCCAGTTTTCCTCCTAAGGGGGCTGCCAAGAGAGAGCTGTTTGGCAGCTGTAGTGGGAAGTCATTGAGACTTCTGTCTTCCCCTTCTTTCTGGCCTGGAGTACCCCATTGTCGAGGTCTGTAAGGGCCTTGTGTCTGACCTCTACCTCTTGGATGTCTATATCTGCCCCTTTGAGGTCTGTCTGTGACTGGAAAGGACCAATTTTTTGTTGGCCAATTTCTGCTAAAACGAGGAGGTTGAACCTGTAAGAAATCTTTGACCGTTTGCATAGATTTTTCCTTATCTTCCATCTTTTTTAATACCTCCTCTGCCTTAACTCCAAACAACACATCCCGCTGCAAAGGTGCATCCAGTAAATTGGCCTTAACATGATCTGGTAGCGTATGTTCTTTTAACCAATCATGCCTTCTAATGACAGTGCTTGTAACTGCTGCTCGACAGGAGGCCTCTAAGGAATCAAAACCACATTGCAAAGTATGTTTTCCCACTTGTTCAGCTGCATGCAATAAATCCTGCATTTCTTTCAAATTAGGAGGATCTGAATCTGGAAGCATCTTTTGTTTCAACTGAGACATTAAAAATTGCTGATATTTTAGCATGTGAAACTGGCAATTCAAGGCTCTCATGGCTAAAGTTGCAGATGTATAAATTTTCTTGCCCCATCTATCTAATGCTCTGGAATCTCTGTCAGAGGGGACTGGGTTTTTAGCTGATGAGGCCTTAATCCCTTTGGGTCCCTGAGAAATAGTTTCAGGGTCAGCAACAGGGCTTTTGTATAGGAATTTGTGAAGAGTCTGTAATATCTATCTGGCTTAACTGGGGCTGGTGGTAAGGAGTCAGGGTTTAAGCTGGACTCAGTGTATACATCATCCGCAATATCTAATACTGGCAGAATAGCAAGGGGTCTGTGTTGAGGCAATAAAAGGAAGTCTCCGAGGCTTTTCTTGGATTCTGAGTAATCCTGGCCTTCCCAGTGGAAATGCTCCCTCATGGTATGCAAGATCTCCCCAAAGGAGTAGTCCTCATGTGGAGAGGCTGATGGAATTGATTCCTCAGCATCAGAATCCTCATAAGGGGGTAAGGAATACCCCAGTTCTGAGGATGAGTCAGAGGAAATGGACACCTGGTCTGAAGATTCATAGTTTGCATCTTGTCTGGGCCTTTTATCTGGAGGGGGTTGGGACCCCCTGATCAGGGTGATTAGGTCTTCGGCCATTTTTAGCATTTGTTTCTTAGGCATGGAAGCCTGCCCTGGAGATTGCTGTGTCTGTTTCTTTGCTTTTAAGGGAGGCTTGGACTTAACAGAGGGATTAATGGTTAACTGGGTAGGTCTGAAAACACCCTCTGAAGCTGTGGATTGTTCAGCTACTTCGGTTCCTTCTGTAGGATTAAGTTCAGTAATCTGAATACCAAGAGCGTCCGAAGGCCCAGCCAGCTCCACGTGGGAGTCGGAGGCGGTCTGTGGTTCTATTGAAGCGGTCATCAGGAGCTGCGTAGGTGCCTCACTGAAAACCGGCGACCGGCCTAGAAGAGGCCTCATCGTCAGTCTTGGGCCACGGATGCCTGTCCTTGTCCTTTTTATGAATTCCGGTCTTCGGAAGTTCCGACGGCATGGTGTAATTACATTTTCTGCCAAAATAATGTCGGGCAAAATCAAACAGACGTTTAATAGTGCGCTTGTTAAACCTAGCACAAAACCGACAACCAGTGACGTTGTGGTCTGGGCCTAGGCATGGAATACAGTAGGAGTGGAAATCTTTATGAGGTATTTGCTTCCCACAAGAAATACAATTATTATTAACTTTTACTGACATCGGTCTGAGGCAAGAAAAAGTTTCCTCAACGGGGTACTTAGCTTTTTAGAAGACTTCGGTTCTGGATTCAGAATGAAAATCTCAGGAGTCGGCCGACCGGCACTGGCGAACTGCTTCTGCTTCGGGCACCACGCGGCAAGAAAGACTGAAGAAAGTGGCGTCTGCTGCATCTTATATCCCCCTGGCGCACTGACGTCAGGGAAAAAGCGACAGCAACCAACGCCGGACCAAGACTTTGGAAATCAGGCCAACTGGGAAACCGCCTGACGGCAGGATAACCCAAGTGTAACGACTGCAGCAGTGTCACACAATGAACATCACTTTTTTTCATTTGTTTTTCGTGACAGTGACCTGTAGCCGCAACGTTAGAGTGTGCATGCACCAAAGCAGCCTTCCCGTTTTTTTTTTCCCCACCAAACAAACGAAAAGTACTTCATTCACCTAAATTCTGTTGAGTACCCATTTCCCTACAGGTCCTTTCTGACTCAGTTACACAGCAATCTTTTTCACTATTTCTAGCATGTCGAAGGGTCAGTTGCTGGCGTCCTCTCCTGTTCAGCTGGTGAATCTGAGAATCTTGAGGCAATGTTACAATTGCCTCATGTACACAGACAACCCTCTCCTCCTCCCAACAAATACAAATATATGCGAGAGATGCAACTATATAGCCAAACTGGAGGCTGAGCTCTCTCAATTCAGTACTGGCAAGACCAATCAGGAGGAAAAGGTAACCACGCACACCACAAACCCAGTCTCACATAGAACTATCACAACTGCAAACCAAACACATAAACACACAAAAACATACTCGGAGGCGCGGATTAAAAATCTACCAAAACAACAGAGGCCTCCAAAGCAGACACCCAAGCAACCACCACCTCAAGACATAGCACATGCAACACATAGTTCACAAAGTCAGTGTGCTAAACAGTCACAGCCCTTAAGGCCAAACAACATGCCAGACACACTTGTAATAGGTGACCCCATAGTCAGGCACACTGACGTCCCGCTCACCAGACTGAACAAGGAAAGGGTCACAGTAAGCTGCCTGTCGGGAACTAGAATCCGCCACATAACACAAGCACTCAGGTCACTCCACAGCAAGTACAAATATGACTCAGTCATTGTACATGCCGGTGTAAACGACCTGAGACGTACCTCCCTGGACTACATGAAAAGAGACATAGAGGAGCTCTCTGATTATGTAGCCCAGGCCAGTATGACCCTGACCCTGAGCAGCATCTTACCCTCACCAAGAATGATGCCACAGTACAAAGACAAAAATGATCAGTTTTAACAATTGGCTTAATTACTGGTGTCATTCTAAGGGGATCCAGTGTCTGTCTGCTTGGGATGACATGCTTGACAAGCCACGCTGCTGAGGATGGCTTGCACCTGTCACCCCTGGGCTTCCGGATATTGGCCAAGGTTCTTGCCACCCCCATAGTGCCTTTTTTAGGCAAGGCTCAAATGACAAACCTACCTCCCTTGAAAACACAAGTGGAAAAAAACTAAGGGTAATGCTGCTCAATGCCAGAAGTCTAAACCTCAAGATGCACGCCCTCGAAGCCCTCCTCAGTATGGAGAACATCGATGTCTGTGCAGTGATTGAAACCTGGTTCAAGGCTCCTGAGAGCACCCCAGCACTATCAGGTTTTACCTCATATCATGCTCTCCGGCCCCAAAACTTGGATCGAACCACAAAAGGAGGGGGAGTATCCATTTTCATCAAAGATACCCACACCTCCAGGTTAGTGGCAACGCACGAAACATCAGAGACTATCCAGGTGCAACTAACCATAGGCAAAACAGCCTTACAGTTTGTAGCATGCTACAGACCACCCTCTCAAACTCAGGAACCCCACACAGCCTTCCTGAAGACACTGGAGAGTATGAATGTCTCTCCAAATACCATCATTCTGGGAGACTTCAACTACCCAAACATAGACTGGGAACATTACTCAAGCCCAAACACCCTAGCCCAAAGGTTCCTATAATTCATAAACTCAAATGCAATGGAACAACTAGTCACCATTCCCACAAGAGGAGACAATATACTAGACCTGATCATCACAAACATGGGGACAAAATGCTCCACACCGGAAGTACATCCCTCTTTGGTAAGATCAGACCATAAATTAATCTCACTGGAAATCCAGATCCTAACCCCCCACCCCCTGCACAAAAGACCACAGTGAAGAACTTCTCAAAAGCAAACTTCACACTTCTTAAGACTGAAGTGGTATCTTTCAAGGCCCCTGGGCCAGTGGAAACCACAACCCACACTGCTGAATCCTTTGCAAATGCCTTCTATGGGTACCTTCAAGAATGCATGGATCATGCAATCCCAAATAAAACCAAGACCCATTCCCCCAAAGGCAGGCGCCCGGTCTGGTGGACCCCAGCCATAAACAAACTTTACAACAGGAGGAGGAAGCTACTACTTGACAGAGCAAAATCCCTAAAAGGGAAGGCATCTCTGATCAGTACTAGCAAAAAACTACGATCACTCATAAAATCATCCAAGGCCAACTTTGAGAGAAAAATCACAAAAGACAATCACAAGGCCTTCTTTAGCTATGTTAGAAACCTGGGTGGAAACTCCCAGATATGCTCAGAGTTAGTCCAAAATGGCACAAAATACACTGAACCCACTGACATTGCCAACATTCTGGCAGACAGGTTCAGTACAAATTTCTCCTCCCCCTCCCCCCCCAAAAGGAGAAATAACTATCCCAGCAGACAGGTTCAGTACAAATTTCTCCTCCCCCTCCCCCCCAAAAGGAGAAATAACTATCCCAGCAGAGTGTAGCCTCCCTAACATCTCAGATGCCCAGGTGAGAGCCGCCCTCTCTAAAGCTAAAATACAGCATCAATGGGACTGGATGGTGTCCCGGGCTGTGTGCTACATGAACTCCAAGAGGAACTAAACCCACACATAAGGCTGCTGTTTAATCTTAGCCTTACTACAGGATACGTACCCAAAGAGTGGCGTACGGCAACAGTGGTCCCACTTCACAAAGGCGGTGCTTCTACGGACCCTGGAAATTACTGCCTCATAAGCTTGACGAGCCTGGTCTGCAAAGCTATGGAGAGGATCATTACGGAACTCATAAACAAAGACATTGGAGACCTACAGACATTGGATCCTACCCAATTTGGCTTTGTCAAGGGCATATCCTGCCTTTTGAACTTGGTCGACTTTTTTGAAACAGTCACCAAGGCCATTGATGAGGGTAAGGCAGTTCCCACAGCCTACCTTGACCTTGCAAAAGCCTTTGACACAATACCCCACTCGGGCATCATAGACAAACTCACCAGCCTAAATGTAAACCCATATGTCACAAGATGGGTTGCAAACTGGCTCAAGGACAGAACCCACAGGGTCAGAGTTGCTGGAGCTATGTCAGACTCTAAGCCAGTCACAAGCGGTGTCCCACAGGGCTCAGTCCTGGGACCCCTCTTGTTCGGCATTTATTTTTCCGAGGTACAGGCAAACAGAAGGATTGTGGCTGACAAAGTTCGCAGATGACTGCAAACTGAGCGCCATAATTGACACTCCAGCGGACACAAACATCCTTCAGAGAGGCCTCATAGAAATGGATAATTGGTGCCAGAGCCATGGCCTTAAGCTGAACGCCAAAAAATGTATAGTCATACCCTTTGGGAAAAAACAAGGTACCGACAAATTACCACATAGGCGGTAATCCATTAAGTACGGAAGAGGTAATCAGGGACCTAGGGACCCAGGTTGACAGTAACCTCTCATTTGACACTCACATTGCCAAAGTGGTTAGGAAGACCTTCTATATTGCCCACCTTATCATGAAGGGTTTCACATCTAGATCAAGAGAGGTCATTGTGCCCCTGTACTCTTCTCTTATCAAGCCAATGATTGAGTACAATGCCAATGATTGAGTACAATGCCCCATTTGGGATGTTATCTCACCCGACACCTGCAGCAGTTGGAAAGACCCCAAAAGTTCCTCACCAAGAGGAAAAAGGGTCTTAAACATATGTCATATGCTGCCCGACTGAAAAAACTCCAGTTCTATTCAGTCGCATACCGCCTACTCAGAGGTGATCTGTGCCTGACGTACAAGGCCATTGTCCAATCCTGAATTAATGGACATGCTCCACCTCAGAAAATCCAAATCCATCAGAGCCACGAGAACAAGTGACTTAAACCTCAACACAGAAATAAATAGAACGTGCTGGAGGGACAGATTCATAACCCAGAGGCTCCCTACACTCTGGAACAGAATCCCAGTCCATGTTAAGCAGAGCCCCTCACTGACTCTATTCAAGAGAAATCTCGACGAGTGGATGGGAGATCGTAGGTTTACCCCGGGGGTCATCTCTGTGTCACTACTAGACAGAGGCATAGTAAACTAAACCCTAAAAGGGTGTAGTATTCTCATCCTAAGGGGTGGTGTAAGCCACATACACTCTGGCTAGGCTTATAAATGCCCTAGGGCGGATAGCCTAGTATGAACCTATGAACCTATAAAGTAGGATCTGTGTGTTTGCGCCGCTGTGTTATCTCATGCCGAAGAATCAGTGTGTGTTCGTGCTGAAGAGGGATTCATGTACGGATAAGCATTCCTTGCCTTTGAAAGGGACATCACCTAACTGTATTAATAGGTAAGTGCAGAGTGAGTGCATGCATGAAAGCAAAATGTTTGTGTGCGTGAAAGTAGAAGTGTGTGTTTGAGAGAGACACGCACAGTGTTGTACTGAATTAACGTACCTGTCAACTGTACGGATTTTCAAAGAATGTCTGGTATCTCCTCCGGGCTCACAAAGAGTGGAGAACAAATGGGTGGCAATCAGCTAACTAAGTCTTTAAATGTAGAAGGCTGTATTTTTTTTTGTCAGATCATCATGTTATAATTCCTTGAAAATGTTATTAATAAATCAAAGGGACTGACATATGGATTATTTGGCATGCTTAGTTAAAGTCCAGTTGCTGCATTATAAACAGTTTCCATTATGATTGGTGGAATGGCTTTTGCTCAGAGGAATGCAGTACATCAGAATATATCTATTTTATGATGATATTGCTTCAGAAATAAAAAACAAGCTCATTTTTCTTAAGGAAGTTTTATATTGGTGGATTTATGCTTGCTCTTCCTACCAAATTTAGACTTAAGCAGCGACCCACACTACATGAAGATACAATTATGTCTGTGTCTTTATATTTGAAGTCACCAACAGACAGTACATTCTGGAGTGAGTGTTCTAACAAATTTCACAGGAAAATATGCCAGAATATTTCAAGAGTCTCAGAAATTTGGTCCTGTATGACTAGGCATCGCTAATATTACTATATACACATTTTTTCATATTCATTTCATAATTATCAAGCAGACAACTAAGTACATCTCAAAATCCTATCATTAGGATGTCTTCTGAAATCATACCTAAAATAATAGCTGTTCCTCAGACTATATGATTTTGACTGTCACTTTAAATGTATAGCATATGTTATTTTACTTGTTTAGGAAGATATTTACATATCTGAGAAAATGCGGCCCATTTTTTCCAGGCTCATGCAGTGGGCTGTATAAAGCAGAATATTCTTTTGATTGTCCTGATAATTTTATAATGATACCAGGAAGAGTGATGTTGGGATACTGACATTTGTAGACAGCGTCATATCTAGGCCGGTATGGTAATAAGATAGTAATAGACTACCTCCGTAAAACATTCAGTTTGAAAAAAAAAATCCTACCAATGACAAATACCTTGTGTTGCTGTAACATTGGCCCTAAAAAGAAGATGCATTTATGTACAGAAATTAATACTATAGTATAAAAACTGTCATTTAATTTTGTTTTATAATTAAAATTCAAGATGCACTTTTCCTTTGCCTTGGAACTGAGAGCACAGACTACGAGTTTTATTATAGGTAATTATTCCAGTACCATGCCTTGAAAATGTTCTGGGACTATAGTCAGCTTTTTGGAAATATAGCCATTTATATACAGGAAGTAAAAATGGCCAAACAGAAAGCAGTTAGTATTTGGAGGTTTAAACATAATTGATTCCACGTCATATTCTTGTGATAATGGCAATGATACCCTTTACTATGCTCAGACAAATAAATACCACTGCAGAGCTCTTTTGAGTTTTACTGATCTGGTCTTCATACTATCTATCTAACAAGTCTGCATCTTAGGTTCATAGGTTCATAGGTTTATACTAGGCTATCTGCCCTAAGGCATTTATAAGCCTAGCCCAAATTATTGTGGCTTACGCCACCACTTATATGAAAAAATACTGTGCCCATTAGTTTGTTGTGCCTCTGTCCAGCAGTGACACAGAGATGATTCCTGGGGTAAACCTACGATCTCCCATCCACAGGTCTAGATTTCTCTTGAACAGAGTCAGCGAGGTGCTCTGCCTCACATGGACCGGGATTTTATTCCACAGCATAGGGAGTCTCTGAGTGATAAATCTATCCCTCCAGCACGTCCTATTTATATCCGTGCTAAGGTTTAAGTCGCTTGCTCTAGTGGTTTTGGTGGATTTGGATTTTTTGAGGTGGAGCATGTCCATTAATTCCGGGTTGGACATGGCCTTGTATGTCAGGCACATGTCACCTCTGAGCAGACTGTATGCGACTGAATAGAGCTGGAGTTTCTTCAATCTGGCAGCATATGACAGATTTTGGAGTCCTTATCCTTTTGGTGAGGAACTTTTGGGGTCTCTCCAATTGCTGCAGATGTCGGGTGAGATACATCCCGAATGGGGCATTGTACTCGATCATTGGTCTGATAAGTGAAGAGTACAGGGAACAATGACCTCACTAGATCTGGATGTGAATCCCTTCATGATCAGGTGGGCAATGTAGAAGGTCTTTCTAACCACTTTAGCAATGTGAGTGTCAAAGAAAGGCCACTGTCAACCTGGGTCCCCAGGTCCCTGATAACCTCTTCTGTGCTTAGTGGATTGCCACCTATATGGTAGCTTGGGGTTACCTTGTTTTTCCCGAAGGGTATGACTATACATTTTTTGGCGTTTAACTTCAGGCCATGGCTCTGGCACCAGCTATCTGTTTCCGTGAGTCCCTTCTGAAGGATATCCGTGTCCGATGCACTTTCCACTATGGCGCCCAGTTTGCAGTCGTCTGCAAACTTTGTCAGATAAAGTCCTCCCATGTTGGCCTGTACTTCTGAGAAGTAGATGCCAAACAATAGGGGGCCAAGGACCGAGCCCTGTGGGACACCACTTGTGACCGGCTTGGAGTCTGACACAGCGCCAGCAACTCTAACCCTGTGGGTTCTGTCCTTAAGCCAGTTTGCAACCCATCTTGTGACATATGGGTTTACATTTAAGCTGGTAAGTTTTGTACAATACCCGAGTGGGGTATTGTGTCGAAGCCTTTGCAAGGTCAAGGTAGGCTGTATGGACTGCCTTTCCCTCATCAATGGCCTTGGTGACTGTTTGAAGAAGTCAACCAAGTTCAAAAGGCATGATCTTCCCTTGACAAAGCCAAACTGGGTCGGGTCCAATGTCTGCAAGTCCCTATATCTTTGTTTATGAGCTCCATTATGATCCTCTCCATAGCTTTGCAGACTAGACTTGTTAAGCTTATGGCGGTAATTACCAGGGTCCGTGAGGCACCGCCTTTGTGGAGTGGGACCACAGTTGCCGTCACGCCACTCCTTGGGCACGTATCCTGTGGTAAGGCTGAGATTAAACAGCTGCCTTATGTGCGGGTTTAATTCCTCATTTAGCTCGTGTAGCACACAGCCGGGGACACCATCCGGTCCCATTGATGCTGTGTTTTTAGCTTTAGAGAGAGCAGCTTTCACCTGCGCATTTGAGATGTCCGGGAGGCTACACTCGGCTGGGATAGTTATCTCTCCTTTAGGGGGGGGAGAGGGGGGTGAAGTTTGCACTGAACCTGTCTGCCAGTATGTTGGCAATGTCTGTGGGTTCAGTGATTTTTGTATCATTTTGGACTAATTCTGAGCATATCTGGGAGTTTCCACCCAGGTTAGACAGACATCATGATCGCAAAGAATGGCAATATGAAAAATCTTTGCTATATATAGATACTTTTTGGGCATCTACTGCTGACTTTAGAGCCACAGTGTCTGACATACTTAGTGATGCCCATGATGTTGGACGCTTACCTTGGATTTGTCCCCTCCGCAATGAGTGTATCACTCCAAATGAGAAGGTTTCTCAGCCCAAGGGCCTAGTAACATCCAAGTTCAAGCAGTGGACAGGCTGTGCACAGGTGCAATAATTGTACAGCAGAGTTTTTTCTTTGTGCCCCTACTCACCCCCGGTATACGTGTATGCTATACATCACATGGTGGTTGCACAAGGGTGCCATGGGGAGCCACCTCCTTATATAATTATATGCCCTGTATTATGCCCAGCCATCTAGCAACTTGATTGATGACTATCACAGCCATAGCATCACCACCGGATCTTGTGCCCTGGGTGTGCCGTTGAACATGTTCTCACATTCTGCTCCCTCCTGTCTCCAAAAAGGAGCAGCCTTGCACCTCATCATTCCTCTTCCCACATCACTGGCTCCTCCAGCACCTGGGGTGATAATCTACCTAGGCTGCCTGTGTTTCAGTCAGAGCTTCTTCCCTATGTGCCATAAAACATCTTTAAGAAACCAGCAAAATCAAGAGGTATGATCTCATAAAAAAATGGAAGGATTCTGTACCGGTTTAAGAATTAGAATTTTAAGGCAAATATTAGGCATTTATTCATTGTTCGAATGCACCTACAGTACAGCCAGGAGGTAGACTTTAGTTGCCCGTGGCAGCAAAAGTGTTAACTATATGATATATTTTATATGCGGACCCAAGACAATTTCTGTTCACTCAATGTGGCCCTAACAAGCCAAAAGGTTGGACACCACTGCTTTAAACTTTACTCAGAATCCAAATAAGTTTACTTCAAAATACAGCAAAGTGAATGGTTTTCTCCCAATGTATGCCTCCTATTCTATTTCAGAAGCAGCACAGTTTTCAATTTCTTGGCACAATTCGCACCTATGGTACTTCCACACATCTTCTATCCGCATGCTCTAAGTATCCATTCCACTAAAAATGATCTACAGACCATCCACATACTAACTACTGAAGCTCAAATGTCACTAACCAAAAAAGTGTCCCCACTCCACATCTACCATTAATCTATCCAAACTACCAAAAAATACCACTACCCTTCAAACAGCTGAGAAGAAAAGAAACAGAGTATTTCATTTATCACAATAGGAAACTGTGACATATGAAAAACCAATCTGATAGCCAGTTCAGACAAGATCAAACTTTTACCAAACACTTTATATAATACACTGCTAATCAGAAGCCCGCAGAACAACCTAAGAAGTCAACGCATGACAACCTACAAATAGCCACATGGCAATAACAAAAACAACCTTCTAAAAAACTGTCCTTATAGCATGGAATAACTACAGCAGACAAAATAGAATTTTGATAACGTTCTCTCTCTTTTTGAGAACCCTTAAGAGCATGCATCACTAGCAAATAAAACTGATGCATACACTGCCCTACTAAAAATCAACCTTACTCAACAACGTACATACTATCAGCTAAGCAATGTATGCAAATAAACGGACAGTATACTTGAATGCAATGTAGAGAGTGTAAATATTTGTGCAAAAACTTAACAGCAGTAGTTTTTGTACTGTAAAAGTGCCAGTATCCTTGTACAGAATGCAATAATTCATGCAGATTTCTGTGCAATAATTCATGCAGATTTCTGAAGTCTGAAACTCAAATGTGTCAATATTTACTCAGTCTTTGATTATTTGTCAGAAAAACACAACTTTTTATGATGAACAGACTAAAAAGGAGACAAAAATCTGAACATTTTTAAAAATTCTGGACAGTTGAAAGGTATGAACAAAATTTATAGAAACGCCAAAAAAAAAAAAAAAAAAACAGAACATGACCAAATCCGATTTTGCAAACAAAACTGGGATCCATTAATGGAGAATAACTACAGTCATTCCTATAATTAAGGGAGGACCTTCCAATGACCCAAACAATTACAGACCCATAAGTCTGACCAGCCTCTTATGCAAAACCATGAAAAGAATCAGGATATATGGAACCTCCAAACACTGGCCCCTTATCAGTTTGGATTCAAGGGCAAGTCATGTTTACTCAACCCAATGGATTTTTTTTGAAAGGGTCACCAAAGCAATGGATGAAGGCAAAACGGTACAAACCACATACCCTGGCGTGGCCAAAGCTTTTAACACCATTCCCCACTAAGGCATAACAGAAAAACTAAATAAATCACTTGGTCACCCAATGGATTGCCAATTAGCTCGCAGACAAGACGCAGGAATTCAAAATAGGGGAAGTTACCTCCACAAAGAGACCAGTCACTAGTGAAGTCCCCCCAGGGTTCTGTGCTGGGACATCTATTTGACATTTCTGAAGTAAAAGCCAATGCCAAAGGGCTCTGGCTGACATTTGGAGTTGACTACAAGCTAGGAACAGTCATTGAATCCCCAAAATGACTTTGCCATCCTGCAGAAAGGTTGGTCCCAAATAAATAACAGGTATCAGAATCATGGCTACATGACACAAAATGCATTATCATATCCTTTGGGAAGTTATCTACCCCAGCAAACTATCACATTGGCAATACACCCCCTAAGAGTCAACCTGGTTGTTAGGGATTTGGGAACTTATGTAGACAGTGACCCAGCTTTTAACCAACACATGTCCACTGTTGTAAAACAGCCATTTTATTTTGCACAGTTTATAAACAAATGGATATGGTCCCCCTTTACTCAGCCCTCATTAGATCCATCATTGAGTATAATGCTCCCTTAGGCATATCTGTCCAGACACATGCAACAACTAGAACGCCCCACAGACACCATAATAAAAGGATACAAGGCCTAAATAACATGTCCTACGTGGACATTCAAAGCCCAGTCACTATACTCTGTATCCTACAGACTGCTAAGAGATGACATGTGTCTAGTACGCAAAGCATCTTCTGACCCAATACTGACAGATTTACTGCAGATCAGCAAAACAAATGGCATCCAAAATACTTTGTGTAGGAATCAAAATCTCTTCAGCAACATCAGGAGAATGGTTTGAAGAGACAGGTGCATTGCACAGAGGATACCGCTGCTCTGGAAAAGACTCCCCAGATATAAAATGAAGTTCATCCCTGTCCATATTCAAGCACAACCTGGATCTGTGGATGGGAAAAGGAAAATTTATCCCAGAACTGCCCCGTATGACTAATGGACAGAGGCGGCTCCTAAATGCTTTATCCTATGCACGAGTCACCTCAAATTATCTATGGTATAATCCCAGTTATTCTCATCGGGGTAATATATAATTATCGACCATGTGATGGGTTAAGACAGATATCTAACCAAACGGACAGGTTAATTAGAGCACAAAAAGGGAAACCGGTTAGCATCCAGGGGCATCTAACCTAGTACTTATTTATGAACCTAGTAAAAACACAGCCTTTAGATGATGCAGTAACTCATTTAAACAAAACCTTCCTTCCCAAATTCCCTTGCATCTCAAGAGTAGGAAAATGGTCAAATCAAGTCAACTCTTTACATCTGGAGGAGAGCGCAATGTAAGAGTTACTGCAGAACAGAGATAAAAGGTAATTGCATTTTGAAAAAATGACTATCTGCATCAATATCTGCACTTGTAAAACCTTGGAGTACCATTCTAAAAGCTACTTAAAAAAAACCCTAGGAAAACTAGTAAACAAATACAGTCAAAAAAAAAAAAAAACATTTTCTGAGTAAACTGCAATACTGCATGCAGTTTTGCTTCATACCACATAAATGCCAATAATCCCACTTCCTTAATCCAATACAGAAGTAATTGATGAAGATGATGTCACCTCTATCTCAAAGTCCTACTCACAGAATTAAAAAAAAAAAAAAAAAAAAACAAAAGCTTAAGCCTACTTCTTGCAGAAGAAAGACTTCAGCAAAATACCTCAAACAGCTGCAGAAGTCACTGCACATCTGCGTTAACAAAAAACATATTACTTTTCCACAACACAGCATGGATCTAGGCCAGCCCCACAACATACACAGCATTACTAGCTTTCATAAACTAGGCCCAAGAAAAGCAAAATCAAGGTAAAATTGTTACATCCCATTTATTGACCTATCCAAAGCATCTGGTATAAACGGTTTCCTATCTATTCATCCACAATCCCTTTCCTCATTTTTTACACATGGGATCAGGGTATCACTTCAAAAGCGACAATCCTCTAGAGCCAAGGTTTACACCGCCAGGTGTCTGGCCCAGCCAGGGCAGCTCTTCCACACTACACACCTGGTACATACACTCACACTAATGGCCAATTTAGATTGTCCAATCCACCCACTGCATGTCTTTGGGAGGAAACCGGAGCACCCAGAGGAAACTCACATAAGCACAGGGAGGACATGTGGTCTCCACACAGAAGGCAACCCAGCTGAGAATCAAACCAGGGAACCTCTTGCTGTGAGGTAACAACGCTACCCACTGTGCTACCCTAAAGCTGTGATATAAACATCTCCCCAAGCCATATAACTTTCTAAACTCAAAGAAATGCACCTCACACACAGTACAATCAAATGTTTAAAAGTTACCTTAGCTACAGGACACAGTATGTTGAGCAGATGAGCTGTCAACTCAACAAACATCAGATGTGCCACAGAGTTCAATACTACAACAATTACTCTAATAATACAATTAAAAATAAAATCCATACAGTCTCTTGCCCTGCAAATTGAATTCAATATACAGATGATTCAACTCTAATATGTGCAACCTCTTCAGTCATACAAGACGATTTATGTCTTTAGAAATGCTGAAAGATGGCTAAACTGATCTGGCTCCTAAATTCAAAGCAAATTAAGCCAATGGTATTTGCAACTCCCAACAAAGGAACCAAACTACTGCAACTTAAAAATATGATCAGCGAATAATACTAGAACTGAGCTAGTACAAAACACAAACTACTGGGTATAATAATTGACCACAGATAAAAATGTGATGAGTACATCTAACATGCAGTTCAAAACCTTCCTTAAACGAAGACTTCTTTATAAAGATGAACCTAACACACCATGCATGCAAGACTGTAGTGCAAACCCATGCACTCCTTGTTCTTCTGTATGCCTTATAACTTCTGACTAGTCTACAGTCCTTTCAGCTAGCCAAACCACATTAACTAAACACATCATTACCTTTCACTTCAGTTTCTTAAACGGCCAGAGCTAATAATCTATTACTCTACACTCACATTAAGACTGCCCACAACATCCTCTACAGTTCAGATACTCTGCCACCAGCCTGCTCAGAAAATGTATTGGACTATGGAACACTTATCTTGTCTACTACTTAAAATCTCCATGTAAGCACTCAGTACAACAATCCTGCATTTGTAACAACCCCACTACCAAGCTCCCTTATTTCCCCATCTATATTTTAAAATTCACCATCAAGCTCCCTTATTTCCCTATCTATATTTTAAAATTCTAATGAAATTATACCCATCAATTCAACTATTTTGCCTTTGTAATAGCACCATTACCAAGCCCCCCCCCCAAGCAGCCAAATCAAGTAAGGATGAAAAATCCTCACACCGTCACCTGTTTACATGTATCAAGTGACTGGATAAAATCTATATGCCTCATCTGCTGACCATTTACTAAAATTTTAATGCGACTTTATACATTAGTTGTACAACGATGCTGAATTTGCTTTATATGGTGTGTGACATTAACATGATATAAATACTGTACAGCGTACTTAAGATGGGGAACAACTGTTAAACTATATAAAGCTGTGTTATATGTTAGTTCATGCAAATAACATGAGCAAATGTATAACATTTTCGGCCTTTGCGGAAAAGGGGGTCTGCCCAGTCAAACTTTCTTGGCAATCAAAGGTAAACTAGTAAATACATAAATTTAAGTGAGCAGTGTTACTTTTGTGAGTGTGAAAGATTTTTTTATACAGTAAAGTGAACAGGAAAAGCGTACTGCAAAACTTTAATTACAGATATAGGAAAATTGCTTAAGGTCAGCCAGGGTTTTTTTAAATTGTTCTTATGCCTGTGTTTTGCATGCACAGTGCAATAACTTAACTTTTTAGAAAGTATAACTATTACAGAATTAGATGAACTGTGTGGCTTTAATTAAACAAGAACACAAATACCTATAAAATATAACTTTTTACTACTATTATAGCCTTACCTGGCTGGTATCACAAAATTATACAGATGCATACACATGTGCAACTACATGTACACCCAAAATAAGATGCCTGCATTACACACACAGAACGCATCCATATATAAAAACATATCAATTCACAAATACGTGTACACTTGCGCACACAACTATATTGAAGGATTCATTATCTCTACTGCAACTCATTAAGCAGCTAGGGAAAAAATAACCCTCCAACATGAGGGCTTCGGTTCTTAATCGCCTACCCCTTACTTACTCTAAGCATCTTATAGGGATTGATGCATTCCCGAGGAGAAAAAAAAGGTCTCAGCATACTTCACCTCAATGGCTCCTTTATACACTATCTGAATAATTCTTTATAGATGTGTATTTACATTATAAAAAAATATGTTGTAGTTGTTATCTTTCGGCTTTTAGGGGTCGCCACAGCGGAACTCCGATCCACTAATGATTGGCAGTACATTTTTTCATACCGAGTTGCCAGCCCTGACGCACAACCTTCAATGAAGGTACGTCCATTCACGCATGTCTCCACACAGAAGACGCTTTAGATGAGAATCTAACAGGACAATGCTACCGCAGCACCACCACTGCAGTATTATAAATATATATATATATATATATATATATATATATATATATATATATATACACACTATATATAAATATGCATAAAATGAAACTCTATGCACACGACCACTAAGTTACAAATTACTTCTGCTGTGGAGTCCTTTTAAAATTCCACCTGTTCCACATATTAAATGAAGCATACATTCTCTTAACTGGTAAATAAATTCTCCTGTACAAAAGAGGGATCTTGTCAAGCAGCAAGACCAATCAGATCCAGCTTTTCACAAGACAGACTCATTAGCCAATGGTTTTCCTTTGATACTCTCTGCAGGGACAGACATCCAAAGAGGAGCTACTTGTAATGTGCTTCCCCCATCTAAGACCTTCTAGATCACTATAAATTTAAAACCATCCATGTTAGAAACAATCCAAAGTACATTCTAACTGCAAGTGTTCCCTCCTCCCACCACTGCTGACAACAAACTGTGTGAAGTTGATTCTTCTTGATCTTGATGGCTGTGCAAGTCAGGATTACCTCTAGATCTTTGGGGAAACTGCTGCTACATCACTTTCCACACTCTTCCTTATGGTACTAATTCACAATAATATTTCTAACAGTTCTGACAAATTTCTGCTTTACAACTCCAAACATGTCTGTGGTACATACACATCACTTGTGTAAGCAGATGTATGTAGGGTTACCACCTGTCCCACTTTAAGAGGAACAGTCCCTCTTTGGGCAGTTGTGTCCTGGAAAAAAAATTGACAAAATGGCAAATGTCCTGAGATTTTTAGGGCAAAAAAAATCCTATATTTTCTAGTTGCATAAAACAGTTATTTTGTATCTGAAACACCTAAATGTTATAAGAAACAGAACTAGCAACTAAAATGATACAAGAATAAGCTCCAATTTAGACAAAAAAGTGAAGTTCTGTCCTTTGTACTGGCCATGGGTATGTTTTGCCTTGCAAAATCTGAGTTTCTACAAAAAGTGTCCCACTTTGGGCATTTGAAAAGGTGGTAACCCTAGATGTATGTAAAACAAACGCGCGTGTGTTTTTGCATACAAATATACACCGATTACTCACACATATGGGTGTGTGTGTATAGATACATATACACAAGCAGTCCTATCTCATCAGTAACGCATACTCACACCCGTGTGCTTTGGCATACATATAGAAGAATTCTGAAGACTTCCCACCACACTCTTCAACAGTTCAGGACAGTAGAAAGTAACTCAATTTGAACTGGAAACAGATACACAGACACCACCAGAAACTACAACTCTCAACAAATCCGAGATCTCTGAGCTTCAGATTCTGAAAGCACAACTGTATCACACCACATTGCGTCCCCAACAGTAAGGAATGTGTGGAAAATACACAAACATATGTGTTAACAGAAGTTATAGTAGGATCGCTTTGCCTGGGAGGTCTGATTTGACACTTGAACTCAGACATTGGTATCTGGGCTGCAACTTCCCCAGGGCGTTAGCATTAGCACTAACAACTGTGCGTCCAGACCACAAGATCCATAGCAGACAGGAGCATCCACCAAGCCTCATACCATCAAAAACAAACAGCTACATGTGCGGTGCCGGGAATGCCACCTAGTTCACCAGTTGCCAAATCCTGATGGCAGAAAACAAAACCAACCACCCTTCAAGCGGTCAGTCTTTGCTCACACCGGAACAGCAACTTGAAAGCCTTCAGCGCAGACAGCGGCCTAGCTGTACAGTGCCTGAAGTCTGAGACACTCCACCTTTCCATAATGACAATGAAACTGGACCGCAAATGTGTTTCGAACCGAAATTATGCGCGACCATGGAATGTTTAAAATGTTACCTTTAATTCTGCCAATTCCGCCATCTTGAGACATTGTAATAATAACAGTTTTCCAAAACACTAGTAACCAAAGTGTGCCGCGCGCGCAGACCAGCTCCTCTTACACCGTGGGCGGTGCGCATTACTTGCCTGCGCGACTTTATGTTTACAGTCTGACGTCACCAGACACGCTCTCCATTTTGACAGTACTCAAGAGACCTAAACGTCACGTAAACAGTGCCGGCTAGACGTTCGTGGGTGATCTCCGCTTACACGCCTTATTTACGATCTCGCACTACTAAAGGATTGTGCATAAAATCTAGTGTTCTGCGAGGTGAGCTTTTGTGGCGCTGATGTTGAAGGTGAAAGTACAAACCCTACTACTCTGAGCCTGGTGTGTTTCTGTCCTACCAAACAACTGACGCGTAAGATAGTTTGAATAGGTTATACGAAAGTGAAAGTACTGACCCCTTACCCTGCTTCAGATATACTACAATAAGCGTACCTCTGAACATATTGGCTCAAGAATTTTGGACAAAGTCAGACCGAAATGACGGACAATTGTAATTACTCAATTATTATTTAACTGGTTTACTTTGCTTAAAAAGTAAGTAGAGCAGGTTTTACATCAATAAGCATTTTTCTGAATAAAACGCATGAAACTCTACTGTCTGACACTTGTGAGCCTCATCTCGACAATTTACCAGAGGGAAAAAAAAAACAAGAGGGACAGGAAAATACGAAGTATTTACTATCGGGGACATTCTGCAGGCGTAGTCAGGGACAATTAAGAGATGCGGCAGTACGTGCCTATGCACTTTAGTGGACAACATGAGCAGCACAGCACTGGCTGTGTCGAAACATAGCA
The DNA here is from genome assembly GCF_019279795.1 of Protopterus annectens. NCBI lineage: Eukaryota > Metazoa > Chordata > Ceratodontiformes > Protopteridae > Protopterus > Protopterus annectens. Next base: position 245,345,320 of record NC_056741.1, on the reverse strand, counting down.
TTCAACCAGACTGTGATAACTCCAGAAATAAGAGAGATACTTAGTACTTGCAACGTGAAACACTGGTAGAATAAGATAACGTAAATTAATATCCATTTCCTGAAGTAAAAGAAGTCTGGAATTATTGTCATTATTTATAAAATGTATTTCACGTTTTCTTCAAAAGGCACCAGTTTTATCAGGGATTACAAGAAAACGAGCTAAAATGAGAGTCAAAATCTGGGACACTTGAGAGGTGTGTGTCGAAGCACCATAAAAGCCTCTAGAGAAGCGAACGTGTAAGCACAGTAGGGTGTCAGTGCGTTTTCACAGCAGAATGGATCCAAATTGCTGCACTTTTACCGCTCGATTGCGGTTGATTTAAGCATTGCGCTGTAATCTTGCCACCTAATTCAGCCTTAGTAAATGTAACGAATTATTTCGTAAACTTTGATATTTCAGGTTAACACATTATTAAACCGATGAACTAAGCCTGTGCAAGGCTACCTTTTTCACTACGTGCCGCGTAGTACATAAAGACCTACTCAAGAGAAAAGAAAGAATCTGCTCGTGTCACTTACCCTAAGCAGCGTTTTCATGGCAATACTACGATTGTTAATGCTTAAAGGTTGCACAGTTTTGCTAGCTAGACTGTCTTGGCTGCCATATACGTGGCACTACATCTCTATGTATCTGCCATATTTCTGGACTTGCCTTTGATATGGCAAATCACACTAAAACTAATCAATATGCTCTCCTCCCTTAACCTTAGTAGCTGCTCTAGCACCTGGTTCCAGAGCTACCTATCAAAACATCAGCAGGCAGTACAGTGGCGTCACCACCATTCTATTATTTTCCCTATGACCTTTGGGGTCCCACAAGGCTCCATCCTTGGACCTCTACTCTTCTCTCTATTCACTAACCATCTTCACACTTCCACTCCTCATGCATCTGTTATATAATGACTCTACACTAGTATGCTCAGCCCCCTCACTACATCTCAATACCATTACCCGGGAGTCTTTCCTATCTGCAGAAATATGGCTCACTAATTCCCAATTCCCAACTCATCCTGAACCCCAACTCCTTGTCTCCCATCCATCAAGATCTCTCCCCTCAACTTTTACTATAGAATCCCAAAATAAAACAGTTATCAGCCCAGTAATCTCATGCTAAATTTGACATTCACATTGCACAAACCATTAAAAGGTTCATAAGAAACTAGGTCTTCTTTATAGACACAAACAAATTTCTATCTCCTGTACACGCCTCCTGTCAACTCTCCTACAAGTCTCCCCAATTCTGACCACCCTTCGTAAAACTGATCTAACCAATCCGGAAACCTGCTACAATAAAATTGCCAAATTTGCCACCGACGCCACATGTAGGTCTCACCACTGTACAGCTCTAAAACAACTAAATTGGTTAGAACTTCCTCAGCTCTTCTACTGTAAACAATTAACTTTTGCCCACAAAATCCTTCATCAACCTGATAAAGTCCCGCTCTCCAAAATCTTATACCATATGCCACTTCGAGTCCTCCATTCCAGTAACAAACTCCTCCTGGATACCACAAAAGCTAACAACTCAGCTAGGGAATTACTCTTCTCAAACGTCATCCCTAAAATCTAGAATAAACTGCCAACCTCCATTATCTCCATAGCACAATTTAAAAAGCTACTCACAACACACTTGGCCACCTCCGCAGTGGTGCAGTGGTAGCGTTGTTGCCTCACAGCAAGAGGTTCTCCCGTTTGATTCTTGGCTGGAGTGCGGGGAGTGCCTTCTGTGTGGAGTCTACATGTCCTCCCCACGGTTGGGTGGGCATTCGAAAGACATGCGTAAATGGGTGTGCCTTGGTTGAACGTCGAGTTGGCATCTCGGTGTTCGTCAAAATCTACTGCCAATCATTAGCGGACCGGAGTTCCGCTGTGACGACCCCTAACCGGGAAAAGCCGAAAGACCACAACAACTCGAAGACTGGACTGGAGCTATACTGCTCTTACATAACAGCAGGCCTGTGTACCACACTGTCTTGGCCCATCATACAGACAGGTTGAGCATGGGAAAATAAATTGGGAATGTAAAGAATTAGTGTGGCAATATAGGCTCAATGATTTTAACCCATTCGGTTAAAATGATTACATTTGTATAGTTCTGCTGCTAAGGATGAAAGCAACCAAATTATAGACACAATTGTTGGCTGTTCAGCATTACACATGTAATCTAGTAAAGGCACACAATACTAATTACGTATTAAAGATCATATTATGTCTAATGTAGTATAATTATGTAAACTTTTTTTCTAATTACTTTTAAAGACTATAATTATGCTTTTTAAAAAATGTTTTGTGATACTTTGGAGCTTTTCTCCCTGAGCATCTGCTGAAAATAGATTCCTATCCAGTCAGACTTAGGGTAATCAAATAGATCATAGATCAGTACTAAGCTAACTGCCCCTGCGAGCCATTTTAAGCCTAGCCAGTTATCCTGACTCAAACTCAAACCGCCTTGTTGTTTTTGTAAGGCAAACACCTTAACCATTAGGCCACCCTCCCAATGTCAATAAATAATTAATTAAAATATATCTCTGCTTATACCTCTCTGATTGAATTCATCTGGCAACTAAATTCCTGCTTTTATGTATATATTCTGTATGTATTTTATATGTTATTGTAATCAAACCAAATAAATCCCTGCTTTTATGTATATATTATATATATATATTACTGTAATCAGAATGTGTAACACTGTTTCTACTTCTGTGCCAATTAATGTTTATATTTTTTCTGTATCTATGCTCTTGTTGGAGCTTTTCTTCTGAAAATGGGCTCTTTTAGGCCCAGAGGACTTTCCCGGTAAACAAAAACAATAAATAAATAAAATAAAAGAGCAACATGACACAGTTTTATTTTAATAAAGAAATTATTAACTATTATGTCAATTGTAATGGATGTAATAGGATATCTGTAAAAGCATTTTAGTAACAGCTAAGGCCTGCTGAAGCAACATGGCTAGGCCTGTGAGCTCGGGCCTGAGGTAGACATATGGCGGGGCTTGAGAGGTACAGTTAACAGGAAGCTTCAGTACACAAGAGCCCATTGCTTGTATTTGTGTTAATTATTAACTTTCCTGAATATAACTCAATTCTAAACTGTGGTAGCGTAAGCATGGAGGGGCTGGTTAGATCAATGTTACTCTTTACTGGTGTTAAATTCATTAAGGAAGACTGAAAAGAATGAGATTTAGTAGAATCAGTCGGGTTAGTGAAACACAAACTTAGTTAAAGCACTTTCCTACTTTGTATAACTAAAAAAAAAAAAATCCTAATTACGCTAACGGGTATGTCTTGTGTTTTCACTGACTTGATGGATCCTCAAATGCAAACACAAATGCAGACCTTGTTGAGCATAAAAGGGAGATCATGGTGGGAGGATCTGTTTCACCAGATAGTAGGGTCAGGGCAGGTGCCTCAAGCAGTACTGCAAAAAGCGCAAGAGGGAAGGTAAGAATATGCCTATTATGGATCAGAAGTGTTTGCAGTGGTTACAAAGCCAAGGTATATTAGATGAGGAATTAATGTACTATGAATCTTTGCCTGGAGAACACTGCAAGGTTAATCAAATCATTTCACAGCGTCAAGATACTTTGAGGGACATGGTTGGGATTGACAACAAGCAGACAGCAGCGGACTCTGAGTCAGCCACAACAGTAGGGGGCTCCCAAACTAACAATGCACTTTTAGACCAGATGGGAGCTTTATTAGCTCAGCTCAAAGGTAAACAGGATGATGATAAAGTAATGCATCAAGGAAACAAGGGTCAGACTGTGCTGGAAGGGGGGAAGGGAGACTCAGAACTAGTTAAGTACAGTGGTGCAGTTACGTTAGACTTACCACTAGGTTTTCATTTAAGTGAAAAAGTGAAACAACAGATTGCAAGTGGGGAATACATAGATATATTTTCATTGTTGAACAGGGAGGATGAAGAAAAGGAAAGAGATAAGGATGGCAGGGTTGAACATTCAGTAGCCAAAAAAAGGAGGTTACAAGTAAGAAGAACATGGGAAAACTGGGCGATTGGTTACTCCATTTATGCTCAAATTTTAGGTGATAGATGTTCTACTAAAGCAAAAGACATGTGGTCGCACTTTAATAGGGTAACCACGATGCGCTTTGCTCAAGGGGGCAACAGATGGTTGAGGTATGATGAGGACTACAGAAGGATGAGGCAGTCATACCCAGAGAGGTCTTGGGCATGGTTGGATTTGGGGCTTTTGTGCTGGCTAGATACAAGCGGAGATGCAGCAACAACAGATTGTGGTTTTTCAGTTAATCAGAATGGGTATAACACTTATAGGTTCGGTTTAACAACAGACAACCAATGGGACAGAACAGACGGGAGTGCTGGAAAGTGTTATCAGTACAACTTCGGTCAGTGTCGGAATCAACTTCAGTGTAGATTTAAGCATCAATGCATGGCTTGTGGTAAGGTAAACCACCCAGCCAAGGCTTGTTTTAGTCTCTCAAACCCCCAGAACAAAAGTTTTTACTCACCGCCACCTTTAAAGTGCAGCTCCATCTCCCAGCGGTAAAGGGGATATTTTAAGGGAATGGCTCAAAGCATATCCAGATAGAGAAGCAGCAGCATTACTACAAGAGGGATTCACCAAGGGCTTCAAGATACCAGCAAAAGGTAGGAAGCAAGGGGTTTGGGTCAAGAACTTGAAGTCAGCAGAAGAGCATCCGGACATAGTTAGAGCAAAGATAAATAAAGAATTGGAAGCGGGCAGACTGGCAGGCCCATTTACCTGCCCACCAGGAAGAGCATTTAAAGTTTCTCCTATCGGTGTAGTACCCAAAAAAAAAGCTGGTGAATTTCGGCTTATTCACCACTTATCCTATCCACAAGGAAATTCGGTAAATGATTACATAAATGGGGTAGGGACTTCAGTGCATTATGCGTCTTTTGATGAAGCTCTTAAGAAAGTCATGGAGAAGGGAAGAGGGGCCCTTATGGCAAAAGCTGACAGAGTCTGCTTTCAGACTTTTACCCATTGCATCTAAAGACCAAGGGTGGTTAGGTTTGGCATTTGAAGGCCAGTATTTCATGGATAAATGCATGCCTATGGGTTGTTCAATAGCATGTGCTACTTTTGAGAAATTCAGTTCCTTCTTACACTGGTTGGTGGCTCAGCGGGTAGGGGAAGACAGAGTTGTTCATTATTTAGATGACTTTCTATTCATTGGGAAGGAGGACACAGGGGAATGTCAACAAGCGTTGGATACATTTCAACAGGTATGCAGGGAGTTAGGGGTGCCGCTAGCAAGGGATAAAACAGAGGGCCCGACAAACAGATTGGCTTTCCTGGGTATAGAGATTGATAGCTTCAATGGGCAGTGCAGGCTTTCTATTGACAAGGTGCAGAAATTACGACTACTCTTAAGTCAAGTGCTAACACAGAATAAGATAACCCTTAAACAGTTACAAGAATTAGTAGGGTTAATGAATTTTGCATGCAAAGTGATTCCTGTAGGACGCTCATTTATGAGGCGCTTAGCTGCTAAGGGGTCAGGGTGCAGAAAGCCACACCATCGGATTAGGATCACACAAGGTATGAAGGAGGATCTAGGTGTGTGGTGGAGTTTCTTATCAGACTACAATGGGATAGCAATTTGGCAGGAGAGAGACCAGCTACCTCCCGCTCAGTTGTTTACAGATGCAGCGGGGGGAATTGGCTTTGGGGGTTATTTTCAAGATCAATGCATGGCTTGGCCGTCTCAATTGAAAAACAGGGTAGATATTTCAATCGCAGATATGGAATTTTTCCCAGTAGTGGTGGCATTCTAAATTTGGGGAGCACAAATGAAAAACAGAGTAGTCTGGCTGCGTTCTGACAACAATAGTGTAGTGCATATAGTCAATAATCAGCTGGGGGGGGGAAGGGGTATTAGGTAGGATGATGAGATATTTTACATTTAAGTGTTTGACATTTAATGTGACAGTTAAGGCACAACACATTCCTGGCATCGATAACTCATTGGCAGATGCCCTTTCTCGTTTGCAGTGGCCCCGTTTCCGGTCGCTGTCCCCAAGGGCGACTCCTTCTCCGACACCAGTGCCAGTTCAATTATGGGCCTTATGGACAGATGACAATGGTTGCTAATGTGTAATTCTCTCAGTAGAAGAACAAGGGTAAGGTACAATAAATGTATACAACAGTTCTTGCAAACTAGAATAAAGAGAGGCTGGGAATCCATTTGGCCTTTTCCACCTCACCAAATCAGGTCTTATATCATGGTGATGAAAGAAAAAGGTTGGAGCCTGAGCAGAGCCAGAAGCACATTGTCAGCCTTGAATTGGTTCCATCAGGCTTTGGGTTTGGAAGATCTAGCTAACACTTTCCAAGTACGTGCGATGTTTAAAGGTTGGGGGAGACAAACACCCAAGAGGATGGATAAGAGATACCCTATAGGTCCAGCTGTATTAGGCAAGTTATGGATTGCGGTTTCAGAGGTTTGTTTCTCTACTTATGAGGTATCATTATTTAAGGCTGCGTTTCTGCTGGCTTTTTGTGGGGCATTTAGATGGTCGGAAATTGTCCAACCGAACAAGAAAAGCCAAGGGACAGTACTGCCTTTAGAACATGTACACGTGCTGGGTGATGACACCTGGATTTATGTGGCGAAATCTAAAACTGATCAGGAAGGCAAAGGTCAATGGGTAAGAGTAGTTAGCCCGCAGGGGTTAGAATGGAATGTGACTAAAGTGTTATTGGAGTACCAGGGTTATAGGGGTTTATTAGGTGGACCATTTTTCTGCCATCAGCAAGGTGAACCACTTACACATTATCAGGTGAGAGCAGTCTTTTAAAGCAGGCAGTTAAGTTGATAGGCTTGGACACAAGCAGGTATACATTGCATTCTTTTCGGATAGGTGCAGCCTCATATGCACATGAAATGGGGATGTCGCAGGCAGACATTACGAGGATGGGTAGATGGAAATCCAAAGCTTATAAAAGTTATGTAAGGTGTAAACAACTCTAACTCTTGTTCATTGCATTTCAGCAGACAAATCCGCAGAACAGAAATACATCTGGATAGTTGGCTATTCCTTTGTTCGGAGACTCCACCTCTGGGTGCAGAACAGGCCGGGCTTACCCTTTCAAAGAGAACAAGCTCCAGGCAAAACAGTTTGGTATGGGGTGTCAGGAATGCGGTGGCACCAGCTTAGCACAGTAATGCAACAAGCAGCGAGAAGTGGTAAACCTCCTGCAGCCATTGTCTTACACCTAGGGGGCAATGATATTGGTCAGCAACCAATACAAGATTTAATTAGTTCTATGGTACGGGAAATTAATTACATACATGAATGCTGGCCACACGTCATTATTTGTTGGTCAGAAGTGGTACAGAGAAAAAGATGGAAAGGGGTTAGGTCCATAAAAGCTGTGGAAAGAATGAGACGGAGAATTAATAATTCTATGGATAAGATTTTAAAGGCCATTAAGGGGTTGTACATTCCCCACCCTGGCATTCGGGTCTGGTGGCCAGACAGGTATGAGAAAGATGGGGTTCATTTATCGGAAAGAAAAAGGTTCACAGGTATTTTTACAAGGAATTACAGGCAGTTTTAGCTCTGAAGGGCATTCACCTAGAGTAGGTCGAGATGTGCTGGCGGAAGGGAGGAACATTCCTCCCTTCTGTGGCGGAATGCAGGAAAGGTAAGGGAGGCCAAGGCAAGTGGGGGGGGAGGTCACAGGACTTTTCAGCTGGACCTTCCGCAGGCCAGACAGCCCCAAGGGATTGTTGCCAGGCGACTTATCAGCCCGGCAATGGCCCCCCTTGGCAGATTGTAAGGCAGCCCAGAAGAATTGGGATGAACTGTGAAAAAGTTGTTATGAAATGGGTATGATACATAAAAAGGGCCGGATATCGACAGTGCTGTCTGTTGTCCTGTAGGCGTAGTGGAATGCTATGAAAGAAATAAATGGCCTCCCTGATATTCCTGCCTTGCGCACATCTCATAATAATTGGTTTATTAGAGAAAGTCATTGACAATGATTGGCAATAAACACATGGCTGCTTGACCATTTAATCCATCTGAAGTCTCTGTGTTATTATTATTTACCTGCTTAGTTACCTTGATTTGTTGGACATGGAATTTGAGGCATATGTCCACAAGGATGCAATGGAATGACAATGTGCTGAGCTGGTTCTGCATATGTATAGCTCAATACTGAGTGAATCATTAATGGAAATATGGTGTTAGAATTGCAGAGCTGAACAATGTAACGAATGCTGAGATAACAGGTATGGGTAAGCATCTTGAGTAAGAGATCTGTGACTAGGTATGAATTCTGTTTTGTAAAAGTCAGGTAGAGCTGTACCAATCTCAGACAACAACAGATTGCAAGCCAAATCGCAGCAAGCTGCCATTTGTCTGAGGCAGGTCAGCTCGGACTCAGGTTTCAGTGGGGGGAGCCCGGGCAGGTAGGGCCAGGATAGGTAGGAGGGTAAGGTGGGATGGGCTGGCTAGAGGAAGGATTGAAAAGGCTGGGAACAAACCAAATCAGTCTTCTTGATCCCTACCTGGACAGCTTGTCCCACCCAACCCACCCCCTCGTAAAAGCAGGGGGTTGTTGCCAGTCAGTTTCAGGGTCAGACAAGGTATTCAGGAACCGGTGACCGTTAAGGTGATCGCATTAGGGGTGAGAAGGAATTTCCTGTTTTTCCCAATGGGTTTTTCAGGTTTTCGCCTTCTCCTCCGGGTAAGATAGATAGGTCAGGCTAGTCTGTCGCAGTCATGTAAGCGGAAGGCAGGAAAGGTAAGGGAGGCCAAGGCAAGTGGGGGGGGGGAGGTCACAGGACTTTTCAGCTGGACCTTCCCCAGGCCAGACAGCCCCAAGGGATTGTTGGCAGGGACTTATCAGCCCGGCAATGGCCCCTTGGCAGATTTGTAAGGCGGCCCAGAAGAATTGGGATGAACTGTGAAAAAGTTGTTATGAAATGGGTATGATACATAAAAAAGGGCCGGATATCGACAGTGCTGTCTGTTGTCCTGTAGGCGTAGTGGAATGCTATGAAAGAAATAAATGGCCTCCCGATATTCCTGCCTTGCGCACATCTCATAATAATTGGTTTATTAGAGAAAGTCATTGACAATGATTGGCAATAAACACATGGCTGCGACCATTTAATCCATCTGAAGTCTCTGTGTTATTATTATTTACCTGCTTAGTTACCTTGATTTGTTGGACATGGAATTTGAGGCATATGTCCACAAGGATGCAATGGAATGACAATGTGCTGAGCTGGTTCTGCATATGTATAGCTCAATACTGAGTGAATCATTAATGGAAATATGGTGTTAGAATTGCAGAGCTGAACAATGTAACGAATGCTGAGATAACAGGTATGGGTAAGCATCTTGAGTAAGAGATCTGTGACTAGGTATGAATTCTGTTTTGTAAAAGTCAGGTAGAGCTGTACCAATCTCAGACAAAAGAAAGAATCTGCTCGTGTCACTTACCCTAAGCAGCGTTTTCATGGCAATACTACGATTGTTAATGCTTAAAGGTTGCACAGTTTTGCTAGCTAGACTGTCTTGGCTGCCATATACGTGGCACTACATCTCTATGTATCTGCCATATTTCTGGACTTGCCTTTGATATGGTAAATCACACTAAAACTAATCAATATGCTCTCCTCCCTTAACCTTAGTAGCTGCTCTAGCACCTGGTTCCAGAGCTACCTATCAGAACATCAGCAGGCAGTACAGTGGCGTCACCACCATTCTATTATTTTCCCTATGACCTTTGGGGTCCCACAAGGCTCCATCCTTGGACCTCTACTCTTCTCTCTATTCACTAACCATCTTCACACTTCCACTCCTCCTCATGCATCTGTTATATAATGACTCTACACTAGTATGCTCAGCCCCCTCACTACATCTCAATACCATTACCCGGGAATCTTTCCTATCTGCAGAAATATGGCTCACTAATTCCCAATTCCCAACTCATCCTGAACCCCAACTCCTTGTCTCCCATCCATCAAGATCTTTCCCCTCAACTTTTACTATAGAATCCCAAAATAAAACAGTTATCAGCCCAGTAATCTCATGCTAAATTTGACATTCACATTGCACAAACCATTAAAAGGTTCATAAGAAACTAGGTCTTCTTTATAGACACAAACAAATTTCTATCTCCTGTACACGCCTCCTGTCAACTCTCCTACAAGTCTCCCCAATTCTGACCACCCTTCGTAAAACTGATCTAACCAATCCGGAAACCTGCTACAATAAAATTGCCAAATTTGCCACCGACGCCACATGTAGGTCTCACCACTGTACAGCTCTAAAACAACTAAATTGGTTAGAACTTCCTCAGCTCTTTTACTGTAAACAATTAACTTTTGCCCACAAAATCCTTCATCAACCTGATAAAGTCCCGCTCTCCAAAATCTTATATCATATGCCACTTCCAGAGTCCTCCATTCCAGTAAAAAACTCCTCCTGGATACCACAAAAGCTAACAACTCAGCTAGGGAATTACTCTTCTCAAACGTCATCCCTAAAATCTAGAATAAACTGCCAACCTCCATTATCTCCATAGCACAATTTAAAAAGCTACTCACAACACACTTGGCCACCTCCGCAGTGGTGCAGTGGTAGCGTTGTTGCCTCACAGCAAGAGGTTCTCCCGTTTGATTCTTGGCTGGAGTGCGGGGAGTGCCTTCTGTGTGGAGTCTACATGTCCTCCCCACGGTTGGGTGGGCATTCGAAAGACATGCGTAAATGGGTGTGCCTTGGTTGAACGTCGAGCTGGCATCTCGGTGTTCGTCAAAATCTACTGCCAATCATTAGCGGACCGGAGTTCCGCTGTGACGACCCCTAACCGGGAAAAGCCGAAAGACCACAACAACTCGAAGACTGGACTGGAGCTATACTGCTCTTACATAACAGCAGGCCTGTGTACCACACTGTCTTGGCCCATCATACAGACAGGTTGAGCATGGGAAAATAAATTGGGAGTGTAAAGAATTAGTGTGGCAATATAGGCTCAATGATTTTAACCCATTCGGTTAAAATGATTACATTTCTATAGTTCTGCTACTAAGGATGAAAGCAACCAAATTATAGACACAATTGTTGGCTGTTCAGCATTACACATGTAATCTAGTAAAGGCACACAATACTAATTACGTATTAAAGATCATATTATGTCTAATGTAGTATAATTATGTAAACTTTTTTTCTAATTACTTTTAAAGACTATAATTATGCTTTTTAAAAAATGTTTTGTGATACTTTGGAGCTTTTCTCCCTGAGCATCTGCTGAAAATAGATTCCTATCCAGTCAGACTTAGGGTAATCAAATGTCAATAAATAATTAATTAAAATATATCTCTGCTTATACCTCTCTGATTGAATTCATCTGGCAACTAAATTCCTGCTTTTATGTATATATTCTGTATGTATTTTATATGTTATTGTAATCAAACCAAATAAATCCCTGCTTTTATGTATATATTATATATATATTACTGTAATCAGAATGTGTAACACTGTTTCTACTTCTGTGCCAATTAATGTTTATATTTTTTCTGTATCTATGCTCTTGTTGGAGCTTTTCTTCTGAAAATGGGCTCTTTTAGGCCCAGAGGACTTTCCCCGATACAAAAACAATAAATAAATAAAATAAAAGAGCAACATGACACAGTTTTATTTTAATAAAGAAATTATTAACTATTATGTCAATTGTAATGGATGTAATAGGATATCTGTAAAAGCATTTTAGTAACAGATACCTTTTGTTCTTTAAATTCAACAGCATAACCGATGCTGCAGAGTACATAAGAATGGTGTTTTGAGAGCTGTAGATGTACTTACATTCACCGCTGCAGTATTCTTTACTAATGGGATTCCCTGCTGTGAAGCTCTCCATCCAGCCAGTTTACAAAAGATTTCCACTGCTTCAAGGTATGCTGAACATCACCTGCTTACTCCTTGTGTAAGGTAGGGCATAAAAGTGACATTCAGGCATACCATTCTCAAAACTTTTTTTCCGCCAGTCTGAATGCTGTTTTAACCACCAGTCTTGTTGCATACATCCTTTTTTTACAGTTTATCCTGTTTATTGGCTTTTCTGTGCTTACTCCTGTTTGCTGGAGTCCTCACTCACAGTTGCAGATAAGTACCCAGTTGGGTTTTTGGTTACTTTTTCGGTTTGTTTAGTGCTGTTTGGAGTTAATGTCATCCAGGAAGGGTAAATGCCAGTGTGGGAGACTGATTCCCCATAAAGACCATCACAATAAATGCCTTTTTTGTCTTGGTGCTGCTCACGACCATACATCTTGTTCAATTTGTCAGGCATTTGTCCCCAAAACTCTTTTCAGTAGGTTTTCTTTTCTTTCCTTGTACCTTGAGAACCAGCGACTTAAGCATATTGCTGCGGTTACTATGAATGGAACTTCCTGCCCCGAGAGTCAGCCGTCTTGGAAGAAGATGATGCATAAGGTAAGGCTGGAATCTTCATTTTACTATTTCTCTTCTTCAGAGCCTGGAGTTCACAATAAATTTTAACAAGTCTTCCCTGACTCCTTCTCAAGACCATGTCTTTCTGGGTTGCAGGTTTCAAATGGTGCCAATGCTGGCATCTCTCCTCCTCCAAAGGCATTAACTCTCATCTTTCTTTCAAACTCTTCTTCCCCTGGCCTACATTTCAGCCAGGAGTTTCTGAGAGCTCTGGGGTTCTTGGCTTCCACTATTCCGATGCTTCCTCTGGCCAGACTCCACATAAGGAAGTTCCAGTGGTTTCTATAGTCGTGTGGCTTCAGCATGCATATTCTTTACACTTTCCTGTTCCTCTTCTCCCGTGTCTCAAGGTCAGACTTCTGTGGTGGAGTCAGCAGTTGTCTCTGAATCCAGGGCTTCCATTTCAGCCTCCGCTTTCCTCTCAGGATCTGTTCACAGATGCTTGGCTCCTTGAAGGTTCAGGGAGTGTGGTCGCCTCGTCAGCAGAAGCAGCACATCAACGTCAAAGAGATGAGGGCTCTTTTACTGGCTCTTCAGGCCTTTCATCCTCTCTTCTCTGCGGGGCCTCTCAAGGTATTCACAGACAATACCACAGTCATGTGGTATCTCAACAAACAGGGGGGTATGAGATCCTACTACCTTTGCCAGCTGGCACTTCTTGTACGGCATATGGTTATCCAATACCATGCAACTCTTCAGGCAGTTTACATTCCTTCAGATTGGAACATTGTGGCTGACAAATCTGAGCAGGTCCTTCACTCAATCCCACGAATGGATACGTCACAGGGAAGTGTTTCTGGACATTGCTCACCAGTGGGGTACTCCACAAGTAAATCTCTTTAACTCCCCTTTGAACAAACAACTTCCTCTGTTTTGTGCCAGAGTCCCAGGTCCTCTGGTCTGGAAAGTGGACACCCTCCCATTTTCTTGGTAGGAGATGTTTCTTTCTGCATTCCCTCCCCTTCCTCTCATTCAGGGAGTCCTGTTCAAGACTCAACGGGATGCTCCCAAAATCTTTTGGTGACTCCCTTTTGGCCGCAACAGCACTGGTTCCCTTTACTTCTGCATCTCGCCAGGGGCAATCATCACAAGTTACCTCACAGGGTGGATCTCCTCACACAAGATGAGGGATCTCTCATCCATCCCCACCTGTCCACATTTCAACTGACATTGTGGGTGATATGGTTTTGATTCCTCATAGACACCTTTTTTCTAAGGACATGCTGCAGGTCCTGCAGGAGGCCAGGAAACCTACTACTAGGAAATCCTACTTATCTAACTGGAAAAGGTTTTCTATTTATTGTCTTTCTCGTGACCTGGACCCACCTTCTGTGGATGTTCCTTTGGTTATTTCTTATTTGTGCGAGTTGCTCAATGCTGGTTTGGTCTGTTCTTCTATTAAGGTCCACTTATCTGCTCTTTCTGCTTGTCTGCCTTTAACTCCCCAGTTAGCTTCTAGATTTGAGGCTAAGCAGTTTCTTAAAGGTGCCCTTAATATCAGACCTCCCAGGAAGCCTGTTCCTTCTCCCTGGGATCTTAATTTTGTTCTGGAAAAATTGACCCAGGCTACTTTTGAGCCTGTTTTTTCAGCTTCCTTGCAACATTGTTCTTGGAAGAAAGTTCTTTTGTTAGCTCTTACTTCTGCCAGACAGGTGTCCGAGTTGCAAGCCTTTATGGCTTGTCCACCTTTTTTGATATTTCATGAGGACAAGGTGTCCTTGAGTACTAATCCTTCTTTTAGGCCCAAGGTGGTTAATGAGTTGTGACAATTTAATATGCCTACCTTTTTTCTCTCTCCGCAGTCTGACAGTGAGAGGGTGCTACATATCGCAGATGTGCATAGACAGCTCAGATTATACTTGGATAAAACTAAAGCTATCAGGAAGCCTGACCAGTTACTTGTTTCTTTTCATCCTAGGTCTTTAGGTTTGACTGTTTCTAAGCAAACCATTTCCACTTGGATTTCAAAGGCCATTTCCTTTTGTTACACATTTCATGGTGAGAGCCTTCCTTTTTCTGTTAAGACTCATTCCGCTACAGCTGTGGCTTCTTCTGGTGCTTTTTTCAAAGGCTTAAATGCTAATTCTATTCTTGAAGCTGCTACATGGACTTCTGTGCATACCTTTACCAAACATTACCAGTTGGATGGTATCTCCAGAGCAAGAGCTGGTTTTGCTGCTGCCATTCCTCATGGCTTCTTGGAAGCCTCTGCTGCTTCCTCCTCCCATGTTTCTTCTTGAGCTTTTGCACTCTCCCATTAGTAAGGAATACTGCAGCAATGAATGTAAGGGCATAATACAGTTGTGTAAAATCTTACTATAACGATAGATGTCCTTGCCTTCACCGCTGCAATATTCACTCCCTCCCCTTCATCTCCCTGGTCTTTTTTCCTTCCTAGCCGTGCAGATTCTCCTTGCAGTGCTGTTCCTACTGGGGCAATCTGTTCTGAGGATGGTACGCCTGAACTTCACCTTTATGGCCTACCTTACACAAAGAGTAAGCAGGTGATGTTCAGCATACCTTAAAGCAATGGAAATCTTTTGTAAACTGGCCGGATGGAGGGCTTAATGGCAGGGAATCCCATTAGTAAGGAATACTGCAGTGGTGAAGGCAAGGACATCTACCGTTATGGTAAGATTTTACACAACTGTACTGCTGATGAAATCCTCAAACTGAGTAGGACAAAACCCCTTAACTTGTTTATTCTGTTTTTAATAAACAGTTCTTGTAGTTTCTTTAGCAATTTGTTTTTGGAGCATCTCTGGGATATTTCTATTAATGCAGTTTTCTGTAGTTAACAGTTTTGGACCTGCACATTTGCTGTACTTGCATTTTCTTTGGGCCATCTCACAAAGGCACATTCACAGTTATTGGCATTTAGTTGCAACAATGATGCATTATGTGACATCCCTCCTCAGAGTCAGTAATCAAGGAGTCTAAATCCTCACCATTGAGGGACGTTCACTTGGAACAAAAACAGATACACAAAGTACTTAAAGATGTAGCTCTCTGCACCAAGCACAATTTCCCTTAATTAAGAGCACACAGGGAACACACAGTCTGGGGGATGGGTTTCTCTCTCTCTCTCATGCTCTCACTCTCTCTCTAGGCCCTCTGGAACAGCTGTAAAGTTGAGTCCTCAGCCAAGTGTCCAAGCCAAGTCCTCTACCACCCTCTCTGTGAAACCAGTGCTAATTGTCCCTGCTCCAAGCAGCTGACACACACTGAGATTTGATTTGATCACACACACACAAGGCTGTCACACATTTACTCACTCTGCTACCCTTTGCCCAGACTATAAGGTAGTCACTGCCACAAAACACTCTAAAGCCAGGTAATCTAAGGCTCTTACAAGGGTACCCAATTATACTGAGTAAAATTAGTTAATACAAATTGTAGTGTTTGACCAATGCAGTAAGGATTTCAGGAGCAGCCACAGAGTCACCAAAATAAATATAAATACTCTCAAAATGTTAAAATATTCTCTAAAGGACCAGCCACAATGAAAAGTTTAAATATATTTAATAATAAAGAAGAAAAGCATAGGAAAGTACTAAATATCTACTTACAACAAACACAAGAGTTTCAGTCACAGGAAATATTAAAATAACACAGATGAATATATTCACTCAGATACAGAAAAATAGTACTTAACTAATTTCACTATAGTTTCCTGACCGATCTAAAGAATTACTATTCCCTGGTTGCTTACTAAAGCAAGACAAGATGAAGTGGGTGAGTGATCCTTCTATGCCAGGTTTCAAAATCAGACTGCTCTGAAACGTCCATCTCATTTATAATTTCAGTGCTGGATTACAGAATGACATCACATACATCTGATCATCTGACGTCTGGTTTCCGTACTAATCCTCTTTACTAGAAACTGAACCAGAATTTCACACGTGTGTTACCATACACACAGAGCTTTGCCAAGATGTGTTGCAGCATCTGGAAGCCATAAAACAATTTCAACACTTCCAACTTTTCCAGGGTAGCAATTAGTTCACTGCTAAGGACAATACAGCAGGATTCCTAGCCCCTGTTTTCACAGACATTTTATTTCTGGCTGCAATCAGAACTTAAAATACAATCATTATGGCCTAAACCAGGTAATTTAATTTCAAACTATTTTTCTAAGTTAGGTTAGTTAACCTCTTCTCTTCCAGTACCTCTATTGCAATATTAATTTCAACAGTTACCATACAGTCTGTCATACAGGTGTATTCTTTTTTCTGTCCAGCAAGGCCCACTGTTGGTACATGTTTGAATACAAGCGACTTTACAAATACCCTTTCAACACAAGCACCTGTAGAAATCAGTTTGATATACAAATGACATATAATTCTTTACAAAACTGTAGCTAGCTATGCTAGCATATATTACATATCCACTGCCCTACTTCTGCTGGCATAGTTGACAATACCTCACATTATCACATATTACAACTTTATGTACACGGCTGGACTTGGGTGAAAAAGTGCCCTAGACAATACCTACTGCCCCCCCCCCCAAAACACACATATCCTTCAGTGCTTCCCTCTGTTTTCCCATCCTGAGCCCCACCATACCATTCATGTTACTTTATTCTTCCTTTTCTCACATTTTGCATTACTCTTCATTTTGTTTTAAGAAGTCATGAATTTCTATATGCTCTAAAGTATATTTTAAAGGTGTCGTTTCATTTTACATGATCTTTTCATTTGATGATGGCTTGAACAGAAATTATGATTAAGGAAAGAAATTCAGTGTTGCTGTTCAACTTTAGTTTTCATTGCATCCTTTCAACACATTTTTTATGACAAAGACAGTACAGTAACAACTGTTTATGAAATAACTCAATTATGCTGGGGCCCCCAGAAGCCATATGAATGTAGATGCTCTGAGATGCATTTTGGAGCACTTTACTAATCTTTAAAACAATGGAGGCTTAATCAAACATAACGAGTAAGAAAATAAATCCAGTCTTTATTTTTTCTTTCAAGGAAGTTATAAGTTGCTCCCAAGACTTAATATTAAAAAGATGACAAAATAGTAACTTACAGCAAATAGAGACAGTTGTAAGGATATGCAAATCTTAACAAGGAAAACAGCCTGCTTCCCTACTCCTCTAAAAAAGAGACAGTCATTGCCTGTGCATCCCCTGGTGTTAGATTGCGATGAAAACAGAAGTTCATATGGCCGCAGTCATTTATTTCATGTGAATGCTGCCATACACATATACCACACTTCCTCACCCCTCATCCCTATGTCCCAAAGGTAGCCACTTGTATATGTGCCTGATTTGTGGTTTTGAGGAAATAAAAAAAATAACAGTATTGTATTACACTGTGTTGCTCTCTACCCCAAACAAAAGCTATAATAGCCTTCTTTGTATGCCTCAGAGGTCTACGAGGGAAAACAAAATAATGATCAAGTTGTCTTCACCCTCAACGCAAGCTATAATGACCTCATGCACACATCTCTTTAGGTTTAATTCTGATGAAAATTAAAATACTAATGACCAAACCATCCTCAGCACCCCCAACACACACAGACACACCCCTGCAGAATCCTTCTGTATACACCTCTGAGCAGGGCTGGTTTTAGAAAGTGGTGGTCTCTGTCCTCAACCATACCCAAAGTCCATGTCAGAATGCAACTGTACAGTCTGGGGTGTAGGAGCCACCAGACTCCTAGAATTTCTAAGGGTCTGATTGTTCTGTGGTGTATTTTATGCCTTAGTTTTGAAATGTAATTACTTAGCAAGTACAATTTTTTTACTACTACCCAGAAGAGCTATGTATGTGCCTAACATTACATGTGTGTGTACACAGAAATAAAAATCAGTGATTATTTTTATACACACACCTTCTGCATGGTTTTGAAGAGCTCGGGTTAACCAGAGCAGATAGATGCACACACAGACAGGGAGGGCATGCACACCCCACATTGAAAAAACATAGCCAAGAACTCAACCAGTGCAAAGCTCTGTGAAATGGCAATGCTACTCACTGTGCCACAGTGGCAATAAACAGTTGTTTTCATGCAACCCCCTTTCCTGCAAAGCTACCAAAGATAGCCATCTAGTGTGTATACAATTTATGTTTGTGATGGTAAGTGAAAGAAAATATAGCCAGCATATTACTCAAATACACTACAACCCCCCCCCCCAAGAAAAACGCACACACAAGTGCAATAGCAATGCTGACGATGACTGTGCTAGAAAGTGAAATACATTATATCTAGGTTGTTACTCATACTGCAAAACACACACACACATGCAAATGAGTATAAACCATAGCATTACTAGTTTTGTGTGGATTTCAGTTGTTGTTCGTCTTTCGGCTTTTTCCCAGTAAGGGGTCACCACAGCGGAATTCCGGTCCGTTAATGATTGGCAGTAGATTTTTACAAAACGCCGAGGTGCCAGCTCAACACCCAAACTTCAACGAAGGCGCGCCCATTTACGCACACATGTCTTTCGAACGCTACCCAACCGTGGGGAGGAAATGCAGACTCCACACAGAAGGCACTCCCAAGCCAAGCAGAGAATCGAACGGGAGAACCTCTTGCTGTGAGGTAACAACGCTACCGCCGTACCACTGCGGCTATGAACTTTAAAAACAACCTACCACTGCTAATCCATCAAACTGAAAGCCACTGAGTAAATATCACACAATCTCCCACCTACTAGAAGTGAAGTTCACAAGCCATTGCCAAAAACATTCTGATCCCAAGGCTAGAATATATGTTGTCTCCTATATTCCTTTATTTGTAGCAAAACACAAACAACCTACATTTTGCAAAGACTGAAATATTGAGATGTACCCATTCTTTCAGCAGTTCTCTCCTGTATAACCTTAAAAGCTAGAACAAACTTTCTACTGCACACACTCACTTTTAAGCTTCCTAATGACGACCATTAACCATCTTCATAGTAACTGGTCTTTATGACACATACTTTGTAGTTAATTAAGAAGTCAGTCTAAGCTTTCATACAAAGACCATGACATACCTCAAACTCCTCAAGAAACAGAATTCTGTAAAGCTGCCCCAGCCACATGTAATGAATACTCCCATTCCAACAGTCTTTCAAAAAAACAAACAAAAAAAAAGCAAAAAGTCAGGTGATGACCTGTGTACATGCATGCATGTATTTATTTATATATTTTTACACATGCTTTACTGCTCCATCACAAACCTTTACAAGCAGCTCACTACAATTTTGACATACTTAAAAGAATTTATAACAAGTCATACTACAACAGCATCACGATAACAAGTTAACTTCTACTTAAAAGACTCCTAATCCAGTCTGAGGATATCCAACTAAATCCTGGACTCCATTCCCAACAGCACAACCCACCCACCTGCTGCCACATCACACAAAAGATGTTGCAATCGCATGTATTGATATTTCCAGAATAAATAACAAATGGCCCACACATGAAACATGATTACACCAAGAACAGTACAAGTACTAGCAATTATAGAAATGTAACTCAAGGACGACTTCTACCCATCATCCTATACTACATCCAGCTAAGAGATTCAGTGACAATCACCCTGGAAATAGACCAGGAGGTAGTACAATTATAGTGAGAAAGCTTACACTCCTAGAAGTCAGCAAAATGACAAAATAGGTAACACCCCAAACTGGATTCTCCTATCTTTCTTGTTCAGAAAACATACCTCAAGCTGGCCTGTGCCTACATACCTTCCCATTCTGTATTACAGCTATGTATAATATCTTGTCAAATTTTCCCAGGCTTGCAAAAATATAATTTTGCTAATTGAAAGCAATCTTAATGCCTCAGAGAACACAGACACACACACACGTCTGCAACACCTAGGTTTAAGAACTAGACCAAAATTTCTCTCAGAAAAAATCACAACCGTGGGCTGCATTACAACTGATTATAGCATAAAGATGGGGGTTCTTCCCAATGACGTGTAATCACTGCCCCATTATACAATATTGAACTTACAAAACACCTAACATTCCACCCCAAATAACTTCAAGAAGAGTTATCACAGAATCAAAATGAATGCTGAGCACCCTGCTTAAATCAATTGATTGGACATCCCTATACTCTGAAAATAAAGAACTGTAATGCGATATTAGAATTATTAGAAGTTTAAAACTCACATTTTTCCCATTGTTAAAGAAGGGTTAAAGGTTAGTCATGCCCCGGGAAAAGCCCAGAACCAATTAATGAAACAGATGCTTCCTGGGAATTATGGAAGCAAGACCCCGGCTAATGACACAAGCCTCTACAACTACTTAGCACTCAAGTACAAGAATACACAAGAATATCCACTAATTCAGCTAAAGCCACATATCCTAGAAAAAAAAAAAAAGAGGCAGTGTCAAGTCACTATGCCACTGGATGGACATTATTTCCCCAATAAAACACACCCTAGAAGGTATTACTGTGCTTACAAGAATGGTGTGTTAAATTGTCTTGTATTTGTTCTTATTTTATTACTATATACTTTTTTTTCCATTTTTGATGCAAAATACTTCCCCCACCAAATGTTTCAGACTTGCTGTAGCATATGTAATTGTTGTTGGGAGAACTATTTTGCATCCAAAACATACATTTTATGCATAATACTTACATAATTGTACACACACAGACACACATATGCCCAGCAGATACAGTCACTTTGTTCAGTTAATACACCTCAGATGTGTCACTGTGAGCAAATGAATGAAAAATGAAAGCAGAATGCAAAGCATTGCAACTCTTTCCCCGTGCCTCTTTACTAAACCTGATTTTGCCACAGAGTAATGTTGTGTCCATGATGTTATGTCCCTCACAGAAAGGTTGATCAGTTGTAAACTACTGAAGATTAATGATCATGTTTAAAGGCATACTCTTTTCTTAAAAAAAAAAAAAAAAAAAAAAAAAGGTGCTCACATGTACCTTTATGCATGTGAACACCAACGTGTGAAAAGAAAAGTACATTTTGCAGTCTTTAGAAAATATCAGGTTTTAAAAATTGCTTCCAAACAAGAAAGATTAAATGTAGTGAGTCATATTTATGGTATTAATATTCATGGGACGACAGGGGCTGGTTACGTCACTCTTGTGTTCCAGCTGTAGTTACTGTATGCTGGATTATTGTAAGTAATTGTAAATTAAACATGGCTCACTATGTTTAAGTCTTCTGTATTTAGAAGCAATCTTTAAAAACTTTTTTTAATACCTGGGTGTGAAATGACCCTTTGTTTTCCTAAAAGTGTTCATGCATGCAAATGCATTTTATACAAAAAAAAAAAAAAGTTTCACGCCATTAAACATCATATTTAAAGTCAGTCAGTATTGCCAGACATTAGACATTTATACTTTTTACTCATCAATGAATCTGTGCTGATGGACTGCTTGTTGCAATCTGAAGATGTTATGATGTTTTTGTTGTCAGTCTGTGTCTCTTTTGTTTGTACACAGTCTCATACACACACGTACATTCATACAAACATACATTGTTATTACTATTATTTTTTAATTTCATGTTTGCTAAATAGCAAACTCACTATTTAGTGAGTGTAAAACAATAGCATCAGTTTACTTTTTTCCTGTCAGATATTTGCAATAGCTTAATATGCTGCCATGAAGAGGATTTGTTTTTCAGCAGGGATTATAGCAGTAGACTTGTTTTTCAGTGGGCAGTATCTATATGCCAACACCCTGCTGGAGTAGTTTTTTTTCAGTGAAGATTTGACACACAGCATGACCATTGCCTAAAATACAAACCAACTTCTCAGCTATCTAACTACATAGAGGGAATTGCTTACATACAAAGATATTAATCTTGCTAACTATATGCTACACCTCTGGAAATTAATGCTTAGCTTCCTTTCTGAAGGATGCTTACATGGTTCTCCTAGTTCTGTAACCTTCTGAATGCAATACTTTCCTCTCTCTCCTATAAACACAGTGAGTAAAACTTGCGCTATCTTTTCTTCTTAAATATCCAGTTTTCCCATTAGTTTCACTATCACTTTTTTAATTACCTCTCTTAGAAACTATTTCACATGCTCCTTACCTGTGACTAGATGTGTTCCAAGTGTATTTCTACTTACTTAAAGCACCATTATGGGCAAAACCTGAAAAGATAATTTTCATCTTACTATGAACTTCCACACAATCCAAACCTGCCATCATAACTTACTAATTATAAGATATTTTCTAACTCTGAATGTCCTCATGGGGGCAGACGTGCTGACATGATCTTGTTTTCTTGGAACGCTGCTTCATGCTCATAATGTACTGTACTGTCACGGAGGATGAGATTACAATGCTCTAAGAATGTCCTTTCAGACCACAGTACAATTCACTTAAAATGGAAGTAACAAGAAATACAGTCTACTTTGAGAATCTTGAAAGAAAATGTCAGAGACTATTACATATGTGTTGCCTGCATATATGCCACACCATCTACGAAAAGTTTTTTGGCAAGGAAATAATTCAGATTAATTAGCCTTTTTAAAAAGTGATACTTGGTGAGTTTTAGGCTCCGTCTTCCTTCCCTAAGTAACCATGAGTGTTATACTTCTTGGCTTGCAAAGCTCAGCCAACTCACAATGGTTATCAGGTTAATTGATTTTTCAGCTTCTTTTTACAACGGCATTGAATCGGGCGGAGTTTTGAATATTGAGCCTGAACAGTTTTATGACGTTAGTGGCTGTAAAATAACAAAAACAGCTACAGGCACCTAGGGGCTTTTTTCCATAGCAAAATACTGTGTGAAATAAAAAAAAAACAAACAGCTATTGATACCTTGCTGTCATTGTTTTCCTTGGCAAAATACTTTCTGATGTGACAAGCACTGTGATGAAATAGCAAGTTAGACAAATTCCTAACTAAAATATCATGAGATTTCATTCAGCATCAGCATGGTGTGTGCTGAGAAAGTATTCTAGGACAGATATGTCAAAGAGTGGGAGAAAAAAAATAGTAATTTAATATATGAAAGTATGAGGGACCATCCCTAAATGATAAAATTATACTCTGAGCAAAGGAAATGTTACAGTCAAGATGCAGGTTCACAGGAAATTACTAGGCTAACAGCTTAAGGGCCCTTGCAAGCCTAGCCAATATAACCCAATTTTGCCCAATATAGGGCCCATAGGGGCAAGAAGATGGCATGGATTTCTGCCTGTGCATTGAGTATTTTACAGATTACCCCCATCCATAAGGGACATTGGCACTACCTCTGGTGTGAATTTGTGATTCCCCAACCACTGAAGGACTCTGCTTAATGTGAACAGGAAGCCTGTTCCAAAGTTGGGGCAAATCAGTCTCTCCAGCATGTTTTGTTTGAGTCACTAAGTTTAGATCATTTAACTGGGTGACCCTCCTGTCTGACTTACAGATGTGTAGCAGCTCCATCAGGGCTGGATTTGTGAGTACCTTGTAGGCCAGGTATAGATCTCCCCTTAATAGTCGGTAGGGCACAGAGTAAAGGGATAGAGCATTTAGTCGGTCCTCATAATTAATGTTGTTTAGACCCAGTATTTTCTTTGTGAGAAACCTCCGAGGTCATTTCATCAGCTGTAAGTGCCTAGTCAAGAGCAAGACAAATGGTGCACTATACTCGATTATTGGTCTAATAAGGGCCAAAGACAGCGAGACTATTAATTTCCTTGGATTGGGATGCCATACCTTTACTTATAATTTGTGCCACATAAAAGGATTTCCTCACCACTGTAGACACACAGCGATCAAAGTTCAGGCTGCTATCTGCGTACCTAAATCTCTCACCTCTGAGTCCACTCCAAGGGGTGTGCTACTGATGTTGTAATATGCAGAGGTATTTGACTTCCCAAAGGGTATGATGATGCATTTTTTTTACTTTTAGATTTAGGCCATGGTTCTGGCATCAATTATTTGTCTGGGTGTATCTACATCATTGGAGATTCTATGATTGCCCTTTAATTCACTATTATATGTTAGTGTCTGCATAAATTTGCAAATATGTATATAGTACATTTTAAATGTAATCTAACCACCTTTTGTGAAGCAGTTTCTTAATATAAAGTTGCATATATTGTGCATACTAATCTTA
Source organism: Protopterus annectens (assembly GCF_019279795.1). Lineage (NCBI taxonomy): Eukaryota > Metazoa > Chordata > Ceratodontiformes > Protopteridae > Protopterus > Protopterus annectens. Next base: position 245,320,748 of record NC_056741.1, on the reverse strand, counting down.
TTGCAACTTTTGATGTAATTTTTCCAAGTAACAGCTTCTATGTTGTTAGTAACTTTATCTACTATGTTATGTATATTACTTGCCTGTGAAGCTTTTCTCCCCAGGCCTCCGCTGAAAAGGGGATGTGTACTGACTATCTCAGTTAACAAATGGAAATGAATTAAAGTATACATACATTTAGCGTGGAAATAAAGCCGTCTACACATTAGTTAGCTGTGGCCGCTGATGACTTCAAAGCAAAAAAGGCTGCAGGAAGCGGCTGAATGGATGGAGCTAAATGGAATATGATGGTGATTTATTACAACAGGTCAATGATCATTACCTGTAATCAAACAGACTCACTCATTCACTTTAATCCACAAACTGCATCAGTATGTGCTCACTCATTATAGCCACTTTATTAACTACACATACCTCAGATGTCTAACTTGCAATAATATAGCCAGCCTTAGGTAAAATAAAGCCCTAGACAAAGAATACATAGGCTTCCCTGTTGTGTACTAGTCCCCCTTTACTTCCACAGTGCCCATCCCATGGCTCTCCCCCCTTACCGATCCTGGCCCCACACCATCCAGATACATTACGTCTTTCTTGTTCTTTCACACTTTTGTCTGTTACTTATGAGTAGCTTCCTCCTATGCTCTTAATACATTCTACTGTAGCTTAATATGCTGCTCTGGAGTGGACAACTTGTTTTCTGTAAGCATGTGGATAGAAGTGGATTTTTTTTTCCTCCTCTTCCTCCACCTCATCATGGTGACCTTAACAAAGACTCATGAGTAAGGGAAGAAATTTAATTATTTAACTTTTTTCTTTTAAGGAAAAATAAGCTGTTTCGAAAGTGTGGTGCTCAAAGCTAACTAATTAGTAGCTCTCCAAGAAACAGAGAAGATAAATGCAAGGAAATATAATGAATCCTATCTCAGAGTACAGTCTTCCTTCCTACCCTTCTAAGAAGGTATGATTACTTTGTGATGAAAGTAAAAGTACACATGGACAGGGGCATATATTATATAGCTGAAGGTCCAGAAGAATAAAATAAAGCACATGGATAAAAACAGAGCCAGGGAATACATTCAGACTCCACACCAAAGAAGTCACAACCAAAGAACCAAGAGCTGTTAGATAGCAACACTAGCTGATGCAACAGTTGGTCAATGAGAGTTTATGACACATATCCTACCCAGACCAACAGGGCAGACACTTGTTGATTAGAACGCTAATGTTTAGCTGTAATGGAATGTGAAAAAAAAAGGGCTTGCCTCCCTACTTATCTGTAGGGTCCATGCGCATTTGTTTTGTTGTGTATAAACAACTTGCTACATTTAGATACACTGCACCCCCACATGCATATTTTCATCAAAAACAATCACCATAAATATCAGTTACAGCCACTTTATTAAATGTGCACAACTTAGATATCAGAGTTTCTAAAAATAACCAAAGTAAAGTATTCCATCTGGCTTCGCACAAATGGACATTACTTCTGTACAGCCAGAATGACTGCTTAACCTGAACAATCATTTTTGTCCCCAGACAACCCCTGTATAATTTATCTTCTTATCTAGCTGCTGTCAGAATATAGTGTGCAACACACTGCAATCCCCTCCCCCCTCATAAAGGTCTAAACCTCCTAGCTTAAGAATCAAGGAAAAAAGTAATGGGTGACAAAGGACCAAAATCAATTACAGTTATTGCCCTTGTATACTTAAACTTGATGGAATAATAGGCTTTGTATTAGCATGCATGTTTGAAGGCTTACATCTGAAACTCAAATATGCCATTGTTATTTAGTGGTTTCAATCCTCTGATTTGCCAGAAAAAAAAATCTTTACATGAAATTACCATAATATTACACAAAACAACAAAAGTACATTCCCCACACACACTACTCTATATAACTTATAATTTACATACATTCACACATATCTACATATATATATATATATATATATATATATATATCTATCCACACACACATTTTTATATATATATATATATATATATATACATACACACACAGCTAACTATATATGCATAAATGTGCATGTGCCCCCACACACACACTATGCATAAATGTGCATGCCCCCCCCACACACAATATTACATATACACAGGCATGAACAACTGCTGCCACTTATGCGACTGACTGTATACCTCAAAATGCTTAACTGCAATCAAATGAATAAATACACAAATAACTGCCCCACATGAATTTATATTCTCAGCTCACTGCTATCAAAATACACTCTACCCCTCAAATACCTCTCAGCATCTTAGCTCAAGAATCAAGAAGACACCCCCCCCCCCCCAAAAAAAAAAAAGAGAGCTCAGGATCAAAATCAGGGACAGCTATTTCCTTTCTATATTTGGAAAGCTGCTAGAATACCAGGTTTTCTGAAGGCTAAGTCCAAAACTCAAACGTCTGTTATTTAGTGACTGCAGTACTCACTGAATTGTCATGAGCACACATTTTACAAGAAAAAAATATCACAATAAGAGGAAAAATCATTGACAGCTGAGAGCTTGTATACTCGCCCCACATACATAGGTATACCTAATAAACACACGCACACACACTCACTCACTCTTAAGACTTAGCTTCCTACATACTAGCAATAGTGCTCATGGTTCTGCACTTGCATGTTGACTCCTTCCTTTCAGTCTCAGGCTGTCCCAGTCACCTGAGGCAGTCACAGCCAATAAGAAGGGCTCCTCACTGCTTCATAAAGCAGCCCAATCAAAGACTTTTTGAGCAAAGTTTCTGACACCCTCAAGAGGTATGCCAACTTTCACCAATGTAAATAGTTATATAATGGTTTGAAGTTAGTAATGTTTAGAATTGTAAATATGTTATTCATCTATATTTCATGTAATGTTTCTTAAGACATCTTATTTGAAATAATAAAAAAAATATTTAGTGAGAGAGGTATGCCAACATTGGCAAGCCTACTATCAGTTTGTTTTGTAAATGGTCCATCAATGGATTAAGCAAGTCTTTTTTTTTTGGGGGGGGGTCCTCCCAAGCACATGAAGCAAAACAGAAAACTGGAAACCTATTATTTTTAATTTAGATGGATGACTTTCTGAATTTAAAACTTTTTTAAACTGGGGAGAGTACTATTTGTTCAGTCTTTCATTGCGTTCTGACAGCAGTTTTCAGCTCCAAGAACAATTTTAAAGGGCCTTCCGTAACAACAAAATAAAATATAAAACAAAAAAAACAGAAGTGTTGAAACTGCACTTGCATGAAAGTGCAGAATACCGAATGCGGAAATGTCGAATCTGCGGTTGTGAAGGCACACCCTGACGTGGGATTCCCTGTGTTCGTAATGTGCAGTCTGGTATGTGGATGTGGCTGGAGATTCAGGTTAGTAATGTTTTGGTAGGGATTTTAGTGTGTGTGTGTGTGTGTGTGTGTGTGTGTCTGGAGTTTTGAGGTGTGGGTTAGGGTTGGTAGGTAAGTTTGTGAGTGTGTTGAGAGTGTATGTGATGTATGTTTGTGCAGGGGATGTGTAGTGGTGGTTTTTGTGTGTTTGCGTTTTTAGTGCGATCTCGGAGTTAGTATATATAAGTAGCGGGGGTGGGGGGGGCTTGCCTCCTTGCTTATCTGTAGGGTCTGTGCGCGTTTGTTTTGTTGTGTTTGTTTGTAGTGTAGAGAGGAAGGTGTATGTGTGATTTTTTTTGTGTGTGGAGTGTGTATGTGGGCAGTCGCGATTTTAAATTTTGTGCTTTTGGGGTTTCAGGTTTTGAAGTTTTTGGCTTTACAGTCTCGAGATACTAAATTTCGATATTTCAGGATTGTAAAGTGAAACTATATATATATATATATATATATATATATATATATATATATATATATATATCCATATATATACACACACACACACACACACATATACAGTGGATATTAAAAGTTTACACACCCCTGCTAAAATGCCAGGTTTTTGGGATATAAAAAAATGAGACCACAATAAATCATTTTAAAACTTTTCCCACCTTTAATGTGAAGTATAACCTGTACAATTCAGTTGAAAAAACAAACAAATCTGTTAGGGGGGAAAATATTAAAAATAAAAAATGTACAATAAGCTGGTTGCATAAGTGTGCACACCCTTAAACTAATACTTTGTTGAAGCACCTTTTGATTTAATTACGACATTCAGTCTTTTTGGGTACACACCTGCCATCAATTAGAGAAACTCTGATTAACCACAAATAAAGTTCAGCTGTCCTAGTAGGATTTTCCTGACAAGTACTCAGTTGCCTGCTACACCAAAAGCCATGGTTCGCAGAGAGCTTACAAAGCATCAAAGGGATCTCATCGTTGAAAGGTATCAATCAGGAGAAGGGTACAAAAAAATGTCCACATCATTGGATATACCATGGAACACAGTGAAGACAGTCATCAAAAAGTGGATAAAATGTGGGACAACATTGACATTGCAAAGAACTGGACTTCCCTCCAAAATTGATGAAAAGACAAGACAAAAACTGGTCAGGGAGGCTACCAACAGACCTACAGCAACACTGAAGGAGCTACAGGAATTCCTGGCAAGTACTGGTTGTGTACTACATGTGACAACAATCTCCCGTATTCTCCATATGTCTGGATTATGGGGTAGGGTTGCAAGATGGAAGCCTTTTTTTACACAGAAAAACATCCAGACCCAGCTCAAATTTACAAAACAATACATCAAGTCTCCCAAAAGCATGTGGGGAAATGAGTTATGTTCTGATGAGACCAAGGTTGAACTTTTTAGCCACAATTCCAAAAGGTGCATTTGGCACAAAAACAACACTATGCATCACCAAAAGAACACCATCCCCACGATGAAGCATAGTGGTGGCAGTATCATGCTTTGGGCTGCTTTTCTTCAGCTGGAACTTTTAGTTAAGGTGGATGGAATTATGAACAGTTCCAAATACCAGTCACTTTTGGCCCAAAACCTTCAGGTGTCTGCTAGAAAGATGAAGAGGAATTTCACCTTTCAACATGACAATGACTCCAAACATACATCCAAATCAACAAAAGAATGGCTTCTCCAGAAGCCCAGACCTAAATCCAATAGAAATTCTGTGGGGTGACCTGAAGAGGGGTGTGCACAAGACATGCCCTCGCATTCTGACAGATTTGGAGCTTTTGCAAAGAAGAGTGGGCAAATATTGCCAAGTCAAGATGTGCCATGCTGGTAGACCCCTACCCAAGAAGACTACATGTTGTAACTAAATCAAAAGGTGCTTCAACAAAATATTAGTTTAAAGGTACACTTATGCAACCAGCTTATTGTACTTTATTTTCCCCTAACAGACTTGTTTGTTTTTCAACTGAATTGTACAAGCTACAGGTCTCATTAAAGGTGGGAAAAGTTTTGAAATTATTTATTGTGGTCTCATTTTTTATATCAGAAAAAACATGGCATTTTAACAGAGGTGTGTAAACTTTTTATATCCACTGTGTGTGTGTGTGTGTGTGTGTGTGTGTGTGTGTGTGTGTGTGTGTGTGTGTGTGTATATATATATATATATATACACACACACACACACACACACACACACACACACACACACACACACACACTGATGTCCCTCCTAAAGCTATAACTGGAGTGGACTACCCAAGCAAGTACTGCTCCTCTTTAATCCCTGCAGGCTTCACAATGGTTATGTCAGAGGCTGTGTCTCTCTTAGCAGTAGCCTGTTTTCCATCCACTAAGATGGGATATATACTTCAGTATAGTCTGGTAGCCCTGTTGTCTCCAGACAATTTACCACTGGCATACAGTTATTCCTACTTGCTGGTTTCCTCCAATTTTGTTCCTCGCCTTGCTTCCATGGACATCTGTATTCTACATGGCCCCACTGGTTACATTTAAAACATCTAACCCTTGATCCTGGCTGTTTACCTGGACTAGTGGCTTCCCTGTTACTGGTGGACTCTGCTGGAATGGTACAGGCTGCCCACCATGGGTTCCTTTATACCCACTTGCAGGACTGGTTTTCCCCTTCTTGTGCAGTGATACCATGCTTACTAAGTAAAGATCTGTTCTTTCCACAGCTCACCTGCAGAGTTACATTCCCAGTCTGCCAACCAGATTCTCATGTCTTCAGGCAAAGTACCAAGGGTTTGTTCCCTCACCAAAAGATGACAGCCTTTCGAAAGTGGTGATCTGACGCCCACTCACTCACCTATGAAAATAAGTGCTTAACTCGGCAATAAAATCACATACACTTTTATCTGCCTTGTGTCTATGCTCACGAAACTTTTTTCTGTAAGCATTAGGTGTTAACAAAAAACATTTCAATAAACATTGTTTAACCTTGTCATAATTTCAACAACTGACATTTTAGAAAGAGTTACAGCTTTACCATGCAGTAATGGGGTCAGGAACTGTATCCAGAGCCCTTGGCCAATATTATACTGTTTATCTTTCAAATATATGAATACAACTATCAAAATTATCACCCTCTGTAAACTATGGGAGGAATTTACTGACCTGCACTGCTTCTGGGGTTCAGTTACTCCCTTCCCCATCACCATGATGAAGAGTCAGCATCTCCCTCTCATGTTGGCACCACTACTCATTTTCTCCAGCCTCCAAACACCACAGTATCTCTGCTGATTCTAATTCCAAACTTTTGGCCTCCAGTTCCAAGTCTTTAACTCCAGATGTTTTTTTTAATCATCCTCTGAAGAAAAGGTGAACTATCCTGTTTCTGAGGGCTGCACATCCCCATTGCCAGATTGGTTATCCTCCTGTTTGCTGGTATGGACCTACAGGTGTGACTAAGGCTGAAATAATTTCCTCTTTAGTCAGATTGGCATGCACCAGTCCTTTGGCTTTGCACACCTTGGCAAACTGGTTCTTTGTCAACTTGCCATAATCCTCTGCTGACATCTTTGCTTGCTTTCCCTGACTAAACTAAACAGAAAATAAATAAAAATGTTGTGAAAATGAAACTCTGTACATTTACTTAGTGGCTACTGAGAGTACATACACCATCAATAACAACTGCCTAAAGGCTACAGAAGTTCAATTAATATCCACACCACTGCCCACCAGTATGTGACGTCCCTTCTCTGGGCCCAGTGATCAAGGAATCTCAATCCTCACCACAGACACCGGTGAGGGACATTTACTTGGACCAAAGATAGATACACAGTATTTCCAGATGCAGCTCTCTGTATCAAGCAGTTTCCCTTATGAGCACACAGGGAACACACTCCTGTCCTGCGGCTGGGTTTCCCTCTCTCTCACCAGGCCCCAAATAAGACTCCACACTGACCTTAGCTGTTGAGTGGAGTCCTCAGCCAAGTCCTCTACCATCCTCTCTGTGAAACCAGTGTGCTGTGTCCCTGGTACAAGTAGCGGACACACACACACACACACACACACACACACACACACACACACACACACACACACACACACACACACACGATTTTCAGACACACTCATGCACACACAAAGGGTATTTCCACCACCACCAGAACACTCCAAAACTAGATACTCTAAGGCTCTTACAAGTGTACTCAGTTATACTGAGTAAAACAAATGCTAATACAAATGGTAGTGTTTGACCAATGCAGCAAGGCTTTCAGAAGTGGCCACAGTGTCACCAAATAAATACAAGTATCTCAAATGTTAAAATATTCTCTAAAAGACCAGACACAATGAAAAGTTTAAATATATTTAATAATAAATAATACAAGAACATGAAAATACTAAATATTTACTTACAGTAAACACCAAGAGTTTCACTCACAGAAAATATTAAAAAACAGTTACTGATGGAAAGATTCATACAGATACCGAAAAACAATACTTAACTAATCTTGCTATATTTTCCTGACTGATCTAAACAATTACTGTCCCCTAGTTCATTTATTAGAGCAAGGCACGATGATGTAGGTGAGTGGTCCTTTTCTTGTCAGGTTTCACAGACAGACTGCCTTGAGACTTCTGTGTCATCTAGTATTAAATCATCACTTCAGTGCTGGACTACAGAATGACATCACGTACATCTGGTCATCTGACTTCTAGTTCCCACACTGCCCCTTTACTAGAAACTGAACCAGAAAGTAGCACATATGTGTTACTACACACACACACAGAGCTTTGTCAAGATGGGTTATAGCATCTGGAAGCTAGAACACCATTTCAAAAACTTCCACCCTTCCAGGATAGTAATTAGTTCACCTCTAAGGGCAATACAGTAAGATTCCTAGTTCTGGTTTTCATAGATATTTTGTCTTTGGCTGCAATCAGAAATGTAAGATGCAATTTTTATGGCCTAAATCAGGTAATTCAATTTTAGACTATTTTTCAAAGTTAGCTGGACTGAGATTAACCTCTTTTCTTCCAGTATTCTCTGTACAAATATATTCATTTCCACAGTTACAATACAGTCTGATATACAGGTGTATTTCTTTTCTGTCCAGTAGGACCCACTGTTGGTACATTTTTTAAACACAAGCAGCTTTGCAAATACATTTTCTATACAAGCACCTGTACAAATCAGTTTGAAATACAAATGATATACAAAACTCCATCTAGCTATACTGGCATATGTTACACATCCACTGCCCTACTTCTCCTGGCAAAGCTGGCAATACCTCACATCACCACACACAGACATTGACACATGTATGTGTTAGATGTTGAATGTTGTATAAAATGGCAGTGTGGCACTGTAGAAAGCAGGCTATGTCCAATTTCAAGGGTTTACTGTATCCATTTGCTTCAGAAAATTACCTATAGACCATAATGAATACTTCCAGTAATTCAGTATTCTTAAGCCCATAAAACCTTTATCAAAATTATTCTAGTTCAAGTGGGGAAAGTGCAGAAGCGTTTCTGGCAAAAACAGCAAGCCCTCGAGGATGCAATATCTTTTAAACAACTAATTGGCTGTTGAAACTAGTGGCTCAATAAAACATGATCCAGAAATCAATATTCCAACGATTACTAAAGGGCAGCCACACCACAAAAACTGAAAAAGAATCAGATGTTTTAAAGCATATCTTAAAATTCCCTGAATTATTAATGTCCCTGCTGTCACGGTAAGTGATTTTCTAATTTGTTATACCACCACAAAAATGGCCTGAAATAGAGCTGCCATGCTTCATGATTTTGTTTTAGGATCAGGGCTTCTATCTCCATAGTGTCATTTTACAGTGAGAAACAGCACTGTGGCAAAAGGATGATTTGCTGTTCTTTGTCTCTATCAGCTTATGACAGCACCAATCTGCTGCTTGAAAAAGATGACTTAGTTGCTTCTCTCCCAACAAAGAACTGGAGTTCAGAGCTCAAGTAGGAGAAATCTGACACCTGTGATTAGTAGGTGTTACTACGGCAGAGTTGATTCATGTTGTACTTACTGGCATTTGACTTTTGTTAGAATCTAGTGTCCATGCTAAGGAAGAGAGAACGATTAAATCATTAATTTGCCTCAGCCAAATACAATCTGAAATGCAGTAGCAAGCACCCCAAAATAGCATGCACTTTTACAGAAAATGCAGTATAGAAAAGAAAAAAAAAAACACACACACACTAAGAGAAAGTCAGAAATGTAGTCTGAAAATATGTTTCCTTCTGTGTGGCACTCTTGTATTGTTCAATTAATTGATAAGAAAAAATGTGCGTGGGTACAGTTTTCTTGTTATTTTACATCTGAAAACTAAGTTGACAACACTTATTTTTCATTCAGGCAGAAATGTAGGTTTTAATTCTGTTTTGACTTCCAGTTCTGGCTGTGTTCAAATGACCAGGAGTGGTTGAGAAGTCCAGATATTAAAGACTTGGGATAGAGTCACAGAAACAGTAAGAGGACCAGTACGTGCTTATGTACACGATTCCTCAATTTCTGCAATGAGTTTCTCCCCTATCTTTCGAACCTAGCAGTACTGAATATTTGCACTGGTATGGGAAATTGCAATTTTGATGGTTTCTCACACACCCTGGTCCTGCAACTCTGGTACTGCTGGCTATTAAACCCTTGAACAGTCTGTAGCGGATATGCTACTGCAGCAGAGAATCTGCATCCAGTGAATGAAGGACTGTGAAAATGCCATGAAAGATTCAATGGAATTGATTAGCCAGACGAGGTTATATATCTATATATATATTGGCCTATTAAGCTGGCATGCAGCATTTGTTCCTATGGGGTTAATTCTGATTTCTCCCTTGAAGTCCAGAATGACCCATAGACCCACAGCACTTGCTTCACGGCAGTTAACTAAAGCTGACTGAAAATGCCCAGATAGACTGAAAACCCTTACAATCGTCTACAAATATAAAAGTTTAACTGCGCTTATACAGAAAGATGTTAACATTGCTGACCAGTACTAGTTGCTACTAACTTTTCTTATCCCAAGAAATGGGATTTACCCATTTTAAATTGCTAACCAGTTACACTGATGGTCCTGGGTGTGCACTGGGACATCAGAGCAAAATGAATACAATACAATGAAGCAGCATGATAAAGCTAGTGGACTGTCTTGGTTGCCACATGGGAAGCCTAAGGAAATAATTACTACGGACCTAACTGTTGTCCAGTAAGAGTTGGATGTTGTGTAGTTACCCATTAAAAGTACTGTTATAGATATTCAATGGATGTCTTTCTATATAGTTTTAGTAATTTCACTTTATTTGTTAAACATTGTTATGTGAATGCTTATGTGAACACTTTTTGAATTGTAAATATCTTTATGTTAAAGGAACATGTAATTGTTTTATTTCTTTAAAATCAATAAAATTGTTTAAAAAAAAGTACTGTTATACAAATAAAAAACAGGAATGATGCAATACTTACAAAAACCTGCAAGCCATTCATAAAGGGATCGTTTAAGGGCAACAATTATCTACAATTCGATTTGGCTGCTAGAGAAAGGACAGCCATCTGTGTGTTCATGAAATTTAGTGTAGGGGTCTAGAATATTAATTCTGGCTAAGATGAAAGTTCCATGCAAGAAACTGCAGTGGCAGTCAAGTGGTCCAAAAGTGGCCATGACTGACAGCTGTGCTGCTTTAGTAGTGGTTATCTTCCTGTGGCATGTAGCTCTGAATGCCTTTCTCAAACATTCAGAGACATGGGCTCAAAGTCTGGGGCAATTTTTAAATATACTCTAATTCACTCAAAAGGTTAACAGTAGAACAGAGTTTGCATCAACATGCACTCCTACAGAGGAAAAAAAGTATGAAACTAATGTCTATAAGTGACGCACTGTAATCCCTTTACTTTTACAACTGAAATGACTGAGCTATGAAACACAGCTGAGTTTATTAGCAAAAGGGTGTTCCATTATCTGCCTATTCTTGTTGTTCCATTTGTTTATATTAGTAATTAAACCAATAAAGGACATTTGGACATGACAGCTGACAGTACTCAGTCAAAACATTATTACGGAAATTGGAACATTTTGGAAGGAAACCAAGACCTTTTTAAGATCTTTGGAATTAGACCTTTTTTGTGCTTAAGAAACATTGTAATTTAAAATTTTTATTTGAAAAAAATGAAGTATCAGCTGGTAACAGGTTAACTAACTTTAATAGAGCCCTAGGTATGTTCAAATGTGGTTGCTGCAAAACCTGTAGGTATATATTAGAAGGACCACATACAAGTTTAGCACACTTGCCTTATACTATCAAAGTCCCCAGTCATTTCAATTGTAAAAGTAAAGGGTTGATTTATATTGGGCCGTGTTCCCACTGTGGCGCCTTTTACATTGGGAGGACCACTCGTACATTACGTACTAGAATTAGGGAGCATTATTATGATATAAAAAAGAAAGATGTTAAAAATGCTTTTTATAAGCTACACACTTAGATGCCCTCTCAGTACAACAAATTTATCTTTCAGTATTGGAAGAAAAGGAACTGGATGTGAGGGGTGGTGATTTTAAAACTCTATTAGAACAAAGAAAAGCTTTGTGGCAAATAACATTAAAAATTCTGATTGAGAACCTTCATTACATGAGGTTGTGAATATTAAATGTTTTTTAAAACCACAGGGTGTATATGTTAAGAAATAATTTTTTGATATTGGTTATTTTGTCTGTATTTTTACCTTGTTAACTGATTTTAATGATGTCATAATTGAAGTGCATTTTTATTGGTTTATTCTGATTATTTAAACTTGTATTGTTAGTGAATTAATGTATTTGTCTTTTCTGAAGAAGTCTCTGCTGAAAGCGAGTAATAAACGCAAGTTTACGCTAAATTTTTGGTCTAACTTTGTCTTTGACTATTCCAGTGGTGTTTCACCAGTCATTACTTGCTGTGAGACCCTCTTGCAATATGTTAACATCATCTGGAGAGTCAGTGATAGCACCCAACTTACAGTCATTGTCAAACTTCATCAGCCGCAGGCCTTTTGTCTTTGCCTGTACCTCTGAGAAATAGATGCCAAACAGCAGGGGTCCTAGGACAGATCCTTGGGGAACTCCACTAGTGACAGGTCTGCTATCAGAGGTGGAGGTGTCTATTTTGACTCTGAGGGTTCTGTCGATGAGCCAGTTGGCCACCCACCTGATGAGATAGGGGATTTACGCCAAGTTGTGTTAGCTTTTCGATGATGACCAAGGGGGGATTACATCAAAGGCCTTGGCCAAATCAAGGTAAGCTGTATGTACTAACTTTCCCTCATCCAAGGCCTTGGTTACGTCTCAAAGAAGTCAACCAGGTTCAATAGGCAAGATCTGCCCTTGATGAATCCAAACTGGGTGAGGTCAAGTGCTTGGAGATTGCCTATGTCCTTGTTTATGAGATCCATAATAATACACTCCATGGCTTTACAGATCAGACTTGTCAAGATAATGGGGTGATAGTTTCCAGGGTCAGTAGTGGCACCACCTTTGTGCAAGGGGATGACAATGGCAGTTCTCCACTCTGCTGGAATGAAGCCATTACTTAGGCTGTGGGTGAATAGGGTTCTCAATGGTGAAGCCAGCTCTTGCTGGAGATGGCCCAGAATACATCTTTGCTGTGGATAGGGCCTGTAACACAATCTATGGAGATTGAGGTGCAGGACAAGTACTGGGGATGTTGAAAGGGTCTTTGGGGGGGTAGGGGGTGAGGTTTGCACTGAACCTATCTGCTAGCAAGTTGACTAAGTCAACAGGATCACTGTAAGTGATACTGTTAAGTACTAATTCAGAACAAACATAGGCTTTGCCACGGAGGTTCCAGACGTAACTGAAGACGACTTTATGGTTTCCCTTTATTATGGAGGCTAGTTCTGAATCATAATTGGCCTTGGAGGTTTTCACTAGTGATCTAATTTGCTTGTTGAGGCTAAGGAGGGAGTTTTTCCAATTTGGAATTTGTTCCCTTTTACCCTTGGGCAACAGTTTCTTCCTTTTTGTGTTTCCTTGAGGAGCAGGTTTTAGTTTTATTGGATATGGTCAAGTTCATGCAATTGTACACGTGCTTGTAAACTGCACTAGTGAACTGTTCCGCATAGTTGTCTGCATCCTCTGGGGGGTGTGCAGCTACAGACACCCTCCCTTAGGAGGTTGTAGTCAGCTTTTGAGAAGTTTTTTAGCTTCATTACTGCTGGTGGTGGGGTGGGGTGGGATGGAAACTTCGAATAAGACAGTCAGATGATCTGATCTCATCAGGGAAGGATATACTATGGGAGTGGTGCAGAGGTCACCCATGTTGGTGAGAATGAAGTCCAGAATGTTATCTCCCCTTGAAGGGGATGACATGAGCTGGTCTAGTGCATTAGAACTGATGAAGTCGAGGAGTCATTGAGACAGAGAGTGCATTAGTACAAGAATAGCTCACCCAGTCTACGGTAGGGTAGTTGAAGTCACCAAGGATCAGAGTGTTAGGGGGTACCTTGATGGAGTCTAGTAGATCCAGGTAAGAGGACTGGGTGTCCCGAGTCATGGGGGGGGTCTACAGCTAGCTATAACTTGGATGGGTGTCTTGCCAACTGTCAGTTGTACATGGAGTAGTTCCAGTGCGTAATGCTGGCAAACCAGTCTGGCATTGCACCTGTCCTTAATGAAGAAACAGACTCCACCACCCTTAGTCTTCTCAACCTCATTTTGGGGTTGGAATGTGTGGAATGAGGTATAGCCTGGTAAGGCAGGGGTGCTCTCTGCAGCCCTGAACCAAGTTTCCATGACCACACAGACATCAGCATCTTCCAGTGCAAGGAGGGCTTCCATCGAGTCCATTTTCGGGTTAAGGCTACTAGCATTAAGCAGCATGACCTTCACTTTGCTTTTTGACAGACCTTTTATGTTGGAAGGTTTGTCTTTGGGATATTGCCTAAAAAGGCATAATGGGGGAAGTGAGAGCCCTGGCCAGGATCTAGAAACCCAGTGGTGACAGGTGAAGGCCCTCTGGCAAAGAATCTAGGCCTGTTGACCACGTCATCCCAGGCAGACAGATACTGGAGCCCCTTGGAATGAAACCAGAAACTAACCCAATTGTTGAAGTAAATTATTTTTTGTTGGTATTGTGGTGGTATTCTTGGTGAAGGTAGGATGCGGCTTAGGGCTATGGTCATACCTGCCTGTAACACATGCTCAGAGTTCAATCATCTCTCTCTTCATACAGTCCAGGGGGATACGTCTCAAGTCATTCACACCAACGTGTACAATGACAGAGTCATATTTGTTGTGCAGAGACTTAAGTGCTTGCATAATGTGGAGGATTCTGGCAACAGACAGACAACTGTCCATGACCTTCTCCTTGTCAAGCCTAGTGAGAGGGACATCGGTGTGTCTCACAATTGAGACACCAATGACTAGTGTGTTTGGTTTACTGTTATGTCTTGCAGGCTGTGATGGTTTATTGTTCTGCCTTATGGGCTGTGTTTGTGAGACACTGGTGTGTTGTCTGCTGTGTGTGATGTATTTGGTGTTGCGTGTGGAATATTTGTGAGTGTGTTTTGATGTTGCGTGTGGAATATTTGTGAGTGTGTTTTGGTGGTCGCTACTGTTTAGATACGTTTTTATTGAGGACCTTTGCATAGTGTGTATGCGTTGTGCTTGGCTGCGATGCGAGTGGTGTGTTGTTGGTGCTAGCAATCCCATCTTTGCCAGGATTACTGACTGTAGTGTGAGAGAGCAGACTCCAGGTTACTGATGTACATGCATTTCTCACAGGTGGAAGAATTATGTGCTAGAAGAGGGTTGTTAGTAAACATGAGGCAGTTGCTACACTGTCTCAGTATGCCATGTCGACCAGGCTGGCAGGAGAAAGTGATGGGAATTGTCCAGTGTTCAGAATGCTTGGGCACACTTATGGAGAGAGGGTTTTGTTAAGGGTTTGTCCACAAGGGTGTAGACCACAAGAACCTTCTTAAATGTAAAATAACTGGACTGAAGCACAAGTGCTAAGACCAAAGCTAAAATGTTTAGACTTGCAGATAAATTTAATTATACTACTACTAACAAACAGTAATAAATGCAGCAGAATAAAAGCACTTGAATACTTAAGAGTACACAGCAAAAATAAGGTAATAAAAGTATGAATAACACAATTACAGTAGAAGCAGCTGAATGAAGTGTCATTTTTTTTTTTTAAGTGTAGAGGGAGGAAATAGAAGATAGTTCAAGATTATGGAACTAAGAGGGTTGGCCTTCCCAGATACTCTATCTCTCTACTTAGTACAGGGAGGAGTGTTCAAAGTCAAAGAAGCAAGGGGGTAGTCCTACCCAAATGATCTCACTACACTATCTTGAGTGATCAAATGAGATTGGACTGAGAGCAGTGACCAAAATAAGATTTTACAGCAGGGGCGGGCAAATCCAAAGCCACCAAGTTTAAGACTACAACAATACTTGGGAAGGAGGGTAAGAACAAACAGTGTAGACAACAAAGGACAGAAATAATAAAGCAAATATATAAATAATAAAGCAAATATATAAATACAGCAAAGTGCAAATTGAGTTGCAAAACAGTGTACTTATCAGTTTGGAATATCAGATGGTAATATATTCCAATTCTGCACACAACCACGAGAATTTAGCTCTACTATATCAGCTCTGCACAAATTCACAAAAATGAAGTTTGTACTGGAAGTGAACACACAGAAAATATAGCTCAGGCAATGACCAATACCTAAGATGGGCTGGCTCAACAACCCCCCACCTGAAACTAGCTTATGAGCTACCCCGAGAAACAAGCAGTGCAGACAACAAAGGACAGAAACAATAAAGCAAATATATAAATACAGATCAGTGCAAATTGAGTTGTAAAAAAGTGTACTTATCAGTTTGGAATATCAGATGGTAATAGATTCCAACTCTGCACACAGCCAGGAGAATTTAGCTCAATCAGCTCTGCACAAATTCACAGAATTTTCCAACTCCTCTCCTTTTTGTACATTGCGGCCCCTTTTAAGGTTCATTGTTAGAATTAGTGCAGGCTATGTACAAGGACCCAATGATTCAAATACAAACAGTGTTTGGTCTCAGAGAGGGTTCCCAGTGGGTGTGGATGTACATCAGGGTTCAGCTCTGAGCCCACTACTGTTCATATTGGTGATGGACTACATTAGCAAACAGGTTGGAGGGGATGGATCAACAAAGCTGTTGCATGCAGATGATGTGGCAGTGCAGGCAGACTCTGAGCAAGAGCTTCAGCAAGGTATAGGGGAACGGAATGCAAACCTGAAACTGAGCATAGATAAGACTGTGATAATGGCAGTAAATTGGGGAAATCAGAAGAAGCTGAGAACAGAGATAGAAGGGAAGATTGTGGTACAGGTAAACAGCTTCAAGTATCTGGGAGGAATAGTTGAGAAGGGTAGTCTGAATGAAGAAGTCAAAGCTAGAATCAGAGGGGCTGCAGCCAACTGGCATAGAGTATCAGGTGTAGTCTGTGACAGAAGAATGCCAAAGAAGCTGAAAAGTAAGGTGTACAAGACAGTGGTGCGACCAGTACTACTGCATGGCACAGATACCTGGGCAATAAAGGCAGAACAGTTGAAGAAGCAAGAAGTGATGGAAATGAAGTGCCTGAGAAAGGTGACAGGATGCACACTGTGTGACAGACGAAGAAATGAGGACATAAGAGCAGAAGCCAAAGTAGCTCCAATTGCAGAAAAGATCAAAGAGAAAGTACAGTTGTGTACACTTACCATAAATGTAGATGTTAGAGTGTATTCACTGTTGCAGTCATTACATTTGGGTAATATGCTGGCAGGTTGCCCTCAGTCGGCCTGAATTCCAAAGTCTTGGGTCCTGCGTCGGTTGCTGTCTTCTCTTCCATGACATCAGGTCATCAGGGGTATAAAACATGCAGCCGACGCCATTTTCTTTAGTTTTTCTTGCCCCCGATGTCAGGTGCCCCCAAAAAGGTAGCAATATTATATATATATATATATATATATATATATATATATATATATATACATACATACATACACACACACATATATGCATCAATATAAACTTTACCTTCATCTACAAGCAAATACACCACATAGGTTGTAGAAGATAGAGAAGGAAAGTTAAACTGTAGAACAACAGGGGGATGGCGGGAGGGTAACCTGGACTGCAACAGTGAATACACTAGAACATCCACATTTATGGTAAGTGTACACAACTGTACTATGTTCTTTGTGTTTCACTGTTGCAGTCAATACATTTGGGTAGAATCCCAAAGCTACGGTTGGGAGGCTGGAGCTAAACAGCATTAGGTGAGGCTATAGGGCCCTGCAGCACTGCAGTGGCAAAGCCTGCCCTGGACTTAGAGTAGAGGGGCAAATGGTAATGCTTTGTAAAGTTGTGAACAGAACTCCAAGTAGCAGCCTCTAGAATGTCCTTGGTTGGTACTCCTCTGAGAAAGGCTGCTGAAGTAGCTGCAGCTCTGGTGGAGTGAGACCTAATGCCCTTGGGCACAGGTTTGCCATGGTGTACGTAGCAGAAACAGATGCAATGGCTTATCCACTTTGAAACTGTCTGCTTTGAAATAGCCTTTCCTTCTGATCCTGCAGCATATGACACTAGTAATTGCTCAGTTTTTCTTAGAGCTTTAGTCCTGCTCAAGTAGAATCTTAGCTGTCTGTGTACGTCCAAGAAATGCAGAATTCTCTCCCCTTTGTTCTGCGGATTTAGATAAAAAGTTGGCAGACGATTGATTGGTTAAGAGCCATACTGGAAATTACCTTAGGCATAAAAGTAGGATTTGTCCTCAGAGACACCCTGTCTGGGTAAAATATGATAAAAGGCTCTACAGCCATGAGGGCCTGTAGCTCTGAAACTCTTCTTGCTGAAGTAATTGCTAGTAGCAGAGCTGTCTTCCATGATAAGAACTTTATATCAGTGGTAGCAGCTGGTTCAAATGGAGGCAGGGTGAGCTTTTCCAACACATAATTGAGGTCCCATGCAGGTAATGGTGATCTTCTAGGAGGGCCTTAAATTATCGGCTCCTCTAAGATACTGCTTTAATAAAGGATGAGAAAAGATTGGTGGCTCTGTATTGTAATGAGCCAAAATGGCAGAGGCATGGATTTTGATTGATGAGAAAGATAGGCCTTTGTCAAGCATCTCAGTTAAGTATTGTAATATCTGAGGAATATGTGGTTCTGCTGCATCATTTCCTTGTGCTTGATTCCAAGCACAGAATCTCTTCCATTTGTCAGCATAAGATTTTCTAGTACTAGGCCTTCTGGCTTCCAAAATGACATCCATCACAGCTTTACTGAGAGGTGTCGTTTGTATGATTACAAGATTAGCCATGCTGCTAGGTTCAGAGTCTGTAGTTGATTGTGCAGGATCTGATTGTTTTGCTAGGACATTAGTTGTGGTTTTTGAGGCAAGGTCCAAGCTGGGTAAGTTCCTTAGGATTGGGTACCACTATTGGTGGGCCAGTCAGGTGCAATTAATATCATCTTTGGCTTCTCTTGTCTGACTTTTAGGAGGACCTTGGGTAGAAGAGGCAGAGGAGGAAAGGCGTAAACTGATAGGGTTTTCCAACTGAAGGATAGGGCGTCCACTTTCCATGCTTGTCTGTGATAAGTCCTTGTGCAGAATCTTTTCAGTTGATAATTTTGAGGAGAGGCAAATAGATCTATGTCTGGGCTCCCCCATTTCTCTGTTATGCTGAAGACTTGTGGATTTAGTTTCCACTCTTGAGGATCCATAAGGTTTCTGCTTAAATCGTCTGCCAGAGTGTTTTGTTTTCCTGGCAGGAATTGAGCTTGAAGATGTATTTGGTAGGTCAAAACTGTGTCCCACAGTGCCATGGCTAATCTGCAAAGGGGGTACGAGTGTGTGCCCCCTTGCTTGTTTATATACCACATGACTGTGGTGTTGTCCGTCTTTATCAGTAATTGTCCTGGATGAAGTAGGTCCTTGAAGGCTGTTAGGGCATTTTGAACAGCTAGCATCTCTTTCTGGTTGATATGTAGATGCATTTGATTTGGTGCCCATATGCCCAGCATGCATCTTCCTGCCATGTGGGCCCCCCAGGCATAATCTGATGTGTCTGTTGTTAAGGTCTGGCAGGCAGGGGGATGAGTGAAGGGCCATCCCATGTTTTGGTGACAGGTGGTGACAGGCCTTGGCCAACCATAGAAACTCCTGTTGCAGGCAGGGAATGAGAGGAATCATTGTTTCCAGACTGTGTGAATGTTGACTCCATAAACTTTTTAGGTACAATTGAAGTTTCCTCATATGCAGAATTGCATATGGAATCAGTAGGATGCAGGATGCCATGAAGCCCAGAGCCTGCAGAATTTGTCTTGCAGAAGACTGGGTTTTTGTTGCCATCAGTTTGAAGTAAGTAGTCAGTTGCCTTTGTTTGTCTGGCGTGAGGTAAGTCATCTGGGCAGTTGTATTCAAGCTTGCACCCAGGAATGTTATCTTTTGAGAGGGTACCAGTTGTGATTTCTTTTCGTTTACTGTGTACCCTAGGCATGTTAGAAGCCTTTTCACAAATGCCAGATGTCGTAGAAGAGCGTCCTTGTTCTCTGCTTGAATGAGACAGACAGTTGTCCAAGTAAGGATATATTTGTATACTTCTTTGTCTGCAAAATGCAATTAATGGTGTCAGGCACTTTGTAAAGACCCTGGGCACAGTAGATAAGCCAAAGGGCAGTGCAGAGAATTGGTAATGCATTAAGCCAGCCTTGAATCTGAGGTATCTTCTGCACGACTGTCTTATTGGGACATGCAGGTATGCCTCTTTTTGGTCTAAAGTCACCAGCCAAGCATTCTTGCCCAGCATGGACTGAAGCTGCTGCAAAGCGAGCATTTTGAATTTTGGAATGTCCAGATAAGTGTTCAAAATCGAGAAATCCAGTATTGGCCGCCAGGCCTTGTCCTTTCTGGGTACCAAGAACAGTCTTGAGTAAAAACCTTGTCCTTTTTCCACTTCTGGTACTGTCTGAATGGCCCCCATATCCATGAGGGACGTAACCGGTTTCTGTGCCTCTGCCCATTGATTTTTTGACAGATCTGGCCAACCATTTGTCATTGGCAGAGTGTGGAAATGGAATCTGTATCCCTGTGATACAATGTTTAGTACCCACTTGTCCTGGGTTATTAACTGCCAATTTTGAGCAAAAAGTGCTAATTTTCCTCCTATGGGTGCTGCCAAAAGATAAGTGCTTGGTGTAGGCAGAGGGAAGTCATTGGGATTGCTTTCTGTAGGTTTGCACTTTATCTCCTCCAGATTTGGAGGTGGATGCGCCCCATTGCTTTGACCTGTATGAGTCTTGAGCCTGGTACCTGGAACCCTTAGGGCATCTGGATTTGCCCCTTTGAGCTCTGTCTGACACAGGAAAGGACCAATTTTTTGTAGGCCAGTGTCTACTGAATCTTGGTGGGTGCACTTGTAAGAAATATTTAACAGTTTGCATAGACTTAGCTTTGTCTTCCATTTTCTTTAAAACCTTTTCTGCCTTGATACCAAACAGGGAATCATGCTGTAAAGGTACATCTAGCAACTTAGCTTTAACATGATCAGGCAAATTTTGTTTCTTTAAGCAGGCATGACTCCTAATCACAGATCCAGTAACTGCAGCCCTGCAGGAGGCCTCTAAAGAATCAAAACCACACTGCAAAGTATGCTTTCCAACTTGTTCAGCTGCATGCAATAATTCCTGCAATTCTTTATTTTCTGCACATTCTGAAATCATCATCATTTTCTGTTTCAGCAATCCCATAACATGTTGTTGGTACTTAAGCATATGAAATTGATAATTTAAGGCCCTGATTGCCAAGGTTGCAGATGTATAAACCTTTTTTTCCCCATCTCTCCAGTGCCCTAGAATCTCTGTCAGAGGGGGTAGGTTTTTTTGCTGTTGAGGCCTTAACTCCCTTTGGACCCTGTGAAATAGTTTCAGGATCAGCAGCAGGGTTTCTAAATAAAAATTTATGTGAGTCGGGGACTCTGTAATATCCGTCAGTCTTATTGGGAGCTGGAGGTGAGGAGTCAGGGGTCAAGCTTGACTCCGAAAACACATCATCCACAATGTCTAAAACAGGGGGAAAGGCTAAAGGCTTGTGCCGAGGGAGAAGAAGGAAATCCCTGAGCCTCTTTTTTGATTCTGAGAAGTCTTGACTCGCCCAGTGAAAATGCTCCCTCAAAGTATGCAAGGTTTCTCCAAATGAATAATCCTCAGGAGGAGATGCAGATGGAATAGACTCCTCAGCATCAGAATCCTCATAGGGAGGTATAGATAATTCCTGATCAGAAGAGGAATCAGAAGAAATAGAAACCTGATCTGAAGATTCATAATTAGTGTCTTGCCTAGGCCTCTTATCTGGAAGGGGATGGGTACCCCTGATCAACGTAATAAGGTCTTCAGCCATTTTGATAATCTGTTTTTTAGGCATAGAGGCCTGTGCACATGGCTCATGCATCGTTTTTTTAGGTTTAGAAGTTGCTTTTGTCTTTGGTTTTGCAGCTGTTGTCGGTTTGATGTACAAATGTTGGTCTGAATACACCCTCAGAAGCCGGTGCCTGCTCAGCGGCTCCGGACCCATCTGAGGGAGATACATCCATTGGTCCAATACCTTGAGTATCTTGCGGCATGCCGGACTGCACATGGGTGTCGGTACAGGCCTGCGACTTGAAGGCAGCGGGTATCAGGGGCTGCGAAGGTGCCTCAGTGAGTACCGGTGAACCGGCGACTGGTTTAGGAGAAGCTTCATCGTCGGTTTTGGATCTCGACTGCCTTTCTCTGTCCTTTTCTTTGCGTTTTTTTATGTACTCCGGTAGTCTGATTGCTATCCAATGACATTTCTGGGTAGTTAAATCCGTTTCCAAAACACTTTGATGCGAAAATATACAGACGCTTAATACTGCGTTGGTTAAATCTAGCACAAAACTGACAGCCAGGCACGTTGTGATCAGGGCCCTAGGCAAGGAATACAGTATAAATGGAAATCCTTATGAGGGATTTGCTTCCCACAAGTAATACAATTATTAACTTTTTCTGACATCTGCAAAAAGCAAGAAAAAAGTTTCCCCAATGGGATACTTAGCTTTAGTGAAGACTTCGGTTCTGAAACTCAAACTTGAATATTTCAGTAGTCGGCTGACCAGCACTTGCGAAATGCTTCTGCTTGGGGCACTGCGCGGCAAGAAAGACTGAAGAAAATAGCATTGGCTGCATGTTTTATACCCCTGACGACCTGACGTCATGGAAGAGAAGACAGCAACCGACGCAGGAGTCAAGACTTTGGAATTCAGGCTGACTGAGGGCAACCTGCCAGCAGATTACCCAAATGTAATGACTGCAACAGTGAAACATGAAGAAAATCAGATTACGGTGGTTTGGGCACATGTGTAGAAAAGCAGAAGACTATCTGGTGAGGATAATTTGGGACAAACAGGAAGAAGGTAAGAGGAAGCGAGGATGTCCAGCAAAGAGGTGGATGGATTGTGTGAAAGAAGATCTGAGATAGTCGAGCATGAGTGTTGAAGAAGGCAGGAGTGTGGCACTGAATCATGAAAGTTGGCGAAGGTTAACAAGATAACCCAACCTCATGTAGAAAAATGGAAAAAAGGGGGCTGATGATGGTTATTGTCCCTTAGTTAAAACTAGTGTGTATCAGCTTTAAGTGGGCAGTCTGACTCACCTAGAATACGCTCACTTCTTAACAGGCACGAGTCAACTGGGTCCTGCCCTAGAATGTCTTCTGACTACTACTTACACTGCTGTGCGTTAAAACATATGCTCTAGATCTAACCTTAAGTTCATAATGGATAAGGACATAGAACTCAGTCTCTTGAACACACCTGACAGGCCTTCAAACGTGTGCTTTGCCATATGCTTAACACTTATCAGATCTAAATACTCTGCAATCGTGTAGAGATTAGGATTCAGAAATTTAGTGTCAAATTTCAACAATTTACTTAAACTGGTAGCACAAATAGTCTTTTATGTAGCATTTAGGTTGTAATATCTGTTACATTTAGCAAGAGTCAAACTTTTTTACCTGCTAAAATACTTGACAAAATTTACTGCTTCACTCTGGAATGTCATCTGTTAAAACAGGTTGATACTCTCAAAACAATGTATCCATCTCAAAACAATGTATCCATCTCACTCTCACTCTCTCTCTCAAGCAGTACCAACAGTGTGTGCAAAATGTTAATTCATTTTAAACTGTACATATATGCAATTTTAACTATCAGGGCTTTCTGGCACACCCAAACAAATATTAATTTTATACAAGCACAAACTTAAAAATATCTGTGTTTGTTTTGAAACAGTTTTTGTCCAATTTAAGTAACCTCCAACTACCTGAAACACCCGTTACAAGAATCTGTATTGCCTTAGTATGCAAAGAATGCAAGTCTGCTGCTTATAAAAAGTTTGCCTGAAACAGTGAACGTGTCTTGTTTAAGCAGCCTCAAAAACTCATGTAACACTTTCCATAAAAATCCATATTTACTAATAAGCAACAATTGCTTAATTTTTCTTAATCCTTCATTAACTTCCTAACATCTGTTTTGTTTTCAAATTTGATCAATTTGCCCCTTTTCTAAATGCAATTTATAATGCATATTAAGGAATAAATATGCACACTTAACTACTGACAGAGTATGTGCAGTTTACATAGGTTCATAGGTAAGTATTAGCCTAGCTATCCTTGCAGGCCACTTTAAGAATAGCCAATTTCCTTTTGGGTGCTTGAATTCATCTGTCCCATTTGGTATTACACTGGCCTTAACCATTCCACAGTTGACAATTACATATTACCCTTAGTGAGAATAACTGGGATCATACAGTAGATAATTCGAGGGGACCCCATGCATAAACATTTAGGAGAAGCCTCTGTCCATTAGTAGTACAGTGGGCAGTCCTCGGGTAAATTTTCTATTACCCATTCACAAATCCAAGTTGGGCTTGAATATTGACATGAATGAGCTTTGGTTAATGTGGATAGGGAGTCTGTTCAAAAGCAGTGGTATCTTCTGCTAGATAGGATACCTGTTGCTCCAAACCTGTTTGTGTTGCAGAAGAGGTTTAGATCTCTGGACTGAGTATTTCTGATGCCAGTTGACTTGCTGATGTACAGAAAGTCCATCGGTATTGGGTCAGAGGATGTTTATATTCCACACAAGTCATCTCTTAGCAGTCTATAGGATACAGAGTGTAGTGATAGACCTTTAAGGTAGTCCATGAAGAATATATTGTAGGTCTTGCATTCTTTAGTAAGATCTCTCTATGGGTGTTCTGACTGTAGCCAGTGTCTGAACAGAAACATGTCAAAGGGGGCATTATACTGAATGACGGGCCTAATGAGAATGGAGTAAAAGGGGACAATGACATCTCTAGATCCAGTCGCAATTCCTTTATTTATAAGCTGTGCAAAACAGAAGGACTTTCTTATGAAGGAGGACACATGTTGGTCTAACGTTAGGTCACTTTATACACAAGTTTCCAAGTTTTGTACAACTAGGTCAACTCTCAGGGGCGTACTGCCAATGTTGTAGTTCACCAAGGTAGAGGACTTCCCACAGGATACCATAATGCATTTTTTGGCATTTAGTTTCAGTCCATGATTCTGGCATAAGTTGCTTGTTTAGGACAAACTTTCCTACAAGTTGTCCAAGTCATTTGGGGATTCAATAAATGCTCCTAGCTTGTGGTTATCTGACAACTTATTCAGCCAGAGCCCTTTTATATTAGCTTTTACTTCAGTGATGTAGTTACCAAACAGTAGGTTCCAGCACTGAACCCTGAGGGACTCCACTGATGACTGGTCTCTGCTGATATAGCTCCCCTATTTTGATATCTTACATCCTATCCATGACCCAGTTGACAATCCAGTGGGTGACATGGGGATTCACTTGGCTTTTCTACTATGCCCAAGTGGGAGACATGTCAACAGTCTTAGTCCGGTTGAGGTATGCAGTCTCCCCATTTTATCTTCATCAATTGCTTTGGTGACCTTTTTAGAAAAGTTCACAAGGTTAAGTAAGCATAACCTGCCCTTGAGGAATCCAAACTGAGACTGGTCCAGTGTTTGGAAATCCCTATTTCCTTACTGATTAGTTCCATAAGTATTTCCATGGCTTTGTGTACAACGCTGGTCAGACTTACTGGCCTGTATTTGCTTGGGTCTGTGGCAGATCCTCCCTTATGGAGGGAAATAACTGTAATTGTTCTCCATTTGCTTGGTACAAAACCTGTACGAAGCTGAAAAGTTGAGGGTGGTGAAATCATGCATCCAGAGAGATTATCTGGACCAACTGATGTAGTATTTTTAGCTTTTGATAGCACTTTCAGGACTTGGCCTTGTGTGACAGCTGGAGGTGAGTCGGTTTCAATTATATTATGAGGGAGAGAGAGGAGTAAAAGTTGAGCTGAATTATCAGCCAGTAGGTTTACTGTAGTTCAGCTTCAGTGTACGTAGCATTGTTTACAACTTGTTCAGCGCACTGATGCATTGTGTGTATGAGCCTATGAACATACTAAAAAAGGCCACGTGATGGTGTTCAGCTTGGGTGGCTATTTTAGTCTCAAATTTGGCTTTGGTGGATTTTATTAAGAACTTAAGTTGTTTGTCTACACAAGATACACATGGTGGTGTGTGTTTTTGTGTATTCAGTGGCGCTAACTGGGATTGGTGGGGATTAGAAGCTTGCCAATGTATCACTTATCGGTAGGTAGTTTATATTAAGAGGAATTTCTAAAGGTACCTTGGATGGAAGGGGTCTCCCTGGTTTCAGTTTTATTTTGAAGGAGACTGCTTTATGGTCAGACCTAACAAGTGACAAAGACACAAAAAGATGGTGCAAGATGCCTCCATATTAAAGGACAAGAACAGTAATGTTGCTTCCCATAGTGGGTACTCTTAATTGTAGCCAAACAAATGTCCTGGAAAAGTCCAGGAATCTTTCTGTTTATGGTTGTGTAGGTTTCCTAATCTATAACTGGACAGTTTAGCTTTAATATGGAGTGAATCCAGTTCCTGTAAATCGGTCTTGTGGCTTTCTTGGGTCATAGAGCAAGTTTTACAGCTAGCTAATATATGGTAAGGGACCTTTCTGATGGTTATATGAACAGAAATAAGCTTCTAGTGTATCATGTTACTTTATCAGTCTAGATGCAACTCTATTCTGGATAAACATGGTGACACCTCCACCTTTTTCCCCTCCTTCCCAGTAGCTGCTCTAAATGTGTGGAAGGTATTACAGCCCTGCACAGCTGAAGTGCTCAGAGCCATTTTAAAGCATGTCTCAGTCTCTACATGGATACCTACATCCTCCAAGATTAGGATGGCTTGTAGAGAATGGAGTTTCCTGTTCAAGCTCCTGGCCTTGATCAGTAACACCGTATTATTTTTCCTTTGCTTTATGTTGGTAGATTTATCGGGTTGGCAATTTCCACCGCCGTATTGCTTTTTTAGGCAATGTCCTTGTCAATAATTGAAATCCTAGGAGGGACAGATGCAGACCATCAATGGAGAAGCACCGTGGTCTGCCAATTATAACCTCACACACTGACAAATACTGGACACCCTTTGAATGATGACAAAAACCTAGGCAACTGTTGAAGTCAATTATTGCTTATATTGTAGTACCATCCTTGGAGAAGGCAGAATGCTGCTCAGTGCAAGGCTAATAACTGCCTAGGACACAAAGTTTGAGAGCTTAATCACGTCTCTTTTCATGTAATCCAGGAAGGTACATATCGGGCCACTGACACCCACATGTACTATGACACAGTCATACCGGTACTTGTTGTTCAAGGACTTGTGCGTGTGATGATAGTTGGCTTCTCTGGTGCCAGGTTCTATCTATTACTCTTTCCTTGCTCAGCTTGGTAACAGTGGAATTACATTTATCTTGAAGGTTTGGATGGGTAGATGCCTGACTTATGGTCATAGCATCCATGACCACTCCTTGTGATATGTGAGGCGGTAGGCATAACTTGCTGACTGTGCTTTTTGTCCATGTTGCACTTTGAGGGTCTTGGAGGTTTAGGCAAGCTAATATTTAGAATCTCAGCATGTGATGGATTGTGTATATTGCGATAACCTTGGTGAGGTGCGGTGTACTGCTTTTCTAATGTCCGAGTTCACTGTGTGTGAGATTTCTGCCTCCAAGAACATTATATATGTACATCTTTCGCACACATTATGTTCTTTGAGTAGGAGATGATTGCTAGACAGCACAAGAAATTCTTACACTGTCTCAAGATACCCATCTCAATCAGGCTGGCGACAGAAGCTTTGGGGAAATTATTGGTCCATGGTTTCAACAAGAATGACTGAAGGAGGAGACAAGTAACTTTAAGTGCTTGAAATTAAGTTTGTTTAGGATACTGTTTGGGCAGACTTACTACTAAGGTACAGGGAAATGCCTAGTTATTTGGTAGGGGTGTACTGTATCTCATGATGCATTTATTTGTTCTTGGCACAGGTTATTCGAGTCTAGTCCTGGATTTTTAAGGTTGCACAGACTTTGCAAGTTTCTTACAGGGAAAAAAAGCCCTTGTGCTGACAACCCTCTACAGAGAAAGAAAAAGACAGCGAGATTTGTCCAATAATGCTCAGTGCAGCATTTTCTTCCTCATTTAAGTAAAGGCTCATTTTTCATACTTCAGGGCTAGACTCTGGGTGGGCACAGCTCTGTGCTGGTTACAGCAGGCTATATAGAGAGGAATCCTTTCACAAAGCTAATAGCGGAGCTCTGTGACTTCAGAATCTGTAGCAAGTCACAGCTCTCTTAGTTCTATGACTGTAAGCTACAGGTCAGTGATCTAGGTAGAATATTATTTCAGAAATGCAATGTTTACAGTGGGGGGGCAGGGAAAAATAATTAGTGTACAAACAGTATGGAGCATCAGGAGGGAGATTAGCACTTAATCAGTAAGGACTGGGGCAAACAACTACACGGGAAACAGTAACAATGCAACCAACAGAAAAGTACAGTTTTGTACCTACCATAAATGTAGATGTCCGAGAGGAATGCATCTGCAGTCTTTACAAATCATTTTCCTCAGTGTTTCTTGCCCCAGATGCCAGGTGCCCTCTTGGATGGCTAAATTTGGATAAAAGCCAAAGTTTCCAAATCAAACACACAAAATAAGCATGTATGTTCATATATACAAACAAATATATAGATCCCCCCAAGCTAGCTGAAGATTGGCAAATACCCTAGGAGTACCTCAGAGGGACATCTACATTTATGGTAGGTACAAAACTGTACTATGTCCTTCAAGGATGCATCTGCAGTCATAGCTAAACTAGGATCCCTTGCAAAACAGCAGTGGCAAAACCAGCACGGGATCTAGAGTATAGTTATAATGCTTGGCAAATGGGAGGTCCAAGTAGCAGCCTCTATGCTGTGGTAGTGGCTGAGTGAGGCCTGATGTTCTCTGGAGTTTTCTTTCCATGGTAGGAGTAACAAAATCTAATGCAATTTCCTATCCATTTGGAGATTGTCTGTTTAGAAATTGGTTTTCCTTCCTTTCCTGTTGCATATGCTACCAGAAGCTGGTCAGTTTTTCTATTGTTTTTTGTCCTGTCCAGGTATTAGCGTAATTGTCTGTGTACATCCAAGGTATGTAAGAGCCTTTCTCCCCTGTTCTGTGGGTCGGGGAAGAATGTAGGAAGGTGGATAGCCGGATTTAAAGAGACTCTGGATACCACCTTAGGCATAAATACTCTATCTTGATGGAAGATCAGGAAGGGTTGCACTGCCATTAATGCCTGTAGTTCAGAGACCCTTCTTGCTGACAGCAGGAAAGCAGTCTTCCAGGATAAGTATTGTAATTCTGCTGTTGCTGCTGGTTCGAAAGGAGGAAGAGTCAGTTTTTCTAGCACAAAGTTCAAGTCCCATGCTGGCAATGGAGGTTTCCTGGGAGGTTTTACATTTTTAATTCCTCTCAGAAACTGTCTGAGCAGAGGATGAGAAGACAGGAGGATCCAAGCTGTATTCTGCTGAAATAGCTGATGCATGTATCTTGATGGAAGAATAGGACAGGCAAGTACTCCAGGATGTTGGCTATGTTCACCAGTGTCACATCTTGCCCCTTTGCAGTACTCCAGATGAGATATCTTTTCCATTTTGCTGCATAATTCTTTCTTGTTGAAGGTCTCTGCCTCCACGAGCCTCCAGGATTATGTCTTTAACCCTTTGGGATAAATTTGGGTTAATTGCTGTTATGTAATGTTCCAGGCAGTTAGCTGCAGAGTTTTTAGGTTTGGATGCAGGATGTTGTAGTTGTTCTGTGTTAGCAGTAATGGGATCAGGGCAGTGTCCATATTTGTTCCCGGACATGCTCCTCAGCAGTGGATACCAATGTTGTCTTGGCCAGTTTGGGGCTATCAGAATGATCCTCAGAGATCTTCAGAAGCACCTTGTGCATCAAAGGAAGTGGTGGATGCTGTCAGGCTT
This sequence comes from Protopterus annectens, assembly GCF_019279795.1. NCBI lineage: Eukaryota > Metazoa > Chordata > Ceratodontiformes > Protopteridae > Protopterus > Protopterus annectens. The sequence continues at coordinate 245,290,914 of NC_056741.1, read as the reverse complement.
TTCCAACTGAAAGAGAGGGAGTCCACCTTCCAAGCAAGTGGGTGGTAAGTCCTTGTGCAGAATTTCTTCAACTGGTGATTGCAAGGCGATGCAAACAAGTCTATTTGTGGTAATCCCCATTTTCTTGTGATGGTTTTGAAGATGTCCGGATGCAGCATCCATTCGTGGGCATCTGTTATAGTTCTGCTTAATATGTCTGCTAGAATGTTTTCCTTCCCTGGTACATAAATTGCCTGTAACTGAATGTTGTAGCTCAGAGCCACATCCCATAAGTCCAGTGCCAGCCGGCATGAGTGTGTGCTCCTGTTTGTTGATGTACCACATAACTGTGGTGTTGTCTGTCCTTATCATCAACTGGCCTTCTTGGAGAAAGGGTCTGAATGCCTGGATTGCCAGTTTTACTGCCATCATTTCTTTTAGATTTATGTGCAGATGCAGCTGGTCTTGAGTCCATAGGCCTTGAATGCACTTGTCCAGCATGTGTGCCCCCCATCCGAGGTCTGAGGCATCTGTCGTGATGGTTTGTCTTGGTTGGCTTTTGCAGAAGGGCAATCCTGTGTTTGATTGGCAGGCCTGAGCCCACCATAGGAACTCCTGTTTCAGGCATGGGATCATTGGAATTTTGGTTTCTAGGCTGTGCTTGTGCTGGGACCACAAATTCTTTAGGTACCACTGTAGCTTTCTCATATGCAGCCTGGCATGAGGGACTAGTATTATGCAGGATGCCATGAAGCCTAGAGCTTGCAGCACTTTTCTTGCAGTTAGATGGTTCTGCTTTGTTAATGCCAAGAAATAGAGAGGAAGTTGCTCTTTCTTTTCTGCAGTTAGGAATGCCATTTGTTTTGATGTGTCCAGTTCTGCACCCAGAAAGGTTATTCTTTGGGATGTAATCAGCCTTGACTTTTTTGTATTGACTGTGTATCCCAGGGCTTGCAGCAAGAAGATGACTCTTTGTAAGTCTTCTGTTAGTTTGTTTTTGTTGTTCGCTTGTATCAGGCAGTCGTCCAGGTAGGGATAGATTTGAATCTCCTGAAGTCTGCAATGAGCGATTACTGATGCCAGGCATTTCGTGAACACTCTGGGCGCAGTAGGTAAGCCAAAGGGCAATGCTGAGAATTGATAATGCTCTGATCCTGCAAGAAATCTGAGGTATCTTCTGCAAATTGGTCTTATGGGGACGTGCAGGTATGCCTCCTTGAGATCTAGAGTTACCAGCCAAGACTCCTTGCCCAGCATGGGAAGAAGCTGCTGTAGGGTCAGCATTTTGAATTTTGGAACAATGAGGAATGTGTTTAAAGTGGACAGGTCTAGAATAGGCCTCCATTTGTTTTCTTTTCTTGGTACTAGGAAGAGTCTGGAGTAAACCTTGCTCCATAGATGGTACCTTTTCCACAGCTCTCATTCTTAATAATTGAGATATTTGCTTTAGAGCTTCTGTCCTTTGAGTAGGTGGAAGGTTTGGCATTCCTCTCTTTCTGGTAGAGTATGGAAATGGAACCTGTAACCTTGGTCTATAGTTTGCAAAATCCATTTTTCTCTTGTAATGCAGTGCCAGTTTCTTGAGAATAAGGTTAGCTTTGCTTCTAGTTGTTCCTGCCACCGCCAAGTCACTGTGATTGAGTTGTTGTAGTGGTGGTGGCTGTATCTGTGCCTCGTTGGTTGTTACCCTGCCACTGTATTCCTGCCTCTTTGTGCCTTAGAGAAAAGACCAATTCTTGGAGGGCCAGTTCCTGCTAAGCCTTGGAGGTTGAACTTGTAAGAAATCTTTCACTGTTTGCACAGATTTTGCTTTCTCTTCCATCTTTTTTAGTACCTGTTGTGCAGGGGAACCAAATAAATTGACCTTGTCCATAGGTGCATCCAAAAGCTTAGATTTGACATGGTCTGGTAGTGCCTGTTCTTTCAACCATGCATGCCTCCTGATAACTGTGCCAGTCATGGCTGATCTAAAGGAAGCCTCCAGTGCATCATAGCCACATTTTAAAGAATGGTTACTAACCTGCTGTATGTTATGTACCATTTCTTGAACATACTTTTTATCTAAAGATTCTTCAGAGGACAGCTTTTTAGTCAACTGGTCAAGCATAAACTCTTGATATTGAATCATATGAAATTGGCAGTTCAAAGCTCTAGCTGACAAAGTAGCAGAGGTGTAAACTTTGGACCTGGATTCCCTTTCAGAGGGGACAGCTTTAGGACCCTGGGAGATAGTCTCTCTATCTGCAAAAGGAGCCGTATAGAGTGGTGATGAGTGTCCGACCCGTAGTACCTATTGGGCTTAGCAGGAGCCGGAGGTAAAGAATCAGGAGCAGTGCAAGCATCATTAAATGCATCATCAACAACAGAAAGAACTGGAGGTATAGCTAAAGGCCTATGCTGTGGCAAATGTAGAAAGGTCCTAAGCCTTTTTCTAGAGTCTGAGAAATCTTGGCCCTGCCACTGAAATTGTTCCCTCATAGCATGCAAGGTTTCCCCAAAGGAAAATTCCTCAGGAGGAGAGGCTGAAGGGATGGACTCCTCAGCATCAGAATCTAGCCTCAGGAGGGTCTGTATGTTCTGAGTCATCAGAGGAATCATCTGTGGATACTGGCTCAGGGGGCTCTGCTCTAGGCCTCTTTTCTGGAGGAGGGAGAGAGGCCCTGTCTGGATGAGGCTGGGCTCCACAAATTAAAGAGATGAGATCCTCAGCCAAAGAAAGCATGTGGGAGCTGGAGCTGGGCCTGTGAGAAGGGGGCTTGGCAGGCACAGGTTTTGATGCTTTGGCTGCTTTAGCCCTGGCAAAGGCCTTAATAGACATAGCTGGAGGAGGCCTAGCAGCTCCGCAGGGGTTGAAACATCCAGGGAATGGTGTCTGATAAATCCTGTGAAACTGCAACAGAAGGTTGGATTTACCAGGTTAGAAGAGGCCTCGGTAGAAGGCATGATATCGGCTGAAGAAAGAACAGGATCCAAAGGCATAATGTAGACAAAATCTCTGTTGCTGCTACGCCGTGGTCTGGGCCTAAACAATGTATACAATAGGAGTGGAAATCTTTATGAGGTATTTGTTTCCCACAAGATAAACAGTTATTAACTTTCTCTGACATCGGCTGAGGCAAGAAAGAGTCCCAACGGGTACTTAGCTTTATAGAAGTCTTTAGTAGTAATTTCTGGATCTGACCGACCGGCACTTGCGAACAGCTTCTGCGCAAGAAAGACTGAGGAAAATGGCAATAACTGCCGCAATGACGCCGGGTGAAGTGCGACACCAGCGAAGCCAGACCCAGACTTTGGAATACAATCCATTTGTAAAGACTGCAGATGCATCCTTGAAGGACATCGTACTAGAATGCAACTTTAAGCAGGCAAATGATAATCACAATGCAAGACCCTACCAGCAAAGCTGTAGAAGCACAGAAGTAAAAATCCTCAGCAAAAAAAATTAATACCGTCACTGCTGCTATCCAAACTACAGTCCAAACATGAGACTAGGCAGAGATTTACTAGTAACACCATGGAAAATGCAGAAATAAATGACTAATGAGGCTCAGATCCTGCAATAGATCACAATTCTCCCACAGCTGCAAATGAAACTACAGGATTAAAAGTCCCAAACAGAGTTTAAAATGCAGACGATTAACTTTTAAAAGTAATTCGTACGGAGATAGAAATGCAGTATAATGTATAAACAATGCTCAAATCTTGCAGTAATTAAATTCCCCACAACTGTAAACAAAGCTACAAGACTAAGGTCCCAGAACAAGTTTAAACATGAAAACAGATAACTTCTTTAGCAAAAACACTGAAAAATGCAGAAAAGTACAAAAACAGTTTCACCACACAGGTCACTATAAGTGCAACTAAAAATATGAAAGCAGAACTGAAATAAAAAGCTTTTTTATCTCTTCCATTTTGATGAAAAGACTGCTACAATTCAGGACTTTCCATCCTGCTCCAAGTCTTGAATAAAAGACTAGTTAACAGCTCAACACGGTCTCACAAATATTAACACCATGGAAAAGTTCCAACTTTTTCAACTGAAAGCATCATTTTTGATCATGGAGACTCTTAAAAATATGACTTTTTATGAATTTGGAGTGCTAAATGTCAATGGTTGCAAATTTCGAGAATCCTGGTAGCAAATTTAGCTTTTAAAAAACAGTCCTGCTGGTCCATAACTACTACAAAAAAAATACAAGAAAGAATGTCTATATACTGTGAACAGGTTGCAGTTTTTTTTTTTTTTTGCTTCAGTGGCACAGTAAAACCTTCATTTTCAGTGTACAACATTTACAGGCGTAATATAGTAATCTAACATTTGAAAGTTTCAGCATCCCTAGATGTAGATGAAACTAAAAAGCAGAGCTGTCCTTTTCCAGTAAAAGTTTTACCACTATTTAACAATATCTTAGAGGAGTGTGTGTAGGGGAGGAGATACATTTACATTAGCAAAAAATCTGGATGGGACAGTAAAACATCTAACTGGGGCAGCATAAAGCAACACTTGAGATGTTCACCTTCTGTGACAACAAGAAGTGGTAAGGTTTCTTAACTGTTGCCTTTGGTCACCACAGATGAAAGTATAAAGTTGCTCAACTATGACTTCTACAGGTATGTCATACGTCTGTCCCAGGAAACATATGGAAAGTTGTATACTACACGTTCCAGGTTTAAACCTGATACAGTCTCTCTAAATCTTATTCTGATTTGATCAGCATGCCTCTTCAAGGTCCTAAAAACCTCTCAATTGTTTTGGAGATTATAGAGCCATAGTTGTACTTCCTTACAAGGATTTCATGTCCAGGTGCAGAACTTCTGCCATTTATCAATGTTTCTAAACCCCATGCCCTTTCTCAGTCATTGTTGTCAAATCTGGGAGAAGCAAGAGAAACTTTGGTCTTAACCATCTTGACACAAGCATTTCAGTGGCAGATAAACACATCATCATTAAAGCAGTAATTCTACAGCTGACCAAGAAACATGGTTCATAGTTTCACAGGTGTGTACTAGGCTAATGGCCCTGGAGCCTTTACAAGCCTAGCCCATAGGATTACCCTGGCAAAGTGCCACCCTACCTTAGTTCCTAATGCCTCCGTCGAGTAGAGCCACTGGAGTGATCCCTGGGGTGAATTTTCTATTTCCCATCCACTCATCAGGATTTCTCTTGAAGAGGGCCAGTGAGGTGCTCTGCTTGACATGTATGGGAAGTCTATTCCATAGCATGGGCAGTCTCTGGGTTATGAACCTGTCTCTCCAGCATGTTCTGTTGATTGTGGTAATGAGGTTGAGGTCTCTGGAGCGTGTGGTGTGGAGGGACTGGGATTTCTTTAGATGTAGCATCTCTAACAGAGCTGGGTCAGACATGGCTTTATAAGTCAAGCAGAGATCACCTCTAAGCAGGCGATATGAGACGGAGAATAAGTGGAGTTTTTTTTTAATCTGTCCATAGAGGACAAGTGTTTAAGGACTAGGTTCCTCTTTGTGAGGTACTTTTGAGGCCACTCCAGTTGTTGCAGGTGTCTAGTGAGGTATATGCCAAATGGGGCATTGTATTCGATGATTGGCCTAATGAGGGAAGAGTAGAGGGAGGCAATGACCTCTTTCTTCCTGGATGCAAAACCCTTAGTAATTAGATGTGCCACATAGAAGGACTTTCTGACCACAGTGGCAACGTGGTGGTCAAAAGAGAGGTTGCTGTCAACCTGCGTTCCCAGATCTCTTATAATGCCTTCTGTGTTAAGTGGACTACCATCAATGTGGTAAATTCAAGGGAACCGGGTTTTTCCAAAAGGGGATGAAGACAAATTTTTTGGCATTGAGCTTAAGGCCATGGCTCTGACACCAGTCATTGGTCTCATTGAGGCCTTTCTGTAGGATGTCAACATCGCTTGGGGAGTTAATAATAGCTCCCAACTTGCAATCATCTGTGGACTTTGTCAGCCAGAATCCCTTCGTGTTGGCCTGGACTTCAGAGATGTAGATACCAAAAACAGGAGAGGACCCAGGACCAAACCCTGTGGGACTCTACTCCTGACTGGTTGGCAGTCAGCTACTTTCACACTGTGGGTTCTGTGAGCCAGTTTGCAACCCACCTAGTGATATAGGGGTTGATGTCTAGCTTAGTAAGTTTTTCTATGACTCCTGAGTGGGGAATGGTATCAAAGGCCTTGGCCAGATCAAGGTAAGCTGTATGAACCACCTTACATTCACCCACAGCTCTGGTAACTGACTCAAGGAAGTCGACCAAGTTGAGCAAGCATGATCTACCCTTCACAAAACCAAAAGTACAGTTTTGTACCTACCATAAATGTAGATGTTCAAGTGCTAATACAGCTGCAGTCATAACAGATGGGTTCTCCTGCAGTCAGGCGGGTCCTCGGTCGGCCGAATTCCAAAGTCTAGGTCCGGCGTCGGTTGTCGTCACCTCTTCCCTGACGTCAGTGCGACAGGGGTATAAAGGAACCAGCCAACGCCATTTTCTTCAGTTTTTCTTGCCCCAGATGTCAGGTGCCCCCAGAAGGAAGGCAATGCATAAATTTGTGTAATAAAGCAATGCAATATAATCAAAATACAGTAGTTGCAAGCAAATACACCATAAATGAATACCCCAATCAGGTTGTATGAGGAGGTGTTAGCCAATAGGCCTGTCCCAAGAAAGGAAGGAGGGAGGGAAACCTGGACTGCAGCTGTATTAGCACTCGAACATCTACATTTATGGTAGGTACAAAACTGTACTATGTTCATCGTGCATACAGCTGCAGTCATAACAGATGGGTAGAATCACAAAGCTAAGAAAGGGGTGGTAGGCACTAGGTGGAACTAGGAGGAGCCAGGATGCCCTGCAAGACTGCAGTGGCAAAGCCTGCTCTAGTTTTGGAGTATAATGGTAGGTGGTAGTGCTTGGAGAAGGTATGCACAGAACTCCAAGTGGCTGCTTCCAAAATATCTTTGGTAGGAACTCCTCTGAGGAAAGCTGCAGAGGTAGCTGTGGCCCTTGTGGAGTGAGATCGGATGCCTGTAGGTACAGTTTTGCCATGAAAAGAATAGCAAAAGCGTATGCAGTGGGCTATCCATTTTGAGATTGTCTGTTTGGAAATTGGCTTTCCTTGAGCTCCTATAGCATAGGACACAAAGAGCTGTTCTGATTTTCTGAAAGGCTTTGTTCTGTCCAAATAATAACGCAGTTGTCTGTGGATGTCCAAGGAATGCAGTAATCTCTCCCCTTTGTTTTGAGGAGTAGGATAAAAGGTAGGTAAGTGTATGGCCTGATTCAAAGCTACCCTGGATACCACTTTTGGCATAAAGGACGGATTGGTTCGTAAGGAAACTCTGTCCTGATGGAAGATGGTAAAAGGATGCACAGCCATGAGAGCTTTTAGTTCTGAAACTCTACGAGCTGAGGTAATAGCCAGAAGGAAAGCTGTTTTCCAGGACAAATATTGCAAATCTGATGAGGCAGCTGGCTCAAAGGGAGGCAAGGTCAGTTTTTCCAGAATGAAATTGAGATCCCAAGCAGGTATTGGTTGTTTCCTTGGGGGTTTTAGATTCTTAGCCCCTCTGAGGAACTGTCTTAAGAGAGGGTGAGAGAATAAGGGTGGATCAGTGTTGTATTCTGCAGAAATGGCTGAGGCATGGATTTTGATGGAGGAGAATGAAAGTCCACTGCTTAGCAGCTCAGCTAGATACTGTAGTATTTGAGGTAAATTCAGTTTTCCAGGATCCTGGCCCTTTTTCTCATTCCAGACACAAAACCGTTTCCATTTTGCGGAGTAAGCTTTTCTAGTTGATGGCCTTCTGGCCTCCAAAATGACATCCTGCACCTCCTTGGAGAGTAGGGTCTGCTGTGATGCTAAGGAATCTTCCATGCGGCTAGATTGAGTGTTTTTAGCTGGCTGTGAAGAGTTTTGAAGCTGTGCTGAGTCAGGAGAAGAGGCATTAGAGGCAAGGTCCATGGTGGGGAATGCGTCAGGCTCCTCAGGAGTGGGTACCAATGTTGTCCTGGCCAGTCTGGAGCAATGAGAATCATCTTTGGTCTGTCTGCTCTGATTTTCAATAGAACTTTGGGCAGCAGAGGAAGAGGTGGGAAGGCATAAACTGTCATTGATGTCCAACTGAAGGAGAGAGCGTCCACTCTCCAGGCCTTTGGATGGAAAATCCTTGAGCAGAATTTTGTCAATTGGTGATTTTTGTGGGAGGCAAAGAGATCTATGTCTGGCCTTCCCATGCTTGGATTATCTCTGTAAAAACTTTTGGATGCAACTTCCATTCGTGTGGATCTGTCATATTTCTGCTTAGGTTGTCTGCCAGCGTGTTTTCCTTGCCTGGCAAGTACTGTGCTTGTAGTTCGATTTGTAAGTCCATGGCCATGTTCCAAAGTGACATGGCCAGTCTGCATAGGGGGTATGAATGTGTTCCTCCCTGTTTGTTTATGTACCACATAACTGTGGTGTTGTCCGTTCTTATCAATAGTTGACCTGGTTGCAGAAGGTCTTTGAAAGCTATAATAGCATTTATTACTGCTAGCATTTCCTTTTGATTGATGTGAAGGTGCTTTTCTTTTTGGGACCATTTGCCCTGAATGCACCGATCTGTCATGTGCGCCCCCCAGGCGTAGTCCGAGACGTCTGTTGTGATGACTTGATTTGCTTGAGGCTTGCTGAATGGAAGACCTTTGTTTGTTTGGCATGCTTGAGCCCACCACAGAAATTCCTTTTGAAGACATGGAATTAGTGGTATTATTGTTTCCAAACTGTGGCTGTGTTGAGACCATAGGTTTTTCAGGTACCACTGAAGTTTTCTCATATGCAGCTTTGCACATGGGATTAGTAAGATGCAAGATGCCATGAATCCCAGAGCCTGCAGGATTTTCCTTGCAGTCAGCCTGGTGCAATTTGCTAGTGCTCTGAAGTATTGAGTTAGTTGCCCCTGCTTCTCTGGTGTGAGGTAGGCCATCTGGGTGTTTGTGTCCAAGTTGGCACCCAGGAAAATTATTTTCCGAGAGGGTATTAGTCTTGATTTCTTTTTGTTGACTGTGTATCTCAGAGAGTTCAACAACATTATTACATAAGCCAGATGTTTCAGAAGAATGTGCTTGCTGTCCGCTTGGATCAGGCAATCGTCCAAATAGGGGTATATTTGTATACCTTGAAGTCTGCAGTAGGCAATTACTGATGCCAGGCATTTCGTGAATACTCTGGGCGCAGTAGATAAGCCAAAGGGCAATGCAGAGAATTGATAATGGGTTGAACCTGCAAGAAATCTGAGGTATCTTCTGCAATTTTATCTGATTGGGACATGCAGGTATGCCTCATTGAGGTCCAATGTTACCAGCCAAGACTCCTTGCCCAGCATGGGAAGAAGCTGCTGTAAAGTGAGCATCTTGAATTTTGGCAGTAGAAATGTGTTTAGGATGGATAGGTCCAAAATAGGTCTCCAATCTTTTCCCTTCCTTGGTACCAGGAATAGTCTGGAATAAAAACCTTGACCTTTTTCATGCGTAGGTACCTCTTGAATAGCTTTCATGTCTATGAGATCTGTAATTTGCCTTTGTGCCTCTGCCCTTTGATTGTGTGGCAGGTTTGGCATGCCTCTCATTTTTGGAAGGGTGTGAAAATGGAATCTGTAGCCTCTGTTTATAATGTCCAGGATCCATTTGTCTTTTGTAACAATATGCCAATTTTTTTGAAAATAATGCCAGTTTTCCTCCTAAGGGTGCTGCCATTTGAGTCTTGCTTGGCATGCAAAGGGGAAAGTCATTGGGCTTGCTTTCTGAATGGTTGCGAGTTATCCTCACCACCTCTTTGTGTAGGAGCTTGCCATTGTCTGCCTCTAAAGGATCCTTGGGATTGTCTTCTGCCCCTCGGGTGCCTGTATCTGCCTCTTTGGGGTCTGTCCGTGGCTGGAAAGGACCAATTTTTGGAAGGCCAATTTCTACTGAAAGGCGGGGGTTGTACCTGTAGAAAATCTTTCACAGTTTGCATTGATTTAGCCTTTTCCTTAATACCTCCTCAGCATTAGCACCAAATAATACATCCTTTTGTAGAGGGGCATCTAGTAATTTTTCTTTGACATGATCTGGCAAGGTTTGTTCCTTGAGCCAGGCATGTCTACGTATGACTGATCCTGTAACAGCAGCTCTAAATGAGGCCTCTAGAGCATCAAAACCACATTGTAAGGTATGCTTACACATGTTCTGCACTATGCATCAAATCCTGCAACTCCTTCAAGTCTGGTTGTTCAGGTTGTGACATTTTACTTTTCAATTGTGATAACAAAAACTGTTGGTATTTTAGCATATGGAACTGACACAGTTTAATGCCCTCATGGTTAAGGTAGCCGAGGTATATACCTTTTTTCCCCACCTTTCTAAGGATCTGGAATCTCTCTCGGAAGGTAATGGATTTTTAGCAGTGGGGGCCTTAATTCCCTTGGGGCCCTGTGAGATGGTTTCTGGGTCAGCAGCATGGCTTTTGTATAGAAATTGGTGTGAGTCAGGAACCCTGTAGTACCTGTCAGGCTTGACTGGGGCTGGAGGTAGAGAATCCGGGTTAAGGCAGGCCTTCGAGTAAACATCATCTAGGATGTCCAAGACAGGAGGTATAGCCAGAGGCCTGTGCTGAGGTAGCAAGAGAAATTCCCTAAGCCTTTTCTTGGAATCTGAATAATCTTGGCCTTCCCAGTGGAAGTGTTCCCTTAAGGTATGCAAAGTTTCCCCAAATGAGTAATCCTTTGGGGGGGGGGGGATACAGAAGGAATGGACTCCTCTGCATCAGAGTCTTCAAAAGGGGAGTAAGAATGTTCCTGATCATCAGAGTGCTCTGAAATAATGGAGCCCTGATCAGAGGAGGGGGATTCTTCCTCCACTCTGGGCCTTTTGTCCGGAGGGGGTTGAGAACCCCTGATAAGAGTAATTAAATCCTCAGCCATTTTATGCATCTGTTTTTTAGGCATGGGACCTGGAGATGGGCACTGTGTAGCTTGTCTCTTAGAATGCATGGCTGCTTTAGACTTAGTGAAAGCCTTGATGGAAAAAGAAGAGGAAGGTCTGAAGACACCTTGAGAGGAGGAGGTAGACCTGTCCACATTTTGAGATTCAACGCCAAGAGTGGCTTCGGTATCTGTAGTTGGAGTGTGGGCCGAGGAGCCTGCGACCTCGGGCACAGGAGACACCGCCAATGAAGTGTCGTCGGTAGTCAGGGGCTGCGTAGGCGCCTCGCTGAGAACCGGACCACGAGTAGTCGGCTTTGACGTGGTGTCGGTAGAGGCCGCGGATCTCGTGTGTCGGTCTTTATCTTTGCGCTTTTTAGACAAAACTGGAGTCGGAGTATCCGACGACATAATATAGTTAAATGTTTTGCCAAAATAATGCTGGGCAAACTCCGCCCGATGCTTAATGGTGCGTTTGTTGAATGTAGCACAAAAGCGGCAGACCGAGAAAGCCTGAGGTGAGGCTGTGACTGAACAGGGCACACAGGTGAGGTGCCAGTTCACTCTGTAGTTCATGTAGAACACAGCCAGGGATAGGTTCAGGTCCCATAGAAGCTGTATTCTTGGCCTTGGACAGTGCTGTTTTAACCTGTGCAGCAGTAATACTGGCTGCCTGGAAATCTACTGGTATTGTGATTGGTCCTTCGGTGGGGGGAGTAAAGTTAGCACTGAATCTGTCCGCCATTATATTTGCAATATCTGTTGGCTCGGTATAGGAGGTACCATTGTGCAGTAGCTCAGAACAAATCTGGGTTATTAACCAAGGAGATTCTTTACATAACTATAGAAGGCCTTACGGTTGTCTTTACTATCTACTGCAATTCTGTTTTCATAGCTAGTTTTAGAGGATTTGATGAGGGATCTCAACCTTTTGTTAAGGTTCATAGGTACGTTTTTCAAGTCTTAGGACTTCACCTTATTTCGCATCAGTTTCCTCCTTCTGTTGTAGAGTTTGTATATGGCAGGGGACCACCAGATTGGCTTCCTTTTTTTTTTTTTTGAGGAGAGCGTCTTAGTTCTATTGGGTATGGCGAGATCCATGCATTTGTGTACATGCTCGTACAGTGCATTGGTGTATGATTTGGCGGTCATGCAACTATTCTCCATTGGCAGTCTTATTTCCATACAACGGCCTTTCATTTTCTTCAGAAGTCTGAGTCTCTCTGCCAGGCCATTATATAACAGCATGAAATGGTGCAACAGTTACATGATGAATTACATTTCCATTCATACAATTTGCAACCTTCCACATTGGTGAAATAAGAGCTACTAGCATTTCTGGAATACCAAGTACACCAAGAGCATTCACAGCTTTTTGCTGGTAGCATGCAAAGTAGCAAAATGCACATCCACAAGTATTCTTAAAATAAACGGACTAGAAGAGACCATGCTTTTTCATACCAATTTTTTTCAAGATGGTGGTGCACACAGTCACAGCAGCTCTATGCTGTTCTTCTTGGTGTTTGTTTTCTGTTCATATTTATGTCCTTTATGCTTAAGTTCAGTCAAGCCGATCTTAAATACAGTTGGCAGGATCTCTTGCAGATCAGACTTCAGCGCAATCAGGCTGTCACAAGTGAATTTCATACCAGAAATAGCAACAACACCAGGTTCTCCATTGATTGTTGTCAGCCCAGGCTACAGATGAAGGCAGAAGAGGAAGAAAGCAAAAAAGTGTGGCTGCAGATATGGCCTACATGCTAGGCTAAGGAAACATCCTCACAAAACACCTCTTCCCAGCACATTTCTTGCTAATGCCAGCTCTATCTCAAACAAAATGGATGAACATCAGCTACAGATTTCTGAGAACAAACTTGTAAGAGACTGTTACATTTTATTACTTACAGTAACATGGCCACACTCGTGTATACCAGATGCAGTCATTGAGCTAGCAGGCTGCACAACTTTTTGGTGGGGCAGGAATAAAGACTTGGGTAGGAGCAGAGGTGGGGGGCTTGACATCTATGTGAAGAACAGCTGGAGTACCAATGCAAAGATAGTAGACGGCTACTGCTCTCCTGATTTGGAGTACACAATAAAATGCAGGCCCTTTTATTTACCTTGGGGGTTCACTGCTGTCACAGTTACAGCTGTTTGCATTCCACCAGATGCCAATGCTTGCAAAGCTCTAGGTCACCTGTTTGCCATCATTAACTTGCAACAAAACATCCATCCTGAAGCTGCTCATATCATAGCTGTTGATTTTAATCAGACGGACAGTCAGTTCTCTCCAAATTTCATCAACTCATCAAATGTGCAACCAGGGAGGAAGATACACTGGACAAGGCCCACTCAAATATCAATACAGGGCAAAACAGCTGCCTCACCCAGGCCAGTCAGACCATTTGTCAATACTCTTGACTCTAGCATACACTCCCGTTAGAAGACCAGATTACTACAGAGGTTGCTAAAATATCACCCAGGTGCACTCTCACAACTACAGGACTGCTTTGTAAGAACTGGAACATTTGAGGATCGGGATCTGGAAGAGTACACATCAATGGTACTCTGCTACATAAAAACCTGGGTTGACAATGTCACTGTGAGCAAGTATATTCATGTGTGTACCCTAATCAAAACCCTGGATGATGAAAGAGGTCAGATCTCTTAAACACCGCAATACAGTCTTCAGATCTGGCAACAGAGTCCTTTACAGCATGGTTAGGGCTAACCTAAAGACAGCCATCAGAGAGGCTAAAGCAGCCTATAAAAGGAAGACAGAAGACCACTTCACCAACAAGGAAAACTGCGGCAAAGTACTCAGTACATCACCAACCACAAAACCAGTAGCCTATGGCTGTTGATGGAGATGCCTCAATGGCAGAGGTGGAAACGGCAGAGACAGTCACACATAGACAGACAGGCCACAGCAGTCTCACGTCATCTACACCAACCTCCTACAACCACACCTTCACAGTACAAGAGCATGATGTAAGACGAGTGCTCAAAGCAGTTAATCCAAGAAACGCTGCTGGCCGTGAAGGAGTGATGGGTTGGGTGCTCAAAGAATGGGTGGACTGACTCTGTGGGGCCTTTACAGAGACCTTCAACCTGTCTCTGTCCAAGTCTACTATTCCATCTTGCCTTAAGTCAACTATGATCATTCACTGCCAAAGAAACGGGTCATCAGTAGTCTCAATAACTACCATCCAGTGGCAGTTACCGCAGTCATCATGAAGTGTTTTGAACAACTGGTTCTGTGACACATTAAGGATAGTCTCTCAGTTATCTTGGATATAAATCAGTATGCATATTAGAGAAAATATGTCTATGGAAGATGCCATCTTCACTGCCTTGCACACTGCACTTTATCTTGAGCAGCAGGGGAGCTATGTGAAGATGCCCTTTGTAGACTTTAGTTCAGTTTAACACAGTTACACCCGAGAGACTGGTCACTAAACTCACTGGCCTAGGACTTACAGAACCTACTTGCCAGTGGATTAAAGACTTTTTGACCATCCTCAGATGGTTAGACTAGGCCCATACCTCTCCTCCACTCTCAGGCTGAACACTGGTGTCCCACAAGGCTGTGTGCTGAGCCCCATTCTGTATATTCTTTATATCCATGACTGTGTCCCCTATCATTCTACTAAACCATCATTAAGTTTGCGGACGAAACCACAGTGGTTGGACTTATTTCAAGAGGAGAGGAGACAGCATATAGAGATGAAGTTTAAATACTGGCCGCATGCGACCGAAGGGCTGCCTGAGGCAGGACAACCCATATGTCAGGACTGCAGTTGCATTTTTGAAGGACATAGTACAGTTTTGTACCTACCATAAATGTAGATGTCCGATAGATATGCAACTGCAGTCAGGTTTACCCTCCCTCCTACCCCTCTGTTTTTTCCCATTTTGGGTCCTTACTCCCCTTACCTATCAGATGGGGGTATATGTTATGGTGTATCTGTTTATTACTGTTGTGCATGTCTGATTTTATCTGTTTACCCATTCACCAAATTTAGTCTTCATTGGAGGGCACCTGGCATCTGGGGCAAGAAACACTGAAGAAGATGGCGTCGGCTGATGCCTTTATACTCCAGCCGCTCTGACGTCGGGGAGAGGGCGACATCAGCCGACGCCGGACCCAGACTTTGGAATCTGGCTGACCGAAGGGCTGCCTGAGGCAGGACAACCCATATGTCAGGACTGCAGTTGCATTCTTGAAGGACATCCTGCATTTTTACGTGATATGCCAACAGCTCAGAGGCAGACAGGAAGGCTCCTCAAAGGATCATTAACTCTGCCCAGAAAGTCACTGGCTGCTCACTGCCCTCTCTGGAGGAACTTTTCAGTTCTCGCTGTCTCAGCAGGGCAACCAACATCTTGAAAGACCCTTTCCACCCTGATCATTACCTGTTTGAGCTGCTGCCTTTTAGGAGATGGTTCAGGTCCATTCCATCTCGGACAAAAAGATCAGGTCCATTCCATCTCGGACAAAAAGACTTAAGAACAGTGTGAGTATTTGGCATTGTTCAGTTCACGTATGGTTCTGGGATAGAAACTAAGTACAGACGATAGTCATTTGCACTATAAGTTTACATTCCTGTACAGGTTACGTTATTCCTTTCACGTGCAATATACCAAGTGCAATAACTTAGCTGTTTACTGCATTGCATTATACTGTATTGTTTGGTACTGTATTGTATTCTCTTATTTATTCATGTTCATTATATGTGAATGCACCTTTGGAGGATTGCTACAAATTTCGATGTACTTGTGGAAGGACAACAAAGGAAACTTATTTTATCTTGTCTATTATAACTGAGGAAACAATTTGGCTTTTTTGTATGGCACCCTTTAAGATATATTTATAGTCCTGTGACAAAGTTCTCCTGCCTTGTTTAATTTGCTCAGTATGCACAAATACAATGTCTGTATACTCAAAAAAGTATGTAGGGTTTTCTGGAACAGCTAATCTATCTAATGCATCAGCATTAGCACTGATTTGGATCAGAAATACCTACAGTTAGCATCTGCTACACCATGAACAAAAGCTATGGTTTCTTTGACACTACCTATTAAAATGGTACTACTTATAAAAGAAAGAAAGAAGTGCTTTTTCTACTTAAGTCTTCAAACATGTACCAGTATGACTTTGTCATAGTACACGTGGGTATCAATGACTCGAGATGTACCTCCCTGGACTACATGAAGAGAAACATCACAACCTAGGCAATCTTAGCCTAGCCATTACAAAACAGCAAAATTTACTGTTCACATTCACCACCAAAATTATATACAACTGGAAATGCCCTTCACTCAGTTCTCTACTACACACGAATGAAACTAAGATTTGTAAGATGCTTCATTGACAGCAGTTTTTTTTTTTTATATTATTAAAGAAAACATCTATAAAAGTAGAGGATGGAACTCCATGCTTCCTCTTGGATACTATGTAGAACTCGCTTCTTCAACAATGACAAGTTGAGTAACGCCACAGCTTTCAAACATTTGTGTAGATCTCAATACAGTAGTACCTTACCTTGCCCTAAATGTGGCACCACCTAGCATTTCATACTACAACTTTACTTGGCATATCATCTTACTTAACTGCATACCACAGAATCACTAAATCATTACATGTTAAATGTATCCTAAAGCTTCATACAGCAGCCCCTATGTTATCCGGACAGACTGACAGCCCTCTCTGTAATGTTTCTTACAGACTCTTCTGTAGGGATTTGTGTCTAGCATTTTGAGTCATAAAAGATCCAACTACTTTTGAACACTTGTTCCTTCTTGGAACAATGATTCCTCAAATGACCAGTTAAAGGAACTAAACTTCAATAACAGATAAGACATGTTATACTGAGATTCTTACCCAAACATATACCCCACCACTAGAACAAGCTTCCACTAAATGTCAAGCAAGGTAGCATTATTGCCACATTCAAGGTAAAGCTAGATAATAGGATAAGCAGTCTCATTTTTCTGATGCATCTTCTATTGCCCTCGGAGTCTGGAATAACTTAAACATGGGTTATTCTTAACACTACATTCCTTCTTTTACCCAGTTTTACTTGCCTCTGCATTTCCTTTATCCACTTCTACTGTACCTCTTTAGCGCCTCCCTCCTCATCTATCCTTATTCTTCTATATATAAACTCTCCACCCATTCACTTCATCTAGCTCACCTGCCCCTTTCCCCCGATATACCATACTCATCCCACACCCAATCAACTTTCCATCTATCTACCCCATTATACAATTCATCTAGCTAAGTCTACCTTTCCTCCTTCTCTCCTATGACAAATGTACAACTACAGTTCATACTTAACTTGTTAAAGCATATACAGCATAAAATGTATTCCAATTACTATTTTCTTATTCCTTTTTGCCTTTGTTTGCCGGATTTGTATGACTGGGTTTAGATAAAAAAAATCAGCAGAGCACCAGGGAGAACAGCTCAAACATATTACAAACACTTTAAAGAGACACTAATTAATATAAATGAACGGAGATAACAATCACACATACATTTGATAATTAGATTACATTTATATGAAATGCAGCAAATTTTTACAGTACAAGATACTTACATATTTAGTAAATGTTGAACATTGAGCAATTGAAGTATATTGGTGGATTTGTCAAATAAATGACATATCTTGTGATTTATTAATCAGAAATTCAAAGAACTGGAAATGAGGGAAAGAACCTCGCAGGTCAGAAAAATGTTAACATTGCAGTTAAGAGGTGGAGTGTTAAGGATGTTCAGAGGCAATTATATATGGCTATCAAAGTTTACATTAGAAGTATAAGGTGGGTTGGTTGGCAGTGTTGCAAAATTACGTACATGGCTCAGATGTGCTAGCAGAACCACTCAGGTGTTGATGAAGACTAAGGTGGGGTTTAGGATTCTGAGTCAAGAGAAATGGCTTGATGAAGATAACAATGGCATTCAACCTGGAGATATACAGGAGCAGAGCCATTGATTTAGTAGGTGAAGTTTTAGTTGCATTTTAAATAAGTTTACAACCTGAATGGATTTCAGTGGTAGTGTAGTTAACTATGGAACAACATCCCACGGCAGTAATGGAGAACACTGGACTGAGCGGACCTCACTTCTATGAATACAAATTCGAGTTATGCTCAGTCCAATGTTTGCCACTTTCCTTACTCAGATTTGTAAACATCCAAAGTTCAGACTGTCTCATTATGGACCAAGGATCGAGACTTGTGTGTGTTGGCTTGTAAAAACAGTAGTGCTATATTTTACAGATAAATCAGAACTGGATTGCACAAATTAAGGTGTTATAAGTTTATTTAGATCAACACAACCTTTTTTACATTAACAAGGGTGCAGATACTTATTTGGTAATGCTAAATCTGCTGAGCTGAAAAGTTAACTGACTTGTTTGTTTTGGAAATGAAGAGCAATTTTGGTAAATGTTTGATTACTTTTGTTTAGGATTAAATTAATTCTATTGTGTGTTATTTTACCTGGAAGGTAGAAGGCAGCTTTTGGTGAAAAGTACTCTTATGACTTATCTCGGATGTGGAATGTATTTAAAAACTTAATTCCCTCCTCAAGTTATACATCGGATTTATTTTGAAGCTATTAAAATTGGAAATAATGAAGAACATTGAGCTGAAATGGTGTCTTATGCGATGGTGATTTTAAATGTTATGACAGCAGTACGCATATTTACAACTACAACTCTGCCATAACACATCAACCCTCACGAAAATATACTATTTCAGGCCGGTGTTCTGCACTATCGCCCATCCCATTATTTGAATATTGCAGGTGACTGTCTCTAAATTAGATAATTTGATTATGGTGATTCATGATTTTTCTCTACAGCCTAAAACTCTATTTGGGAAGTAGTGCTGTACTAGCTGGGTAATGCTGGACAATTTTCTGGCAACAGAGAGATCTGTGTATTGGAGTTGCCTGAGAAAGAGCTTGGGATGTGGTAGTTCTGACTATTTTAATTCTCAGAGTGCTAAGCAGTAGTGTGTTCTGTTACAGATTAAGATTACAGCAAATGTGGCTATTCACTAACTCACATGCACATGTGACAACCTTGCACCCTTCCAAAAAATCACTCCGAGAAGCTTAAATACCCACTGAAACATGGATTTGTAACTCACAACTCATGCTCAACCAAAAAATTGCCACCCCCCCATCTTTCTATAATGAAAAAAGATAATGTAAATGCTCTCTCTTAATAATACAACCATTGAAGTCACTTCTCATAGCAAATCTTTAGGGATAATAGTGGATAATCTTAAATTTGACCTGCATATACAAAGATACATAAAAAACGCACCAAAAACCAGGGATGCTTTACATCCTCAAAAACTTTCTGACCAGCACAACTAAACTATATTTGTCACTACTTACCTCCTCCCCCTCACTACTTTATGGCACTCCTATCTTTACTAACCTCCAGGCATCACAAAAATCAGGTGGTCAACAGTGCCATAATGAAGTGGCTAAATTTGCACCAAATAACCTTTTCAGAACCCACCAGTGTATAGCACTAAAAAGCCCAAATTGTTTATAATTACCCCATCAAGTAACATATATTCTTTTATATAATGCTCTAATCGTTTTCCCAACATAAAAAATTAAAGCAAGTGGAACATGTAGCTAGATAAACTATTCCACAACTTTTACAGTTAAACCTGGACTTACTGGTAACCATTTTTTGAATGTGAGGGAAGAATATACTCGGAGGAATCTATGAATCTACATGGTTTGCAATTATAACAAGGATACGTCCCCACTGGTCCTTTTGTCATTCTTTGTTCACCAATCTCCAAAATGGACTTCACACTGACTATCTTTTTGTAAATAAAATTGGGATGGTCACCAATAACTCTGACCAAATCAGTGTTGCCCAAAATCACTTTCCAATGGAAATGGCTTGCTTGATTTTGTAGGAATTCACACTATTGGGGACAGGAAAGGCACAGTCCATCTTTTTGTTACTGACAACATTCTTTTTAGGAGTAAACCCACTGAACAAAACAGGTGGAAATTTGTCCATCCTGACCAGCAGAATTTCTTCAACAATGCTCTAACTTATCGTGAGGATAACCTCTCTGCACAGACATGACAATCAATTTGACTTCTCTAATAAAATTCTCATGTTCTCGTGACAGTCAGGATGTCCACTCTCATAATGGAGGAAATTGTGTATGCCTGCTTTCTATATACCGTACTGGTAAACTTCTTCTCACAGACATCCATAGTGATGTCCAGATCCAGGAAGCGCACATTCGTGCCTACTTCACACATCACAAACTTAAGTCCCATTGCATGTTTGTTTATTTCCTCCAGAAACAAATCTAACTCATCAGTCGGGCCTTTCCATATAAAATACTTCATTCATTTGGTTGGTTGGCAGTGTTGCAAAATTACGTACATGGCTCAGATGTGCTAGCAGAACCACTCAGGTGTTGATGAAGACTAAGGTGGGGTTTAGGAATCTGAGTCAAGAGAAATGGCTTCATGAAGATAACAATGGCATTCAACCTGGAGATATACAGGAGCAGAGCCATTGATTTAGTAGGTGAAGTTTTAGTTGCATTTTAAATAAGTTTACAACCTGAATGGATTTCAGTGGTAGTGTAGTTAACTATGGAACAACATCCCACGGCAATAATGGAGAACACTGGACTGAGCGGACCTCACTTCTATGAATACAAATTTGAGTTATGCTGAGTCCAATGTTTGCCACTTTCCTTACTCAGATTTGTAAACATCCAAATTTCAGACAGACTGTCTCATTACGGCTCGAGGATCGAGACTTGTGTGTGTTGGCTTGTAAAAACAGTAGTGCTATATTTTACAGATAAATCAGAACTGGATTGCACAAATTAAGTTGTTATAAGTTTATTTAGAGCAACACTACCTTTTTTACATTAACAAGGGTGCAGATACTTATTTGGTAATGCTAAATCTGCTGAGCTGAAAAGTTAACCGACTCGTTTTGAAAATGAAAAGCAATTCTGGTAAATGTTTGATTACTTTTGTTTAGGATTAAATTTATTCTATTGTGTGTTATTTTACCTGGAAAGTAGAAGGCAGCTTTTGGTGAAAAGTACTCTTATGACTTATCTCGGATGTGGAATGTATAACTTAATTCCCTCCTCAAGTTATACATCGGATTTATTTTGAAGCTATTAAAATTGGCGATAATGGAGAACATTGAGCTGAAATGGTGTCTTATGCGATGGTGATTTTAAATGTTCCGACAGCAGTACGCATATTTACAACTACACTTCTGCCATAACACTTCAACCCTCACGAAAATATACTATTTCAGGCCGGTGTTCTCCACTATCGCCCATCCCACTATTTGAATATTGCAGGTGACTGTCTCTATATTAGATAATTTGATTATGGTGATTCATGATTTTTCTCTACAGCCTAAAACTCTATTTGGGAAGTAGTGCTGTATTAGCTGGGTAAGGCTGGACAATTTTCTGGCAACAGAGAAATCTCTGTATTGGAGTTGCCTGAAAAATAGCTTGGGATGTGGCAGTTCTGACTCTCTTAATTCTCAGAGTGCTAAGCAGTAGTGTGTTCTATTATAGATTAAGATTACAGTGAATTTGGCTATTCACTTTAACTCGCATGCACATATGACAACCTTGCACCCTTCCAAATAATCACTCGGAGAAGCTTACCCACTGAAACATGGATTTGTAACCAACAAACTCATGTTCAACCAAAAAACTGCCCCCCCCCCCCCCATCTCTCTACCATGAAAAAAGATAACATAAATGCTCTCTCGTAATAATACAACCATTGAAGTCACTTCGCATAGCAAATCTTTAGGGATAATAGTGGATAATCTTAAATTTGACCTGCATATACAAAGATGCATAAAAACACACCAAAAAACAGGGATGCTTTACATACACAAACTCTCTGACCAGCACAACTAAACTACATTTGTCACTACTTACCTCCTTCCCCCTCACTACTTTATGGCACTCCTATCTTTACTAACCCCCAGTTATCACAAAAATCAGAAGTTGAACAGTGCCATAATGAGGTGGCTAAATTTGCACCAAATAACCTTTTCAGAACCCACCAGTGTATAGCACTAAAAAGCCCAAATTGTTTATAACTACCCCATCAAGTAACATATATTCTTTTATATAATGCTCTAATCGTTTTCCCAATATAAAAAATTAAAGCAAGTGGAACATGTAGCTAGATAAACTATTCCACAACTTTTACAGTTAAACCTGGACTTGCTGGTAACCATTTTTTGAATGTGAGGGAAAAACATACTCTTTGAGGAATCTATGAATTTACATTGCTTGCAGTTATAACAAGGATACGTCCCCACTGGTCCTTTTTGTCATTCTTTGTTCACCAGTCTCCAAAATGAACTTCACACTGACTACCTTTTTGTAAATAAAACTGGGATGGTTACCAATAACCCTGACCAAATCAGTGTTGCCCAAAATCACTTTCCAATTATTGGAAATGGCTTGTTTGATTTTGTAGGAATCCACACTAATGGGGACAGGAAAGGCACAGTCCATCTTTTTGTTACTGTTAACATTCTTTTTAGGAGTAAACCCACTGATCAAAATAGGTGGAAATTTGTCCATCCTGACCAGAAAAATTTTTTCAACAATGCTCTTTAACTTATCGTGAGGATAACCTCTCTGCACAGACATGACAATCAATTTGACTTCTCTAATAAAATTCTCATGTTCTCGTGACAGTCAGGATGTCCACTCTCATAATGGAGGAAATTGTTTGTATACGTCTGCTTTCTGTATACCGTACTGGTAAACTTCTTCTCACCGACATCCATAGTGATGTCCAGATCCAGGAAGCGCACATTCGTGCCTACTTCACTCATCGCAAACTTAAGTCCCATTGCATGTTTGTTTATTTCCTCCAGAAACAAATCTAACTCCTCAGTCGGACCATTCCATATAAATACCAGGTCATCAATAAATCTCCTATATAAAGAGACAAACTTGAATCTTTCTAACTTGGTCAGGAAGAACAACTCCCACCAGCTTAGTACTAAGTTGGCAAAAGTTGGTGCAACCTTCGCACCCATGGCCACCCCACATGTTTGATGATAAATCTTATTGTCAAACAAAAAGAAATTATTTCTTAGAACCAAATCTAGTAACAATCAGATGGACTGAACCATAACGTCATCATAAGTGGTATATTTCACAAAAAATTGTAGACAGCTTCTACTCCCATGTTTTGGTCTATTGAAGTATAAAAAGAAACTATGTCAACTGTTACTAGCACATTTTCTGTGCCTTTAAAGTTGTATTCATGTAACAAACTCAAAAATTGCCACAAATCTTTCAAAAAATAGGGAGTATTACTAATCAAAGGATTCAGTAAATAATGAGATGGTGACTGTTTTGCTTTTCTTTGCAGAAATAATGGGTCTGAATGGTGGATCATGGACATGGGGGACCATTCAACAAGTACCAGAGCAAGAGCAGGGACAAGGATTTTACTCAAGACTGTTCTTGGTTCCCAGAAAGGACAAGGCCTGGAGGCCAATACTGGACCTATCTATTTTAAACACATTCCTGGATCTACCAAAATTCAAGATGTTGACTTTGCAGCAGCTTCTGCCCATGCTGGGCAAGAACGCTTGGCTTGTGACTTTAGACCTAAGAGAGGCATACCTGCATGTCCCAATCAGACAAATATGCAAAAGATACCTCAGATTCAAGGCTGGCTCAATGCATTACCAATTCTCTGCACTGCCCTTTGGCTTATCTACTGCACCCAGGGTCTTTACAAAGTGCCTGGCACCAGTAATTGCATTCTGCAGACAAAGAAGAATACAAATATATCCTTACTTGGACGACTGTCTAATTCAAGCAGAGAACAAGGACATTCGTTCTACAGCATCTGGCATTTGTGAAAAGACTTCTAACATGCCTAGGGTACACAGTCAATGAAAATAAATCAAAACTAGTGCCCTCTCAAGAGATAATATTCCTGGGTGCAAGCTTAAACACAACTGCCCAGATGGCTTATCTCATGCCAGACAAACAAAGGCAACTGACTACCTATTTCAAAATGTTGGCAACAAAGGCCCAGTTATCTGCAAGAAAAATTCTGCAGGCTTTGGGCTTCATGGCATCCTGTATCCTACTAATTCCATATGCAAGATTGCATATGAGGAAACTTCAATGGTACCTAGAAAGTGTTTGGACTCAACATTGCCACAGCCTGGAAACTATTATTACTCTCATTCCCTGCCTGCAACAGGAGTTTCGATAGTGGACAAAGGCTTGTCAACAAAACAGGGTACAGTCATTCACATTACCCCCAGCCAGGCAGACACTAACAACGGATGCATCAAATTATGCCTGGGGGGCCCACATGGCAGGAAGATGCATTCAGGGTACATGGACCTCAAACCAAATGCATCTACATATCAATCAAAAGGAGATGCTGAAGATGCTAGCAGTTCAAAATGCCCTGACAGCCTTTAAGGACCTTCTTCATCCAGGAGAACTACTGATAAAGACAGACAACACCACGGTCATGTGGTATATAAACAAGCAAGGGGGCACACATTATTACCCCCTTTGCAGACTTGCCATAACTTTGTGGGACACAGCATTGACTTACCAAGTACATCTGCAGGCACAATTCCTGCAGGAAGGAAAAATACTCTGGCAGACGAACTAAGCAGAAACTTCATGGATCCCCACGAGTGGCACCTGGACCCACAACTCTTCAGCATGATAACAAGAAAATGGGGATGCCCGGTCATAGATCTCTTTGCCTCCCCTCACAACTACCAACTAAAAAGATTCTGCATAAGGATTTATCACAGACAAGCATGGAAAGTAGACGCCCTATCTTTCAGCTGGAAAAAAATATCAGTATATGCATTCCCCCCCCTGCCTCTCCTCTCCAAGGTACTCCTAAAGGTCAGACAGGAGAAGCCAAGGATGATACTGATTGGCCCAGACTGGCCCCACCATCACTGGTATCCAATACTAAGGAGCTTGTCTCAATGCCCAGCTTGGACCTTACCTCAAATGCCTCAGCTACTGTCCCAGCAAAACAGTCAGATCCTACACAGCCAACTCAGAACTTTAAAACTGACAGCATGGCTAATAATGTAGTCATACAAAACACACCTCTCAGTAAAGCTGTGATGGATGTCATTTTGGAAGCCAGAAGGATCAGCAACCTGCCAGCAGGATTACCCAAATGTAATGACTGCAACAGTGAAACACGAAGAGCATCTAAACCATTCCCCTTGTCAGATTTCATAAAACAATACTGCTTACTTTTTCTTAAAGTAAGTAGACTATTCATCTCTCTTTTGTCCCAATGTGTTTTTACTGCTTTAATCATTTGATTATTGCCTTTTATATTAATGCTCTGACTGTTGCAAATGTCTCTAAGATCTTTCTCATATAATTCACTGAATACATTTAGAGTAGCCACTAATTTCGGATTAATGTTACAGGGTTTTTTTACAACTTAACTCATTCCCACCAATACAGCTCTTTTGAGTGTGTACCTTTAACTCCCAGTGGGCGTGTCTTGAAAATGAAGTTATCACCTTACAGTTCTAACAAATACTCACGAACATAGGTCAAATATCAACACAATTGTGTTTGCCATCATATATGCTTCAAGATAAAATATTCTGATACCTTGTATGTAGCATGGTTTTGGAATTATTAATGCAAATATGAACAAGCAATATTTGACGCCTAGAGGAGCAGTAGGAGGTAACTGCAGATGCACTTGGAGGCATCATTCGGATGTAATGGGTTAACCCCTTTTGTTCAATTCCATCAAAAGCATAACTTAAATTTAACTTCCTGACATATAATTTCAAATCCAATATAGTGTCAGTCAGTGTTGCTTTGACTGGGGGAACAAAAGAAAAACCCTCTTCTGACATATTACATTGACTATCGTCAAGTACTAAATCACTCAAATTATAGATTTACAAAGGGGAATCATTTCTTCCGATATTTCCCCTTCCTCTTTGTATTGCCCGCGTTTCCCTTCCCTTCTCCACATCGCTGTTTATTTCTAGTGGTTTTGAGGAAAAAGACTTCTTGGGACTTTGGGTTGTGTTACTATCAGTACCTGAACCCTCACCTGCCTCATCATCTTTATTACAACGAGCACTATCTGTAGTATTGGAATCACTGCTGTTTGATTTGTTATTATGAACAAATGGCCTCTGTTCACTATTTTTATTCATAACACCTTTCTTAGTGTTCAATAAAAAGGCCATATTATTGGCATAAGCTAAATAATCTCTCGCTAGCTTATTTAATTTCCTGTTAATCAAACTGGCTATGTGCCTCTGTGTTTTGGGATCAATACTATCATACAAAGCTTTGTATGAACCAAAATTGCTGTAGTTAGTAATACAATCATTAATACCTTTAATTTCTGATTTAAGAAATTCTATCCGATTTTGATTATGTTTAACTAACAATTTCAAAGCTTCTATCCCAGCATTATTATATACATTCACTAAATCAGAAAAAATAGGATCCGTTTGCCTGATGCCATTTGGAAACGATAACAGCTTAAGTCAAATAGTACTTGTTTCCTTTCAATACACGTTTGAAAATAGAAGTTATCATATTCTAATGACCTTAATTTAAATGACTTTTTCTCAAACAAAAAACTTACCTCCTCTCCCTCACTACTTTATGGCACTCCTATCTTTACTAACCTCCAGGCATCACAAAAATCAGAAGTTGAACAGTGCCATAATGAAGTGGCTAAATTTGCACCAAATAACCTTTTCAGAACCCACCAGTGTATAGCACTAAAAAGCCCAAATTGTTTATAACTACCCCATCAAGTAACATGTACAAAGTGTGTCTTACCACCTATAAAAAGTTATCCAGCATCCATCTGCTTGTCCATCACTAATTAACATTTTACACAACTATGTTCCCAGTCAGTCATTATGATCCAATGACCAAAACCTCTCTGTCCAAAAACCTATTAAATCTGCTGGGCAAGGTCTGTACTCGTATCATGTTGCTAAGGCCTGGAATTCCTTACCTGTATCCATCAGGTCAGCACCCTCCATCCAGTCATTTAAAACCATTCGGAAAGACTTCCTAGCCAAAATATGTCTGTGTTCTTGTTCAACCTGAAGATAAATTATATCCCCAAACATGAAGTATTCATACCTTACACCGCCCTCCTTCAGTCAGTTTCTCTCCCCTTAATACGCCACAACCTTTTTTCTTATTTCATATTGCTATTTCTGTTTGAATTATACTAACTTACCCTTTACTATTTCTATAAACTTGCTAACATTTTTCTAAATATTAAATCACTGTTACACAAGTTGCATCTATTCTTAACCAATGTTTTCATCATGTCTAATTTGGTATAATTATTTAAACTGCTGATGTTTTTGTATTACTTTTGAAGATTATAAAATTATTTATTGTTCTTAAAATGTTTTTGTAATACTTTGGAGATTTTCTCCCCAGGCCTCTGCTGAAAATGGGCACCTACCCACTCGGACTCTCTCGGTAATCAAATGTCAATAAATAAAAACAACAAATAAATAACATTTACAAGCCTGGATAGTTGTGAGACTTACAAGTTAGTGAAGATCGAGGCAGTATAGAATAGACATGGCAGTAAGAAAATATGGGGTTTGTGTCTTCTGGCCTTGTCAGTGAGGTAAATTTTTACTCTGTATAATGTATCTAGTTTTTAAGGATATTTTTAAACCACGTGATACATTTTGACTGGTCAACAATGATGACACAGTAATTTTGTTTGGATTACTTCTATCATGGTGTTGCTAGTAGAGGTGACAGTGAACAGTGTTTGCTTAGATACAGAAGTGCTATGGGGTAAAGAATGGTATTTTGTTTTAGGGTTCAGATGTAGAAGTGGGTTTCAATCAACAAGAAGCTTTGTTATGCAAGGTCTTGCAGTTTACAGAGAGTTTTGGCAGAGCAGATTAATGTTGAGTTACCAGCCTAATGAACTAGGGTAGCACTTTTTGTAGTAGTGTAGAGGTCACTGGTGAAAATGATGAAGTATGAGGCCTAATAAAGACACTTGTGGGACACAGTTACTGACAAGAAGGTGGAGAAATCAATTTTTCCATTTCAATGCTTACACTCTGTTTGAGAGGTAGATAAGGAGCCATTACAGTAAAGAGTTGGAGAGCCTAGGATTATGAGAATTTATGTAAGCGTTTCTGGTGGAAGACAGTATCATAAGCTTTTGCTAAGTCTAGGTAAGCTGTGGAGACTAGGCTTCTGGTATTTCCATGGGTGTTGACAGTATTAAAATTCCATAAAGCAGTAGTCGTGCTGTGATGAGTAGGCTTCTGGTATTTCCATGGGTGTTGACAGTATTAAAATTCCATAAAGCAGTAGTCGTGCTGTGATGAGTACAGAAGCCATGTTTGGCTGAAGACAGAAGCTGATTATGTATTAGACAGGTGAGAAATTGAGTATGGATACAATTTTGTGGTATTTTTTACAGAGGAGAAAAATGGCAGTTTATCTATAGCTTGAAAATTCTGAATCGATTCCACCATTGTGTAGTGGAATAATGGATTTGTTCCACAGTGAGGAGTCTCAATTCTCAGACATGGATCGATTTATCAGAACTGAGACTGTATATGCAATAGCTTCAGCTGCTATTTAAGGATACTTGTCCTGTAGATTAACAGGGGCAGTTGTATTAAGCTTCAGTTTTTTGATGGCATCGGTGGGAACTAGTTTGAAGAAGAAATGTTGATGTCCCAAGTAGACAACTTTTATTAACAGGCTATACAACAGGAGAAAGAAAACTGCTGTCTAAGAGTAGGAAGGAATGGTCTAAAAACTGGAAACACTCCCTCCTCAACTTAACCAACCAAATAAGACTCGTAGTGAAGTCCTCCAAAGCTAACTACAAATCCAAATTAGCTTTCCTAACTAAGGATAACCGCAAGGCATTCTTTAGTTACATCCATAACCTCAAAGGCAAGGCCCAGAATTGCGCTGAACTCGTATTTAATGGTACTACATGCACACTCACACACACACACATATATATATATATATATATATATATATATATATATATATATATATATATATATATATATATATATATATATATATATACATATACACATATATAAATAAAACCTGCGGGCTATAGCAAACCTGCTGGCGGACAGGTTCAATGAAAACTTCACTCCCCTGTCCCCAACACATATACCCCAAAGCATCGCTAACACCTGTCCCCTCCTAATATCTCTGAGAAGCAGGTCTTAAATGCCCTCTCCAAGGCCAAAAACACAGCCTCTATGGGACCAGACAACATCACGGGCTCTGTTCTACATGGGTTAAAACAGGAATTAGCATCACCAATGAGCATGCTTTAAAATCACAGCCTAAACACTGGCTTCATCCCGACAGAATGGGAAACAGCTACAGTCATTCCTTTGCACAAAGGAGGTGCATCCTCAGACCCCGGAAGCTATAGACCCATTAGCCTGACCAGCCTTATCTTCTAGGCCATGGAACAAATCATCATGGACCTTATTAACAAAGATGCAGGAAATCTCCAAATGCTTAACCCCACCCAGTGTGGCTTTGTCAAGGGGAGATCATGGCTGTTAAACTTGGTGGACTTCTTCAAGACAATCACCAAAGCCCTAAACGAAGGTAAATCTGTGCATACAGCCTACCTAGACTTAGCCAAGGTCTTTGACACAATCCCCCACTCATGCAGAATTGACAAACTCAACCAATTGGGTATCAACCCATATACTGTCAGGTGGATTGCAAATTGGCTTACTGATAGAAATCATACAGTCAAAATACCTCCTTCAGCTGACCTATAACTAGTGGTGTTCCTCAGGAATCGGTTCTGAGATCCCTACTGTTCGGAATCTACTTCTCCAAAATACAAGCTAAAGCTAAAGGGCTGTGGCTGACAAAGTTTGCTGATGACTGCAAACTGGGAGCGATCATTGAAACCCCTAGCAATGTCAACATCCTGCAAGAAGATCTTATGAAAACTAATGAATGCTGTCAAAGTCATGGTCTTAAACTTAATGCAAAAAAAATGCATTACCGTCCCCTTCGGCAAGGGTGATGTTCCTGCAAACTACCACATCAATAACAATACCCTAAGCACACAGTCAGTGGTGACAGATCTGGACACACAGGTTGACAACAACCTATCATCAATCACAATGTCTCAACAGTGGTAAGAAGGGCATTTTATATTGCTCATCTCATAAGTAAGGGCATTGACTCTAGAAAAAAAGAGGTTATAACCCTCCTGTATTTTTCCCTCATCAGGCCAATAATAGAGTACAGCGTCCTTTCCAAACACTGTCATACAGACTGCATAGGAGGCGACCTGTGCCTTGCATATAGAAAGTCTCTGATGCAGCTTTAACGGAAATGCTGCACATTTGCAAGTCAAATGGCACAGGGGTCACTCGCCCAATGGACCTTAACCTGATATGAAACATCGAAGGCGAGACCACTGTCCACCTGTGTCCCTAAGTCTCTTATCACACTTTTGCTGTTTAGTGTACTGCCACCTATGTGGTAATTCACGGGTACATGTTTTTTCCCAAAGGGAATAACTATACATTTCTTGGCATTGAGCTTGAGCCCATGGCTCTGGCACCAAGCATCTGTTTCTGTAAGGCCCTTTTGTTGAATATCCACATCATTTGGGGATTCAACAATGGCTCCCAGTTTGCAGTCATCTGGAAACTTTGTTAGCCAGAGTCCATTAGTGTTAGCCTGTACTTCAGAGAAGTAGATGCCAAACAAGAGTGGTCCCAGGACTGAACCCTGAGGTACTCCACTTGTCACTTGTCTGGAGCTGGATTTGGAGTCGGCTACTTTTACAGTGTGGGTTCTGTCAGTAAGCCAGTTGGCAACCCATCGAATGACATAGGGATTAATGCCCAGCTTATTAAGTTTATCTATGATTCCAGAGTGAGGGATGGTGTTGAAGGCCTTGGTGAGGTCCAGATAGGCTGTGTGGACCACCTTACCCTCATCCACAGCTCTGGAGACTGATTCGAAGAAGTCAGTCAGGTTCAGGAGACAAGATCAGCCCTTCACAAACCCAAACTGGGTGGGGTCCAGTGTTTGAAGTTTGCCAGTGTCTTTGTTTATAAGTTCCATGATATGTTCCATGGCCTTGCAGATCAGGCTCATCAGAATGATGGGGCAGTTGTTCCCAGGATCCAAGGTGGATCTCCCCTTGTGGACTGGGATAACTGTAGCTGTGCACCACTCAGTGGGCACGAAGCCTGAGGTTTGGCTATGATTAAACATGACACTTAGGTGAGGTGCCAGTTCATTTTGTAGTTCATGTAGTACACAGCCCGGGATGTCGTCTGGTCCCATGGATGCTGTATTCTTAGCTTTGGAGAGTACAGTTTTTACCTGTGTGGCCGTTATTACCAGAATTTGGCAATCTTTCGGTATTGAGATGGGCCATTTTTGAGGGGGGGGGTGATGTTGGCACTGAATCAATCTGCCAGGATATTGGCAATATCCTTGGGATCAATATATTTAATACCATTCTGTTGTAGCTTTGGAGAGGTAACCGGAAATTCACCTCATGGGTTTCCACCTCTGTCCCTCCTGAATAGGGGCAATAGGTGCTGATTTTAGTGTCTGCTTGAACCACACACCCTTGGGAAAACGGGTGGAACTTGGGTAGGCTTGTAAGGGCCCTGGCGCCATTAGCCTAGTAACCTCCTATGATCTTATAATCCCCCCTCAATCAAATAACCATCTTCAAGAGCTTGATTAGTCACCAATTTAGTTAATGACAGTACTGTCTGTATAAAGCAGGTACCAAACTAGTTGCTTATGGTATTTATTGTTTTGCTTCTGTTTGTTTGCTGTTGGCTGTGTAGTTTTTCGTGATTTTAACGGTTTCTTGATAGAGGCCCAGAACAGTACTGGATTACTGGTGTGTGCGTGCTTTGATTGGTTGAGTAATATGTTCTTAGCTTTAGCGAGAAACTGTTTTGTTAGGTTTCTTAGTTGTTTCTAAACCAATAAGTAGCATCCAATTTTTTTTGTCCAGACCTTCCAAGATGTCTCAATGTTTCATGAGCCGTTTAGCTGCCAAGGATAGCCACGGGGCAGGGTTAGCTTTGACTCTTCATTCTGAGTGGGGCTTGTAAGTTTACAACACCTAGGAAGATTTTGGTGGACTCACAGGTAGCATCATCTATGGGGGGACTCTTCAGTGACTCCCATCCCAGTTAAGGAGATGTAATGTAGTAATAAAAGTGTCTTTCATAAAAAGTAGTAAGTTTTCTTTCCAGGCTGTAATTGTGTGTTTTGCGGCTGCTGCTTTGGCTGGTTAAGTGATCACTTAGCCTGTCTCTGACAGAGTTCCATAGGACATTTTATTTGCAGAGGATGTTATGACCTACTACTCAAGCTTTGGTTGTCTGGTTGTATCTTGGTAATATCTAGTTAATGTGGTTGTAAGTTGGATGAACTTGTATATTATAGGCTGGATTTTTAGACTGTCACACAATATTATGGTTTACTGAGTTTTTTTTTTGGACAAAGCCCAGCAGAGGATACCTCCCAGTGTTTTTTTTTTTTTTGGGTTCTGTCTAAACTGATAATTTTACAGCCTGGCGGGGAAATTTCTTCACTTTTTGTTTCCTATATGAGCCAGATTTATGTGGCAACTAAGATATCTACAGTGTGCAGTACTACCCATGCATGCACTTCAGGGAGTTTGTAATAAATACTTTATAAGATGGTATGGAATATATGAAGGCCAGGGCTGGACTGTGGATGAAGTGGTAGCAATAAAGGATCTGATGGAGATATGCACTCTGGTGCCTGATTATGTCGAGTTAGACCACAGTTTGGGTGGACATCAACACTAAGTTTTATGGTTAAGAAGGTATGACAGTATTGGAAGAGGCATTTTTCCTTGATTTTATACTTTATACTCAGTTTGAGTAAATGGCTGTTGCTTTGGATAACTGTACTTGAATATGATTCTTAACAGTTATCATGAAATATTTTATATGCCCTGATAATTATCCATTTTAAAAGCAACTTTTATTCTGGACTGAATTAAAAATTGTACAACAGTTGGTCTTTCACTTGGCACCACCCACGCATTTCTCTTTGCCTTATGCTCGTTATCAATCCCAGGTAAGGAAAGCAGTCTCTAACCTTTTCGAAAGCTCGAAAGGCCAGATTACCAAACGTGGTTTTCAGAAGACAACAACATTGAAACCTTGATTTCCCCCACGTAAGTAAACACTTGTCAAACATGGAGAAATACTCCTTTTTCACCACTGTAGTGCGATCCTGGAGTTGGTATATATGGTTGGGGGGGGTCTAGCCCCCCACCTAGGTGGGGTTTACATACTGCGGTGTTCCGTGCAATTTTGGGCAAGTGTTTACTTACCCTGATAAAACTTTCATGTTCAGGAAATCAAGGTTTCGATGTTGTTGTCTCATAAAAATCACATTTGGTAATCTGGCCTTTCAAGCTTTCAAAAGTAGAGCTATATATCATCATCATCTTCTTTTGGCTGTTCCCGTTAGGGGTCGCCACAGCGGACCATCTGTTTCCATTTCCTCCTGTCCTCTGCATCGTGCTCTGTCACACCAACCACCAGCATGTCCTCTCTCACCACATCCATAAACCTCATCTTAGGCCTTCCTCTTTTCCTGTTACCTGGTAACTTCATCCTTAGCATCTTTTTCCCCAATATACTCAGCATCCCTCCTCAGCACATGTCCAAACCAAAGCAATCTTGCCTCTCTGGCTTTGTCTCCAAACCTTCCAACCTGGGCTGACCCTCTAATATACTTATTCCTAGTCCTGTCCACCCTCATCATACCCAGTGCAAATCTTAACATCTTTAACTCTGCCACATCCAGTTCAAATTCTTCTGCCTTTTTGTCAATGCCACTGTCTCCAACCCATATAACATAGCTGGTCTCACTACCCTCTTGTAGACCTTCCCTTTCACTCTTACTGGTACTCGTCTGTCACAAATCACTCCTGACACTTCTCCACCCACTCCATCCTGCCTTTACTCTCTTCTTCACCTCTCTTCCACACTCACCGTTACTCTGAACTATTGATGCCAAGTACTTAAACTCATCCACCTTCGCCACCTCTACTCCTTGCATCCTCACCATTCCTCTATCCTCCCTCTCATTCATACACATATATTCTGTCTTAGTCCTGCTGACCTTCATTCCTCTTCTCTCTAGAGCATATCTCCATCTCTCCAGGGTCTCCTCCACCTGTTCCCTACTCTCACTACAGATCACAATGTCATCTGCAAACATCACAGTCTACGGGGACTCCTGTCTGATCTCGTCTGTCAACCCGTCCATCACCATTACAAATAAGAAAGGGCTCAGAGCTGATCCTTGATGTAATCCCACCTCCACCTTAAACGCATCCGTCACTCCCACCGCAGACCTCACCGCTGTCACACTACCCTTGTACATATCCTGTACCACTCTTGTATACTTCTCTGACGCTCCTGACTTCCTCATACAATACCACAACTCCTCTCTAAGCACCCTGTCATATGCTTTCTCTAAGTCTGCAAAAATACTATATATGTGTGTGTGTGTGTGTGTATATAGAGAGACAGAGAGAGAGAGATATGAGACACGCACAACGGTGAAGAAAGTGCTACACATGTTCACTGAAAGTGGCTTTCAGCAATAAAGCTGTTGTGCTGCTGTCAGTCGATTAATCAGCTCTCAAAAATACACATTTCCATTCAAATACAGCTCGTTCGGGAGGAAATCTCACACCTTAATACTTCCTTCCCACCCTTCATATAGTCTCCTACTTAATTCTATTATTTTGTCAGGAATGCAAATCCTATCATTGCCCATAATCATAAAATTCCATCCGACTGCCAAATGTCTTAAGTTTCAACATCCAATTGCTACGTTTTCCTATACTCCTTTTCCTTCTGGATCAGTTTTATTTTATTTTACATTTGTTGACTGGGAAAGTCTGACTGGATATATGTCCATTTTCAGCGGAGGCCCGGGGAGAAAAGCTTCAAATACAGTAATGAAATTTTGAAAACATAGTTAAAAAGGATTTTTAACTATTAAGACTCCACTTAAACTTTAAACATAATTCATATACATATTTTTTACAAGTACAGTCACAGAGAATAACATAACACAGACAGTTATTACATAGCTAAACAAAAATTCTTTAGGAATAGTTAAAAAAGGGAAATAATCAAAGCAAGAGGAATCCAGTACCAATAGACTTAAAAATGAGACGCAAAAGGGAGACAGTGTCAGTCAGGATTTGAGCATGGACATAGCCATTGTGATTTTAAGAAGGTTTTAAGTTGTTTGAAAAGAGGAGTGGATGTCAGCGATGTTAGTTCTCTAGAAAGTTTGTTCCACGGGATACCAATCAAGTTAGTAAATAGGCAGTCCCCAGATTTGTTATTGGATTTTAGGGGAGAGACAAGTACTCGGTTAGCAGATCGTAAGGTTAAAAGATTCTGATAGGGGCTAATAAGGTTTCTGAGTATGGGAGTATTTGAGGGATGATGCAGGATCTTGTGAATGATTACGAGTTGCTGAAAAAGAAACTGACTATGCAGTTCTAACCATCCGAGAAGTTTGAAATTTTTGCAGTGGTGGGTATGAAATGAGGCATCAGTGGCAAATCTGGCTATGTTGTTATAAGATGTTGCCAACTTATTTATATTGCTTTTGGAGAGGTTTGTATAGATTGGTGAGGTATAGAGGAGGGAAGAGATTACGTGGATTTGGGCAATAGTAGTAATGGCTGAAGGAGTAAGAAAGGATTTAATTTTGTACAGGAAGCCCGGTTTTCTATTAACCGATTTAATAGTTAGATTGATATGAGAGTGTCAAAATTAAGACTGTGATCAATTGTTACCCCTAAATGTTTGGTGGTTGTGTCAGGAGCTACTAATGTACCATTTTTAGAGATGACTGTGAAGTTTATGGTGGGGGATTTCTGAGTGGGAGTGAACAAGAGTAATTTAGTTTTTTTAGGGTTAAGGAGGAGGCAGCGTTGATGGAACCAGTTTTCTACTAAAGTAAATATCTTTTGTGTTGTGGCTTGAAGTTGGGAAGGTGAGGAGGCAGCACAGATTAAGGTTGAGTCATCAGCATATTGTATACAGGTGGTTTGAGGAAGGGAGGCTGACAGATTGTTAATGAATATATAGTATAGTAAAGAAGAGCGGTCCCAAAATTGATCCTTGTGGGACTCTAAGAGTAATAGGGAGCAGAGGGGACAGTTCATTGCCCCAGAGGACTGCTTGCTGCCTGTTTTCTAAGTAAGACTGAAACCATCTGACTGTTAGTGTATCTAATGAGAGAGTTTTAAGTGTATCTATCAATAGTTTGTGATTCACCATGTCAAATGCTTTGGAGAGGTCAATAAACATGGCAGAGGATAGGATATTGTATAAATAAAAATCGAAATAACAGTCTGTAAAGGATAAGAGAGCTGTGGTGGTGCTATGATGTGGTCTAAAACCGTGTTGGCAGTCTACTAGAAGGCGATTTTTGGAGGAGATGAGTAAGAAGTTGGCGATGAATACATCTCTCCATAATTTTGGATATCGGTGAGAGTAGGGCTATTGGGCAGAAGTTTGAAAGTTCACTTGAGTTACCTCCCTTGTGGAGAGGGATAATATGTGAAACTTTCCAGATGTTAGGGATGGAACATTCTGTAATGGTTCTGTTAGTTAAAATAGAAATGAGGAAGGCAAGTACTCCAGCTGCTAATTTCAAATATTCGTCTGGAAGGAGATCAGCTGATGGGGTACAAGGTTTGAGTTTCAGCAGTAGGTTGTGTATGTGAGATGTGGGAATGGGTTGTAGTTGAAATAGGGGTAATGAACTAGTCGACACAGGTGAGTTAGATGTGGAAAATACTGGTAAAGAATTGGCTAGAGATTGGACAGTTTCAGAGAAAAATTTGTTGAAAGTGTCAGCAATTTCAGTAGAAGAATGTTGAGTCAAGTTAGAGGGGGGGGGGGTTTAGAGTGGCCAGGATGAAGTAATTTATTTATTCCTGACCAGAATTTTTGTGGGTTTTGATATTGCGTTTGGTGGAATTGTAGGTAATAGGTTTTTTTTTTGTCAAGGAATATGGCTTTCTTAGTCGCATTTCTCAGTTGACAAAAGTTTAAGTGATCCGTTTGCCTTTTTGTATGTCTCCATTTAATCCAGAATTTATTTCTAAGTCTCATTTTTTGCCTAATCTCTTTTGTGAGCCAGGGTACTGGTTTGTTCTTAATTCTGATTAATCGAGAAGGGGCATGGTGGTCTAGTATTTGTAAAAATGTATTGTTAAAGTATGAGACAGCTTCCTCTACAGGCAAGTGTTTTAAGGGGGTCCAATTGCAAGCTTTAAGCTCAGCTTGAAAGTTAACTGGGTTTAGATTTTTTTGTATTTCGGTGGTTCTGATGTTTACTTGATTGGGTATTGAGGTTTTTAGCTTTGTTATAAAGGTAAGAGAGTGGTCACTGATATCATCGGGAAGTATGCCTGTTTTATAAAATTGGGGGTTACTGTTAACTAGTATCCAATCTAAAGTGGTTTGTTTATTGCTAGGTTTGTGAGTTCTTGTAGGGTGTGTGATGGTTTGATAAAAGCCATGAAGGTTAATGAGGGTAGTAGGATTATTGGCAGTGCAACTTTTCCAGTCAATGTCGAGATCGCCAAGGAGTATGGTTTCTTGGGGAAAATTTGAGGAGAGCCAACATAGGATGTTTTCAACGGTATTAATGTTATTACCTGGGGGGATGTAGGAGCAGGTAATATATATGGATTTATTAGCATTAATTAGAAGCTTGGCCATTAGGATTTCGGCATTGCTAGGTAAAGGAGGAGTAATATCTAGGGCAGAGAGTTGCAGCTCAGATTTATATAATATTGCAACCCACCTCCCTTTTTGTTAGGGAGGTCTAATCTAATTATGTTACAGCCTGGGGGGATAATATAATTGTGTTGAAGCCACTGAGCAGAGCCAAGGAAAGAACTTTGTAAATCCAAAATGATATACACTTTTATTGCACACAAAGAACAGGACCAAGTAGAACAAGCGCTTTCGCTCGGCTATTCCCAGCTTTATCAAGTTACCATCCATATGCATGACAGTTGCTTAAATAATAACAGTGATATACTAATTAGTCAATTAAATTAATCAATTAAAATTAAAATCTTCCCATAGAATCTTGTGGTTCTAAACAAATAATATAACTAGTACTGATGAATAGGAGGGGCTATAAGTATTCATAGCCATCGTGTATTAAACATATTCAGAATGTGAAATGTAACTGTTGACATTCATCAAATACTACTTAACTAATAAAACACATTAAATCAGACAGTGTTATCAATTAAATTATTAAATATCCTAAAAGCACTTTTAATGTTCAAAACTATTAACATAATACTTACAAATTTATAGCCTAAAAGTTAAAATGTATTAAAAAGAATTAAAAATGATGTTTACCATATACTTTAGAAGAGATTAATCAAAGGCAAAAGAAAAAGAAAAGGGAATGGAAAAAAAGCAGGTTGCTTGCAAAAATTATACTTACAAATTTATAGCCTAAAAGTTAAAATGTATTAAAAAGAATTAAAAATGATGTTTACCATATACTTTAGAAGAGATTAATCAAAGGCAAAAGAAAAAGAAAAGGGAAGGGAAAAAAAGCAGGTTGCTTGCAAAAATTATGTGAATGATTTATCAGTGTGATTAAACCTATCTCATAATCTTGCTCTTCTAAGTTTTAAAACTGGTTTCATACTAATTGTATCATTCAACCCAGGCCAATTTCCAGCATCCAGCCTCAGTGGCCACACCAACTCCCTGTATTCAAGGGTGGACTCCCAATCACCACCTCTCAAGTCACGATTCACCTGTTCAAGAATCATGAATTTGAAATTGCAATTAGGGCAAGAAAGGAAATGTCTGAATAAGGCATTTGATTCTTTGTTTTTAGATATTTCGTAAAAATGCTCATAAATTCTTTTTCTCATTTCCCTTTCTGTCTTGCCTACATAAAAACGTGCACACAAATTGCAAAAAGCCAAATAAACCACCCCTTTAGAACTACAGGAAAAGTGTGAAAAGGATTTGATTTTCATTTTTCTGGATGGAAGGTATACACCCACATCATCCAGAATAGCGTGGCACTGATTGCGATTTGTAGGTGCCTGGCTTTTTGTCCGCATCCTTTCTTCCTTTTCTAACTTTCCTTTTGAACATCTATTTAAAATTAATGCCCCTCTTCTTAATAAATCTAGGTTTGGCCGGTAAAACTTCTTTAAAATCCTCGTGTGAAGTAAGGATTGGCCAAAATTTGTAAATAATCCTTTCTATTTCATGAGCATTGTCGCAATATGTGTAAATGAACTTTGGACCACAAAAATCATTTCCAGATTTCTGTAAGGTGGTGTTGTGTATGAGGCCCTTGCCTAACAATGGAAAATATAATAAATCTCTTTGGTCGTACACTTCCTTGAGCAGTACATCAAATAGATCAAGCGGGTAGCCCCTTTCCAAAAACATTTCTTTTAAGGTGTTAACTTCATTAAAAAAGTCAACTTCAGTGCTACACATTCTGGATGCCCTGATTAGTTGACCCTTAAGAATTCCCTTTTTCTGTGAAAAGGGATGGGCACTCTTAAAGTGTAAAAAAGAGTTTGAAAATAAGGGCTTCCTATAAATCCTTGATTGAAATGTATTATTATCATTATCCTTGTAAAGATTCACATCAAGGTAATGAAGTTCATGTGTTCCTATTGTGTGTGTAAAACACAAAAAAATTAGTCGTTCTGTTGATATGAGCAAGAAAATCTAAAAGTTGGTCATAAGTCCCTTTCCACAAAATGCATATGTCATCCAAAAACCTCCGGTAAAACAACAAATGTTGTTCCCAAGGGGGTTTGAAAACATGCATTTGTTCCCATCTATGGAGAACTACATTAGCGTAGATGGTTGCACATGGCGCTCCCATGGCAACCCCCCCTACGTTGCTTAAAAAGCTCTCCAATGAAAAAGACAAAGTTGTTGTCCAGCACAATATTCATTAACTCAATTAGTAAATTTATTAAATTTCCACTTAGGTTGGTTTCTTGAGTGAGAAAATCACCAAACCAGTCTAACCCTGTGTCATGGGGTATACTGGGAAAAAGATCTTTGATGTCTATTGTCACCATCAAAAGATCTGGAGAAAAACTGTTACAAGGAACGTTTTTCAAAAAGTCCCAAGAGTCTTTGCATACATATTTCAATAAATGAGTAAATCTTTTTGTTACATAGTCGATGAATTTCGCTAATGGCTCAGTGATACTGCCACTACCTGCTACTATCGGTCTAAAGACTAACGGGTCCACCCCCTTGTGCGTTTTGGGAATTCCAAATAGCACTGGTAACCTAGGTTTGGGGACATGTAAATAGTTGAAAGATCTTTCATTAATGACCCCTTGAAGCAAGTAGTCATTCAGGCAGTATCTTATCTTGGAGAAAGCAATATTGACCTTATTTCTAGAAACCGTCGTGTATTGCTCATCATCCTGAAGCATATGGTGAAGGTACTCGTCATAATTGTTACCATACATAAGAACAATTACCCCACCTTTGTCCGGTTTCATTGTTCTAACATTTTCTATTTTTAACATAGTGATGAAGTCAATCTCCTTAGATTTCAAATTCCCTTTCTCGTGTACATCATAATTAGATGACATACCTCTGAGCTCCTTCTCAACTAGTTGCTCAAACAGTTTAATCAACATGTGCATAGGGGGGTTAAACATGCTTTTACGGTCTAAGCCTGAAGTGTTGTGTGTTTGATGTTTAAATAAATGCTGCAAGTTTAGACTTCTAGTAAACAATTTTAGATCAATCAAAGTCAAAGGTATGTTGCAACTTTTAGAGGGAACAAAGTGCAGCCCTCGGGTAAAAACATCAAAGGCAGTTTTGTCAAGTGTTAAATCTGTATAGTTGTAAATAGTGAAATTAGATCTAATGTACAACGTGCATGCACCTTGAGTAGAGCATGTAATACCCTCTATCTAAATCATTGCTATGCATATTATTGCTGTTCACATTTTCAAACATGCCCTTATCAGAAGAAAGTTGGATTTCCATCGTTCCTAGCTGTTCCAAGAACGTGGGGGTTGTTTCTGCCTCCAACCCCCGGACCTCCCGGGGTGTTGGTGAAAATCCTGTATGGAACCTTTCCGTCCTTTTTCCGCCAACCTTTCACTTCTACGTGGGGGGTCATCCACCACGGTGGCTGGGGCATCATGTGCTTCATTATTTTTATAATGCACTTCACCTCTAAACATGTTGCTTGAGGAATAAGCATTACCCTCCCTATAGTCAATTAAATCCCTCTCTAATTTTCGTAATTTTCTGTTGATAACCTTGGTACAAAACAAGTCAACATCTTCAAACACTTTTTCATAGTCAAATTTAACTGCAGAAAAATTGACATCAGTAACTGATTTAATGTGTTTTATTAGTTAAGTAGTATCTGATGAATGTCAACAGTTACATTTCACATTCTGAATATGTTTAATACACGATGGCTATGAATACTTATAGCCCCTCTTATTCATCAGTACTAGTTATTTTATTTGTTTAGAACCACAAGATTCTATGGGAAGATTTTAATTTTAATTGATTAATTTAATTGACTAATTAGTATATCACTGTTATTATTTAAGCAACTGTCATGCATATGGATGGTAACTTGATAAAGCTCGGAATATCCGAGCGAAAGCGCTTGTTCTACTTGGTCCTGTTCTTTGTGTGCAATAAAAGTGTATATCATTTTGGATTTACGAAGTCCTTTCCTTGGCTCTGCTCAGTGGCTTCAACATTGTTCTTGGCTCGTTCTTGGTTTGTTTCATTTGGTTTTGTGCTGACGTTATGGCTGCTGAAGCGGATGTCTTTAACACGGGCAACACACCAGAAATACTCAAAGACAGCGATATGGAAGCACCGGTAACTAGAGCAGAGTTCAACCGGGTGCTTGCGGCATTGGCTGAACTAACTACGCTCCTGAAGGGAGCAAATACAGAGACTAACCCAGTAATTGTGAATCAGCAACACGCTGCACAAACAAAAAGAAAGACCGGAGAAACCTGGACGGACACTAACATTATTTTACCTTCCGCATCTAGTGGACAATCTAATATTAACAACACAAGGGTTAAAAACAATGAATGCAATGATCGTTTTGAGCGACAAGAATTGCTGGGGAAACCAAGGAGTTTAAGAACGGAACAGCAACAACAGAAAGACTTTAATTTCTCCAATTGGGCAGGACAACAGTTTACATTCCACAAAGGTACTGTTCCCATTAACAAAACTGCCACAATTGAGAATGATTTTGATGAATTTCGAAAAAAAATTGTACTCTTTAAAAAATAGCCAACTTGAGGTGGATTACTTGAAGGAATGTATGAATGTAAAATGCATACCAAAAGGCCTGCGTTTTTTCAAATTCCCGAACAATGTTCAGAGTG
Organism: Protopterus annectens; assembly: GCF_019279795.1. Lineage (NCBI taxonomy): Eukaryota > Metazoa > Chordata > Ceratodontiformes > Protopteridae > Protopterus > Protopterus annectens. Next base: position 245,248,403 of record NC_056741.1, on the reverse strand, counting down.
GCACAGTGTATTATCAAAAATTGTGTGATATTTTTGATAGGGCAGGGGTTGAGATGCTGGGTGTAATGGTAGAGGAATATGAGTCTAAATTGAATATTTTAATGAATGACAAACGCATTGAATATTAGTATTGTTACTGATGTCAATTTTTCTGCAGTTAAATTTAACTATGAAAAAGTGTTTGAAGATGTTGACTTGTTTTGTACCAAGGTTATCAACAGAAAATTACGAAAATTAGAGAGGGATTTAATTGACTATAGGGAGGGTAATGCTTATCCCTCAAGCAACATGTTTAGAGGTGAAGTGCATTATAAAAATAATGAAGCACATGATGCCCCAGCCACCGTGGTGGATGACCCCCCCACGTAGAAGTGAAAGGTTGGCGGAAAAAGGACGGAAAGGTTCCATACAGGATTTTCACCAACACCCCGGGAGGTCCGGGGGTTGGAGGCAGAAACAACCCCCACGTTCTTGGAACAGCTAGGAACGATGGAAATCCAACTTCCTTCTGATAAGGGCATGTTTGAAAATGTGAACAGCAATAATATGCATAGAACTGATTTAGATAGAGGTATTACATGCTCTACTCAAGGTGCATGCACGTTGTACATTAGATCTAATTTCACTATTTACAACTATACAGATTTAACACTTGACAAAACTGCCTTTGATGTTTTTACCCGAGGGCTGCACTTTGTTCCCTCAAAGTTGCAACATACCTTTGACTTTGACTGATCTAAAATTGTTTACTAGAAGTCTAAACTTGCAGCATTTATTTAAACATCAAACACACAACACTTCAGGCTTAGACCGTAAAAGCATGTTTAACCCCCCTATGCACATGTTGATTAAACTGTTTGAGCAACTAGTTGAGAAGGAGCTCAGAGGTATGTCATCTAATTATGATGTACACGAGAAAGGGAATTTGAAATCTAAGGAGATTGACTTCATCACTATGTTAAAAATAGAAAATGTTAGAACAATGAAACCGGACAAAGGTGGGGGAATTGTTCTTATGTATGGTAACAATTATGACGAGTACCTTCACCATATGCTCCAGGATGATGAGCAATACATGACGGTTTCTAGAAATGAGGTCAATATTGCTTTCTCCAAGATAAGATACTGCCTGAATGACTACTTGCTTCAAGGGGTCATTAATGAAAGATCTTTCAACTATTTACATGTCCCCAAACCTAGGTTACCAGTGCTATTTGGAATTCCCAAAACGCACAAGGGGGTGGACCCGTTAGTCTTTAGACCGATAGTAGCAGGTAGTGGCAGTATCACTGAGCCATTAGCGAAATTCATCGACTATGTAACAAAAAGATTTACTCATTTATTGAAATATGTATGCAAAGACGCTTGGGATTTTTTGAAAAACGTTCCTTGTAACAGTTTTTCTCCAGATCTTTTGATGGTGACAATAGACATCAAAGATCTTTTTCCCAGTATACCCCATGACACAGGGTTAGACTGGTTTGGTAATTTTCTCACTCAAAAAACCAACCTAAGTGGAAATTTAATAAATTTACTAATTGAGTTAATGAATATTGTGCCGGACAACAACTTTGTCTTTTTCAATGGAGAGCTTTATAAGCAACGTAGGGGGGTTGCCATGGGAGCGCCATGTGCAACCATCTACGCTAATGTAGTTCTCCATAGATGGGAACAAATGCATGTTTTCAAACCCCCTTGGGAACAACATTTGTTGTTTTACCGGAGGTTTTTGGATGACATATGCATTTTGTGGAAAGGGACTTATGACCAACTTTTAGATTTTCTTGCTCATATCAACAGAACGACTAATTTTTTGTGTTTTACACACACAATAGGAACACATGAACTTCATTATCTTGATGTGAATCTTTACAAGGATAATGATAATAACATTTCAATCAAGGATTTATAGGAAGCCCTTATTTTCAAACTCTTTTATACACTTTAAGAGTGCCCATCCCTTTTCACAGAAAAAGGGAATTCTTAAGGGTCAACTAATCAGGGCATCCAGAATGTGTAGCACTGAAGTTGACTTTTTTAATGAAGTTAAAACCTTAAAAGAAATGTTTTTGGAAAAGGGCTACCCGCTTGATCTATTTTATGTACTGCTCAAGGAAGTGTACGACCAAAGAGATTTATTATATTTTCCATTGTTAGGCAAGGGCCTCATACACAACACCACCTTACAGAAATCTGGAAATGATTTTTGTGGTCCAAAGTTTATTTACACATATTGCGACAATGCTCATGAAATAGAAAGGATTATTTACAGATTTTGGCCAATCCTTACTTCACACGAGGATTTTAAAGAAGTTTTACCGGCCAAACCTAGATTTATTAAGAAGAGGGGCATTAATTTTAAGGAGATGTTCGAAAGGAAAGTTAGAAAAGGAAGAAAGGATGCAGACAAAAAGCCAGGCACCTACAAATGTGGGGCCTGCAATCAGTGCCACACTATTCTGGATGATGTGGGTATATACCTTCCATCCAGAAAAATGAAAATCAAATCCTTTTCACACTTTTCCTGTAGTTCTAAAGGGGTGGTTTATTTGGCTTTTTCCACCTTGTGTGCAAGTTTTTATGTAGGCAAGACAGAAAGGGAAATGAGAAAAAGAATTTATGAGCATTTTTACGAAATATCTAAAAAACAAAGAATCAAATGCCTTATTCAGACATTCCCTTTCTTGCCCTAATTGCAATTTCAAATTCATGATTCTTGAACAGGTGAATCGTGACTTGAGAGGTGGTGATTGGGAGTCCACCCTTGAATACAGGGAGTTGGTGTGGCAACTGAGGCTGGATGCTGGAAATTGGCCTGGGTTGAATGATACAATTAGTATGAAACCAGTTTTAAAACTTAGAAGGGCAAGATTATGAGATTGATTTATCAGTGTGATTAAACCTTTCACATAATTTTTGCAAGCAACCTGCTTTTTTTCCATTCCCTTTTCTTTTGCCTTTGATTAATCTCTTCTAAAGTATATGGTAAACATCATTTTTAATTCTTTTTAATACATTTTAACTTTTAGGCTATAAATTTGTAAGTATTATGTTAATAGTTTTGAACATTAAAAAGTGCTTTTAGGATATTTAATAATTTAATTGATAACACTATCTGATTTAACGTGTTTTATTAGTTAAGTAGTATTTGATGAATGTCAACAGTTACATTTCACATTCTGAATATGTTTAATACACGATGGCTATGAATACTTATAGCCCCTCTTATTCATCAGTACTAGTTATTTTATTTGTTTAGAACCACAAGATTCTATGGGAAGATTTTAATTTTAATTGATTAATTTAATTGACTAATTAGTATATCACTGTTATTATTTAAGCAACTGTCATGCATATGGATGGTAACTTGATAAAGCTCAGAATATCCGAGCGAAAGCGCTTGTTCTACTTGGTCCTGTTCTTTGTGTGCAATAAAAGTGTATATCATTTTGGATTTACGAAGTTGTTTCCTTGGCTCTGCTCAGTGGCTTCAACATTGTTCTTGGCTCGTTCTTGGTTTGTTTCATTTGGATAATATAATTGTCCTTGGTGGTTGGTTTGAGCCAGGTTTCAGTTAGGCATAGGATATCAAAGGAGTGCAAGTCTAACAGGGCATGTAAATGGCTATTTTACTATTTAAACTACGGATGTTTAGGTGGGCTATAAGGAGAGAGATTTTGCTAGGAGAGGGGTTGCAGGAGGTGTGTGGATGGGGGGATTGGGAATAAGGGATATGACAATTTGGCCCTGGGTTTGGATGAATGTCGCCATGTTGTAGTAGGTACTGTTGTGGTATAAGAGACAGTTTTAGTAGTTTTATCTAGAATAGGGATAGTTCTTTTTGTTTGGAAATATTTGAAATGGATTGTTCTATGAAACTGAGGTTGAATGTAGGCTGATGAGGATGTAATGTTACAATGGGATTTTGAAGTATAAAGGGTGAGAGGGGTAGTTTGTTTTAAGGGGGTAGGAATTTCAGTTAGATGTAGGGATTCATAGCAAGTGAGCTTACAGGATAGAAGCAGAGGGCAAAGTATTACAGATAAGAGGAGCATGTTGGAGCGTGTTTTAAAGTTAGAGATGGACATAGTGAGTGGAGTGTGGTAGGAGATACAGGGAGAGTTGGTATGTACTAAGTGTGAATACAGGGAGACTGAAGTGAGAACAGTGGGGCAGTAATGGGGAGGGTCTGTGTAGTAAGGGATGAGTATAAGGGATTAGGGGTAGGACTACCTTAAAGGATTAGAAGAAGATAAAGAGGAAAGGAGGGAGTGGCTTGATAAGTATGTAACGAGGTTTGTTAGGTTAGTGGATAATGACTGAAGGGGGTGTGGTTTAATGAAGTATAAGGTTAGCTGCAGTGGGGGTGGGTGAGATTTGGGTGTATGGTAGGGGAGCGGAGTGACCCCGCAGGGCGAACGGAACGGGTAGAGCTGGAAGGTAAGTACAACAGAAAAAAGTATCAGCTGTCTTTAGTGTTTTGGCTTTAAACTGTTGAAATTAGGGGGAGAATAATAGTAAAGCAAACTGTTAACAATGCAAACATTTAGCAAAAGGTTTATGAAGGTGATATTCAAATTTAAATCCTTTAGCAAGGGGATTACTACAAAAAGGATTAGGACTTCTAGGCTAGATATTTAAAAGCTATGGTAGAATGCTGCCATCTAGTGGTCAGCAGGAAAAAAGGCAACTGAGAGAGGTAAAAGCAGAGGTCTTAATTCCAAACTAAGGATGTATGGTAAAAAAAGACTAGGTAGAGGCAGTGGGTAGGGGTCTGCGTTTGGCTGCTAGATCTCTCATAGAAGGGTTACCAAATAAGTATAGTCAGTACAGGTACTGATGATAAAGTAGGTAAATTGCAACATACATGAAACAATGCTTCTTTTGGAGTTTACTCTTTAAAAAGCCTTGCAAGAAAACTTCAGGGGCGTCTTCAGATTTAGTAACAGGAATTATCCTTTAGGTTTATGGCAGGGAGGGAGCACCCGTTTCACTTTACTGAAAGAGAGGAAAAAGAGAACACTGAGTTAGCACATTGTAGGTATGAGAGTGGGAGGGAAATTATGGGAAAAGATCATAAGGTACTAAACAATCGAGAAATAGTAAAAGTGACAAGGTGAGAGATTAGGAGAGAATATCAGCAAAAGAGTAAAGTAGGCATGAGGATGAGAGAGAAAAGAGGAAGAAAAGGAGCCAAAAGGAGGGGTTATATACAAAGAAAGAGATAGTATAAGCTTGGAGGACAAGTGAAAAAAAAACTTGGTTTGCAATGGCAAAGAAATCAAATGAAGAACTATAAGCATACAGAGCTCAAACAAGAATGCAGTTCCTAATTCACCTTCTATAAAAGTAGGAAGGGAACTGGGAATATCCAGGTGAACAATAAGCTGAGGAATACACACAGCCAATGCATGCACAGTTCAATTTCGCAAAGACACAGACGACAACTTTACATTTGGTAAAACAGGAAATCACAGTACATAATATCTTAGCTGTAGATCACACTTTAAATAATTTTGTCACTAGTACAGTGTATGAGCTGGTCAAACAGACTACAGAAAAGTATTACAAATATATTGAAATCTTTTTAAACATGGAAAACTCACATGTGAGACAATTATCAGGATTGTCAGTCACCAAGGTGTTAAAAGAATGTTAACTCACTGAAACATTTGTTGTTGTTATGTCTTTCGGCTTATCCAGGTTAGGGGTCACCACAGCGGAACTCCGGTCCGCTAATGTTTGGTAGTGGATTTTTACGTGCCGAGTTACCAGCCCTGACGCACAACCTTCAATGAAGGCACGCCCATTCACGCATGCCTCCACACAGAAGATGCTCTAGCTGAGAATCGAACGGGACAACGTCTTGCTGTGAGGCGACAATCACTGAAACATTTGTAATTATAGAAAAAGGACTATAAAATTAGGTAATAGCCTGATTAGAACCATAGGTGTAGACAAACAACTTTGCAAGCTCTCAAAGTGTGAGATAAGCCGTTGTCAAAGTGACTTCACAATGTATACTACTTTAGTTACCAGAAATTAAAGCCTGGCTCTAAATAGACCTATCAAAAAAAACACTCAATTCCACCAGATGCAAAATCCATCAATATGACCTAGTGAAACCACTCGCACATAATACGAAATCATTTGTAGTATCAACAAGTTAAAAAATGTCTTGTATAGTTAAAATCTACAAATCGCCAGAGGGTTTCCATAGAAATAACCACCATAGAGGGAATTACAGACAACAGCCCACTTGCAGAAGCATCTTAGAAATTGGCGCCAATTTCCATTTGGGCGTGCAAAAGAAGAGTAACGCTTCCGTTCCTCTTAGGTACTACTGGCCCCTAATCTTGTAACTGGAAGGGAAAAAAGTACCATTAAGGTTCGTTAATAAGGAAAAAAATAGGACTCTTTTTAATTGTAGGGTCTTTGTGCCTAAACAGTTCAGGAGTAGGCAGTAGGAAACATACACGCAAAAGCAATTAAAACAGATGCGTATTTCATGTACAGTATACAGAGCTGAGAGTAAAAATTCCTTGCAGAATAGCCCCAAGCCCCAAAGGTGTCTTGGGTGACTTTAAGGCATTATTGGAGTTGTTGCAAGCATGTAATATGGAATATTAACCAGCCAGTTACTTTAGAGTAGCGATCCTAGCGTTTCATTTAAGTACTTAGAAGCAGAGATGGTCATAGCCATGCTTTTAACAGGGGAAAACCATCAAAGCTGACTACGATACTGAAATTGACCTAGCATTTCTACTGTAACCTCTTATAATACAAAGATTAACTCTGAAACTTATAGGATAAGCCAACACTATAGCAGTAACCTAACATGCAGTTTATTGCTATGACGTGATTGTACTTAAGCAACTAACTGCGGGAAATACAGGCTCTGGACAGGCAGGTTAGTTCGTGTAAGTAAATACAAGGAAAAAATACAATACCAGCACAGGCAACCAATGATACATACACACAAAATAATACAATTTCTCCAACCTACCATGACTAGAGTCAAGCAGCTCTAAAAAAACGCAGCCCCAGTAGCAGGAAGAGGGTTTGAAAGTGGAGCCAAAAAGAAATAATGCCTAGTATAAGTAACTTCAGAGGTGGTTTCCAGCTGGCGGGAGGGGATTAAAGGAGGTATTAGTCAAGCAAGGGGCTGAACTAGGATGGAAAGAATAGGGAGTGGGTAGATTCCATGGAAAGTAAGTACAACAGAAAAAAGTATCAGCTGTCTTTAGTGTTTTGGCTTTAAACTGTTGAAATTAGGGGGAGAATAAAGGTAAAGCAAACTGTTAATACAAAAATTTAGCAAAAAGATTATGAAGGTGATATTCAAATAATAATAGTCACTCCAAAAAGGATTAGGACTTCTAGGCTAGATATTTAAAAGCTATGGTAGAATGCTGCCATAGCAGGAAAAAGGCAACTGGGAGAGGTAAAAACAGAGGTCTTAATTCTTAATTCCAAAGTAAGGAGGTATGGTAAAAAAGACTAAGCAGAGGCAGTGGGTAGGGGTCTGCGTTTGGCTGCTAGACCTCTCATAGAAGTTACCAAATAAGAATAGTCAGTACTGGTACTGATGATAAAGTAGGTAAATTGAAAGCACTATTCTCTTGCACCATAGCCAAATTATGGAACTCCCTTCCACCCACAATTACCTCCGTACCATCATGCACCCACTTCAAAACTTTACTAAAAGCGCACCTAAAAACATGCTGGCTATGCCCTTGCAATTCCCACTCTAGTATCACCCACCCCATCCAACCACTACCTTTCTTTACACTCCACGAACTACCTTGATTATAGCAAGCTCAGATGCTCATAAGCCTAGTACTTATTATACAGCAGGAACTTCTTATTGTAACATTTGTTAATGTCTGTTATGTACTTCACAGATAAAGATTCTAGTTGTCTACTGATGTACTATGTTCTTCATCTGTAAATATGTTGTAAGTAATTGCTATGTTAAATTGTTAATCGCTATGTAATCCAATGTAACGACTGTCTGTTTATTTTAACTGTGGAGCTTTTCTCCCCGGGCCTCCGCTGAAAATGGACCTACGTCCAGTCGGGCACTCCCGGTCAACAAATGTAAATAAATAAATAAATAAATAAAATTGTAACATACATGAAACAATGCTTCTTTTGGAGTTTACTCTTAAAAAAGCCTTGCAAGCAAACAACTTCAGGGGCGTCTTCATATTTAGTAAGAGGAATTATTCTTTAGGTTTATGGCAGGGAGGGAGCACCCGGACCATTTTACATGAGTGGAGTCCAGCAGCTCTAAAAAAACGCAGCCCCAGTAGCAGGGAGAGGAGGACGCTAAGGAAGATTGCTGTACTAATGTTGTGTGATGTTTGCTTCCCCTCCCCAAAACCATATTTATCTACAGCCCCGCGGTAGTGGTGCTGTGGTAGCGTTGTTGCCTCACAGCAAGATGTTGTCATGTTTGATTCTCAGCTTTGTCGCATTCGATTCTCAGCAAGAGCATCTTCTGTGTGGAGGCATGCGTGAATGGGCGTGCCTTCATTGAAGGTTGTGCGTCAGGGCTGGTAACTCGGCACGTAAAAATCCACTACCAAATATTAGCGGATCGGAGTTCCGCTGTGGCAACCCCTAACTGGGATAAGCCGAAAGACACAACATCAATTTTGGCAATACATTTTCCATTGTCTTAGATAGCATATAGACACATATTTTATAATCATTTAAAATTGAAACAGATCTATATGAAGCTGGGTCTGAAATGTTTTTACCTTCTTCTGGTAATACTAACACCATATCTTTCCTCCAAGACAAACATCACATCTTTCTTCCAAGATGAGGGTACTCACCCATCTCTTTTAAATACATTTAGTAAAAACTTCCACATATTCACTGTTTTTTCCCTACCAAATTCTAGAATTTGACTGGAATATTCTATGTTCCTGGAGACTTCCCTGTTGATGGATTATGATTCACCATTTTTATCTCATCTCTTCCTGTTAAAGTATTAACTGTTGAACCTCATCTACCTCGAATCTTAACATAAAGTCTTCCATAAATATTTTCATTTATGCCTTTTCTTAGTTTCCAAGCTTCTCTTGTTTTAAACAAATGTTCAAATATCTCCAATATCTCTAACAGATCTCTGGTTATTTTTCATGTTATATGCTTCCTAAGTTTGGCAGCAATCCTTTCTACTCTGTTGCCTACGCCATTGTGCTAAAAGTTTTTGTGCTTCAGAGTTATCAGAAACAGCTGTGTGTCAGCAACCTTTTTAAACTACTATCCAAATACGCCTCTATTTTCCCTTAGCATTTTGCAGGTACTCCTATGCAATACTTTTATCGGTAGTTTGACAAAAGTTAGTCTGTGTACATATTTTATATGTTTCTGTGGTTCCCCTGCATTTGACTGAATATACTTTTGTTCTACAAATGTAGGGGACGTGATTTTATGTTGACAGGATGGCTGAAGAGAGAGAGAGAGAAAGTGTTAGGGTTAAGGTCAGGGGTGATTGAAGGACAGGTGGTGTGGGTTTGTGTGCGAGTTTGTGTATTTTAGTTTAGGGGATAGATGTAGTTGGTTTGTATCTCTTTGAAAATGTCTGTGTGCATCAGTCTGTCCTGTGTAGTGACAGTGTTATGGGACAGTTTTGATGACCTCAAGGTGTAGGGTTAGGGTATGCAGCCATTACCAAGGTGATATGGGGGGGGAGTGGATCAAACACACTGGGAACATGTTGCAGAATCAACAGATTTATTTATCTGGTACGTGACCTGGTAAAGGGCTAGACTAGTGACCATTTTCAGCCCAAACCCTTAATTTCTTAAGCAGGGTAGTGCTCCAATTCTGCTGTAGCAGGATAAAACTTAGCCTACAACCCAGTCAACCTTAGTTTGATTAGTTGGTTGGAGAATAAAAGGAATGACGAGGCTCTGCCTATCTGCCTTTGTGGGACTATTGAGAAAATAAGAAAAGGTCCTCCTCTTTCTGGCCATCTGCTATGATTTTTAAAAGGCCAATACTCTCTTCTGGATTCAAATGTGAGCCTTAAAAGTTGCTTCACTACGTCAATATTCAAAGTTCCTGCATTTATTTAATTCTATACAGTTTATATTTTTTTGACCATAGTTACTGTGTCACTGCCGCAACATTTACTCTAGTTGTCTTCTGAGATGTACCAAAATATGTTATATAATAAACAGCCACAACAAAATCAATAGTAATATGCCACAACTTGTACTTGAAAGACAACGCTGGACAGACACTGAAAGAGACATATGTTTTTGAGGCTACATTTATCTTCTTACTGGCACTAAAATGCAAACATTACTGAAGCACTGTAAGGGATTGTTATAGTTTTTAAACTTCGTAAAGGTATACTAAAGGGTTTCTACACCAACATGACTTTTGCATCCAATGATTCTTCCTGTAATTCAGTGTCCCCACAAAAAGATGCCATTATAGTATACCTCTCAACATCCTTGCACAAGAATTGTGGACAAACCAAAAATCAAGGACAATACATAACTGATATTCTAGTTCAATTACGTGTAAATAGAACAACAGGTTTTGCATAAACAGGATGTATGAAACTCTAACACTATAAACTATTTTTTTTTCTGTTAAATCACAAGGATTATAAACAACTTTATGACAGACAAAGCAAAAATGAGGGACAGCTGAGATGCATGCATTGTACAGTTCTTCCTTCTTTGGTATTAAGTTGGTACTCCCTGGACTACATGAAAAGAGACATGGAGGAGCTCTCTGATCACTTAGCACAGGCCGGTATGACCCTGACCCTGAGTAGCATCCTGCGCTCACCAAGAATGATACCACAGTATAAAGAAAAAATTATCAATTTCAACAATTGGCTAAGTTTCTGGTGTCATTCAAAGGGGATCCAGTGTCTGTCTGCCTGCCTAGTATGACATGCTCGACAAGCCACACTGCTTCGCTAGAGACGGCTTGCACCTGTCACCCTTAGGCTTTCGAATACTGGCCAAGGCTCTTGCCACCCCCATAGTGCCTTTTTTAGGCAAGGCTCAAAAGACAAACCCACCGCTGTAAATAGCACAAGTAACAAAAAATTGAGAGTAATGTTACTCATTGCCAGAAGTCTAAACCTCAAAATGCATGCACTCGAGGCACTCCTCAGTATGGAGAAAATCGATATATGTGCAGTAACAGAAACCTGGTTTAAGGCTCCAGAGAGCACCCCAGCACTACCAGGCTACAACTCATACCATACATTTCAGCCACAGAATCCGGCCCGAAATACAAAAGGCGGGGGCGTATCCATATTCATCAAGGATACCAACACCTCCAGGCTAGTGGCACAGCACAATGCTTCAGAGATCATCCACGTGCAACTAACAACGGGCAAAACTGCAATTCAAATTGTAGCTTGCTAAAGATCACCCACCATGTCCCAGGACCCCCATTCCGCATTTCTGGAAACATAAAGGTCCTACCAAACACCCTAATATTGGGTGATTGCAATAACTCTACCATTAATTGGGAGAACTACTCAAGTAATAACTCGCCTTGCCCAACACTTCCCAGAATTTATAAACTCAAAACGCCCTGGATCAACAGGTCAACACTCCCACCAGAGGTGACAACATATATGACCTGGTCATCACCAACATGGGCGACCGGTGTTCCACACCAGAGGTCAACTCCTCACTGGTTAGATCTGACCATAAACAAATCACTTTGGATATCCACATTCTGCCCCCCACCCCGGACAAGAAAACCACCATGAAAAACTTTTCAAAAGCAAACTTCACGTTACTTAAGACAGAGGTGGAAAGTTTCAAAGCCCCCATGCTAAAGGATAATGCAGTCCAAGCTGCAAAATCCTTTACTAATGCATTCTACGGGCACCTACAAGAATGCATGGATCTTGCAATCCCAAGCAAAACCAAGACTCGCTCCTCCAAGAAAAGGACACCTGGTGGACCCCTGCCATAAACAAACTATACAACATGAGGAGGAAACTAGTACAGAATAAGAGTAAAATCCCAAGAAGGGCAACCCTCTCCTCCTCCCAACAAATTCCAACACATGTGAGAGATGCAACCATATAGCCAAACTGGAGGCTAAGCTCTCTCAACTCAGTACTGGCGTAACCAGTCAGGAGGAGAAGGAAACTACACTCACTACAATTCCAGTCTCACATAGACCTACCACGACAGCAAACCAAACACATAAACACACAAAAACATACTCGGAGGCTCTAAATAAAAATCTGCCTAAGCAGCAGAGAACTCCAAAGCAGACACCCAAGCAACTGCTACCCCAAAACAAAACACGTGCAACACATAGCTCACAAAGCCAGTGTGCCAGTCACAGCCCTTAAGGCTAAACAACACACCTGATAGACTTGTAATAGGTGACTATCGTCAGGCACACTGACATCCCGCTCACCAGGCTGAACAAGGAGAAGATCACGGTGAGCTGCCTGTCGGGCGCTAGGATCCGCCACATAACACAAGCACTCAGGTCACTCCAAGGCAAGTACAAATATGACTCGGTCATTGTCCATGCTGGTGTGAATGACCTGAGACGTACCTCCCTGGACTACATGAAAAGAGACAGAGGAGCTCTCTGAGCATGTAGCCCAGGCCGGTATGACCCTGACCTTGAGTAGCATCTTACCTTCACCAAGAATGATGCCACAATATGAAGACAAGATGATCAATTTCAACAATTGGCTTAAGTATTGGTGTCATTCAAAGGGGATCCAATGCCTGTCAGCCTGGGATGACATGCTCGACAAGCCACGATGCTTTGCTAGGGACAGTTTGCACCTGTCACCCCTGGGCGTTCGGATATTGGCAAAGGCTCTTGCCACCCCCATAGTGCCTTTTTTAGGCAAGGCTCAAAAGACAAACCCACCTCCATAGGTATCACAAGGGATAAGAAACTAAGAGTAATGCTACTCAACACCAGAAGTCTAAACCTCAAGATGCACGCACTCAAAACTCTCCTTAGCATGGAGAACATCGATATCTGTGCAGTAACAGAAACCTGGTTCAAGGCTCCCGAGAACACCCTAGCACTACCAGGTTATACCTCATACCATGCTTTTCGGACCCAAAACTTGGACCGAACCACAAAAGGAGGGGGAGTATCAATATTCGTCAAAGATACCCACACCTCCAGGTTGGTGGCACACCACGAAGCATCAGAGACTATCCATGTGCAACTAACAGTGGGTAAAACTGCCTTCCAGTTTATAGCCTGCTACAGACCACCCTCCCAAACCCAGGAACCCCACTCGGCCTTCATGAGAACACTGGAAAATATGAAGGTCTCTCCAAACACCATTACATTGGGTGACTTCAACTACACAAACATAGACTGGGAACATTACTCTAGCTCCAACACCCTAGCCCAAAGGTTCCTAGAATTTATAAACTCAAATGCTATAGAACAACTTGTTACCACTCCCACAAGAGGGGAAAACATACTGGACTGATCATCACCAACATGGGGGCTCTATGCTCCAGACCAGAAGTGTATCCTTCACTGGTAAGATCAGACCATAAACTAATCTCACTGGATATTCACATCCCGACCCCACCCACTGCCCAGAAAACCACAGTGAAAAACTTCTCTAAAGCAAATTTCACACTCCTCAAAACTGAGGTGGAATCCTTCAAAGCCCCTGGGCCTGTGGAAAATACGGCCCAGACTGCAGAATCCTTTACAAACGCATTCTATGAACACCATCAGGAATGCATGGATCATGCAATCCCAAATAAAACCAAGATCCAATCCTCCAAAGGCAGGCGTCCTGTCTGGTGGACCCCAGCCATAAACAAACTATACAATAGAAAGAGGAAGCTACTAAATGATACAGCAAAATCCCAAAAAGGGAAGGCATCTCTGATCAGTATTAGCAAAAAACTACGGGCACTCATAAAATCGTCTAAGGCCAGCTTCGAGAGAAAACTGCACAGGACACTAAGGATAATCACAAGGCTTTCTTTAGTTATGTTAGGAACCTGGGTGGGACTTCCCAGATATGCTCAGAATTAGTCCAAAATGACAAAAAATACACCGAACCCACAGACATTGCCAACATCCTAGCTGACAGGTTCAGCGCAAACTTCTCCCCCCCTCCCCACCAAAAGGGCAAATATCTATCCCAGCAGAGTGCTGCCCCCCTGACATCTCAGATGCACAGGTAAGAGCCGCCCTCTCCAAAGCAAAAAACACAGCATCAATGGGACCAGACAGTGTCCCGGGCTGCGTCCTACATGAACTCCAAGAAGAGCTAAACCCAAACATAAAACTACTGTTCAATCTCAGCCTGACTACAGGATATGTACCCAAAGAGTGGTGTACAGCAACACTGGTCCCTCTCCACAAAGGTGGTGCCTCAACGGATCCTGGAAACTATCGCCCCATAAGCCTGACTAGCTTGGTCTGCAAAGCTATGGAAAGGATCATCATGGACCTCATAAATAAAGATATTGGGGACCTACAGACACTGGATCCGACCCAGTTCGGCTTTGTTAAGGGCAGATCCTGCCTCTTAAACCTGGTCGATTTCTTTGAAACAGTCACCAAGGCCATTGACGAGGGGAAGGTGGTCCACACAGCCTACCTGGACCTCGCAAAAGCCTCTGATACAATACCCAACTCGGGCATTATAGATAAGCTCACCAGTTTAAATATAAACCCCTATGTCACTAGATGGGTTGCAAACTGGCTCAAGGACAGAACCCACATGGTTAGAATTGCTGGAGCCATGTCAGACTCCAAACCAGTTACAAATGGCATCCCACAAGGCTCAGTCCTGGGACCTCTCTTGTTCGGTATATATTTCTCGGAGGTACAGGCCAACACGGAAGGACTGTGGCTGACCAAGTTCGCAGATGACTGCAAACTAGGCACCATAATCGACTCTCCAGCCGACACAAGTATCCTACAAAAGGGCCTCATAGAAACAGACAATTGGTGCCACAGCCATGGCCTCAAGCTAAACTCCAAGTGTATAGTCATCCCCTTTGGCAAAAACAAAGTGCCCACAAATTACCACATAGGTGGTAATCCATTAAGTACAGAAGAAGTAATTAGGGACCTGGGAACCCAAGTTGATAGCAATCTCTCATTTGAAAACCACGTGGCCAAAGTGGTTAGAAAAACATTTTATATAGCCCACCTAATCATGAAGGGATTCACATCTAGATCAGGGGAGATCATCGTGCCTCTTTACTCATCCCTCATCAGGCCCATAACTGAGTACAATGCCCCTTTTGGGATGTACCTTACCAGACACCTGCAGCAACTGGAAAGACCCCAAAAGTACCTCACCAAGAGGATCAAAGGGCTCAAACAGATGCCATATGCGGCCCGGTTAAAGAAACTCCAGCTCTACTCAGTGGCATACCGCCTGCTCAGAGGCGATCTGTGCCTGACGTATAAAGCCATGTCCAACCTGGAATTAATGAACATGCTGCACCTCAGAAAATCCAAATCCCATCGAGCTACGCGCTCGAGAGACTTGAACCTCAGCAGTGAAATAAATAGGACATGCTGGAGGGACAGATTTATAACCCAGAGGCTCCCTTCACTCTGGAATAAAATCCCAGTCCAGGTTAGGCAGAGTCCCTCATTGACTCTCTTCAAGAGGAATCTTGATGTGTGGATGGGAGATCGTAGGTTTACTCCGAGTATCACTTCTGTGTCACTGTTAGACAGAGGCACAGTATACTAACCTCGAAAAAGGGCATAACAAAATTCATTTAAAATGGGTGGCGAAAGCCAAACACACTCTGGCTAGGCTTATAAATGTCCTAGGGCAGATAGCCTAGTATGAACCTATGAACCTAATCCCTGATCAGTATCAGCAAGAAACTACGATCCCTCATAAAATCATCCAAGGTGAGCTTTGAAAGAAAAATTGCCAAGGACTCCAAAGATAACCACAAGGCATTTTTTAGCTATGTCAAGAATCTAAGTGGCAATGCTCAGATCTGCTCGGAGTTGGTGCAGAATGACACAAAATACACTGAACCGACCGATATCACCAACATCCTGGCAGACAGGTTCAGTGCAAACTTCAACCCCTCTCACCCCCAAAAGGGCCCATAACCATACCAGAAAAAATGTACAGCCCCTGAAATCACAGACACTCAGGTTAAAACAGCCCTCTCCAAAGCCAAAAACACATCATCAATGGGACCGGACAGTGTTGTGCTCAAAGACGAACTAACCCCCTCACCTAAACACACTGTTCAAACTCAGCCTCTCCACAGGCTACATACCCATAGAGTGGCGCACAGCAACTGTTATTCCGCTTCACAAAGGTGGATCCACAACAGACCCCAGAACTATCATCCTATATGCCTGACTAGCTTGATCTGCAACTCCTTAAAAGAGAAATTGGGAACCTCCAAACACTGGACCCTACCCACTTCGGCTTTGTTAAGGGCAGATCATGCCTCCTAAACCTAGTGGATTTCTTTGAGACAGTTACCAAGGCTATAGACGAGGGAAAGATGGTACACATAGCCTACCTAGACCTCGCAAAGGCCTTCAACACCATTCCCCATTCTGGTGTTATAGACAAGCTCACCAGCCTGAACATAAACCCCTACGTCACAAGATGGTTTGCCAACTGGCTCACGGACAGAACCCACATGGTGAGAGTTGTGGGAGCTAGGTCCGACTCTAAACCGGTTATAAGTGGCATTCCCCAAGGCTCTGTCCTAGGACTCCTCCTGTTTGGCATATACTTCTCAGAGGTACAGGCAAGCACAGGAGGACTATGGCTGACCAAGTATGCAGATGACTGCAAACTAGGAGCTATAACTGACTCTCCAGCTGACACAGACATCCTCCAAAAGGGTCTCACTGACACGGATACCTGGTGTCAAAATCATGTTCTCAAGCTAAATGCCAAAAAGTGCATAGTCATCCCCTTTGGAAAAAACAAAGTACCCACAAACTACCACATAGGTGGTAGTCCATACGGAAGATGTAATAAGGGATCTGGGGACCCAAGTAGATAGTAATCTCTCCTTTGATAATCACATTGCCAAAGTGGTTAGAAAATCCTTCTATGTGGCCCACCTAATCACAAAAGGGTTCGCATCCAGATCAAAAGAGGTCATTGTGCTCCTCTACTCATCAGACCCATCATAGAGTACAACGCCCCATTTGGGATGTACCTTACAAGACACCTGCAACAGCTGGAAAGACCACAAAAGTACCTCACCAAGAGGATCACTGGCCTCAAACAGATGCCCTATGCAGCTCGACTGAAGAAACAGCTGTACTCTGTTGCATACCGCCTACTCAGAGATGATCTCTGCCTGACATACAAGGCCATGTCCAACCCAGAATTGATGGGACATGCTCCACCTAAAGAAAACCATAGCCCCTTGAGCCACACACAACAATAAATAGGACGTGCTGGAGGGACAGATCCCTGTCCCAGAGACTTCCCATGCTTTGGAACAAGATTCCAATGTACATTAAGCAGAGCTCCTTGCTAACACTCCTCAAGAGAAACCTTGACGAGTGGGTGGGAAACAGAAAGTTTACCCCGGGGATCACTTCAGTGGCTCTGCTGGACAGAGGCACAGGTAACTAATCTAAGGGGGCGGCAAAAGCAAACACATTCTGGCTAGGCTTTTAAATGCCTTCAGGAAGATAGCCTAGTACCTACCTATGAACCTATTAAGGCCACACTGACCAAGCAGGGAAGTGGCCTGAAAGCAGTCTGTGAAAAGAAATGAGGAAAATGCCAGTAATCTTTGGTTTTTATAACAGCATCCTGTTGACTTCTACTGATTAGGAATGTTTAGCCGAACACCAAGTAACACTCTTGCTTTTGCAAGAGCAATTCATATCCATGACAGACTGTATGTGGAGGAGGAAAAATCAGCTACAAAAAGAAGAAAAATTAAAATCTGTTCCACTGTAAACAACAAAAGCAGTAAAACTCTGCTTAGGAATTTACAGCTAGAAATACAATTAGTGTTACTGTTAAAATCTGATATCTATCTCAAACTGCTCAACGACAGCCCAAGACGATAGGTAGTACTGATTTAGACAAGAAGGGAAAATGACAAAGGTAGTGCTGTGACACAGAGGGATAAAGCCCTAAGGCCCTGTGACCCAGCTTGGGTGTTTGAGGTACAGTCAAGGGGAATGGATGTGATTATGGGGGGAGGCAGGACAGGACATTCACCTTGTTGCTCCCTGAGGGGAGGCATGGTCCATAAAGTTAGGAGTAGCCCTAGGACTGTCCTGGGAAGAGTGTACGGAAAATGGAAAGATTCAAAGGGTAGGCCATGAGAACTCATTCCTCCCATCTCCCCTTCACTGGGGGGGGGGGGGTCAGTGAAACATTTTTTGTACTATTACCACTTACAATAGCCTCTTCCGCGGTGGTGCAGCGGTAGCATTGTTGCCTCACAGCAAGAGGTTCTCCCGTTCGATTCTCGGCTGGAGTGCGGGGAGTGCCTTCTGTGTGGAGTCTGCATGTCCTCCCAGCAGTTGGGTGGGCATTCGAAAGACATGCGTAAATGGGCGTGCCTTCGTTGAAGGTTGAACGTCGAGCTGGCACCTTGGCTTTCGTGAAAATCTACTGCCAATCGTTAGCGGACCGGAGTTCCGATGTGGCGACCCTAACTGGGAAAAGCCGAAAGACAACAACAACCACTTATAATAGCCTAGTAAACTCCTATGACCATGTCACATTAGTTTGTGGGTTATACACACATTATGTCTTCATTTTTGTGTTCTGCATACATTAGGTCATTTTTTTATATTTTATCTTATCCAATTCTTTTCAGTCAAATCACACAATTTGCAAGCAGAAATTGTGTGGCTCAAACACATGACTATAGTATGAAGCTTATTATCAGCAAACAGCCTTAAACCTTTGAGCTGAATTACCAGATTGTAATTAGCTACAAAACACTGTGTACTTATCTGGTTACCTAACATATATATATAACACTGCACACTAGAAACAATACAACTAACCGAGACAAAGTAACACATTTTGATAAACAAGAACCCATATCCATCTCAGGATTATCAAGCTGGACTCACAAGCCACACAAAAACACAGGCAAATGTATAAATTGAAAGCCACATGAAACCAGTGTAGAGATTTGCAAATATGAATTTCCGAAAACTGCACTCAGACCACATAAGTCCTACCAATCTGAATTCCACAAGCGGCACAGAACAACAATAGTTAACATAATCAAACTTCCGTAACAACTCTCAAAAGCTGAAGGTTCTACCTCATACACAAAGATCATTATCGTTTGTGAATGGACAGAATAAAAAAGAAGGGGAAAAAAACACCCAAAGCCCACCACCACAAGTTTACTGACAATACTTCTGAGTCCATGAGGATGTAATGGAAGAATATTATATGGTCAGATGGTTTCATTTTTACTGATATTTTTTTAATAATCATACAAATACAAGAATTCTACACAAGCTAAAGAATTATCCTAAAATATTTTCTTTTTATAAAAATGCATTCTATTCTAATAAATAAAAACAATTCAGGAAAAGTCTGGTTATAAAAGCAATTCTGCAGTGCAAAAGTTAAAACACTACAAAACCTGCACACCCACAACTTTATGCATGCTATACCCACAACTTTATGCATGCTATACAATCAGTGAAAATCTGTGTACTTAATAAAGGATTTTCGACTGGAAACACAGTCTACTCTGCTTGGATTACTTTTGAATACTTAGTAATTCTGTACAATATTTCAGATTATATATTTTTTGTTTTTTTTTTTCACTTAGGACGAGTTTAAATTCGCTACTTCTACTACCATTATCTGATTTGATTACTATACAGTGATTAACTAGATAAATATGGATTGAAAATCTTCCACACAGAGAAGTTTCTTACACTGTTTTATAATCAGTGAAATTCTTACCTTGTTTCATTAGCAATCCAGAAAGAGCAGGACCCAGGAAAGTGGCAAAAGAAGGCATGTTTAAAAACAACTCCAGTCTTTCAGAGGTGACTGAGACTTTCAGCTGTGCCATCATGTGTTAAAAATAAGACTAAGGGTGAATCAGGGAATCATTTCACCCAGAAGGAATAAGGGCTTATGATAAAAATATAAAAAAGTACCAAAATCCTGAATCAATGCAGTACTTTATCGCAAAATAAAAGAATTATTAGAAAAGAAAAAAAAAAAAACACAAATCCACATTGAAAGCTGGTTACTTAGTTCTTGAAGTAAAACATCCTCTTTGTTATCCCACAATTCTGTGTAATGGGGAGGACATGACTAGAGGTGGAGACTCAAATTCTCACTTCCTGTTTGGGGGATGGGAGGCATCATCTTTTGTTTAAAGATCTGCAAGACTCAAAGGCAATGTTCTGAATCATGTGATGAAGGCAAATAAGCAGTGAATTGAAACTAGCACATAGCTCTCCCTTCAGTATGGTAAAAAAACAAATGTCTTTCTGCTTTCAAGATATTAAACTGTGTTACCTTACTCTTGCAGTAAAAAGGGAATAAAATACCTGACTGTGACTGAAGTAAAATTATTTTTTTTTAAAGCAAGACTTAAATCTAGCCATAGAAATGCAAATCCTTTGTACTGGTTTGTGGTTTGGGCTGCCCTGTAAAATCTCACATTTCAGTTTAAAAAAAAAAAATGAAAAAAATAATTACCCATCTATAGCCTCCCCCTCCACCACTCATGTGACACACACACACACACACACACACACATGTTACATCATTAGGTCATTCTTCTGTGCCAGTTAAGAATCAGGAACAAAGCTGAAAGTAATCAAACAGAATGTCCCACGTCAGAAAAAGAAAGTATTGGCATCATTCATGTGTAAGTTTACTGGACAAGAATTTGCATTAACAAAGATTTTCTGAAGAGGAAGAGCAATGTAACTATAAATGTGTCATTTTAAGTGATTTTATTCCTTAGTTTTTTGCTTCTTTTATATGGGAATTAAGCAACATTTGAGAGAAAATCAGGAATATGATAAACATCTTTTTCATGCATTTCCCAGCAAAATGAGGTAGTATACCAGATGTTGGGGGGAGGGGGGGGGCACTGATGATAAGGACCCTGACTCACCCTGTGAGCTAAAAGCACTCACTGAAGACAAAATCCCCACAGCACAAAGATATGTACAGTTTATTACAGTAGCCAGTTTGCATGAGGAGCCTGTACTTAGCACACACAGAATGTCCAGATTTTTGCCTCATATTTTTAGTCTATTCCTCATAAAATTTGTGGTTTTCTGGCAAATCGCTGAAGCTTGAAGTCACTAAATAATGACATTCATTTGAGTTGCAGACTTCATATCGTTTAGAAAATACATGCTAATTCAAAACCTGTCATTCTAGCAACTTTGTAAGTTTGTATTAGCGATATTTAAAACCTGTTCCTGTTTTTGAGCTTTTGTCCCCCCAAAATTTTAGGCTTTGTCCAGATTTCTTGCACTAAGAGGTTGAGAGGTATGCGGAGAACATAAAAACTGCACTTGGACTATAAGCAAATGCCAGGCTCGAACCCTAGATGGTGGAGTTGAGAGGTAATAGCACACATTATTACATACATACAGCACGTAGATCGATTGCTGACACTGCAATGCAGCACAAATGGGGTGCTGCACCCCTCAGTGTATCATCCTTTGGATGAAATGTTAAACCGAGGTCCCATCAGCCTTCGAGTTAGTGGTTGCTCAGTCGCCCATGGTACCTATCGAAAAGAGTAGGGGAAGTTCTCCAATGCCATGGCCAGATTTTCCTTAGAAGTATGAATCCCACCTCAGGTATCCTTAAAAAGGGGCTACTATCCTAGTGGGACTAACCCAGTTAACAAAGGATAAATAAATAAATAAGAAATACATCTAGAGTGCTTCCACTCCAGATTTCTGAGGTACTAAGTAAGAGAGATGCACTTACATCATGAAAAAGCCTCAGGTCATAGATGCAAAACTGAGAGATAGTTTTACGACAAGGTTGACATATGTGGATCTATTCTGTGAATTATACAGCTTGACTACAGTATATTGTGATATACTTCTGAAAAGATGAGAAGCACATAACAGTGGAGATACATTTTGCTGAATTAAATGGATTCACACTAAATATAGTATTTATCTAGCTTACCCTAAATCAGCTTATTAAAAAAATAATTCTCTTTGTTAGTGTATCCCTGTAATTCTCTGAATTTCATTTACTTTTATAGTTAGAAATGCTCTGAAGTTAGAACAGAGTACTATTGGTTGATGGAATGAGGTCTGACAGCCCGCAGGAAAGTATGGTTGTATATGCAGACAGC
This sequence comes from Protopterus annectens, assembly GCF_019279795.1. Classification (NCBI taxonomy): domain Eukaryota; kingdom Metazoa; phylum Chordata; order Ceratodontiformes; family Protopteridae; genus Protopterus; species Protopterus annectens. Next base: position 245,226,081 of record NC_056741.1, on the reverse strand, counting down.
TGCTTCAAGGGATGCACGGTGCATAATGCATTTTGGTTTGTGACAATAAATGTAAAGTTATCATTAGATTATGTGACATATATGCTGTTTATTTAATGTTTTTTTTCCTGCCCTATAAACATATGTTGTTTGTCCATCTATATTGCCCCATCTTTTGCCAACACCACGAGAAAGGATTAGAGCCATGACATCTCTGTTGTCTTTGAAAGGGCAGATGTGACTAAAGTTTGAAATAAAAGACCAAATTACTCTTTTCTCCCTCTTCCCATGCAATGTGACAATGACGCTCTGTCCATCCAATTGGATGCAAATTATCAATAACAAAAATATTTTCTTATACCTTATCCCTAAGGAATTCTATTCCCTACAGAGTCACTCCAGCAACCACAACTCTTGTAACCTGTAACAAGATTGCTTCAATGTATGACAGTATAGGCTAGGGAAAACATGATAACCATAAGGCTAGTGCATAGGATACTCCCACATTCTCTTTTTGTGTTTGTAATCACACATTCTTGTGTTCCACTCTAGTAAGCTATGGAGAGTGCAAGGTGATGGGGTTCTGATTCTGCATGCATGCACATGTGTACACACATATTCACACTAGGAGTGATGTCCAGACTACATACCTGTTGCCCACATTGAGCGTTGTCTGTGGTGGTTTCAGGGATGGATTTTGTTTCTAATAATATGGTGTAATAGGCTACTCACAGCACTTCCGTCCTGAACAGGACAGTCTCCCAGTATTTTGTGGATCTGCAGGTAGACACAGTGATGCATTCCATTCAAAGATTTGCTTGCAGTGACCTGCCCGACTTTACTGCAGTCTGCTGTTGTGCATGTTTCCAATCCTATTATCATACCAAATCAGGATTTACAGCAGATTTTTGCTTCCTTCTCAATGGACAATTCTCATTGACCAGTTGCATCAACTTTGATTAGCTTTGCTTCATATTTACCTATGATTTCTTTTTCTGGAAGATTCATTTAATTTACTACACTTCATTTTTTAGACCCTAGCTATGGTTATAAAATGCCTCAGGACAAGATTACAGATAATTTACAAAGTTAATAAAAAAAACATTATTCTGATGTTAACCGGCCACATTTCACTTCTGGCTAAGTAAGAGAGATGCACTTACATCACGAAAAAGCCCCAAGTCATAGCTGCAAAATTTAGTGATAGTTTTAAAACAAGGTTGACATATGTGCACTAATTCTGTGAATTATACAGCATGAGTACAGTGAATTGTGATATACTTCTGAAAAGATGAGGAGCACATAACAGTGCCAATACATTTTGCCGAATGAAATGCTTCTGCCATTGAATTACAGAAAGTTGCTAACATTTTACCCTCATTCTTTGCACAGTATAGATTCTGAAAATGTCAAGTGTAACCTTTAATTTTTTGAGTACTGCTTGACTGATGTGTTATTGCATAACAGGTTCCTGCTGCCTGCTTGCATTATTAGTATCTGTTATTTAGAGATATGTTTGTGTTTTGCTAAAACAGATCCACATCTCATTGTGCCGGAAAGGGGTCTTTGGACCCAGTTAACAAAGCTTTCTATAAAATAAATAAATAAACATCACAGGAAAAGATGCTGTAAAGGCCAGATCCATAGTACTATGTTCTGTTCTGGATGCCCTAGAGATGAACAAGAATTTCGACAGGTATGAAGTGTATAACACAGTTATAAAATCTTGAAGGGTATGGCAGGGGCTGAGGTACCAGTAGAGACTTAGAATGCTGGGCACATAGGCATTAAAAGAAAAAGAGAAAGAAAGGGAAGGGGGGCTACAATTTGGGTTCACATTATATTTTTTGTGCAAGCAAGAGTGGTAGAGTTGAAGACCAAAGACAGAACTGAATGAAGTGGAAATGGGAGTGGTGGATTTAGATATTTACAAAAGAGGAGTCATACTATAGTTGGTAAATTACACGTGTGCATGCCAAAGGGATTCTTAAAAGGAAAGGGTGCATGTGTCTGTGCCACCTACCTGAACCAGCAAATGCAGTAGGGGCAAATGAGATATATAATGTTAGACTTGTGAAAATACTATTTCACTGAGAGGGTGATAGGCCAGTATAAATTATTAGAGGGGTTAAAACTAACTTGGGACAAAACAAAAAAGGATGGGACAAAGATGAGAAAGGAGTAATTGTGTGGGGGCAACACCTAGTTGTAGCCAATCTGTGGTGGGATAGTTGTTGGATGTAACAATTGTGTGGAAGCAACATTTGGATGTTTTCCATTGGTCTTTGTATCTAAAGGGCTCATACCTCTCAACTGTCCGGAATTTTGCAGAATGTCCAGATTTTTGCCTAATATTTTTGTCTGTTCCCATAAAATTTGTGGTTTTCTAGATTTCTTTTGTCAAATCAGTGAGGACTGAATTCACTAAATAATGGCCGACATTTGAGTTTCAGATTTCATATCCTTCAGAAAATACAGGGTAATGCAAGACTTTTATTCTAGTAACTTTCTAAGTTTGTAAGAGCAATATTACAATTTTGTTCCTATTTTAGGGGCTTTGTTCCCCCACTATTTTTAGCTTTGTCCAGATTTTTTGTGCTAAGAGGTTGAGAGGTATGATGAGGACAGTGTTACTGTAGCAGCACAAAACCACTCCCAAACAATAAACCTGTAATCCAGTCTGCCACTAAGATATAAACCAAAACAGTAACTGCAGTTTTGTAAGGGGGGGGGGCATGAAGCAGAAGCAGCAAAAAATGAACAAGCTAATAAATGTGATTGCATTACATAAAAATGAGTATGATGGTCAACTGTAAGTAATGGGATAGTCTAAGACAATGATGTCTGTATAGGGGAGAGGATTCACTGATACTGGGACTGGGGCAGCCTAAGCATTTCGTATGAGGCTAAATGCCTCTGTAAAGGTAGAATATATGCATCCATTCCAGTTCTGCCTTCCTGTAACCAATGACAGTAAAAAGGAAGTAAACCATGAAGAGCAGATATTAACCAGACTCACCTTATATTTATGAACAGATAGCGTCTGCCAAACTGAATTTTCTGGAACACGGAATCTTAAGTGTTTGCTGATGTTGAATGTTGAGTTGCCCCAGAAATGCACTTTAGCAGCTTTCACCAGTGGTGCAGAGGTAAAAGCTCTGATTTTGGTCCAGTTGACCTGAGTTCAAATAGCAGTTCAGTCACTTGATGGCGCACACAAGGAAGGTGGGTGTGTTCTCGGGGGCACTTGTTTGTAGGTTGACTTCCCTGGTGAAGAGTAGGGAAGCAACCATGTAGTGCTTCTTGTGGGTGGGCAGGCCATCCAACTGATGTCAACTCTGTTTAGGAAGTCAGGGATAGTGCATTGTTGATGCCCACTGCATGATCTACTTGTGGGTAGTCACTGGGCGGGCACAAGGGGGGTGGAATAAAAGAAAAAGATCTTGCAACAAACCTGAGGGCTGTCTAAATGATGGCCCTTCCTAGCCGACACTTGCCCTCGGTACTTACCTCTGGTGATGGGAAGCAACTGGCCAAGAGGGGCTGATGAGTGCCAGGCAATAATGGCAGAGTGGAATAAAAAAATGCACTTTAACAACAATGGTCAAAACTGTTTGGTCAACAAACAGAAAATATGAAGCATACCTCTCAACGTTCCCCCATTTTGCAGAATGTCCCTGATTTGGCCTCATATTGTCTTTTTATTTAATATAGTCATGGACTGCAGCCCCCCCAAGGACTGCAGCAGAGTAAATACACCAGCCAGCCTTGCAAAAGCTTACAGACTTGTGTTTTACTCACTGTAAGTGAAAATTACTTGCTCATTCTGTTATCCTAATCATTCTCTAGTCAAAACCAGATTCAATATCTGTTCTTTGCTTGGCCAGAGGTCTGTTTTGTGGCTGATTTTCAGAATCAAAAATAGCCTCTGCTGCCCCTTGATTTTCCCCCTCACCTTCCCTCTCTAATTAATGAAGTACAGCTGTAATAAAATTCTGTATGAACAACTACTTTGTATCAGGCATAATAAGGGTTAAACTATCTTGCGTGCAAAGAAAGAATTTCTAAAAGAACTGTTTGACCTGTTTAAACAGGCTGACCATGAAAGAATGTGCAGATGTTAACCTGCAGTCCGAGAAAGAACAGAACTTGTAATTATCTTATGACCCTTGCATATTTCTGTCTTAACTGAAACTGACCCTTGCATATTTCTGTCTTAACTGAAATTCAGTGTCTGATAAACATCTTGTTGAGTATGTGTGTGTACGTGCAGAAGGGGCTATAAAAACCCCTGCAGTTTGTACAGAAGTTAGACTGCTGACATTCCACCATCGATGTGGCAGGTCTCCATGCATGTAAATAAAGCTTTTATTTTGCTTATCGAAATCGCTGTGTTTCTTCTGGCGAATGTTGGAGAAATAAGTGTTTTTCTTTTAACATTTTCTGGCGCCCAACATGGGGCCACCTCTTCACGGTGCGAATCACACAAGAGGGACTGAAAACCTGTACAGGAAGGGAGAACGAATCACGGACTCCCTGATAAGTGAAAGACCTCCGACGAAATCTTGTCGTAAGTAGAGGCCAGTCGCTCTTGATTCAATCCGCGAGACGGTGATGAACGAAAGGGCGGAAGACTCACAGCAAGGTAAGCTTTCCCTTTTTTTAATAACGGATAGGGAAAAAGGAAGGGACTAGTCATAAGGGACAATTGTTTGTTAAAAAAGGACTATCTTTAAGTAAAAATTTTAAAGATAGCTAGAGATCTCAGGAAAAAGCAATACTTTCTCTTTTAAATAAGGGAAATGGGAACAGGAAATAGTTGCTGTTCAACAGAAAAAACTGAAGTTAGTGAAGATGAACAATATATGTTTAAACTACATCCAAAGAATTTAAAATATTTAGACAAATGGAAGACAGAGTATCAGTTTTCAGGCAAATTAGATAAGTACCAATGTCAGAGGTTGGTAAGGGACCTGTGCAGAGATGCGGGTAGCAGAGTAAAAGACCAAAAAAAGGTGGGATTCCCCCAAGCACAAAAATGACTTGAGGAGGCAAACAAAATATATCTTAGTAAAAACTCGGTTAAGAAGGATGATTCAAGTGCAAAATCTGTGTTTTTTGTTAATAAAGAAGACAATGAAACCACCGTATCTACTCATCGTAATCCTTCAGCCCCGCCCTACCTCGTGGAAGGAGCGGCGGAGGGGGAAGGGGCGGCTGAGCTGCCACAATATCAGGAAAGTGAAAAAGAGAAGGTCCCCTCCGCCATTTATCCTCCGCTACCAACCGTAACATTGCAAAAAACTCTTGGCACTTCTATAGAATTACGAAACCGAAAGGTAGGGGGTGGTGAGTGGAGAATAAAGGATAAGTCGATGTCAGATAGTGAGAGCGAATATCCTTTGATTCAGGTAGCAAACCCACAGGCAGGAATGGATGGTCAGGGTCCCACAATCCTGGTTTACCGCCCATGGACCAAAGAAGACATTAGAAAAGCCGTAGAAGGAATCCCCCACCCAAAAGATAACATTAAGAAGTTCGCCGATGACATGCACGGTATGCAAATAAGTTATAAACTTAATAGTATTGAATGTGAACAGGTACTCCGACAGATTTTAGGTCCTGTTTGGCACCTTATCTGTGGAAATTGGAAACCCCTTACGGAGGACGGGGAGCCTCTTGGTCATGATACCGCGGAATTTGAGAGGCAACTTAAAACGTTACTTGAGCGGGTCGCAGAAAAATGGAAGGCACGTGCGGACTGGACATACATTAATCAATGCGTATAGTCTGATGACGAGAAAGTAGATCATTACTTACAGCATTTAACTGTTATTTTTAATGACCATAGTGGCATAGAAGTGCCCACTAATCAGGGGGCAGACTCATCATATGAACAACAGTTAAAGAATGCCTTTTTGAAAGGGTGTAGATCTCCGATTAGTAATTTTATTACTAAACATATGATAGATCACAGAACAGCACAGCTACAACCACTGTTAGAATATGCTAGGCATGCGGAGAAGTACATAGCGGATAAAAAGAAGAAACAAGCACAGACCCTCACGGTTAATTCGGATGGCACGATTATGTTGCTGCAAGGTCAACCTAATAGGGGCAGAGGAAGGGGCAGAGGCAGGGGGCGAGGAAATGTAGGACACTCTGAGGATTACGAGGGAAGGGTAAGGAGGGGGAAATGTTTTAAGTGTGGTAAGAAAGGACATTTTGCAAGAGATTGTCGTAGCTCGGGACAACCGGGTACTTCACAAGCACCGGCGCAGTCCTCAGCATGACTATATGACGGTGAGGAAGAGTGGCCGGGGCCACCGGATGAAATTATGGAAGGTTATGAGGAGGAGAATGAAGAGACCAAAGGGGAATGTGCAGGATGGGAACATGAGCAAAGCAGTTTTTCTGCTGATGGAGAATATCAAGTTGTCAACTTGACAGCATTAGCGTCAACTATGCAACTGGAGGTGCAACCTGTGATTAGTTTGCAGGTTGAAGGACAAGAAGTAGAATTCTTGTGTGATTCGGGAGCAACTAGGACCTTGCTAAAACATACTGCTGTGCCATCTGATGCAGCCACGAGTGATTATGTATTAGTAAAAGCGGCAAATTAGTAAAAGGGTTGGGAGGTAAAGAGTGTAGGTGTTTGCCTTACAAACACAAGGTACAACACAAGGTACAGTCAAGGGATAGTTTCAAGGTTTTTTAAATGGGGTTTAAGGCAGTTTGCTTAGTACTACTCTATGAACCTATGTTTGTTGGTTGGGGGGCTTAATCACTAAGGTGTTTGCCTGCTTTACAAACACAACAAGGGGGGGTTGGTCCCCCAAGGATAATTGGCTAAGCTTAAAATGGCTCACAAGGGCGGTTAGCTTAGTACTAAACTATGAACTATGAACTATAAATGGACGGATTTATAAAGAACCACTGTCTCAACCGCTGTGGTTCACAGACCCTCAAACAAACCAGACCATTAGGTTTTGTGTAATTATTTCACATATTTGCCCTGTTAATTTGTTAGGAAGGGACCTAATGCATGTTTTTGGTATAGCGGCAGTCCCCACAGTCCATGGTATACAGGCCAAGCTGCATTTTTGCAAGAAGGACGGGGAGATTTACATTACTGGTACAGTAATGATTTGGTCTCTACAGGTCCTCAAAGCGTAACAAATGACTTACTAAATTTGGCTTTAAGTAGGTATGGTCATCAACCACCAGTGCAGGCAGAACAGTTGCACTGTACAATGTACTACAGAAAATTGATAGGTCCTGATACGGCATATGAAACACTGTTTTTTAAATATAAAATCACGAAGATTGTTTTAAAGCAGCTGTACTGGGATAAATTAGGAAACTCTGCAGCCACATGCAGTCTCAGAAAAGATATGCTGGCACTTTTTAGGAGTAATTTTACACGACATGTATCTATAACGAAAGAGGAAGAACAGACTTGGGTCTCTGTAGGTAAAAAGGTAACGGAATGGAGTACCTTGTCGGAAGAACAGTTACTAAGCAGGGGGGTTCGGGTACAAAAGTTGAATTGGGTTACGCAGGCTAGACCTACAGTACATTTGAGGGAAGATAGGGCGTTGCCCAGCTGACTTTTCATGCTGAGTCTGCAAGAAGAAAATGATTTGCGGACTATACCACAGTCTTTGTGGTCGACTGGGCAGCATGATATAGGATTAATGAAAACAGCAGGTGCGGTCAAAATCACACCTAAATCTGATTATAGACTGCATAAGCGACAGTACCTGTTGAGCAAAATAGTAGAAGGAGGAATTTCTCCGGTAATTGAAGCATTACTACAGGCAGGGGTCTTGATCCCGTGCGCAGATTCACAATGTAATACGCCTTTGTTTCCAGTAAGGAAGCCGGACGGAACTTGGAGGATGGTACAGGATTTACAGGCTGTTAATGCAGCCATAGTACCAAGGGCCCCGGTAGTTCCGGATCTGTCTGTCCTACTGACTGATATCCTTCCCACAGACCAATATTTTACAGTTATTGATATCAGTAATGCATTTTTCTCTATCCCATTACATGAGGATAGCAGGTTTTGGTTCGCCTTTACATTTATGGGCAAATGTTACACATGCACACGATTACCTCAAGGTTACTGTGAAAGTCCTACTGTATTTTCTCAAGAAATGTCAGCGAACCTGGCTCAATTTTCACCGAATCATGGAAGCCATCTATTGCTGTACGTGGACGACATCCTGCTGGCTGCCCCTACAGAATTTTATTTTTATTTATTTGCAGCTGGTTTACCAGGATAGTCCATTGGGCCAAATGAACCCATTTTCAATGGAGTCCTGGGGAGAAAAGCTCCAAATAAGGTTACAGTAGGATTTACATCCATATTACAATAATTACAAGAATTTTACAAATATAGTATACAATATGTGGTAGACAGAGTACTGTTCACATTACAGTTAGAGCAAACACTTTTAGGAAGAACAACTGGTGGTAAACATTTTAGATGATACAGGCTAGAGAAGGTAAGCATTTCAATTCAGAAAGTAAGAAACAATTGCAACAGAGCAGACAATGTAGTGTACAAAAATTTTTTTTTTTTAGGAGGAAAGTGGAAAGTGTCAAGTCAGTATGGATCATGAAGGATGTGAGCATGAGCATTCCCACTGGGAAAGTAGATGAAAGTGAAGAGATTTTTTAAATGTAAGGTGGTTGAACAAAGCTAAAGTTTAGGAGATTTTTAGATTTTGGTTGTTAGATCTAAGTACCCTGCTGGGAAGGTGAAATTTAAATGCAGAAGAAAGACATGGACAAAGGTGAGGTTTGAAAGAGTAAGTTGAGAATAGATAAGTTGATTAGGAAGTTCAAGCCATTTTAATTTATGGAGTGAAGAGCAATGGTGGGTAGAAGATTTATGGCTGGAATTTTATTGTAACAGGAGGAAAGTTTTGTTTATGAGGAATGAGGTAGAGAGTGATTTTAGTGGAGGATAGCATGCCTAGTTTTTGATGTGTTTTTGAATTTAAGGTGACTATCTATTTGAACACCAAGTAATTTAGCATTGGACACAATTAGTACTGATAGAGATGTGTTTAGGGGTAAATACCATTAGTTTGGTTTTAGAGGCATTAAGAACAAGGTGGTTATCTTTCATCCAGAGTTCAGCGGAAGAGAATGCATCTTGTTTAAGCTTTTGTAGTACTGGGAAGGATGTGCAGATGATAGTTGAATCATCAGAATGGAATAGAGTTGTAATGAATATATTAAATAGCAGAGGACCCAGTATGGAGCCAACTCCAGTTGGGGTGATTAGAAAAGAGGATGTGGCCTTTTCCATTTAACTGCTTGATATCTATTTGATAAGTAGCTAGAGAACCAGGACAGTGAGGAAGGAGATAAGTTGAGTTGAGAGAGTTTGGTTAGAAGGAGCTTGTGAGAGATAGTGTCAAAGGCCTTTGAAAGATCAAGTAAGAGGGTAGAGACAATATGACCTGAGTCCCGAGCTTTATTTACAGTTTCTAGGAAGGAGAGGAGGGCTGACATAGTGCTGCTGAGTTGGAGTGAGCAGATTATTGCCTAAGAGGTAAGGTAGTAGCTGTAACTGGATACACTTTTCTAGGAGTTTAGAGATGGTGGATAAGATAGCTAAGTTTGCAATATTGTTGTTATTGCCACCTTTGTGTAAAGGTATGATGTAAGCCTTTTTCCAGATTTGGGGTACCATGCTTTCTTGGATTTGATTAGTATACTGATGGGTATGGCCTCAGCAGAAATGCTGAGGAAGGAATGTTGTCAGGGCATTGGAGCATGGTTTTAGTTTTGTAAAAGTTTTTTTATTGTGGATGTTGGAATTGGTTTTAGTGATAGAGGTGTGTGAAGAGGGGGTGACAGAGATGGAGAGGGAGTGGTAGTAGAGATGGAAGAGTGGGGAGGAGGTGTGTGAAGAGGGGGTGACAGAGATGGAGAGGGAGTGGTAGTAGAGATGGAGGAGTAGGGAGGAGTGCTGGTGGGAGAAGTGGAGGATGGAGAGGTATTGGAGAATGAAGATGTTAGTTTGGAGATGGAATCTATGAAAAATGAGTTGAATTGTGTAGCTAAGTCCTTGTCAGAAGCATTGGGGTCAGGAGTGGGGTTGAGTAAGTTGCCAGGATTGAATAGGGTAGATATTCCTTTCCAGAACTTCTGAGGGTTTGTTTTATTATTGTTTTGAAGTTTGGAGAAATAGTTTTGTCGAGAATCTGCCTGTAAAACGGACTCCCTGCGGCTTCTACATTTTTTTAGCAGAAGAAGGACACAAGGTAAATAAGTTTAAATTACAATTTTGTAAACTAGAGGTACACTATTTGGGTTATTTAATATCTAACCAAAGCAGGCAACTTGATGGTACTAGAAAGCAAGCTATTCTTCAGGCACCTATGCCCCTCACAAAAAAGGGAATGATGTCATTTTTGGGGATTACTAACTTTTGCCGTAGTTGGATACCTAACTATGCTGAGGAAGTAGGTCCTTTATCGGATCTGATCTTTGCACTCCCAATGGCGGCAAACGATCCCATTTCTTGGACGGATAGGTCCATTCAAGCATTTACTCAGATCAAACAATTGATAGCAAGCTCAGCAGTTCTAGGTTTCCCTGACTATTCCAAACCTTTTATTCAAATGGTGGACTGTAAAGGCGGATACATGACATCTGTCCTATTACAGTTGCATGGGGACAAACTCAGACCCCTGGCCTTTTATTCAAGTAAATTGGACACTGTCACGCGATCATTACCACACTGCGTGCAGGCAATGGTGGTGGCGGCATTGGCCATTCAAGCTTCGGCAACACTTATTTTATTTCATCCACTAACCTTGCGAGTACCGCATTCGGTAGCAGTGATTCTGCTGCAGGATAAGTTAACTTTTCTATCTCCAAGCAGACACTTATCGTGTATGACTATTTTGTTGTCTCAACCTCACATGACTATAGAACGATGTACTACCCTAAACCTGGCTACTCTCCTCCCCACACCAGCTGATGGAACTCCACATGTGTGCCTGGACATGATTCACACGAATGTTTTACCTAGACCTGACCTTAAAGATCAACCCTTACCAAACATTGACTGGACCTTATTTGTAGATGGGTCGGCCCATAAAAATGAGATAGGTAACACCCAAGTTGGTTATGCAGTGACAACTGGTACACACATCATAGAAGCTAATCCTCTCCCCAGGAATTTGTCCGCACAAGCAGCGGAATTAATTGCTTTGACCAGGGCATGCGCATTGTCGGAAGGTAAAGCAGCCACTATCTATACAGAGAGCCAGTATGCTTTTTCTACGGTGCATGTCTTTGCCCAGCAATGGAAAAACAGGGGAATGGTTAATGCTTCGGGGAAAGAAATCAAATAAAACCCTCATCTTGGATCTTTTACAGGCTATCCAACTACCTAGTAGGCTAGCGATTTGTAAATGCGCGGCCCACACTAATGCTAAAGATCTGGTAGCACTGGGAAACGCCCTAGCTGATAAAACCGCTAAGGAAATTGCTTCAACAGTGGAAAAAATTTTAATGCTTTTGCACTTGAAACAGACCTACAACCTTCAGATAATCTTAATTTACACACCTTACGGGTCATGCAAGAATTAAGCACTAAACAGGAAAAGCAAAAATGGATGAAATATGGGGTGACACATGAGCAGGGGGTTTATATGGGACCAAATGGTAAATACGTTTTACCAACAAATTTATTTCGTTATGCTTCCCTCATTACTCATGGGCCATCTCACAATGGTCCAGCAGCTATGGTTCAGGTAGTGCAACAAGTATTTTGGAGTAAAGGATTTGTAGCATATGCGAAACGTTTTTGTCTGTCTTGTCTTGTCTGTGCTCGTTTTCATGGGCAGGGTGGTATACGTGTTGCACTGGCAACCTTCCCAGTTCCACCCTATCCCTTTCATACCATCTCTATGGATTTCATTGAATTTACCCCTGCACAGCAGAAAAAGTTTGTATTAGTTATCATTGATGCATTTTCTAAATGGGTTGAAGCATTTTCCGTCACTCATCCGGATGCTTCAACAGTGGAAAAAATTTTAACGAATGATATTATTCCACATTTTGGAATTCCAGTATGCATCTATTCTGATAGTGGCACTCATTTTGTTAATCAAGTTATTCAGAAATTGGCTGTTGTTTTCAAAATTGACCTTAAACACCATTGTGCTTACCATCCGCAGTCAGCCGGGTTGGTCGAATGTCATAATGGTATTCTCAAAAGTAAGTTACGAAAACTCATGGCCGAGACACATCAGTCTTGGATTACCTGCTTACCTTTGGCACTCCTCTCCATGCGGACCACACCTACCTCCAAAGGTATTACACCATTTGAACTCCTTTTTGGCCACCCCTATTACGTCCCGCAATGGCAAGGGATATTGCCTGCAGAACGTGAGAGGGGTGAGGAGTTAGCAGATTACATGAGAAAATTGCTGACAAAAACTAAAACGCCTCTAACAAATGATTGCTTTTCAGATCAACAGAAGAGCAGAATTCTCGAAGTTAGGCCCAGAGATTGGGTCTGGATCAAGATAATCAAAAGAAAAAACTGGGCTTCACCAAAGTGGGAAGGTCCATATCAAGTGCTGATTTCGACTCCTACTGTGGTTCGAATAAAAGAATGAACATCGTGGATCCACTTAACACATTGTAAACTGGTAAAACAGTTTGAGCCGGACAAAAATTTAGGTCCCCCTGAGGAACCTTAAGAAGTGACAAAGGGGGGTGGTATTTAATTATTTTTGAGTAAAATTTTTAGTTTTAATATTTTTGTGTAGTTGTGTATCCATTTTAGTTTTCTTCGAACGAAGAAATGGAGTATCTCGTACCTGAAAGAAGACAAAGAGACAATAATGATGCACAAAAGCAACCTTTTTCTCAAAAAGTATTGCATGATAATTTTGTTAACAACAATAGTAGTTATTGTTTTTCTGTTTTGGCCTTTTCTATTTACAGAGTCTGTCAGAAAACCTAGTAAACGTATATCATGGCATCCACCTTTTAACACTTACCAAGCTGTTAAATATACATATGACTCATCACTCAATATTTCAAATTGTTGGGTATGTACTGCTATCCCTACTGTACATGGAGGTTTAATGTTAAGTACAGTTCCTTTGGGAGCAAATGAAACATGGACAAATTTAATATTTGAGACTTCAAATGTTGCCTCAAAGGACAAAATAGCATTACCTTTAGCTAAACGACAAAATGGAACTGTATGCTTTCAAAAAATTGGTAAAACCAAAGTAGGTTGGAGTTGGTGCAACATAACAGTTTGTTATCAATGTTTAAACTTTACAAATCGTTGTGATACTAATGTTACTGGTTTTATTCAACAGCTAAACTTAACGATTGACATGTCCATTAGAGGGACATGGGATCCTAATCGAATTTCACTTGGTAAAATTGATAAAAAGATTTTTCATTCTGAACAAAGTTATGTGCATAGCAATGTCACTACTAAAGTTGAAAATTGTTACTTTATATGTGGTAGAAAAGCATACAAGTGGTTACCTGGTAACTGGTCAGGTAGTTGTTTTTTAGGGTATTTGGTACCAGCAATAAGACATGTGTATGCACTACCCCAGGGTAAAATACGAAATGTGCATGCTGTTAATAAACCTATTAATTCCATAGGTAACATTGATGCATCTTGGATCTATCATCACGATTTATCCGACAGTAGCAGCAAGGGGCTATCACACATGGACTTGGGTGATGATGTCATTTCTGGTGCTGGTATTCTTCCAGCATATGGGACAGTAAAATCTATCTGGGAACTCAGGAAATTGTCAAAATTGCTAGAGACCTTGAGCAATGCAACTTTTTCTGCGCTAAAATTGGTGACGGACGAATTGACGGCAATGAGAACAGTAGTGTTGCAGAACCGTATGGTGCTCGATTTCACCCTAGTGGCAAAAGGAGGTACTTGCACTCTTATCCAAGAGGAGTGCTGTTCGTTTATCCCGGATAATCAGCATGAAATTGAGAGTCACCTCAAAATTATTCAGAAGGTATCTGAACTGACAAAACCAGGACAAAATCCATTGACTGAATTCTTCCAGAACTGGTTTGGAAGTTGGGGAAATGTTTTTATGAACATTTTAATTGCTGTATGTGTTGGTGCCATTATATTCTTGTTTCTAGGTTGCTGTTGTATCCCATGCATCCGAATGTTGATGTCTAATGTAATAACTGCCAATATGACAAAAGCTTACTATTTTGGGTACAAAGGATACAAATCAGATGAAAAGTTGTATGACCAGGATGTGTAGTGAAATATTTTGCTGATACAAAGTGTTGTTAGGGGGGAAATGTAATAAAATTCTGTATGAACAACTACTTTGTATCAGGCATAATAAGGGTTAAACTATCTTGCGTGCAAAGAAAGAATTTCTAAAATAACTGTTTGACCTGTTTAAACAGGCTGACCATGAATGAATGTGCAGATGTTAACCTGCAGTCCAAGAAAGAATAGAACTTGTAATTATCTTATGACCCTTGCATATTTCTGTCTTAACTGAAATTGACCCTTGCATATTTCTGTCTTAACTGAAATTCAGTGTCTGATAAACATCTTGTTGAGTATGTATGTGTACGTGCAGAAGGGGCTATAAAAACCCTTGCAGTTTGTACAGAAGTTAGACTGCTGACATTCCACCATTGATGTGGCAGGTCTCTATGCATGTAAATAAAGCTTTTATTTTGCTTATCAAAATCGCTGTGTTTCTTCTGGCGAATGTTGGAGAAATAAGTGTTTTTCTTTTAACAACAGCCAACTCTTGCTGGTAGCCTATACTTTCTTAATTGCCATTTCCAGCCGCTGCCTTTGTGATTCTCATTTGTTTGTGTAGGCAGTTAGTTCTATGTTGCTTTGCTTTTTTCCTTTTCTGTTCAAAATAGGACCAAGTTTAATATCTTTTCTCTGCTTAGCCAATACTTAGTGGTCTACTTTTTAGCTGTTTTTCAGAACTAGAATCAAAAACAGACCCTTAATTTTTCCCTTTCCTGCTCTTATTAATAAGCTACACCTTATTCTTGCAACAGTCTGTACTTTATTAACTGCTCTTTCCGTCTTCTACTTTTGTGACTCTCCCTCTTTGTCTGCATAGGCATCCCTATGCTGCTTTGCTTTTTCCCTTTTCCATGCCCTGAATTTTCACTAATAACTACTTGCTCTGTTGCTGTTATGTCTTTCTACCCTTATTGTTTTTAGTCTACTTCTTTTAATACTACATAGTCTAAGATTTACTTTTGCATTTACACTAGTAAACACCCTTAGTTACTTGTGTGCAGACTCTAATGGTGCCAACTCTATTGTTTTTGGCTATGCAGTGGCCCTAAGGGGCTGGAACCTGCTCAGTTCATCCTCGCCTACCTTGGGCTCACTCCTCTCCCCTAATCAGTGTCACTACAACTACATTTATAGTACGCTGAGCCCACCTACTCTATGCCTACAATCAATCATACAAATTACAGACACCTTATTTGCTTTTCCTTCTTATACCTTGCACATAGATATATTTATTATTACATCACAGCACCTTAGTTTTGGTCCTTCCGTCCTCACTGTACTTTTTTCTCCTCCTCTTAATATTCCATCCACCCACCTCAATTTAAATAGCAATACCTTAATTTATTCTATTGATCACCTCTTAATAAATTCTTCAGACATACTTTTCTCTACTGTAACTACATTATGCTGCCCTTTCACTTACCTATATATTCCTGCTCATGTCACATTTTATCATACTCCATAGCTACCCAACCTTACTGTCAACTCCAGAACACCACACCATAATTCTAAATCATTCCCCTATCACCCTGCTATAGCACCTAGCCTATAGTCTTATCGCATCCCACACTTTCTTTAATTATAAATACACCAAAGAAGAACTCACACTATGCACAGATAATTTAAAGGTGAAAACTAAATGTAAAACAAATAATATCACTACACACGCCTATCATCTAAGCTTGCTCTTGATGACAATATACATTCTAATCCTAGACCCTCACTACATATTTGTGACTCTACCCCCCTCAGTTCCCACTAGTACTCCCCTACCCCCTCAGTTACCCCAGCATTCCCTGCCCCCTCACCTAGCCCTAGTAGTTTCCTACCCCTCAGCTACCCCTAGTACTCCCCTACCTCCTCACCTACCCCTTGTACTCCTCTTCCACTCAACCAAGGTAACAACTTACTTTTGATGAACTTACATTTTGGAAGTATCTACAATAAGTTACCAGACTTATTTCCCTGTATAGCCTCATACACCCCAACATTCTAATAAGCACAGATTCCTGGTTAAAATCAGGTATTAAAGACCAGGAAATCCACCCCCAGGCAATGACATCATTAGAAATGGCAGCATAAGAAAGCTGGTGGTGTGTATGATGATGTGGGGTCATGCCAGCTATGTGAGAGAGTAAGGCAGTCTATGTGAAACATATGTTAGCATAGCTAGCTGGAGTTTTGTAAAGGATTTTATGTCATTTGGATATCAGACTGATTTGTACAGATGCTTGTGTTAAAAATGTATTTGTAATGTTGCGTTGCTTGTGTTAAAAATGTATTAACAGTGGGTCTTGCTGGACAGAAAAGAAATCTACATGTATGTCAGACTGTATTGTAATTGATTAAATGTATATGTGCTAACAGAGGCTGCTGGAAGGGAAGGGTTAAGCTCAGCCCAGCTAATCTTAAAAAAATAGCTTAAAATGAAATTACTTGGTTTAGGCCATAAATTTTTTATCTCACAGACCTGAATGCAACCAGCTATGCAATGTCTGGGCTGGGATCCTGCTCTTATTGTCCTTAGTAGTGAACCTAATTGCTACCCTGGGGTGCCAGAGAATGGCTGGTCAGTCCCTGCAGGATGCTGGAAAGGGTTGGAATTGTCTCCAGATGCCAGAATAAGCTTTAGCAAAGTCCTAGGTGTGTATTGTGACACATCTGTACTAGATCCTGGCTCAGCTTCTAGTTGAAGGGGGGGGGGTATGGGAACCAGAGAATCAGGTGACCAGATGTGATGTCATTCTGTAGCCAGCACTGAAATTATATTTAGATATTAGTGAGAGATATGATGACACTAAGCACTTTGTTATTGGACCTGACAACAAAGACACTCATCCATTTCATCTTGCTTTGCTCTAGCAAGTAAGTAGGGAACAGTAATTCTTCAGTCAGTTAGGAAAATATAGTGAGACTAGTTAAATATTTATTTTCTGTATCTGTCTGAATCTTTTCATCTGTGTTGTTTTCATATTTCCTGTGAATTGAAACTCTGGTGTTTATTGTAAATAGATATTTCAAACATCTAGATAAGGTCCTAGACTGGTTCAACTTGCCAATAGCCCTCAGTAGTGTATCACCAACTGTGTACCCCAATAAGTGGCCACCTACCCACCTACATACCTACTAAAGCATTGTCCTAGCCCTACAAAACATGTCATATACAAATTAGTCCAGAACAAAAAACATTTTTCAACAACTGCTTTTAAATTATTCCTCCAGCACAGTTCAGTATTGAAAATGACAATTCTGGAAAAGTGTATTCACTTATAACTTATGGACTACCTAATCAGTAATAACCTACTAGCCAACTCCCAACATGGCTTTCGACCCAGACACAGCAAAACAACTGCCCTCATAAGCTTTCTTAACTCAATAAACCATCTCAGAAATAAAGGACAACATGTTGCTTCTATCTTTCTAGACATGTCTAAGACATTTGACACTGTATCTCATTAAAAGCTTCTCAATGAGCTCTCAACTTGAAATCTATCCCAAATAGCCTTGTTCTGGTTTCATAATTACCTGTCAGACTGACAACAAGCTGTGAAGTGGCAAAATGATCTCTCCTCCCACTTAGCCCTTACAGTTGGTGTCCCCCAAGAATCAATCCTTAGGCCCGCTTCTCTTTGTAATCTTTACCAATAAATTCCACACCACTGCTCACCTTTCAACCATAATTCAATATGCAGACAACCCTACTCTAATCTGCGCTGCTCCCACCCTTCCAAAACTGCAAGAAATAACTCAAAAAGCATTCTTAGCCATAGAATCCTACCTCCCCAGCTATCAACTAAATTTAAACCCAAACAAAACTAAATGAACGCTCTTCTCCAGTAATAAATCCCTTGATTATGCAGCACCCCTTTTCATCTTCTAAGCCAACAAAACCAAAATTGAACCCATGTCTCATACTAAACTGCTTGGTGTCACCATTGATAGCAGCTTGAGATTTGACAAACACATAGCACTAACCATTAATAAGACCCACATCAAACTAGGCTCACTCTGCAGAGCTAAGCCATTCCTTACCAACTCTACCAGGCGAGCAATCGCCAGGACCCACCTTCTCTCTACATTAATGTATGCTTCCCCTATCTTCACTAACTTAAAAAACAGATCTAGTCAAACTTGAGGCTAGCTGTCATAAAATTGGCAAATTTGCCACAAACTTACCACATAGATCCCATCACTGTTCCATCCTTTGCCAACTAAAATACTCCAAAATATTGTTCAGCCCTACTCAAATAATAGAACTCTAAGATCTATTGACAAATGTCTGCTAAAAGTCATTAAATCAAATAACAGTTTTGGCAAATCTCTTTACTCCCATACTATGTCCAAAGCCTGGAGCTCTGTCTCCAACACGTCCTTAACATTACCAACCCTCCCAAGTTTAAGCAACTTCTCATATCACATGTAACTGATAAATGGCTTTGCTCATGCACTGTACCTGGCTGACAGAAACAGTTACTCCTTTTTATTCATTGCTCTTTACTCTATCTCTCATATATTCTTGTATTCTCATGTACCTGTAAACAAGATCATTTCTCTCTGTTCTATCTCTTCTCATTCATCTACCCACTTTCACCACTTTCTAACTACTACCACCTTCTCCTCCTCCTCCTACATATCTACCCTTCAAAAAGTCTCTTTACACCTGAAGCTATTTACTCATTTTCTGTTTTCTTTGTATTCTGCATACACTGTATGGTAAAGTTGCTTTCCTTTTTTGTATAATCTAGTCTAATTGCATTCATTTTGCAGCTTTGACCATGGTTTCCCATGGCCTAGGTCTCACTTGTAATTACTTGAAATATGAACTCTGTAAATTTCTGCATGATGTAATGATGTAATCTGATATTTAGTATTATATTGTTAATTTACTATTACTTGAAGCTTTTCTCCCCAGGCCTTCGCTGAAAATGGCTAATACCTCAGTCGGACCACCCCGGTAAATAAATGTTAATTAAATAAATAAATAAAATATTCAGCATTTTCATGTTTTCTGTTTTATTATTTATTATTAAATATATTTATACTTTTCATTGTCGCTGGTCTTTTGGAAAATATTTTAACCTTTTAGAGTCATTGCATTTACTTGGTGGCACTCTGTCATCACACTCCTGAAAGTCTTGCTGCGTGGCTTGAAAACTCTACCATTTGTATAAATATTTATTTTAGCAAGAGTAACTGAGTACCCTGGTAAGATCATAAAATCAATGAGGAAACTATCATGAAAGGTGACATTGATATAGACAACTTACTTATCAACTCTAACTCTCCATCAATCTCTTTGGTTTTACCCACATTATCACTACTGCCACTCAAACAGACAACTATAGTAATAGGGAGTCTATATTAGACTTGATCCTCACCACCACCCTTAACAAAATTAACACTGCTGGCTGCCTACCTGACACCACCAGTGACCATCTACTGACCTTTGCTGTGAGACAATCCAATCATGCACATTAACACAAAATCTATAATAATATGCATACACTCTCTTCCTCCAATAATGACACTTTCATTAGCTACCTCAAAAAATACAACTGGGATATTCTAAAATATTTACCCCTAGATAATGGCTTAACTCACTTTAACAACACTTTCCTTAGCTTACTAAATGAACTATCTCCCATCAGATCAAAATGAATAAAATCCGGATCTACCCCCATGGCTCACAAGAGAAACTAGGCAACTCATGGTAAACAGAGATAAAGCTTGGAAAGTATGGTCTGCTGATAAAACACCAAAAAATGGCGAAATTTTAGATATCTTAGGAACCTTTCTAAATAACAAATCAGATCACAAAAAATAAATACTTTTCCAAGCTCCAAGACAACCACCAGCAGAACCCTAAGCTTTTCTGAAATGCAATCAAAAGACTATTACACCCAGGCCAAACTATGACTCCTTCAGCAACTACCAGCAACAACTCAGTCCCTATACTACCCAATTCAATACAAATGTCATATACTCTGTCCTCTCCCCACTCAACAACAAACCACACACAGCCTCACTATCCCAAACATTACTAATCACCACCAAAATTAATTATCCTTTCAACCAGCATCAGCCTCTTCTATCAAAAAAAAACAAAAAACTCATAAAACTAAAAAAATCCACACCAGCTCCTGACAGCCTGCTACCAGAATATCTCCGAATCTCTGCAGATACTATAGCATACCCTGTATCTGTACTCATAAACTGAAGAATTACAGAAAGCTATGTCCCCACCATTTGGGAAAAAATCCCACATCATACCTCCAGGAACATCCACTGACCTCTCCAATTACTGACTTATAGCCATTGTATTTCCATTCTCCAAACATGAAAAAAATGCATTAATTCCAAATGTATTTCTCATCTTCACAATAACAATCTTCCCTGCAACACTCAGTATGGTTTCTGACATCACCATTACTGCTCCACTCAGTTTTACTGAAATCCTAAACTCTAATAGAAACAATAGCAACCTAGTATCCTGCCTTTTCTCAGACATAATCAAAATCATTTGACTCAGTTTTACACCAACACTTACTCCATAAACTATTCTTCCTAGGGCTCTTGCTATTCACCCCTCAGCTGATTCCACAGCAATCTCACCAACAGACTCTGGACTCTAAAATGGAAATTAGATCTGTCCCCCTTTCTATCTGTGTCTCTGTTTTCATACCTCGGGGATCTATTCTAAGGCCTTTACTATTCAACATATTCACTAATAATCATCACAATGCTACCAAATAGGCCTCCATTGTACAATATGCAGACAATGCCACCTTCATATGCTTAGCATCACGTCTACTGTTACTCCACAAGATGACACAGAACTCCTTTTTTTTAGTTGAGGCCTAGCTAAATGACTACTAACTACTTTTAAATGCTGAAAAAAATAATGCTGTTTTTAATCAAATCTCTGTCAGCACAGAAACAATCCTTCAACATCATATAATCAAATGATACCTCAAATGAAACAGTTTTCAATACAAATCTTCTTGGTGTCTTGATGACACCATGTTGATTATTTTTACTGTAAAACAAAAGAAAACCACTCTGTAGCCAATAATCCTACAACCTCGATGTAGAACAGTATTTAATAAAAAGTCACAAAGTCTAAAAGGACACAAAGCCACAATGAAAATACTCCAAAAGAAGGTCAAGCGCTTTCGTCATAAGACTTCATCAGAACAATTAAAACTAGTACACCTACCCTTTTATACTGACATTAATCCATTAATTAAAACAAACAAGCTCTTAACGTGAAAATAACAAGAAATTAAAAAAAAAACAAACACTATCCTATATTTAAGGGAATTTATAGGAAGACCGAAATAATGTTGAATAGGAGGATCTATGAGCATTTGTATAGCATTTCAAAGAAAGATGAAAATAATGCACTTTTCAAACATGTAACTATGAATCCCGGCCATTCCTTTCTTTTTGGCATCCTGGAGGTAGTTAGCAAGGACATCAGGGGAGGTGATTGGACTAATAAGCTGCTTAGAGCTGAAGCAAGATGGCAATTTAGGTTGAATGCCACTGTAGCCCCAGGGATTAATGATCACATTAATATAAAGCCTGAATTAAGGTACCGGGCATCTAAACTTTAATTCTCTCTGGGTTTGCCCTTATAACCATTTTACTTTTTATTTTTTATGTTAGCTCATTACATATTTCCTTATGCAGTTTTAATATTAACAGAGTTGTCTCCTAGAAGTTAGTATAACATTTAAATATAGGATACTGTTCATTTTTTTTTAATTTCTTGTTATTTTCACTTTAAGAGCTTGTTTGTTTTAATTGTTCTGATGAAGTCTTATGACGAACGTGCTTGACCTTCTTTTGGAGTATTTTCATTGTGGCTTTGTGTCCTTTTAGACTTTGTGACTTTTTATTAAATACTGTTCTACAGCGAGGTTGTAGGATTATTGGCTACAGAGTGGTTTTCTTTTGTTTTATTTGTGGCATTTACCACTCTCACACCATTTTTTGCTATTTGAGTTTCTTTTGGGTGTGTTGTAGCCTCCTAGACCTTTACCATGGAAGGAAATGGATTGTCTCCAGTTTTTGAAGATGAATTGGACTCCTTACCCTTTCCCTGCGGGCAGCAGGTGGATGATACTGGTGACAGTATGTTGCAGCTGATTTTAAACCTTACTAATAAGGTTTCGGAGCTCCAAGAAGCAGTTTTTAAAATTCAAAACCCTTCGCGTCCATTTTCTGGGGGAGTAAATGCATGCTACTACAGAGAAGCAAGGGAAGTCTTACTTCCAGCTAGTTGTAAAGTGAACCAAGGCTCATGGTGCACTGATAACGTGTCTGAAACACCGGTCAATGTCAACCAGACCACAACGAGAGCTGGGAGCCAAGGATTTATTCAAGTACATGACTGTTTGAAGGACTGGGTTAAGAATGATCATGTTTTCTTCAGGAACAGCACGGCTGAAGAGCCTGACAGTATAGACTCGAGGTTAGTCACATTAGAGTTCAAACTGCACAAAGTTTGTGGTTTGCAATGTGATAATGCCTATTTGAAAGAATGTTTAGAAAAGAGTCGTGTACCGAAGGGATTACGTGTCTTCAGGTTTCCTAACAGTATTAAGAAAGGGCAACCTGAATGTGATGAACTCTTGCAGATGTTCGATAGGCATGGAATGGAGTTAATGGATTTTATTTTAAAAATCAACAACAAAAGAATTTATGTACTTTTGAAGGAGATTGATGAACATAATAATTTTATATTAAATGATGCAAGTTTTGTTAAACACAATCATAGGTATAACAGTATGTTTGATAGAGTTGAGAACGATGTTGGGGCCGATATTGAAAGAAAGAAAAAGAAATTGCTGAGAGATGAATATGAATACAAGCATAATTTAGCATACCCGGTGTTACTAATAGGGCAATACCTGGTGCTAGACAAGTTGGTAGCAATAATTCATATGAATCAGAATACCCCCCCCCCCTTAGAAGGTCAGCTAGACTGCAAAATAAAAATAATTATAGGGATGACAACAATGTTTTTTTAGGACCCCAGGGAGGGGGAAGGAGGAACAGTTACAGGAACCAACCCACTTGGAAGAAGAACAGTTACCATCAGTCCTAGGTCACTTTAGAGATTCGAGGCTTGGGAGCCAGGAGACTATTATTGTTACACATGATGGTTTGCTTTTCACATATAGGGGGTTCAACATTTTTAACTACGCAGGGATTGAGATTAATAAAGATTTATTTCATTTGTTGATGAAGGGGATAAAATTTGTACCCTCCACTAGGGAGAATGTGAGTGATACTCTAACTGAATTAAAAATCTTTGTGAGAAAGATGAATTTAAAGTTTCTGTACAAAGACCTCCCGGGTGACAATAACAGAGGGAAATTTAACATCAAGAAGAGTAGTTGTTACAACCCACCCCTACACCCCCTTCTTAGTACTTTTGAAAAGGTCTGTTCACAGGAGATTTTTCAGACTCTACAAGAACACAGACTAAAAACATTTACCTAACCCAGACTGAAAAGCAATTGTTGGATGGGATGAGACGTGACCTAAATTTAAGGTTTATGAAGCCAGGCAAAGGTGGGGGTATGGTTATTGTTAACTGAGAAGATTATAATAACAGGATCTTTTGCATGTTACAGGATGAAACCAAATATGAGTGTGTCTCTAGGAACAAAATTAACATTTCATATAGGAATATTAAGTTGTTACTTGAGGATTCCCTGTGTCAAGGGGCTATTAATGAAGAGACCTTTAATTTTCTCAATATTGACCACCCCACTATTCCAATTGCTTTTGGGATTCCGAAGACACATAAGAACATTTTGGAGCCCCCTTATAGGTTAATCATTTCTGGTCAGAATAGTGTAACATACCCTCTGGGGGTGTTCATTGACCATATAGTTAGGAAAGCCCTGACCCCTATCGACCATATTTTGGTCAATTCTTGGGATTTTTTGAGGAGGATTAAAAGAGAATATTACAACAAGGATGTAAGTTTTTACACAATTGATGTGGTTGACTTATTCACTTCTATTCCTCATGACAAGGGACTAGAGTTTTTTCACGAAGTTTTGGTTGAAAAAACAATTTGAGTAACACCACAGTCAATTTTATCATGGAACTAATGGAGGTGATTCTAAAAAACAATTTCTTTAGTTTTGGTGGGAAATATTTTCGACAGGTCAAAGGGGTGGCAATGGGCAGCAGTTGTGTGCCAATTTTTGCTAACCTCGTTATGTACCAGTGGGAAACTACCTTTGTTTTTGATACTCCATATAAATAATCCTGGTTGGTATATCTCAGGTTTTTGGACGACCTTTTCATTTTATGGAAAGAAGGTGACATACATGAAAAATTCTTGGACTTCCTTAATGGGATTTGTGAATATTTTAAATTCACTGGTAATAGTGGGAATTCCCATATTAACTATCTTGATGTTAAATTAACTAAGGATGTAGGTTACAACTGTTTTCAATCATGTGTGTATAGAAAACCGACCTTTTCTAATGACTATTTAGAGTTTACAAGTAGTCATCCTATTTTTGTGAAGAGAAACATTGTAAAAGGCCAAATGGTCCGTGTTGTTAGAATGTGTTCAAACTTTGGCCTGGAAACTCTGAAACTGAGTTTTTGGCCAATATGTTCAGGGCTAGGGGCTACCCACCTGAATTTGTAAACAACATCAGGGACCAAGTGATTAATGAATGGGGTCTAAGATTCAAGCCACTACTTGGTGCCATGGAGGTTAACTTTGATCAAGTCCAAAGTCATGGTAGGGATTATACACATTCAATGGTGTTAACCCATGGGGAAACTTCTTTTGGAGTTAAAAGTATTATTAAAAACAATTGGACCATGTTTAAAGGGAACCAGGAACTTTTGACCGTTATAGGGAATGAACCTTCTTTTACTTATTGGGTCAGTAGAAATTTAAAAAGTCTTTTGGAAAACCATGTTTCAGTTAAAAAATGTAACACAAAAGGGACCACTAAATGTGGGGCTTGTGAATACTGTAAATTTATAATAGGTACCCCCTCAGTTCAATTGGGACCCTATAACATTGTTGTCAGATTTGGGGCAAGCACTTGTACAACAACGGGTTTGGTATACCTTGCTGTTTGCCAAGTTTGTAGTTATTTTTATGTTGGGAAGACCGAAAGAATGTTGAATATGAGGATCTATGAGCATTTGTATAACATTTCACGGAAAGATAAAAATAATGCAATTTTCAAACATGTAACTATGAATCCCAACCATTCCTTTCTTTTTGCATCCTGGAGGTAGTTAGCAAGGATATCAGGGGAGGTGATTGCACTAATAAGCTGCTTAGAGCTGAAGAAAGATGACAATTTAGGTTGAATGCCACTGTAGCCCCAGGGATTAATGATCACATAAATATAAAGCCTGAATTGAGGTACCAGGCATCTAAACTTTAATTCTCTCTGGGTTTGCCCTTATAACCATTTTACTTTTTATTTTTTTATTTTTTATGTTAGCTCATTACATATTTCCTTATGCAGTTTTAATATTATTAACAGAGTTGTCTCCTAGAAGTTAGTATAACATTTAAATATAGGATAGTGTTTGGTTTTTTTAAATTTCTTGTTATTTTCACTTTAAGAGCTTGTTTGTTTTAATTAATGGATTAATGTCAGTATAAAAGGGTAGGTGTACTAGTTTTAATTATTCTGATGAAGTCTTATAACAAAAGTGCTTGACCTACTTTTGGAGTATTTTCATTGTGGCTTTGTGTCCTTTTAGACTTTGTGACTTTTTATTAAATACTGTTCTACAGCGAGGTCGTAGAACTATTGTCTACAGAGTGGTTTTCTCTTGTTTTATTTGTGGCATTTACCACTCTCACGCCATTTTTTGCTGTTTGAGATTATTTTTACTGTGTTTCATAAGAATCCTCAATTATTTGTTACATTTCTTGCACTTAGTTTCAAAGTTGAACTGTTTTCCCTCCTACTGAAGTACTTAATTACATTGTGTCTGCTATTTTTACAGGACTGTAGTGTCTAGATTGTGTGGTCTCCCTGCACTTCAGCTCTAAAACCAGCATGTTTACATTAAGAGGGTTTTCTGACTATACTCTTGTGACAGAAGTGTACAGCAACAAACCTATCTGAGTTGGGGAGCTGCTGGCTGAAAGCTTATTGTGTTTTTTTCCTGATTGGTCTGTAGGCCTTGCTGTTGTAAAACTTGTTTTAATGATTCTGTATAAGCCCAGTGTTTGCACTGGGCTACACTCAATGCAGTGCCCTGTATAGAAGCAAATGCTTTGAAGTTAAAAATTCTTTTTGAATAACTATCTCTGTAACCTTCTCCAGTCCTCTGTTACTCTAGGAGGATTTGAATTGCAAGCAGAGCAGCATCACCTTGAATAGCTGCAGGTCACACTGAGTACAGCATCCATTCTTCGTCCTTGTGCTATCATCCTGGTCCAGTTAAATCTACCCACTCTTCTTCCTGGTTAAACCATAGCAAACAACCTAAAACCATGGAGGGGTACTTTCCTTTTATCTCTGTGGCCAGCCTGGTGGACATGGGTTGGGTCTGTGCCAAGTCCCTTAGAGTTATTACCCTTCCACTGTCTTCATAGATCCTGAAAGAAAGGATGGACCATCAACATAATCACATTATTGGTAAAGTAAGGGGGGTTCCTATTATTTTTAGTGAGCGCAATGAATTGAGAGTGCTGTTTAGTGGAATGTCATTATGCGAAATGGCAAAATACCGAAAGCACAGAACAGCGACTTTTTTCCTAGGAGAAAAATCACTGGGCTGTTTTTGGGACTTTGCCATTTCCTCCACTATGGTGTGATCTCGGAGTTGGTATATTTAAGTGGAGGGTATGGGGAGAAGTGCCCCACTTTATTTTGTGTTTTGATTTTTTTTTTTTTTTTTAATGGATCAGCAATTTTCTTTCCCTGGGGAAAAAATTCGCTGATCAGTGTGTTCGACATTTTGGGTTTTTGGGGACTGTGGGTAGATTATATAGTGTTTGCAATTCATTGCGTTCGCTTATATAATATAGACCCAAAGTAGGGTACCATTTCCACCTGGTACAGGACTTTCCCAAAATGGATTTGGATTTTCTCCCGGATGACTGAGTAGTGCCTTCTCTCCCTGTGTATGCATATAATCTCTATGAAATTTGGAGAATGGCCTTTTTTCTTACAAATGCATCAGGCTTTTACTAGGGTGATCTAAGATTCCCCGAAGCTCATGCCCATTAAGTTTTATTAGACATTGTATTAGTTTTGCAGTAGCACAGTAACAGAATGGAGTTTCCATGAGCCTAGTAATAGCTCAGTCACATTCCATGGCCTCAGTACCCCCCACATCCTTAGTGGCCAGAATGGGGGTCTCTAGTCAACCTTCCTCACAATATTTAACAAAATGTCCTCACTTTCTACACTTGAAACATAAGCTAGAAGACATGGTCCCTTTTTATTTATTTATTTATAGTTTCATGGGTTAGCTTGTTGGATAATTCTTTAAGCACATTCTTGTAACACAATATTCTTTCTCCCAAAGTCACAAAACATTCTACATCTTTTGGGTCTGCTGAATGTACTATTATTTAACAGTATCAGGTGAAGCTGTCTTAAACATGTTAATTACTAGGACTTCTGACATAGTTTTCTTGCTATAAAGACCTTCTGGGCCCAATCAGAACTTTACAGTATGTTTCAGCTTAAACAGTTTAGATATGGAAAAAGACCATTCATGGAACTTGTGGGCATAGGTCTCCAAAGTGACCCTGCCCTTGCCAGTAAACCTTTCCTTATTTCAAAGTTACCACATGCTTCATTTGGAATATCTGAATAAACATGGAGGAGTTCAGTTGTGAGATGTCCCACTAAGATTTGTACCTGGGTTAATCAGTCCCAGCCCTTATGTCTGGCAATCCTTTCACAATCATGACTGAAAGACTTAAGGGGATCTGTGGACCTCTGCTGGTTGATGGAACACAGCAACCAGGTAACACGGGAATATACTAGATAAGTGATCACAGGAACCATAAGATGCCTTAGTATATGCACTTTAATATTAATATTAAAAGTTCTTGTCACCCTCTTCAAGCGCATGACTGTGTCCAAATCAAGCTGGGCTGTGCATGATAACCCTGGTATAAATTTGTGTCTAACTATCCAATCATCAATACTTGCCATAAAGGTAGCAAAGATAGTGCTTTGTTTGACCTGTATTGTTAATTTGTTCTGTAGGATATGAGCACATTGAGCTAACAACCTATCCCACCAGAGTCTTGTTTATTTGTTGGTATAGATTTGGATCTATAATGTGGATGCTACTGTTTGTAGGGCCACTGGTTTAGCAAAGAATTAGCAGGCCATATAGGATTGGGCCTTTCATGGCTCTGTAAAGCAAGGTGTAGGTCATCTCAGAACAGCCACTAGGTGACTGAATACAAGTTGAGTTGTGCTAATCTCTTCTGATAGTTAAAAGATTTGAGGCCTTCCATTTTCATCTTTGGGGCCTTTCCAATTGAGCATTATGCTTGTATTTGTACATAACCAAGGGGACATTTTATTTGATGAAAGGTGTGAAAAAGGAAAAGTACAGTAGTAGAGTGACCCCTTTTGGTCTTGAGGATATTCCTTTTGAACTTAACTAGGTCAGATAGAATCATGAGATCATAGGAAGTTACTAGGCTAATGGCCCTAGGGCCCTTACAAGCCTAGCCAAGTTCCACCCTTACTTGCATGATCAGAACCTATTACTCTTGTCCAAGAGACACAGGTGTAACCCCTAAGGGTGAATTTATGGTTACCCAAGCCCTGAGAATATTGTCATGTTGGTTCAGCTTTTTTAAAGGTTTGCAAGTAGACTGATGTACCAGAGCAAATTCAGCATTGCAGAGTTCACCTTAATAGATATGCAACTTCTGTTGACAGTAGCATGTATCTTATAGTGTCATCCTGAGATCAGCTCCCAGATGATATGTCTGTTACGGGATCTTTGAAGCAGAGCTTGAGAAAGACAGAATCACACAAGGACCACTTGGGTGCAGTAGCATAACTGGATCATGCATACTGCATAGAGGTCTCATCCAGTAGTCATCTAATGTTTGTATTCAGAGCTAGTCATGAAATACAATCAAACTCACAGAAGTTTAAACTATTACTCTACTCTTCAAGTGCAAATAGATGCTTGGCTGCTAAATCTTTGTTAAAGAATATCTTGGTTGCACTGTGGGATGACTTTTCCACCATTTCTTTTAATTGTTAAACTATAATTTATCAAATGATGGACAAGCCATGAGTCACGTATGTGGCTTTTCATTAAATTATTCACTGTTTTATGGGGAACTTGGTTTAAGTTATCATCCACGCTCTCTACAGCAGTTACTTAACTTTGAACTTTGTGCACTCTACACTGTTGACATTGGCCTCACTACCTGAAACATAGCTTGGGGGGGAACAAGAACAACTATGTTTTTCTTATACTTAATTGATGGGTTTTTGACATCAAGAGAAAATTAATTGTGTGGTGCAGTGGTGAAGCGGTTAGCATTGTAGCCTCACAGCAAGAGGTTCTCCGGTTCTGTTCTCAGCTGAGGTGCCTTCTGTGTGGAGTTTTTATGTCCTCCCTGAATTTGTGTGAGTTTCCTATGGGTCTCTGGTTTCCTCCCACATTCCAAAGACATGCATCTGGAGTGTTTCTCCTCAGGCTTCCACTGAAAATGGGCTGTGCCCTAGTCGAACATTCCTGGCAAACAAATGTTACAATAAAATAAAATAATAAAAAAAACATTGATTTCCAAAGATCAGCACCATTGTCTTTCATAATGCAGCCATAATGCTGGAGATCTCTGCCCATACAATGCCCTAGTTCATAACCTTGGAACTCTTAGAGGGAAAGTTATTAAGATATGAACTATGGTATCATAAGGACAGGGAACTCTGAACTCAAGAATGCTCAGAAATCACTAAATTATTACAAAAATTATGTTTCTACTGTTAGTACACTCTGAAAACTGGTACAGCAGTCCCATACACCCTAACCTTCCTGTTGCTTTCTTGTATAACATTGCAGTTAGCAATGGAGATACTGTAACTGCAGCTTTGATAAACCACTTAAATAGATACTGTTAGGGCTGTGGTCCAGACGTTGAAATACCTTGGGTTTAGAGCCCCATGATCCTCTACAATCTGGCACCTATGAATCAATAAATTGGGATCTCTCTCTACCCACATGTATAAGAAATGCACCTAACTAACACCCTTCACAGACAAATTAAGACTCCTAATACTCACTTAAAATTTAAATTCAATTAGAATTCTTCTTGATTAATTCTGATGGTCTACTACAATACAGCAAATGAATAGCATGTAGTGTTCACAAATTGTTATAGAAAGGGGTTGGTACAGGTTCATTCTTACGCTATAATTTGGAAATATATATATATACATATGTATATATATATATATATATATATATATATATATACACATATATATTTTTTTTTTAGAAGTAATTTTTGTAATCTTAGGTTGGACCAGCCAGAGCTGTGATTATTGACAGCATATTTGATGTGGTGAGGAAAATTTTTTTATCCATAGTGAAATATTTTTTGCATAGATAGTCTATTCATAAATAGCACTTTAGATGAATAGGTAAAGGATACATCTCTAATATACAGAAGCTTTAGTCTACAAGACAGGACAAGCTCCATCTTGTGCGCATTCATTGTCTGCCTGCTGCAGGAAAGCCAGGCTTCAGGACTAGGAAAAGCCACCTGTGAGGCAGATTGTATTCTCTGAGAGAGTGATCACAGCAAAGGAGTGCAGTATTATTAACATTTTATACTATCATATTCTTACAATAAGCACCCTGCACATTCTTTGGACATGGAGACAAATTGAGAGGTCAATAATGGAGCTCTGTGGCTCACCCACACTAAAGTGGGCATGATCAGATGGCATGAATTCATCATACCTTACCCTCTGTGTTCTTGTTTCAGGGTAGCTAATAAATTATGTATTTCAACTATGTTTCTGACTTACAGTAACATGTAGTGTTGCGAACCTACTCTGACCTGGAGCAATTTCATCTAAAGGGGAACATAATTTATCAGGTGTAGTTATGTATAACTATTCTAACATTCAACAATCCCATTTTCATCTGAGCAGAGAGCTTATCTAGCAGAATTGCTTCTTTCTGAGGGTAAGATGTAGTGCTCTTGAATAATTTCTTTCGCTATAATACATAGTCTCTGTCTTTAAGACATTTGTGCCCTAAGCCCAATGTGGTCAATAATCATGAGTTCTGTCTTAGTGTTACATGGTTCAGGCTGAAATGTATACTGCCAATATGCATCATGTCTCCATCTCATTATTTTAACCATCCTGATATGCAAATGTGACTCAACGTAATGAGTAAAAGAAAGTTAATGCTTTTTTCCATCCTCCCCGTGGTTGGGTGGGCATTCGAAAGACATGCGTAAATGGACGTGCCTTTGTTGAAGGTTGGACGTCGAGCTGGCACCTCAGCGTTCATTAAAAATCTAATGCCAATCATTAGTGAATCGGAGTTCTGCTGTGGTGACCCCTAACTGGGAAAAGCCGAAATATAACCAGCAGTAGCAGGTACATAGTATGGTTCATAGGTTCTTAGTAAGTTTACTATCAAGGAGAACATGAAATAGGCTAGATTTTTTTTTGATGGCAAGCCCCTGCACCCCATACCCCCAAAATTGTATATACCAACTTCATACTCTCACCGTGGAGTAAAAAGGGAGAATCCCTGAAACATGCTATTGGATCACACAGTACAGCACATTTCAATGACATTCATTCTGATATTACATTTTAAAACAAAAGTCACTCATCCAGCAATGTGTCAATGACTTGTAACAATGCTGTAATCAACTATATTTACCCAAGAAAAATGGAGAGCAGAAACAAATGTATGCATGTACCAGAAAAGGATATGTGCTGAATAAGTCTTTGTAAATAAGTTTTCGTGTTTTTTGTTTGAAAGGTGATTCATTTGTGGTTAATAGGTAACATTTAACTTCACAGTAATTTGAGGATTTGAAGCTGTAGATGCAGAAATTCATTTTACCCCTGACTGTAAGCAAAATCTTGGAGAAGCCAGAAATGGTAATACAAAATTTTGTATATCATTTGATTACATCTGAGTTCTGAGAGTGAAAATAAAATACTGATGCTATGATAGGCCAAAAGTGTTAGCATAACCGTAATCTAAGAAAGATTTTACCATTTATTCTTCATGAGTATACAACGTACAACAGTCTGTTGATACTTATGTTACTAAATTAATGAACTGAACCAAAATTGGGAACTTAGTAATGATTCATTCAGTTCATTATGAGACAGAATTGTGTACGGTTTCAGAATTGATCACTCAAGGGGAGATTCCAAGAAAACCCAATTTAATGCTAATTGAAGTGTGTAATGCTTGCACAGAAAGTGAAATTACCTTATCTCAATTAAAAGTACTCACCAAAAAATAAATATATAGATGTCTGAAGAGTGGCTTATGACATGGAAAACCTGAAAATAAGAAATTAGAGTAAAATGACTTGTGATGTCCTTGGCAAGAATGAAAAATCAGCCAAATATGTCACAGAGAAAACCTGCAGTAAATGTGATTAAAGCACAGGAAAATTTCTAGTTTATAAAGGGATCTGTACAAGCTGTGGTAGATGTGTGCATAAAAACAAATGTACTCAATCTATATGTATGAGAACAAAGTAAAGAAAATGGATAATCATGGGCACTATCTGAGTTTTGAATATGCACAGTGAAAAAGATGAAGGGTACAAGATGAAAGTGAAAAATGTCATGACAGCCATAAAGTGAGTTGGAAAAATATGAAGAAAAAAATCTAAATTAATAATTAAAGTGAGAAATTTATGCTAGGCACATGAGAAATTGTAATGCAATGGCTTTTGAAACATTCAAAGTATGGGATCAGAAATATAGCAACTGGAATTTGTCATTCTGCAAACTGTTTACCTATTTTGCATCACATAAACACAAATGGACTTAAAAGTGCTTCTGTGGGAATATAAGAAAAAAGGAATATAAAATTCTAGTTATGATAAGATAACTGTCACTACAAACGTAATACCTATGTTGGTTCATTTAACTGCCAGGAGCATGACATGGTAACAATATTTTGCAACATGAATGCGAAGTTAAAGCGTTGACTAAAAAATTATTCAGTCCAAATATTTACTTAGAGTTTGAAAGCTTGTTTACAGGCTTGGACTGTTTTCCAACAGCTGTCCTATTTATCCAGATCTTACAGTACAGTTTGTCATATTACACATTTCAAGAAAAGCAACAGTAAATGTGTACATTGGAACCAAGAAAGACCTGGTCTGCATGTTGCAGATGTGTTTCAGAAAAATGTGGAGCCTACAGAATGGATTAACATCATGGTTAGTGTAATAAAGACAGATAAAATTTGTATAGCTCAACAAGACTTGAATAAATCCACAAAGGAGGAAGCATTAGTCACTCTCTGCATATCAAGTAGTAGTATAAATCATGTTTGATACAAACTATTTTTGTGCATGGTGCAAATCAGAATTTGACAAATAAAACCTGATGTGGAGAGCTCTAAGTTGCATGCATTTAATTTGCCTGTAGCAAGACGCAC
The DNA here is from genome assembly GCF_019279795.1 of Protopterus annectens. NCBI lineage: Eukaryota > Metazoa > Chordata > Ceratodontiformes > Protopteridae > Protopterus > Protopterus annectens. Next base: position 245,192,108 of record NC_056741.1, on the reverse strand, counting down.
ATTTCTAAAACTTCTGTTTGGTATTTTATCATCACTTGAAGTGTTTCAAAAAGCTGTTGGTCAGGTAATTAAAGGATTTGAACATGCTATTAATATAATTGTTGATATATTCATATGGGGCCAAAAAAGAACAACATGCTTTATGAATAAATGAGTTACTAAATGACTTATGAAATTACCTCACTCTGAATAAGGATGCAACATCAAAACTGCATAGCGGAGATACAACTTGTTTTATTATTAGAAGGCTTCAAACAAGATGATGAAACAGTAGGAGCAATAGTCCAAACCAATAATTCAAGTAAATTGCTGCAAGTACCTTGGAATTCTTATAGACTGTGATATTACATTCAAAAAATATACTGAGAACATAGTCAAAGAAGCTAATTGTAATTTGGGTGTTCACAAAATCAATCCTTTTGTACTCCAGAGACAAGAATTATGCCAGCTCTTAAATTATGTATCCAAAAAACTGATTTACTGTAAAATTATTTTAGGTAACCTGTCCAGCTACCTGACAGATAAACATACATGCACTTACAATAGAATTGTGAAATTCACCACTGATCTCCCCTCAAGGATATATGGTATAATGGATAATGTTTATTAGCAGATCTTTGTATGACCAACATGCCTTTTCATTCAAGTTGTTATATGAGAACAAATGTCCTCGCATATCTTAAACCTTCTGACCTGGTAAGGAAATAATAGGATACTTATAGGTTTGAGTCAAAAACTTCTACACATCCCAAAAAATTTCCTCAAAATGTTTGATAAGGCTCCAATTTCCAGTTTTCCATCCAGTAGGAATAAGGTTTCTTTACTTGTTAGAGCAAATAAATATTTATCAAAGTTTGAAAGAAACACTATTCTTTTTCAGACAAAGGAATGTCAAAGCTGCAACTCGTCAAATAAAACACCGTTGTGCATATCAAAACTTAATTTGCATCTTTGTTCATCATCGTTTTGAGCTACATTATCCCCTTATAAATAGTATTGATCTTGGTTATTTTGAGTCTACCCTTCAAGTGCTTAAGACTGTCTACATTCTTCTCATTGTAACACCACACTTGACAGCACCTCTGCCGGCGTCCATGTGGTCTATTTGTTCCATGGGGTGGTATGGCCCATTCATTCTTGGATGGAAAACCCTGTAGGCCCATCTGTTCCTCTGTGGTGTGAGTTGGATAGTAGAGAGTGGCCAATCTTCTGGTCCTGTGAAGAAGACTATCCCCTCCTCTGATGGAGCACCCCCCTCCCAATTAGTGGATCTCTAAGCTGTGCTGTGTACTATTGCCATGAGGAGCATGCCTCCATATGCTGAATCTCCCATTTTATGCATATGTACTATGGCAGCATGTGTTCTATATGTTTATGCTCCGTATCCACCTTCCTTTTCCCACAGTGGATGAGCTGGCAGTAGCCACTCACTTCTACCCTTCCATGACAGCTTTATCAGGCTCCTGAGCCACAAATTGAACTCACATTACCCTGTGTGTAGTTAGAGAATTATCCCTCTATGCAACTAGAAGTGACTAAACCTGTAAACTGTTGTACTTAATTTGTTTAACTTTAAACAGTATTAATTTCATGGAGAGACTGTACTTTTTATTCTTTCCATATCTTGGTTCATTATAATTAACCTCAGAGTAATAGTAAGAGTGCTTTTACTTTTTATATTTCATGCTTACAGCCTTCAAGATTACTTTCCATAGAAGATTTTATTTCTCATCTTTCTTTAATCAAAATTGTATCTTTGCACTTATGACTGCATTCTACAACCTGCCAGGTTTGCCTGCAGAACTTTAAAGCATCAAAGTTTTCTGTACAGGCTCAAAGGAGTCCTTCAGGGTTCCATTTTGGCTCCTCTTCTTTTTTCCATTTTCATTAATAAACTACCACTTGACTTTCTGCAACTCCCTGTCTTACTTTATGTTGATGTTGTTGTCTTATTTCACTCAAACATGACCTCTTCAGCCATACAGCAACAACTACAAGCTGACGTCTTTTCTCTTATCAAATGGCTTAATAACAAAATGCTAAATCTGAACACTTCCAAAACTAAAACAATGTTGTTTGGTACCTCTCTAAATAGCAGAACAATTCTCAGTCTCTTCTTACCTAGTGTTATTGCAGTGTCAGTGGTACAGCAGAAAGCACACTCACGTTTAGCGCAGAAGGCTGTGGGTTCTAGTCCCACATGAGGTAGAGAAATTGCTGATACTGCAGTGCAGCATAAGGGGGTGTTTCACTCTTGAGTCTGCCATCCACAAATGAGATATTAAACCAAGGCCCCATTTGCTTGAGTTGGTGGTAGCTCACATGGATGTAAATAATCACACGGTGCCTATTGAAAAGAGTAGGGATTCTTTATTTAAAAACATTATGTACAATACTATTTACAAACTTATATATTTATAGATTCATACAGTGTACAAATTTCAGTTCCTGTCTGTTACTGTTATACAATCTTAGATAACTTGCTTATCATTATTATGTTAAACCTCTGTCTTCATTATTTTATTTGAACCCCACTCCTTTTTCCACAACCACCATCTATTTTTTTCTAAAATTTACTGCTAGTCACTATTTATAATTAAACATTGTTTCATTTAGCCTTTCATTCCAAATGGTCTCCACAACATAAAATAATCTTTTGTCTATTTTACTAAAATATTCCTTATTTTATGACTATAATATCCACACATAATCATATCCATATTCATTTCATTTACCTCCTTTATATTTTCAAAAGAAATTTTCTTTTCACAATTATTTCCACAATTTTGCAACCATTATAGATAGTAAGAAAACATGTTCTGTAGTTTCTTCTTTGCCACAATATATACAAACCATTTCAATGTTTTTATACTGCATATTTCCCTTTACTGGTAATTTAATCACTAATCTCCATAAAAAATCTTGACATTCTATTTATTTATGCACAATACTTTTTGTACTTTTATAGCTTTAACTTTTTCATTCATTAGCTCAGCCCAAGGATTAACATAATAATGTTGTATCATGATATTTTAATACCACACTTTCCTCTCATTTTCTATTTCATCAATTTTTATTTTTCCATAAAATATTTTTTTTTAATAACATCTCATTTCTAAATCTAAATATACTTTTCATCTTTAGAATTTTTTAACATATACCAATGTCACTTATATTTGTACTGAAATAAATTTTCTGCTAACTTTTCATGTTTATCATTTATCTAAAACAAAACTTTATACAAATTCAAAGAAGCAGCATAAACAATTAGGGTTATTAATCCTTAACTACCTCCTTTCTTGTCCATGTATAAGATTCCTCTCTTCACTGGATTTCAATCTTGAACCCCATATAAAGAAAAGTTACTTGTAGTATTTCTTTTTCTTAGATTATTGGCAACATATAGACAGTAGCTAAATATACAATCTTTTCCAGTATAACTAAATTAATCAAATAAATCTTTTTTTATTTAAAAGTCGCTTGTATGCTTTCCAGAAACAACAAAACTCCTTTATTTCATCTAGTAACCTATTTCATTTTTCCTCACTTATATTTTTACCCAAAACCTTATTCCTAACACAGAGATTTCTTTCACCGAGAAAGATACCGCTCCTATCTTTACTATATCACTTTTTTTCTTTATTTAAAGTCATACCTATTATATTTAAACATTGATGTATATGTAATTAACATAATATCATCTGCATAATTGAACATGAGTGGAATTTTTATCCCTTCATTAGTAATATAAGTAGCACCTTTCATATGCAAGTTTACATCTCTGACTAATACATTGATAACTAATGCAAATAATATACTACTCACAGGGCATCCCTGATGCATGCCATTCTTTATATTTACTTATTTGCTTAACCATCCATTCACTAAAATGCTTAGTTTATTTTTATTATATGCATAACAACATAAATTCTTAATTTTCTTACTAATGCTATACACTTCCATAACTGCCCACAAAAGATCATGCTGTATTGTATCAAACGCTTTATTTAAACTTCCTATCATGATCCTGGTTTCATCAGTCCTGTATATAATGTCATCCACCTTTTCTCTTACTATGAATAATAATTTCAAACATCCTTTCCCTTTAAATTATATATGATATCTTCTATAATACCTTTCATTTTACTTTCCATTCTCTTCTGAATTACTTTTATAAAAATCTTATAATCTGTATTAGTCAATACTATAGGTCTCCAGTATTCAGTTTTATTTTTATCTTCTTTTTCCATACAAATGTAAGTATAGCACTACACAAATCTTTATACATAAAACTTGTATTTAATCATTCATACATAACTTTTAAGAAGAATTTTTTTTCTGCCAGTCCATAAAACTCTTATAAAATTAGTATCCTACTCCATCTTATCCTGAAACTAAATGTAAATTAACTTGTCTAAGTACCTTATCTAATTCATATAAGGAAATCTAGTTTTCCAATTACTTATTTTCTTGTTCTCTCACATTTTTAACATGACATTCTTGTTAAAGTATAAAGTTGTCTATCTTGAAACACTTTCTTTACATATTTTTTAGGATATTCATAATTTGTTCCTGAGATCTTCTTACCTTACATTTCCTCCGTCATCTTTCATTTCTGTAATTATATTAGTATTCTATGCTAGTCAAATACATTGATAACTCATTTTTACCTTGTAAATAATATCTTTGCTTAAATAATAATCCTTTAATTTCCTTTTGATTCTTTTCATAAATTCTCCATTTTGTCACATAATATATTGCATAGTTCCTTTCCAAATCCTTTAAAGCATGAATCCTTTAAAGCATCCATACACATTGTTTTATAATTTATTTTTTTCTGCTTTTCTTTGATCTGACTGCCATTCTAAAAAAACATTTGTTATATTTTTCTTTTGAAGCTAGCCACTACTCAGACCAGTTTTTATAAACACTATAGTGGAAATGCAATCTTTTCATAAACACATACTTTCTCATTTATTCTTTTTATTCCTTTTTCCTAATCTGATACACTCCTTGTTTTCTTGTATTTCTGTCCATATGGCTGAGTGATCCAAAATCACCTGTTACAAGTGTCTCTCTCAGCTATATATATAAACCTTGTGATATAAATAAAATAATCTATTTCCATCTTATAAATACCTCAATTATAAGACCACAAATTATTATTCCAAATCTTTAAATTGCCACATTTTATAACTTCAAGAATTTTCTTAACATGTCCTATCTTCTTTTTTCCACTCACAGAACAAATGAAATCTCCCATTAACATTATATTTATATTAATGACTACATAATCCAACATTTTATGAATTGTTCCCTTTCTTTACTTGTAACATATACAATGCACACACACACACACACACACACACACACACACACACACACACACACACACACACACACACACACACACACACACACACACACATACATGTGTGTGTGTATGTATGTATATATATATATATATATATATATATATATATATGTGTAATGTTCAAAAAATTATTGGTGATGTTAGGCGCTTTTGTGTGTGTGTGTGTGTGTGTGTGTGATATATGCTAGTCGAGCATGTGTTCAGATCCCATATATAGCTATATATATATATATATATATATATATATATATATATATATATATATATATATATAATTATGCTATCTGAGGACTATAATAGTTAATCTTTCCATCATTGCCAAAGTTATGTTCAATATTTTTATCGACTTTCTACCAAGTTCAACTATGCCTGAATATAGTTCCTTTCCTAGGTGCCATATTGTATCTTATCCTCCAAAGTTTCTTTGTTTATGATCTCTCTTCTTGTGTCAAAAATCTTAAATTTTCCAATATTATTATATAAACATCATACTTACTACAATAATTTAGGATGCCTATTCTTCTACTTATATTTTGATACTATTTGCATTTATTGGAAGCACTCTGAAATTGTCATTATGTTTAAATTATAACTTACCAGAAGGTATGTAAATTTGAAGTATTTATCTCGTTTGCATTAGCCATTTCCTTTCTTTTTCTCTTTTAAACTTATCCCTTAAACTTTCTTTTTCTGTCTCTTACTCTTTTGGCAATATAATTCTTTTTACCTTTCACAGTTTTCCAATTTATACCTTATTTCAGAACCTTCTTCTATGTTATCTCCTGTATTATTTTTTCGTTATCCTTATCTTTATTTTTACCCTGATCTTGCTTCCATACTTACTCCTTATCTTTTATTGAGACTATTTCTTCTCTTTGTATACTGTCCTCACTTTTGTTTTCTTCTTCTTCATCCTTTTTCTGTAGATTACAATTCACCCATAAGTACCCAATTGTGTTATATTTATCACATTTCATTTCACACTTTTTTACATCAAAACCTGTTTCTCCATAAATATAACATTTCCTGTTATCATGGTTACTTATCAAATGATCATCTTTTCCACAGGAAAAAAAAAATTTTTTTAGTTGTCCCCAGTATTTTATAACACCACTCCTATCTTCCACATTTATTATACTAGGAATATAAACAATTATTTATTTCTCTACTTTCAGTACAAAATGACAGTCCCATCCTCAGTCCATAATCCTCTGTTACCATAGACTTTGCTACTGTCCATAACTTCTTTGCAAAGTTTGCTTAAATGTCTCTCTAAAGTCTCTTTTTCCACTTCAGTTCAAAATTGAACATGTATTTTTTTTTTTGTTTGTCTGTGAAATGCTTTAACCACATGAGAATTCCATGGATTACAGTTTTTCTTCTTATACTCCAGCAAAACACTTTTCAGAACAGAACCAGTCTCAGAAATAATGCCACAAAATGTCTTTTTATGAATAAGAATAAACGCTCTTACCTCCCAAGCTTTCACTCCTAATAGGACCATTAACCCATCCCAATGTCATACCTTTCCATTTCTTTTTCTTCTTTGTTTTGAATTCTCACCATAAATGTCCTTTGATCGTTGACCTTTCCCTTCCTCTGTTTGTCTCTCATCACTTTCCCCTGCAGTTTTTTTAAGTCTTGACATATGATTTCTTTGACTGGCAATCTTCTTTCAAAATAGCTTCAGATTCTTTCCATTTAATTTTGTCCATAATTTCACCCCATGAAACATCTTTTCCATACTCTAGCTCACTCTGCAAAAACAATCACCCAAAATCCAGCAACCCCGACTGGAGGGTTGTAATAACACATCCACCATTGTTTTGAACATTTGCTTGTGATGAAACAATTTCTGCTGAAACAGCTCCTCAGAATCTTGTAGAGCTTCATACACTGCACTGGCGTTCACCTCTGTGCTATCCGCCATCTTGGATCTCCTTGTTCTCCCAGCCATCACTGCACTTGGAACAGAACACGCACTCTCCTAACAAGTAGGGGAAGTTCCCTGATGCCCTCGCCAAATTTCCCCTAGTAATATAAATACCACCTCTGGTCTTCCCTAAAAAGAAGCACCTAACCTGATGGGACTAAATTGGTCAACAAAGGATAAATAAATAAATTAATTAATTATCCATAACCATCTTGACAACCCCCATGATCATGTCATCTCCTTCAAATACCTTATGTGGCTTCATCCTCTACTGAACTTTCACCTTCACCTTGAACAAATATGAAAGAAAAATAAATTCCCTCCTATTTAGGTCCTATAAAATTTCTCCCTGTCACCCCTGACCAACCAGGAATGCCATAGGTAAAGGCATTCTATGAACACAATGTGGATGTAGCCTTCCCACTGGTTGCATTAGCATCCAAGGAAAACTCTTCCAGCATCCAAAGTATAAGTAGCTCTAGCTGCCATTTCAATACTGTCTTCCCTAGAAATGAGCACCATTGTAACAAGCCAGTTGGCTACCTGTCCAGCAATGTGCCAACCTGCTACTTAGATCCCAACTTTAAAGGCTACTCAAATAACACTCCTGTCTTTCCCTTGTCACCAACCTATTCAGATGAACCACTCATTTATATTCTAAGGTGTCTTAATCAGTATTGTCCATGTCTTCAATGTCCCAGAACTAAACATTACAGTAACCATACCACCTTCTCCATCATAGGCCCCAAACTCTGAGAATCTCTCTCTACTAGTCTTAAAGACTTCACTTCATACCTCACATTTCATGCTTATCTTAAAAGTCATTTCAAGTCTGAGTCAGTTTGCAAATGCTTTCCCTCTGGACATATCATCTAATCCCCCATTCTCCCCTTCACCAGTAAGACACTTTTGTTTTCCTTGCATCATTTCCATTTACTAGTATATAACATTGTAATATTGCATTTAGTTTACTTCAGTGTGCCCTTATAATATTTTTGCTATCTTCTGCACTTTGTGATCTATTCCTTCAGTATTTCATTCCCTTCTTCTTCTTCCCTCCCTACTGTAATCATCCCTTTCTATTGTCCCTTATAGTGTGTACTTTGTTACAGATTCATTGCTGTCTTCTCACAACATTTTGTTTGTTGGTATTCAAAGACTGAAATGGGTCCATTTGGATCAATGCTCTAATTTGGTTACCAGGCTGAATAATATGATTATATTTATTGTTTTATTTATTTAACTAAACTTTGAACATGTGCAACTAAATTTCATTATTAGTGTCCTTAGTTATATTCTACTCTTTATGCCTCTGACTGACTTCAAATATAATTGATACTACTCCATTTCTTCTCTCATTATTACATAATTAAAACTACCTAATAAAACAAATCTTCACCTACTTCTTTTCCTTAACTCCACCTCTGCATCCCTCCACTTCATACTACATAATACACTTCACTTTGTTTTGTTTCTCCATGCATCATGTCTCTTTCTGCTGCTACTAACATCCTAACATACTATCACTGTATACTTTCACCTCTATACACCTCTCCTAGTGCAGTTTACTCAGCACACTATGGAATCAGGAATAGCTCTACCAATATATCACCCTGCCTTTTCAATCTTTCACCTTGTTTTTATTTTAATGGACAACTAAGAGATACAGTACTTATTTTCTGCTTCCTGATGCTTTTTCCTCCTACCTGTCAATCCCACCTCTGAAAATAATGATCCAGGCATGGGGAAGCATTTATTTTCATGTTTTGATCATTTCCTGTCTTACTTCCAATGGTAGAGCTAGCCATCTTTCCTAAAGGTTTATTCTTGTGCTCTTGCAGCTATCACCAAACCTTATGACAAGTTGCCCATCACATTAAATAGTACAAAGTGAAATATGCCCTCCTTGGCTCTTGTCACCCTGGAAATGCCTTTCTTTTAATTATGCACACCTTCCAGTATGTATTCCCACCCCTAAGCTTATCCTTTTATAAATATGCCGTCGTACAGGAGAAGGAACTTTTTTTTAAGTTCTAAGTTCAGAGACGGCGTTATTTTTTCAATGGAGGATTCATCAATTAGCAGCATTTCAAAGATATTTCAGTTGAAACACTTATTTTTCAATTCCAGTAACTGCTCCCTTTTTTGTTTAAAATGGCTATTCATGGCTTATTCAAGAATGTGAAAGTCTGCTTTATGATCCTGCTGACTATTAAAACGATTGATTTTTTTTCCAACAAACATCTTTATTAAATTTTCACATATGACATAGGCAATCTTACATTTATATAAATGAAAAACAAACAAAATGACACCACTTTAGTTGCAAACATTATACATCATAGACACCATTGAAACAACTGTAGTTGCAAACATTATACATAACTTATAATCTATCCAGTCATTGTCAGTTAAGCATTACATAGCTCATTCAAATCCTATCTCTTAAACCTTGTTCCTTCACTGCATATATTGTTCCCACAATTCCCATTTGTCTGTGTAGTTTGCTTCTTCCCTTTTCTAAAGATCCCAATTCCAGTTGTGTTATCTCTGTTACTATATTCACTACTTCTACTAACGTTGGTTTAGACTTTGATTTCCATTTTCTATTAATTGCTTTTTTGGCAGCCACCATAATTAGACTCAGCAAGGCTTTACTATGTCTAGGCAATTCTGATTCTGTATCATAACTCAAAAAAATCATCTCCCCAGTCAGTCTAATCTGCTCATCCAGCATCTCCGACAGAGTGGACTGCAGGGAATACCTAAAGTCTGCCAGCTCATTTCAGTCCCAAAACATATGTTCCCAGCCACCTCTTTCTTGCCTGCCACACCTCCAACATTTGCTATCCACCTGAGGAAAAATTCTTTTGAGTCTACTTGGGATATAAAAATACCTATGTAAACACTTCCAGGCAAAGATCCTAAGTCTTCTAGACTGTATTGCATATTTTGAGCTATACATATTTCCACCCATTGTCTATTTGTGAATTGCTTATCCAGTCTCTCTTCCCACCTTTCTAAGCTCTTCTGACTGATTCTTATAATTGACATGTAGTATTTTATATGCTTTACTAATTGTTCCTTTTTTTAACAGCAGCTTCTGTTCTAAATTCTATAAAAAGTCTACCAGTGCTTGTCTTTCATTCAGGAGCCCCATATTTCTTTCTCTTTGCCTATACTATGATATCAAATCTTAGTATCCATATCCATATAACAAAGCTTCCAGTTTCACAGTTTTTGTATTATCTTCTGTTTAGTCTCTTCCCACATTTATTTATTGCTATTGCCTTTGTTTTAGCTTCATAAATAGTACAAAGTGAAACACGCCCTTCTTGGATCTGTTACCCTGGAAATGCCTTTCTTTTAATTATGCACACCTTCCAGTATGTATTCCCACCCTAAGCTTATCCTCTTATAAATATGCCGTCGTCCAGGAGAAGGAACTTCTTTTTAAGTTCTAAGTTCAGAGATAGCGTTATTTTTTTCAATGAAGGATTCATCAATTAGCAGCATTTGCAAGGATATTTCAATTGAAACACTTATTTTTCAATTCCAGTAACTGCTCCCTTTTTTGTTTAAATGGCCATTCATGGCTTATTCAAGAATGTGAAAGTCTGCTTTATGATCCTGCTGACTTTTAAAATGATTGATTTTTTTTCCAACAAACATCTTTATTAAATTTTCACATATGACATAGGCAATCTTACATTTATATAAATGAAAAACAAACAAAATGACACCACTTTAGTTGCAAACATTATACATCACAGACACCATTGAAACAACTGTAGTTGCAAACATTACACATAACTTATAATCTATCCAGTCATTGTCAGTTAAGCATTACATAGCTCATTCAAATTCTACCTCTTAAACCTTGTTCCTTCACTGCATATATTGTTCCCACAATTCCCATTTGTCTGTGTAGTTTGCTTCTTCCCTTTTCTAAAGATCCCAATTCCAGTTGTTTTATCTCTGTTACTATATTCACTACTTCTACTAAAGTTGGTCTAGACTTTGATTTCCATTTTCTATTAATTGTTTTTTTGGCAGCCACTATAATTAGACTCAGCAAGGCTTTACTATGTCTAGGCAATTCTGACTCTGTATCATAACTCAAAAAAATCATCTCCCCAGTCAATCTAATCTGCTCATGCAGCATCTCTGACAGAGTGGACTGCAGGGAATACCTAAAGTCTGCCAGCTCATTTCAGTCCCAAAACATATGTTCCCAGCCACCTCTTTCTTGCCTGCCACACCTCCAACATTTGCTATCCACCTGAGGAAAAATTCTTTTGAGTCTACTTGGGATATAAAAATACCTATGTAAACACTTCCAGGCAAAGATCCTAAGTCTTCTAGACTGTATTGCATATTTTGAGCTATACATATTTCCACCCATTGTCTCTTTGTGAATTGCATATCCAGTCTATCTTCCCAATCCTTTCTAAGCTCTTCTGACTGATTCTTATAATTGACATGCAGTATTTTATATGCTTTACTAATTGTTCCTTTTTTAACAGCAGCTTCTGTTCTAAATTCTATAAAAAGTCTACCAGCGTTGGTCTTTCATTCAGGAGCCCCATATTTCTTTCTCTTTGCCTATACTATGATATCAATCCTTGATAGGGAAGGCAGTCTGTAAACTGCAATCCAAATAAATTCTTGGCCTCTTCCCATTCTATTACCTTTCCCTTTCTAGTTATTTGCTCAAAATACCTTGGTTCATTTGCCAGTTTTCTCCAATAAATTCCATCCCCCTCTTGCCTATTATCTGTATCCCTGACCACAGTCATCCCGATCAGCAAAATCTCTTTTCTCCATTCTTGTGCTGGTTTAGTTCTTAGAATATTCCCTGCTAATTTATGAATATAATACTCTGTACGATTTTTGTTGTTCTCCTTAAGACTGCATCCAAAATCCCAATCTCTCCTTATTTATTGAGCTTCCTCCCTGTATCATCATAATTCCTTTCTACTTTGAATTATAATTTTCTGTTTGTGCTGTCTATAAGAGCCTTAAGTGTGTTGCTCTAAAATACCCCCTCAAATTGTGTAATACTAGTCTGCCTTGTTCTGTTGGAAGAATCAGCTTATCCCAATTGACCCTTGCTGTTTTCCCTTCCCAGATAAAATCCTTCATCTCTTTTTAATTGCTATCCACAGCTTCTCCTCTGGTTGATAAAAATATGTCTGACCTATGTATAAGACTAAAGGGACTAAAAACATTTTAACGGCTTGTATCTTAGTATCCATATCCATATAACAAAGCTTCCAGTTTCACAGTTTTTTGTATTATCTTCTGTTTAGTCTCTTCCCACATTTTATCATGTCACCATAAATATGGATATTGTTGAACCAATTCATGTATGGGTGCATAATTTATTGCTATTGCCTTTGTTTTAGCTTCATTCCTTTTGCATCCTGAGAAGATCTGAAACTGTCTTAAAATGTTCCACAACACTGTAATGTCCCTTTTTGGTTTTGTCATGTATAAAATAATATCATCTGCAATTAGAGTCAGCTTTTCCTGACTACCATACTAATTATATCCTTGAATTTCTGAGTTCCTTATTTTCTTTGCCAATGGTTCTAAATATAATGCAAACAACAAAGTGGAAAGGGGACAACCTGGCTTGGTTCCTCTACTCAAGCAAAAGTTATCAGATAGGACCCCATGCACTTTAATTTTTGCCTTTGATCCCCCATATATACTTCTAATCAACCTTATAATTGTATCAAGGAAAGCAAATGCTTCCATTGCCCTGCTCACAAAGTCCCAGCTTACTCTGTCAAATGTTTTTTCTGCATCAAGACCCACTAATAAAAGTGGTATTTTCTTACATTCTGCTTCCTTCCGGATGATCAGTGTTCTGTTAATATTGTCAAATGTTTGCCTCCCCTCCACAAAACTACACTGATCCATATCTATCAATCCTGGTATCACTTGCCATTCTTTTAGCCATTATAGACATAAACACTTTATAATCATGGTTTAGTATTGAAATGGGCCTGTATGAAGTTGGATACAATGGCTCTTTACCTTCTTTAGGTGTTAGCATTACCATCGTCTTCTTCCAGGATGCTGGTACTTTTCCTCCTCTTAAAATATCGTTAGCCAAAACCTTCCAGATCTTTATTGTTTTTTTTCCCCCACCTAACTTCCAAACTTCCACAGGAATACCATCTATTCCTGGGGACCTTCCTGTAGATTGGTTATACATAGCCATTTTTATCTCATCTCTTCCTATCCTAACTGTTAGTAATTGAGCCTCATCTACCTCTAACCTTGGCATATTTAATTCTTCCATAAATATTTCCATTTGTATCTTTTCTTGATTTCTATATTTCTCTGCTTTATACAAACTTTAATAAAATTTCTGAAATACTTCTAATACTTCTACAGGATCTCTTGTTACCTTCCTTGTTATAGGCTCTCTATAGGTTCATAGGTAAGTACTAGGCTATCTGCCCCAGGGCATCTATAAGCCTAGCCAGAATGTGTTGGCTTTCGCCGCCCCCTTAGATTAGTTCCCTGTGCATGGGTCCAGCAGAGCCATTAGTTCCCTATGCCTCTGTACAGCAGAGCCACTGCAGTGATCCCCAGGATAAATTTTCTGTTTCCCATCCACTTGTCAAGGTTTCTCTTGAAGAGTGTTAGTGAGGGGCTCCATCTAATGTAGATTGTAATCCTGTTCCAAAGCATGGGGAGTCTCTGGGACAGGAATCTATCCCTCCAGCATGTCCTATTTATCATTGTGGTGAGGTTTAGATCCCTAGAGCGTGTGGCTCTTGGGGATTTGTTTTTTTTAGGTGGAGCATGTACATCAATTCTGGGTTGGACATGGCCTTGTATGTCAGGCAGAGATCACCTCTGAGTAAGCGGTATGCAACTGAGTACAGCTGGAGTTTCTTCAGTCGGGCTGCATAGGGAATCTGTTTGAGGCCAGTAATCCTCCTGGTGAGGTACTTCTGTGGTCTTTCCAGCTGTTGCAGGTATCTTGTAAGGTACATCCCAAATGGGGCGTTGTACTCTATGATGCGTCTGATGAGTGATGAGCAGAGGGGCACAATAACCTCTTTTGTTCTAGATGCGAACCCTTTTGTGATTAGGTGGGCCACATAGAAGGATTTTCTAACCACCTTGGCAATATGATTATCAAAGGAGAGATTACTATCTACTTGGGTCCCCAGATCCCTTATTACATTTTCTGTATTTAGGGGACTACCACGTATGTGGTAGTTGGTGGGTACTTTGTTTATTTCAAAGGGGATGACCATGCACCTTTGGCATTTAGCTTGAGTCCATGATTTTGACACCAGGTGTCTGTCTCAATAAGACCCTTCTGGAGGATGTCTGTATCAGCTGGAGAGTCAGTTATGGCCCCCAGTTTGCAGTCATCTGTGAACTTAGTCAGCCATAGTCCTCCTGTGCTTGTCTGTACCTTTGAGAAGTATATACAGAACAGGAGGGGGTCCCAGGACTGAGCCCTGGGGGACGCCATTTGTAACTGGTTTAGAGTTGGACATAGAGCCTGCAACTCTCACCATGTGGGTTCTATCCGTGAGTCAACTGGCGACCCATCTCGTGACGTAGGGGTTTATGTTCAGGCTGGTGAGCTTGTCTATAATACCAGAATGGGGAATGGTGTTGAAAGCCTTTGCGAGGTCTAGGTAGGCTGTGTGGACCTCCTTTCCCTCGTCTAAAGACTTGGTAACTGTCTCAAAGAAGTCCACCAGGTTTAGGAGGCATGTTCTGCCCTTAACAAAGCCAAACTGGGTAGGGTCCAGTGTTTGGAGGTTCCCAATGCCAATGTTAATGAGTTCCATGATGATGCACTCCATAGCCTTGCAGACTAGGCTAGTCAGGTTTATAGGGTGATAGTTCCCGGGGTCCGTTGTGGCTCCACCTTTGTGGAGCGGGATAATTGTTGCTATGTGCCACTCTATTGATACGTAGCCTGTAGAGAGGCTGAGTTTGAACAGTGTGTTTAGGTGAGGGGTTAGTTCATTTTGGAGCTCATGTAAGACACAGCCTGGGACACCGTCTGGTCCCATTGAAGCTGTATTTTTGGCTTTGGATTTGGATAGGGCTGTTTTAACCTGTGTGTCAGTGATTGCTGGGGAGCTACATTCTTCTGGTATGGTTATGGGCCCTTTAGGGGGTGAGAGGAGGGTGAGGTTTGCACTAAACCTGTCTGACAGAATGTTGGCAATATCAGTCGATTCAGTGTATTTTGTGCCATTCTGCACTAACTCAGAGCAGATCTGAGAGTTTCCACTTAGGTTCTTGACATAGCTAAAGAACGCTTTGTGGTTATCTTTGGAGTCCTTGGCAATTTTTCTTTCGAAGCTAGCCTTGGATGTTTTTAAGAGGGATTGTAGTTTCTTTCTGATACAAATCAGGGATGTCTTTCCTTCTTGGGATTTTACTCTTTTCTGTACTAGTTTCCTCCTTTTATTGTATAGCTTGTTTATGGCAGGGTCCACCAGACTGGTTTCCTTTTCTTGGAGGAGTGAGTCTTGGTTTTGCTTGGGATAACACGATCCATGCATTCTTGCATGTGCTCATAGAGTGCCTTTGTAAGGGATTCAGCAGCTTGGACAGCATTGTCCTTTAGCATGGGAGCTGTGAACCTTTCCACCTCAGTCTTAAGTAACATGAAGTTTGCTTTTGAAAAGTTTTTCACGGTGGTTTCCTTGATTGGGGGTGGGGGCAGAAAGTGGATATCCAGAGTGATTAGTTTATGGTTAGATCTAACCAGTGAGGGGTTGACCTCCGGTGTGGAACACTGGTTGCCCATGTTGGTGATGACCAGGTCCAATATGTTGTCACCTCTGGTGGGGGTGGTGACCAGTTGATCCAGGGCATTTGAGTTTTTAAATTCTAGGAAGTGTTGGGCAAGGGAGTTAGTACTTGAGTAGTTGAAATCATCCAATATTAGGGCATTTGGAAGGACCTTCATATTTTCCAGTGTCCCCAGAAATGTGGAATGGGGGTCCTGTGTCATGATGGGTGATCTGTAGCAAGCTACAATTTGGATTGCAGTTTTGCCCATTGTTAGCTGCACATTTATGATCTCTGAGGCATTGTGCTGTGCCACTAACCTGAAGGTGTGTGTATCCTTGATGAATATGGATACACCCCCACCTTTTGTGTTTCAGTCCGGGTTCTGTGGCCAAAAAGTATGGTATGAGTTATAGCCTGGTAGTGCTGGGGTGCTCTCTGGTGCCTTAAACCAGGTTTCTGTTACTGCACAGATATTGATGTTCTCCATACTGAGGAGTGCCTCGAGTGCATGCATTTTGAGGTTTAGACTTCTGGCGTTGAGTAGCATTACCCAGCTTGGTGACAGCCCTTTCCAGTCTCTGTTGCGTGAGTTGTTGTGATTAAAGTTTTTGTGCTCTAGAATTATTATCAAAAAACAGTTGTTTAACAGCAATCTTTCTAAACTTGTGCATATTATCAAGGTAATCCAATATTTTCTGTTTAGCATTCTGCAGTTGCTCCTTTTCTTGTTTTGTGTGATTCCCCCTATTTTGCAATACTTTAACATTTGTCAAGCCCTCTAAATAATTCCTGTTACTTCTTAACCATATCTCCCTTTCTTTTATTTTCACCTAGATTTAAACTCTGCTTTAATTTTATCCCACTCCCTAGCTATGTTTTCAGAAGAGAATTCTATCTTCTCTAGTAGCTCCTGAATTAATTCCAAAACCCATTCCTTAAATTTCTCTCTTTTCAACCAATAGGTGGGAAAGCACCAGTGTCTCATTTCCATGTCATTACCTTGCATTTTTATTTTAGTTATTAAGGATCAAATGGTGGAAATTGAAAAAGGGTAATTGTGAGGTGGAGTTCAGGGATGTGTTAAGACAGGCATTGGGTGGCAGTGAAGAGTTACCAAATAGCTGAGTAACTACAGCAGAACTAGTAAGGGAGACGGCTATAAAGGTGCTTGGTATCACATCTGGACAGAGGAAGGACGGCAAGCAGACATGGTGGTGGAATGAGGAAGTACTGGAGAGTATACAGACAAAGAGGTTGGCAAAGAAGAAGTGGGATTGTCAGAGAGATGAAGAAAGTAGACAGGAGTATAAGGAGATGAGGTGCATGGCAAAGAGAGAGATGACGAAGGCTAAGGATAAGGCATATGAAGAGTTGTATGAAAGGTTGGACACTAAGGAGGGAGAAAAGGACCTGTAGCAATTGGCTAGACAGAGGGACCGAGCTAGGAAAGATGTGCAGCAGGTAAAGGTGATAAAGGATAATGAGGGAAACATACCCACAAGCGAGGAGAGTGTGTTGAGGAGATGGAAAGAGTACTTTGAGGGGTTGATGAATGAAGAGAATGAGAGGGAGAGAAGATTGGATGATGTAGGGATAGTGAATCATGAAGTACAATGGATTAGCAAGGAGGAAGTAAGGATAGCTATGAAGAGAATGAAGAATGGAAAGGCTGTTGGCCCAAATGACATACCTGTGGAAGCATGGAGGTGTTTAGGTGAAATGCAGTGGAGTTTTTAACCAGATTGTTTAATGAAATTTTGGTGAGAGGGTGCCTAAGGAATGGAGAAAAAGTGTTTTGGTAACGATTTTTAAGAATAAGGGTGATGTGCAGAGCTGTAGTAACTACAGAGGGATTAAACTGATCAGTCACAGCATGAAGTTATGGGAAAGAGTAGTGGAAGCTAGGTTGAGAAGGGATGTGATGATTAGTGATAAGCAGTATGGTTTCATGCCAGGAAAGAGCACTACTGATGCAATGTTTGCTCTGAGAGTGTTGATGGAGAAGTACAGAGAATGTCAGAAGGAGTTGCATTGTGTTTTTGTAGACTTAGAGAAAGCATATGACAGGGTGCCTAGAGAGGAGTTGTGGTATTGTATGAGGAAGTCAA
The DNA here is from genome assembly GCF_019279795.1 of Protopterus annectens. Lineage (NCBI taxonomy): Eukaryota > Metazoa > Chordata > Ceratodontiformes > Protopteridae > Protopterus > Protopterus annectens. The sequence continues at coordinate 245,173,900 of NC_056741.1, read as the reverse complement.
GAGTGTCAGAGAAGTATGTAAGAGTGGTATAGGATATGTACAAGGGTAGTGTGACAGTGGTGAGGTCTGCGGTGGGAGTGATGGATGCGTTTAAGGTGGAGGTGGGGTTACATCAAGGATCAGCTCTGAGCCCTTTCTTATTTGCAATGGTGATGGACAGGTTGACAGATGAGATCAGACAGGAGTCCCCGTGGACTATGATGTTTGCAGATGACATTGTGATCTGTAGTGAGAGTAGGGAACAGGTGGAGGAGACCCTGGAGAGATGGAGATATGCTCTACAGAGAAGAGGAATGAAGGTCAGCAGGACTAAGACAGAATATATGTGTGTGAATGAGAGGGAGGATAGAGGAATGGTGAGGATGCAAGGAGTAGAGGAGGCGAAGGTGGATGAGTTTAAATACTTGGGGTCAATAGTTCAGAGTAACGGTGAGTGTGGAAGAGAGAGGTGAAGAAGAGAGTACAGGCAGGATGGAGTGGGTGGAGAAGAGTGTCAGGAGTGATTTGTGACAGACGAGTACCTGTAAGAGTGAAAGGGAAGGTCTACAAGAGGGTAGTGAGACCAGCTATGTTATATGGGTTGGAGAAAGTGGCATTGACAAAAAGGCAGGGGTTTGAGCTGGATGTGGCAGAGTTAAAGATGTTAAAATTTGTGCTGGGTGTGACGAGCATGGACAGGATTAGGAATAAGTATATTAGACGGTCAGCCCAGGTTGGAAGGTTTGGAGACAAAGCCAGAGAGGCAAGATTACGTTGGTTTGGACATGTGCTGAGGAGGGATGCTGAGTATATTGGGAAAAAGATGCTAAGGATGAAGCTACCAGGTAACAGGAAAAGAGGAAGGCCTAAGATAAGATTTATGGATGTGGTGAGAGAGGACATGCAGGTGGTTGGTGTGACAGAGCAAGATGCAGAGGACAGGAAGAAATGGAAGCAGGTGATCCACTGTGGCGACCCCTAACGGGAACAGCCAAAAGAAGATGATGATGATTAGCGCATCTGAAATATTTACTGGGTGCATTTCAAGACCTTCAATTATATGCACATGTTCTTGTGAGGTATAAAATCTATCTAGCCTAGCCCAGTTTTGTAACTTGGCGAATAATATGTAAATTCATTCCGAACTTGTATTATTGAATTCACATCTTCCATGCCAAACATTTTCATAAATGTCTTCAAAAATCTATCCTCCTTTGTTATATTTTCCCTTCTAGGCCCCCCAGACACATCTTCACTGTTGCAAACCAAATTCCAGTCTCCCCCTATAAGTAATATTCCTTGCTGAATGCTGATTATTTCTTCCAGAATTTTCTTAAGCTCGATTAAAGCAGTTTTAGGTGGGCTGTAAATGCATGCCAGTGTAATCCTCTTCCCTAGCCAGTAGCCCCTTAGTACTATGTATCTTCCATTATTATCTTTTTTTCCCACCTCTATCACTATTGAAGCTCCTCTTGCAAATAATATAAGCAGTCCTCTTTTTCTGTGCCCCAGATATTCTGGGAACAACCATCCTGAAAACCTTTCTTTCTCAAATTCACATGTTCATTTCTTTCCAGGTGTGTCTCCTGTAGCATAGCTATTTGCACTCTACATTTTTTAATATACTTCACTACTCTTTCTTTTTTATATTTATCTGTAAGACCATTCAGATTGAAAGACATTACAGAAAACATCATTTTCTTATATAATTATTATTACCACCTTTTATGTATAACTGCTTTTTTGTCAAATGCCTAGTTCCAACTTTTATGTTACATGCATGTACAGTTCAGCAGGTTGGTCTTTATACAGTTGTTTCTTGTCATAGCAATTTGCGCCTATGCCACATCTTATATAACTTTTTTTTTAAAATCCCTCAAACAGAACAAAGAACTCCCTCCAAAAAACCCTAAAACATATTCACTTAATAATAACACACAAAAACTATGTACATTTTTTGTTGGACAAACTTTTGTATTTCCTCCTTAGAATGCACCTCATCAAAAAAAGATTTTGTCCCTCCAGGGAAGAATACCTTGAAGACATCTGGATACAACAGTTTGAATCGCACACTTGTGTCTCAAAATTCTCTGAATAGTGGAATGAATTTACTTCTCTTTTGCCTGGTGTGCAATGAGCAATCATTCTCCACAAGCAATCTACTGTTTCCTACTTTTAGTATTTTTCCTTCTGCCACATTTTTATCAGAATCAACTCCTTCTGCTGGTAGGATTGCATCCTTACCATTAAAGGTCTACATTGCTTTCTTATAGCTGAGTTTAAAGCATACACTCAATGTGCCCTTTCAACTAATAACTCTTGCTGTGGAATACTAGTCCAGTTGCTTATTTGTGCTTTCATAAAATGAATGCAGTCTGTTCCTTCCTGCTTCTCTGGTATAGCTGAAAATCTCAGGTTTTCCCTACATGCCCTGTCCTCTAATTCTTTTATTTTTTGAAACATCTCTTCCTGAGCAGTCTCATAGTCAGCCAGCCTTTTCTTCATTTTAACCTCTGATTTTTGCAGATTTATCATCTCATCTGAATATCTGTCCTTCTTCCATTTTTTCCAGCCTCTATCAGTGTGGTGTTTATTTTAACCAGGTCTGTATGCAGTTGTCTTATATCTTCCTGTAGATTATCGGAAGTCAGGTCTGAAGGTTGCATTGCTTTTTGCTGAACAGCTGCAGAACCTAACCAGCCAATGTTTCTTCCTCACGTTTTGTAGCTTATTTTTTTCCAGGTCTTCTGTATTTCTTTATTCCTAACATCCAGGCAGTGCACTTACTTGCCAGTTACTGAAATTTATGAATAAACACAAGTCTACTGGCCTTCTTTGCTGACTTTCTTGTTTTCACACTGGAAGAGCTAGAAACAAGCTATTACTCAGTGTGCAGTCATCTTGGAAGTCCACCAACATGATTGCTGTTTATGCCTGCAGTAAATATACTTGACAAGCAAAGAGCGTGGTAGTTCTGTATGGGGGTTGCACATGCATACAGGACACTGTATAAGCAATAGCTTTTTTATCTTTGAAATAATTTTTTCTCTATGAATGCATCTCCTGCTACACTTCAGGATGAGTGGAGAAACAGATGGCAACAACAGAAGTACATACACCTTATTTATTGAGTGATTTCAAGCATGCTTTTTGTTTTGATTTTTAGACCAAAGCTCTCAATAAATCACATATGTATGTTATTCCGCTGCTGTTTTCTGCTTCCTCAATTTTACTTTTGGAGTACTGTCTTTCTGGGACTTGATTTTTGCAGTTGTAATTCCAGCTGCTCCATTACCAGCATTTTTTTTTTTTTGCATTTTTAAAGGTTGCCTTTCATTTTCTTTTCTTAAACTGTAAATGCATAGACATTGATTACATTAAATGATGGTACATCATTATTAGAGTTTCAGAAAATGCTCATTCAAGCAAAGCCAGTTATTCTATTAACTTTTAGGTTAAAGTTGCATTTCAAAATTGCCCTGCTTTTGTGCATATAATAATTTTATCTGTGTAGACTAACAGTGTGCTTAGTAGAAGTCATAGAGCAAATACATTATGATGTGCTGCATCCACGTGCACTTCTGCTGCTGATTAATTTCTCCATCTGTCCAGAATTTTGAAATGCATGTTGAGGCAAAACCTATTGTTCTGTTAAAGGTTTTGAGTGAAGTGGTGAGTAACATTCTGCCTAGTTTTGGGACAGTAGTGTTTAGGAGTCATTTGATTCTCCAAATGTTATAAATTGTACTGCAAGTCTACTCTTTCATTTGTCAGGTAAATTTGAGCTACTGAAACAAGTCTTAAGAAAAAGAAACATATGAAGTTAACTCAAGGCATGCAATCAGGTAGGCAACAGGAGTATAGAGTGTGAGTGAAGGAGGCATACTATGGAAATGATAGTATCACGTGTCTTTAATATGTACAGTTTAGTTTGCTCAGAATTTAAAGGTGACAGTGATCATAGAACTGATTTAGAATTATGATTTGTGTAGTATAAAAATTAGATTATTTAATTTTGTGAAAAATATTGATGTGTAATATTCAGAAGACTGGAGACTTAATTTTAGTTTAGTGCATGATTTATTGCTTGAAATGTATGGTACTAGCTGGATACATCTTTGTTATTTATGAAGACATAATTAAAAACATTTAATGCATTTTCTGTTGATAAATAGAGCTATCTTAATTAAATTGATCAGAAACAGTCACTCATTGACTCTTTTCATTCCAGATTATGTGGGACTATGAAAACTAAAAACACTGATGGGGCCTTATTTAGCGGAGTTGCAATCTTTCTAGTGATTTATTAGATTGGAAACAGGTATGTGGGCTTAGCTTTAGGACAAAGGAAAAGCTTAAGCAAGATTATGTGTTAAACCTCTTACAATGTGTTATATTAACCAATTTTAGTAGCTATTAAAATATGTTAAGGAACTGGGGGAGGTGAGACATGGAGGTTACTTGCTTATATGGATAGTGGCTGTACTTTTTGAGGAAAAAAAAGAGGAAATATGAATACTGCTATGTATCAATGCTAAGTTGTGGAGAAGGGAAGTGAGTTGAAAGAAGAGTAAGAAGTGAAGTGTGCAAGGAGACACACAATGCATATGGATAAGGCAGGTATAGGAGATAAAGATGTTAGTCATTCTCATTGCAGTATTTAATTACCTTATTCCCCTCTGTGGAGGGGACAGTAAACATATGGACGTGTTAGCAGATAAGAAGAAAGTACTAATGACTAAAATGTATTTATCAAGCTTTTTGCTTATGCAGAGAGACTGTTTTCTTCACTAATGTAGACAATTTTAGAAATATTTTTTGATATGTTGTGTGATTTCTTATATCCTTTCATGAGACCTGCAATATATAAAACATGGTGACGATTAAGAGCCTTGACTTTTTTTTGGTTAAAATTTCTGTACCTGCAACAATTTATCAGCTTTTTATTATGAGAATTGGAGGTGAGGGAGGTGGGAAAATATATGCACAATTGTGGTGGAAGGACTGTTTTTTTCATAATTAAAATATGGATGTGAGACTGTGCATATTTTTCCTTGTCTTTCTCCTCCTCCTAGTTCCTGCTAGGTGCCACTCCACCCCTTCTTAGCCAGACATCTGTTCTGTTCCCTTATCCTGTTGAGCACAGAACTCCACTTTACTCCTTGGAGTAGGTCACCCATCTGTCTGGTGTGGGTCTACTCCACAGTGTCTTTTTTGTAGCTGGTGGGCCTGGGAGCTTGTTGTTGCAAAGGTCATCATCATGGTAGACCAGGGGATTTAACATCCTTTCTCCTTCTGGCTGGACAGCAAAGATACTGCCAAATCAGAGCCTTTCACCAGGCCTTCAACCTTCCTTGTTGCTGGTTGATTTGCTGCAGTCGTGGGTTAATTCTCCGGGTTGACTTATAAAAAAATGCTGAGACTGCTGAAGAAATCATTGCATCTCTCTATAAACCTGCTAACCTTCACCATCTTATTTAGTTGACGTGTATCTTTAATTTTCTTTTGCAAATAGCTGTTTTCCAAAAGGATTGGCAGGTCTTTGATTTCATTTGCAAACTGGAATCAGAATGTTCACGATAGCCATTTTTTGTTTTTCTTTTAAAGTGTGTTGCAACTTTTAAACCCTGGCAGCTGGAATCATGGAGCTCCATTCCCATAGTCCACGTTCATCAGTTCATAGGTGATTACTAAGCTAATGGCACAAGACCCTTTAGCACCTAGCTAATAATATCCAGAATATGACAGTAGTATATCTCAATTCCCCAGATATGGGATGGGGTAGTATCAGGGTAGCGTTTGGGTGTTGGAGTCTTAAGTCATTTTACAGACTGCCTCTGTCCATAAGGGACATGGGCAGTACCCCAGGAGTGAATTTACAGTTCCCCATCCATTTATCCAAATTCTTTTTAAAGAGAGTGAGAATAAGCAGGCAAGACCACACTTTGACCAAACCAAATTAGGTCTGGTCCAATGTTTGGAGATTTACTATTTCATTCTTGATCAGGTGTATGATAATTCTCTCCAAGGCCTTGCAGATAAGACTGGTCAAGCTTATGGGTCTCTAGTTCTCTGGGTTAGTTGATGGGTCCCCTTGTGCAGAGCAACAGCTGTTACAGTCTTCCATTCTTTTGGGACATCATGGGGCTTCTTTATGGAGGGCATGGTTAAAGATGTTTTTAGTGCCCCTTATAGATTCTGTTTTAAGCCATTTAAGAAGCAGCCTGGAATGTTGTCAGGACCTTTGGAAGCTGGGTTTTTGGCTTTAGTGAGCACAGTAAGGACCTGTTCTCTCTTAATGACCAGTAGGGGGATGATTGTGGGTGTTTCTTTGGGTGAGTTAGGAGGTGATGGTTGTTGGAGAAGTCTGAAATGACCTTGTCAGCCAGTAGGTTTGCTATAATTTCAGGCTGGGTGATAGTCTTACTATTCATGATTAACTCAGCACATTGCTGACCATTTCCCTTGAGGTTAGGAACATAATTAAAAGAAATGGTTATCTTTCACCTGGGAAGCTATCTTTACTTTATAGTTTGGTTTGTCAGATTTGAGCAGCTCTCAAATTTGTTTAGATTGATGGGTGTCTTTTTGCACTGTTTTATCTGTTGCTTCTTGGCTTTGGAGAGGATTTTTTTTTTGTTGTTGTTGAATAACCTATTTATGCTAAGAGTTCACCAGGGTGGTTTATTTTTGCCAGTAACCGTAGGTTTGTCTCAGACAGGTACTGCCTTCTCTGTGCAGCTATGAATGTGGTTGTACAGTGCTTTTGTGTACAGCTCAGAGTAGGCCTCAGTGTCATCCAGGTTCAGAGGGGCTTGGAATGTTAATAAGCTGTAACTTAATTGACCATAAATTCTCTTGGCAAAGTTACTAACAGGTTTGGAGTTTGATGGTGGTTCTAGGTAAGTTTTAATACTAAAGGAGATAATTTTATGGTCGGATCTTACAAGGAAGGAGTTAATTTACAGGAAGAAGCAGCACTCCCCCATGTTCATGAGTACTAGGTCTAGAATATTTGTACCTCTAGTTGGGAAGCTAACCAGTTGCTCCAGGGTGTTTGTATTGATGAAGCCTAAAAATCTATGAGCAAGTAAATTATGGGGCATAAAAGTCTCCCAGTTTATGAATGGGTAGTTGAAGTTACACATAAGTATGGAGTTAGGCATAATGTTAAGAGATTCCAGTAGGTTTATTTATTTATTTGTCATTTGTTAACCGGGAAAGTCTGACTGAGCAAAAGCCCTTTTTCCTGTGGAAGCCCGGGAAGAAAAGCTCCGCATCATCATAAAGCTAAAGTTCAGTAAATCTAGTATAGTACAAAATATGTATAGTACAAGACATAATGTATTTACAGTGCAGTACATGACATTTTTAGAGAACATATTTTACATAAAATTAGGTAAAGCCGCGGTTGTACAGCTGTAGCGTTGTAAAGTTCAGTAAATCTAGTATAGTACAAAATATGTATAGTACAAGACATGATATATTTATAGTGCAGTACATGGCATTTTTAGAGAACATATTTTACATAAAATTAGGTAAAGCTGCGGTGGTACAGCTGCAGCGTTGTTGCCTCACAGCATGAGGTTCTCCTGTTCGATTCTTGGCTGGATTGCCTTCTGTGTGGAGTCTGCATGTCCTCCCCGTAGTCAAGTGGCCTCCAAAAGACATGCGTGAATGGGCGTGCCTTCGCTGAAGGTTGGGCGTTGGGCTGGCAACTCGGCACCATAAAAATCTCCTGCCAATCATTAGCAGACCGGAGTTCCACTGTGGCGACCCCTAACTGGGAAAAGCCGAAAAGACAAACAATTTTACATAAAATTAGGTAGGAGGTGTGGTTTTCCAGACTCATTTAAGGGTATCTGTAGCTAGCAAGGATATGATAGGGTGTCACACCTATGGTTAGTTGAGCATGGAGCAGCTAAAGTGAGTCATGTTGTTGGACCAGTCTAGCAGTGTACTTGTCCTTTATGAACACTGAGACACTTTCTTCCTTTGTTTTATCTTGAGCTGAGGAGAATTAAAATGTATGAAAGGTATTGTAGCCTTTGATAGCCAGGGTGCTTTCATGGTTTTGAACCATGTTTCTGTGACTGCACATATGTCTGCATTCTCCAGAGTCAGGAGTGCTTCTAAGGAGTGCAGTTTTTTATTTATGCATTTATTTTATTTTATTTTATTTTACATTCATTGACCGGGCTGGTCCAACTGGATATATGTTCATTTTTCAGCAGAGGCCCATGGAGCAAAGCTCCAACAAACACAAATGTTAGTTATTTTATATGACTGATTCTAAAAATACAGGTACATCACAAATTTTTAGAAATTCTTTACATTGCTGGTTGAAGGATCTTTATACATGAAATGATTTGGGAAATAATACAGGAAGATGTTTGTAATGATATAAGATTAATATATGAAAACACACTCTCTTTATAGGTTAACAGAGAAGCACCTACTTGGTACAGAAAGAGTACCATGTACCCAGCAATAAGTGAGGAAGTTAGTCAGGGTTTGCACAAGGGCATAACCAATGTGTTTTGAGGTATAGTTTCAGTTTGTTTTTAAAAAGCGTTATTGAGGAAACCAAGGTCAGGTCACTAGGGAGTGAGTTACAGGTTTTGCCAACAGCATTAGAGAACAAAGACATTTAAACTCCTAGCACTGAGCAGCAGTACCTTCAGGGAGTTGTGTCATTTTTGTTATGCTGGAGGGTTTAACAACTTGCCATGGCCTAAAAAAGGCACTATGGAGCTAGATAAAGTTTTGCAAATATCTGGAAGCCAAGTGGTGACAAGTGCAAGCCATCTTTGGCAAAGCATTGTGGTTTGTTAATCATGTCTACCCAGGCTGATAGATATTGGATCCCCTTGTTGTAACACCAGAAACTAAGCCAGTTGTTGAAGTCAGTTAGTTTTTGCTGGTACTGTGGCATCATCACTGGTGAAAGTAGGATGTTACTCAAGGATAGGTTAATACCAACCTGGAGCACATATTCTGAGAACTCCATCATGTCTCTCTTCATATAGACCAGTGAAATACATCTTAGGTCGTTTATGCCCACATGGACTATGACTGTGTCATACTGGTACTTGTGGTTTAAAGACCTAAGTGCATGCATGATCTGATGGATCCTGGCTTCAGACAGACAGCTCACTGTGGTCTTCTCCTTGTTTAGCCTGGTAAGGGGGACATCAGTATGTCTTACAGTGGAATCCCCAATAACTAGAATGTTTGGCTGTGTGGTGTATTGCCTTATGGGCTCAGAAGCTGGGCTACTGTGATTTTCAGAGTTATGTGTTGTGTGAGGTGCTGTCTTTTTTTGAGTGTGTCTGGATCCACTGACAGATGCTTTTAGGAGGCCTTGGAGGTTTGGGTAGATTACACATGAGTATTTCCTTATATGTGGGTCTGTACGTTTGCTCCTTAGTGTTGATAGTGTTTTGAGTGTAACACTGACAAACTGGTTTGCATTTTGCATGTGTGTATGTGAGATCTTTACCTGCAATGACATAGGTTCATAGAGGGTTACTAGGCTAACGCCATTAGAGCCCTTTCAAGCCTAGCCATATTTATCCCCTAACGGCCCTAGAGCCCTTTCATTCCTAGCCATATTTATCCTGGGTTGCCCCAGTTGTCAGTGTTTAGGTGAGTGAAGTTCACAGAGGTAAGGGTCTATGGTAGTTAATAACAACTTCCTCAGTCCAGGAGGGACATGGGTGCCACCCCAGGAGTGAATCTGTGGTCACCTATCCATTGATCTATATGTTGGGTTTGAAGAGCATCAGGAAAAGGCTCCATTTAATGTGAATTGGAAGCTTTCTCCATAAAAGTGGCAATCTCTGGGAGATGTATCTATCTCTCCAGTATGACCTGTTCATGTCAGAGGCTAGGTTAAGATCCCTGGAGTGAGTGACCTTTGTGCAGTTTGATTTACAAATGTGTAGCATTTCAATCAGGGCTGGGTCAGAGACTGTCCTTTAAACCAAGCACAGGTCATCCCTTAACAACTTATAGGAGACAGAATACAGTGACATGGCTTTCAGTCTTTCAACATAAGACTTGCTTTTTGTACCCTGTAATTTCTTGTTGAGAAATCTCTGTGGTATCTCCAGTTGTTGCAAGTGTCTGGTGAGGTACATGCAAAAGGGAACATTGTACTCGATTTTTGGTCTGATGAGGGCTGAGTTTAATGGAATTATAATATCCTTAGATCTAGATGTGATGCCTTTACTTATAAGATGTGCCACACAGAAGGATTACCTTACTACTGTTGATACGTGGTGGTCAAAGTTTAGGTTGCTATTAACCTGAGCACTCAGATCATGTATCACTGAGTCTACACTTACAGTTTTGCTGTCTGTAATGTAATTAGCAGGGATGTCAGCTTTCCCAAAGGGAATAATAATGCATTTCTTTTTGCACTTAGCTTTAATCCATGGCTTTGGTACCAATCATTTGTCTGCATTAATCCTGTCTGCGGTATATTAACATCATTGAGGGACTCAGTGACTGCTCCTAATTTGCAATTGTCAGAGAACTTGATCAGCCACAGGCCATTCAAGTTTGCCTGGACTTCCAAGAAATAAATTCTAAACAGTAAGAGGCCCAGTACAGAACCCTGTGGTACGCCACTGGTAACTGGTCTTTTGATAGAGGTGAAGTCACCCACTTTGACAATATGTGTCCTGTCAGTGAGCCAGTTGGCTACCCATTTGATAATGTAGGGGTTAATTCCCAATTGGGAGAGTTTCTCTATAATACCTGAATGGGGGATTGTGTCAAATGCCTTGGTTAGGTCAAGATAGGTGGTATGCGCAGTCTTTCACTCATTCAGGGCCTTGGTGAATTTCTCAAAGAAGTCAACCATGTTTAACAGGCATGATCTATCTTTAACAAATCTGAACTGGGTTGAGTCCAGAGTTTGGATATTACCTGTGTCCTTGTTAATAAGGTCCATACTGATTCTTTCCATGGCCTTGCAGATTAGGCTAATCAGGCTTATGGGCTTATAATTCCCAGGGTCAGTTGATGGTCCCCCTTTGTGCAGAGGGATTATTGTTGCTATCCTCCATTCTGCCAGAACATAGCCAGTTCTCAGGCTGGGGTTAAACAGGGATCCAAGTGGATCTGATAGGTCATGTTTTAAGTTGTTTAAAAGGCAAGCTGGGATGTTGTCTGGTTCCACTGATGCCGTGTTCTTGGCCTTGGAGAGTACCGAGATGACCTGCTCTATTGAGATAATAGGCTGAGGAATGGTGGCAGGTATACTTTGCGGGATGACTGGAGGGAATGGGGGAGGGGTGAAGTTTGCTCCAAATCTGTCAGCCAGCAGGTTAGCTATTACCTCCAGCTGAGTATGGGTGGTGCCATCCACAACCAGTTCAGTGCACAGCTGCTTATTCCCTTTTAGATTATCCTTAGCCTAAGGAGGCTATTTTTGCTTTGCATTTAGCTTTGGAGGATTTGACAAGATCTCTAATTTGTTTGTTTAAGCTAGACAAGGATTTCCTCCTCTGATGAGCCAGTTCCCTCTTGTTCTTGGACATTAGTTTCTCTATCTTGTTGTATAGCCTGTTTATACTAGAGTCTACCAGGGTGGCTTGCTTTTTTTGGCAAGACTTGGTTTTAATTTGGTCAGGTACAGCTGTTTCCATACAACTACTTAAGTGGTTGTACAAGGCATTAGTGTACACCTCTGCATAGGAATCCATGATATCTGCGTTCAAGGAGTCTCTGAAAATTCTTATACTATCACTTAGTAGGAGGTAGTTTATCTTTGAAAAAGTTTAAAGTGTTTTTGAGCTTGATGGGGTATCTGGTCTTATATTTACATCGAACGAGACTCATTTGTGGCCCAATCTTACCTGGGAGGACATAACGCTGGGGGGGGCTGTTATGTTCCCACTCTGGGCCAGTAATCAGGCAGCCTGAATTCTCACCACTGACACTGGACAGGGATGTTCACTTGGAACAAAAATGGGTACATTCAGTTTTTCCAGATGCAGCTGTCTGCATGAAACACAATTTCCCTCAAGAGCACACAGGGAACACACTCAGTCCGGTATCTGGGTTTCTCTGTCTGTCTCCCTCCAGATCCCCAATAAGGCTCCTCACTGGCACAGTTATAGAGTTGAGACCTCAGCTTAGTGTCCAAGCCAAGTTCTCTACCACTCTCTCTGTGTAACCAGTGCTTTGTGCTCCTGCTCCAAGCAGCTGACACACACATACTCTTTGAGATTTGATTTTCACACACACACACACACACACACACACACACACACACACACACACACACACACACACACACACACACACTGGGAAAGGCTGGCACAGATTTGCTAGTTATGCCTCCTTCTGCTCAGACTATAGGGTAGTTAATGCCACCAGACACCCCACATCCAGCTACACTATGACTCTTACAAGGGTACCCAATAATACTGTGTGAAATTAATATTAGTACAGATGGGAACAAGGCTTTCAGTAGCGGCCAGAGTTGTCACCAAATATATAAGTACTCTCAGAGATTAATATTCTCCAAAAGACCAACCACAATGAAAAGTTTAACCATATTTAATAATAAATAAGAAAAGAACATGAAAATACTAAATATTTATTTACAGTAAACACCAGAGTTTCAGACACAGGAAATATTAAAAATAACAGAGATGGACAGGCTCACACAGTTACAGAAAAACAACACTTAATTAATCACACTATATTTTCCTGACTGATCTAAAGCATTAGTATTCCACGGTTAGTTACTAGAGCAAGGCAAGATGAAGCAGGTGAGGGATCCTTCTACGTCAGGTTCCAAGAAACAGATCCCCTGAGACTTCAGTCTCACCTAATATTAAACATTATTTTTAGTGACTGATTACAGAATGACATCACATACTTCTGGTAATCTGACTTCTGGTCCCCCCTTTGCTAGAAGCTGTCAGGATTTAGCACATATGTGTTAATAATATACACACATAGAGCTTACTAAGATCTGATGCAGCTTCTGGACATCATAAAATCATAAAACATTTCCACTCTTCCTACTGGAGCTAATAAAGCATACTTCTTACAGACACTGAGTCTCTAGCTTCATTCAAAACTGTGAAATAACATCTTTATGGCCTAGGCCCAATAATTAAAATTTTTACTATTTTTCAAAGTCAGGTGGATTAAGATTAACCTCTTCTCTTCCAGTATCCACTCTTACAATATATACATTTAATTCAGTTACAATACAGTCAGGACCCACTGCTGATACATTTTTTAACACAAGCAACTTTACAAGTACATATTCAACACAACACCTGTAAAATCAGTTTGATATACAAATTACATTATTTACAGAATTTCAGCTAGCTGTGCTGGCATGCTGGCATATGTTACACATCCACTGCCCTACTTCTCCTGGTATAGCTGGCAATACCTTACATTGTCACAGGTGCAATGCTCTCCCATGTTAGTGAGTACTATGCCCTGAACATTTGAGCCTCTTGTGGGTGTGCTGACTAGGTGTTCCAGAGCATTTCATTAACAAAGTCCAAGAACTTCTGAGCCAGCATGTTGGTGGTCATGTATGTTTCCCAGTCAATGGTAGGGTAATTAAAATCATTCATTTGTAAGGTTTTTAACTGTATGGCAAGTGACTCCAGTAAGTCCAGGTATGCCATATGCTTTTTCTGTTTCATGGTGGGGACCTATAGCTATCTATGATGTGGTAGGAGGAGGCTTTGCCTATAGTTAATTGGACATGGAATAGCTCAAGAGAGTAATACTGTTTGAATCTTAATGAAGATGGATATACCTCCTCCTTTGGTTCTTTCACACTTAGTTTGCGGTCTGAACGCATGGAAGGCATTGTAGCCCTGCATAGCTGGGGTGCTTTCTGCACCTTTGAACCATGTCTCAGTGATTGCACAGATGTCATCATCTTCCAATGTAAGGAGTGCTTCCAGGGAGTGCAGTTTCTTGCTTAGACTCCTAGCATTAAGCAGCAGTACCTTGAGTTTATCTAGAGAGGATTTTGTTATGTTGGGAGGTTGGTTATTTTGACACTGCCTAAAAAGGCACAATAGGAGTGGTTAATGCCTTTGTTAGCAACCAAAAGCCTAGAGGAGATAGGTGCAGATGAGCTCTGGCAAAGCAGCCTGACCTGTTGGCCATGCCTTCCCAGGCTGACAGACATTGAAAGCCCTTGGACTGACACCAGAAGCTAAGCCAATTGTTAAAGTCAATCATTTTTTGTTTGTATTGTGGCATCATCCTTGGAGAAGGTAGAATGCTGCTCAAAGTTAGGCTTATACCTGCCTGCGACACATAATCTGAAAGCTCAGTCACGTCTCTCTTCATATAGTCCAGTGATGTACACCTCAAGTCATTCAGTCCCACATGGACTATGATGGTCATACCAGTACTTGTGGTCGAGTGACTTGCATGATTGAGTGACTTGATGGATACTGGCACCTGACAGGCAGCTAACTGTAACCCACTCCTTATCCAGCCTGGTGAGGGAAACATCTGTGTGTCTCACAATAGAGTCACCTATGACCAATACATTAGGTTTTCTGTTGTTATGCCTTATGGGCTTATTTGTTGAGACACTGATGTGTGTGTGTCTTGTTATGTTTTGTGGTCATTTTTTGCATTGTTATGTGTGTAAGTGGTTTCCTTTTGAGAGGCCTCTGATCTTTTAGTTAGTTACTAGTGAGTACCTCCACATATGTGGGTTTATGTGTTGTGTGCTTATTTAGTGTGTGTGTGTGTGTGTGTGTGTGTGTGTGTGTGTGTGTGTGTGTGTGTGTGTGTGTGTGTGTGTGTGTGTGTGCGTGTGTGCGTGTGTGTGTGTGTGTGTGTGTGTGTGTGTGTGTGTGTGTGTGTGTGTGTGTGTGTGTGTGTGTGTGCATGCTGACAACCTGTTTGGCATTTGATTTATCCTTATGTAAGAGTCTTGCCTCCAAATTCATGTGTAACTACATCTTTCACATAAAGTATTTGTTTCAGGAGTAAGTGGTTGTTAGTATACATGAGAGAATTACTACATTGCCTCAGGCTGGCCAGGGAGATGATGAGAAACTGCCCACCCATGATAGCAGGCTCTTACCCTATGTTTTATTAGGGAAGGGCATTGGGTTAATTTGACAGGACTGTGCTGATAGTGCCGAGACTACAAGAGGGACCTATTCTTTCTGTAGGCTGTGGTTGATCAATAAGGCAACACTGCTTAGTGTGCAACTGAGTTCCTCCTAGAGCAGCAGAAAAGCTTGGAGGGATTTCACTGACAGCTGTTTAGGCAGAAACTGAGCTTCTAGGCTTTTGCATTTATACAGGGCACTGCTAACCACCGCTGAGTGAAGAGCAGCACAGTACAAACATGAGGCTTATATACAAGCAAAGAAAAACAGGTTTTAAGCTACATACCAATCAAGAAAGCACACAACAAGCCTTCCACCAGCAGTCTTCAACTCAGACAAGTTAGATCAGCAGACTTCTGCCACAAGGGTACAGAAAAACACCTTCTTAATACAGAATATCTGGTTTGGAGCCTAAGTGTAGCAAGACCAAACAAACTACCTATGATAGCCTTTTAGGAGGTCTTGGAGGTTTGGGTAGATTACATGTGAGTACCATTATGTATCTACATCTCTCTCACACTGTGTTTGTTCTAAAATTAGAAAGTTGTCAGTGAACATGAAGCAGTCACTGCACTGCATCAGGATGCCCATATCCACCAGGCCAAAACAGAAATGATGGGGAAACGCCTATCCATTATAATCAGATCCTTAGTAGATGGGAAGGAGTAGGGGAGAGTCACTTAAAGGTCTAAGTGAGAGTGTTTGGTAGATGACCTGCAGTGGTGCTGCCCTGTACTCTTTGAATGGCACATCATTCCATTATGAAAGAAGATGACTGATCCAAGATTACACCATGTTGAAAGTAGCTGTGTTTTGCTGTAGAGTTAGTTTGTGTATTAGTGCAGAGAGCTGCAAATAGACTTCATGCTACAGTCCTGTGTTTAAGTGCGATCACTTGCCATTTACCTCCACTTTGTGGAGTTGTCTAGTTAAAAATAAATTACAAGACATTTGTGCAATAACATGTTTCTATTTTTATTCTGCTTAAACTATTTGGCTTTGTGGACATATTTGTTTTTCTGCATATTTGTCTACTATAAACTAAAGACTGGCACTGTTTAGAATGCCGGTAGTATAACTTGATAATGAATTACTTTCTCTAAGCTGATTACTTATGCTGAAAGCACAGTACTGTCATTTAAGCATATTTCTCTCTCTCTTGGAGTGGATAAAAGTATTTATGTTTCCTTCAAAGGTTTTTTTTTTTTCATTTATGCACAGCTGTACTTGTAAGACTGTGTGCAGTGTCACTGAGGTTGTGCTAGAGACACTGGCATGAACTTTTGACAGTTGACCACATTTTGAGCCTGACTCTAGGAACCCTGTGGAACTAGCATGTTTACTTGGTGGCAAGAGTTGAACCCCCCCCCACCACCACCCAAATCAGATTTGTACCTATTACTGAATTAAACGAGATGAACTGCATTTTGTGTTCATTCTGTGTAGAAAATTATTTTGTGTCTTGGTTTCAAATGTAACCCTTTCTGAAAAGGTAATCTCCCCTCAACCCCCATATGTGACAGCTTGCATAATTATATTTAGCAGTAGATTCAGCAAGAATCATGAACATGAATTCTGTGTACCTGTCAGCAGTTAGGCATACTGTGGTGTATTTAAGATAATAATTTGTGTATCTGTCACCCTTCCTTGTTTCCTTGCTCTTGAATTTTCCTGTATGCCTCGGCATTGTGTACTTGAGCCCCTTTTGAGTACCTGGTCAATTAACACTTTTAACTATCCAGAATATGGCAGAATATTTGTTTGTCCTGTACCTCCTATTTGTGGGAAAACACCAAGCGTTATAGTCAGACTTTAATGCCAGACATTAGAATTTCAAAGAATGAAATGCATGTTGAAGTGAAACCTGTTGTTCTATCAACTGTTTGAGTGAGTTAGTCATGTGTTTTGAACTGAGAGTAGTACCAATGTTTATATACTTTATAAAGTACATAACATGAATCTTTGTGTGTTTGTCTACATGTTTATATATACATAAAACGAGCATCCATGGCTTTGTCTGATATTTCTACCCTGATTGTTATTATTGTTGTTGTTGTTATGGTCAGTCTCTGGGGATTTCAGTCATCCAGTAATTCCAGATATCAGTGTTTTGAAAAATGCACACTGAAACAAAACTTATTGATCTATTAAATGTTTTAGTGAATTATAATTAAATGTAAAAACTATCACTTGTTTTGGGGAGATTTTTTTTAGTTATGTTGTGTGTTTTGTAAGAGTACTTTATGCTTTTGTGCAGACAGTATTTTTTTTAATTATGTTATAGTTTCAGTAACTCCTCTTTGAAGGACTTCCTTGGAGGTGATCCAGGGTGCGTGAGTGTGCCAAGAAGCAGAAAGAAGTTAGGG
This sequence comes from Protopterus annectens, assembly GCF_019279795.1. Classification (NCBI taxonomy): domain Eukaryota; kingdom Metazoa; phylum Chordata; order Ceratodontiformes; family Protopteridae; genus Protopterus; species Protopterus annectens. The sequence continues at coordinate 245,156,424 of NC_056741.1, read as the reverse complement.
GGATATACAAACATAGCCGGCCTTAGGTGGTCTATATTACAATGTCAAACTCACAGGGGTCCGAATGTTATAATATCGAACCCATATGTCCGAAATGTGAAAATAGCGAAGCCACGGAACACCAATTGTTTTCCCCAGGGCTTTGCTATTTCCTCCACTGTGGTGCGATCTCGGAGTTGGTATATTTAAGTGGGGGGGGTGTGGGGGGGTGAAAACCCCCATATTAGTATAAGTTTAAAGTGTACATTTTTTTTTTGTACCGGAACAATGATTTTTTTTTCCCCTGGGGAAAAAAATCTCTGCTCTGTGTTTTCGTACTTTTTGGATTTCGAACTTTCTGGTTCAATATTACATCATTCAAACTCCTGTGAGTTCGATGATGTAATATAGACCTGGCCTTAGGCATAGGCCAGCTAGGCAGTTGCCTATGGAGCCACTCTAGCAAGGGTGCTTTTCCAGTATTTAGTTGGTGTAGGTAGACCAGGATGGGGGCACCAGGTAGTGTGGTGGTGGACGCTGTGGAGCCCTTTTGCCTAGGGCACCAGTTGATCTAAGGCTGCTCCTGCATACAGAGTTATGTTAAGGCTGAGTTTGTCTGCTAATATGTTTGCTGTATCATCAATGAATAAGTATTACTGCTGTTGTGTGTTAACTACGAGCATTGCTGAGCATTACCTCTAAGGTTACCGATGTAGCTGAAGAAGGCTTTGCAGTTGTCTTTAGCATAGGTAGGAATTGCCAGTTAATACTGTTGGAGGATTAGCTTTGTATTTCCTTAGTTATCTTTTGAGTCCATCTCTAGGTGGTTGGTTGTTAAGTTTACTTTTATAGCCTATGAATTTCTTATTTTTGTATAGTTTATTTAAACTAGGCTTCCAACATAAGGGTTTATTCCAAAACTAGGCATTGTATTAAGGGAACAATATGCCTAGATGCATGCTTTGAGGTATTAAAAATTATCAGCTAATGTGGTAGTGTGAGATGGGGTCAATGAAGTGTGGAGGTCACTTCAATGTCATCAGTTAACCAGTTATGGGACTACATTTATTTTATTTTTTTTATTTTACATTTGTTAACTGGGAAAGTCCGACTGGACCCATATCCATTTTCAGCGGAGTGCCAGGGAGAAAAGCTCAAATAGCATGTCATAAAGAAATTACACAAGAATATCACACAGAGATATAGGTTCCATAGAAACATAAGTTATGTATAGATTAAGAATTCCTTTAGTAAAGTCAGCATGCAGCATTCTAGTAGTAGGGTTTATACAGAATATAAAATATAAACACACAAGAAAATTTTTTTTTCTTTCTAAATTATGAGTACTCTCAATATTTTGTTACAGAAATAACCAGTGATTATTAAGCTTTACAGTGAAAGGAATTAGAGGACCTTTAGTAGAATCCTTGAACATGGTATTGGTTCAAGGATTCTGCAAAAGGTCCCCTAATTCCTTTCACTGTAAAGCTTAATAATCACTGGTTATTTCTGTAACAAAATATTGCTACATTGTAACATTTGCAAGTAGTTTGATGTATGACAATTCATCAGATAGCATGGATTGTGTTTCAATATGTCAGTCTGCAACTCTTGAAATGTATGTGTGCATATGAATTTTAAAGATACAGTGGTCAATGTATATAGTATGTTCATATGCTGAATGCTGGTCTAAGTAAATATCTACACATTTTCGAGGTGGAAAGATGATGTATCTGTATTTTATATCAAAACCTGAGACAAATACATTTCTTTTCTTCTACATGATCCACTTTCATAATTTATTTATTATTTATTTTATTTTACATTTGATTACTGGGGAAGTCAGACTGGACAACATGTCCTTTTTCAGTGGAGGCCCAGGGAGAAAAGGCTCCGGAATAGAGAACAATGGTTGAATAACATAATTAGATTAACAATAATTATTACAAAGATAGTTACTGAGTGACTACCAAGCACAGTATAGAAGTATACAGGTGTAGATGTATAATCAATATATATACATACAAGTATGTGCAATTAACAGAAAACCTTCCAATAGTGCCAAATATCATTACACTCTTTCTTTCTTTCTTTCCTTTGAAATAAGATTTATGACAATGTCAGATAACACAATTAGGACACCTGTAGGGGGTCATGGCTACCTGTGGCATAACTGCAAGCCCATTACTTTTTGTCAAACCTGTTCTTCCTTTGTCTTTCAAAAGCCAAGCACACTCATTTACATAGGAGTCCAGTGTCTGCAGATGCCTTTCAGACAGAATGACTGACATTTCCCACTCTGCTCTTTAACTCTCTTTCTAACCCTCCTTGCTGAACTATATAGGACCACTTCTATAACCTCTTTAGTGACTGTTCATAATTCATTGTAAATAGTTGTTAAGTGTTACCATAGCCGGCCTTAGGCATAGGCCAACTAGGCGGCTGCCTAGGGTGCCACTCTAGTAGGGGTGCTTTTACAGTATTTATTTGGTGTCGGTAGACCAGGATGGGGGTACCTGGTGGTGTGGTGGGGGCACCGTGGAGCCCTTTTGCCTAGGGCACCAGTTGACCTAAGGCCGCTCCTGAGTGTTACCACTTGTCAAACTTGATGTTTCTTTAATTCTAAATATTGTCACTGTTAAATTATCAGTACTATGAAAGTTCTTATAAAGTCTCTCAATATATCTTACGTACAATTATGTATATAATTTACAACTGTTTACTGATATGGAGCTTTTCTCCCTGGGCCTCCACTGAAAAAGGACACATGTTCAGCTGGACTTTCCTGGTAAGCAAATGTAAAATAAATAAAAATAAATTTCCTTTAATACCTCTCCCTTCCTATCAGAAACACCCAGTGTCATTGTTATTCAACTCCTCTCACACATTAGGCTTTTTGTAGTCATTCAAAGATATGTATTTTGTGTTACCCTCTGAACTAATGAGGTGACCACCCTACACTTCAGAGTAAATGGTATATTTTTCTCTTGTAATCTGATTTCCATCAAATGCCTTCACAGTGTCTGCCCTTCAGTTTGAAGTTGTCTGACTTAATATCAATTTTTCCTTTTCAATTTGAATGCAAAGAGCATGCCTGTTTTCATTAATTTTTGTCACCTGCATGGGGTGCTTCCCCTCTGTACCTCATCACTGGCTTTTGATATGCATATGCTTACTCCAAGGCATCTTTCTCACATGACTAGTTACTAGTGCATTTTTGATAAGTGAGTCATGGCCAGAACACTGTGTGTAATCATACTCTGTGTGTTCACCACACCCATTAGTTGCATTTATTTATTTTTATTTAGTTTTTGTTAGTTAACTGTGGTGGTGGTGCTGCAGTAGCATTGTCGCCTCACAGTTAGACATTGCCAGTTCGATTCTCAGTTAGAGCGTCTTCTGTGTGGCGACATGCGTGAATGGGTGTTCCTTCGTTGAAGGTTGTGCGTTAGGCCTGGCAAGCCAGCACGTAAAACTCTACTGCCAATCATTAGCGGACCGGAGTTCCGCTGTGGCGACCCCTAACTGGGAAAAGCCGAAAGACACAATTTTGTTTTTGTTAGTTCAGCAAGGTGGAGACAACAGATAGAACACACCATATAAAGAACAAAGTAAAAATATAGATCAGTTGTTAAAATGGGAAAGATGTAGTGGTCCCCTTAAAATATGGTGTCAGTTACATGCAAAATGGTTCTAAACAAAGCATGATCAATGGAGTATTAATGGTCATCAGACCTGGGATCATATAGATTATCTTTGTTATAGCTTCTTAGACTGAAACAAAGTTTTTGACCAATTTACAGTCAATGAGATCAAAAGCATGTTATATTGTGAAGTATCAAGTTATCTGCTGATTTGTTGACATATAGCATGCAACTCATAATTGTTTAATTATCTCACATCAAATATGTAGGAATAAATATGTTATATTAATACGTTAATAGGCTGTTATAGTATGAGGTGTTCACTGCATCAGTGGGTAACTGTGGAGTTATACTGTTGGTAATACACTGCATATATGTATTGTACAAAGCAGTTTTTGGGTGCAATTGAACAGACAAGATGCTGACATGGTATCAGTGTTATATGTATGTGTGCACAGTAGCGCAAAAAGAGAAATCCCTGGTATCCCTCAAAGTCTCTGAAAAACCCAGTATGCAACCTATGCTGGGTCCAAAACAAACCAAGAAGAAACTTTGCTGTATGAAGGGTGTGATGTTCACTTCTTAAATTATGTCATAGACATAGTTCATTAATAAAAATCGAGCAGTAAAGTATAACTATAAAATATGTGATACAATATAATCAAATAGAAAATAGTAGGTAGTCCACAGCTGAGTTAAAAATGGAATATCTTTTATTTAAACACATAAACAAGCGATCCTAGCTGAGTATAATGAAAAGCTTCAAAAACATTCCTTATTTATATATATAATCAGGTTGCTTGGCGCAAGGGAGTAGTTACAGAGGGTGGTTCTGTTAAGAGCAATAAAAGCATTAAAATCATTCCTTTAGCCAAGTCCCCCTTCCCCCTTAACACCAAAGTTTAATCAGAGACTGTGAATCTAAAACTGAAACTAGAAAGCTAGCGACAAATAACCATCTAGGACCAGTTTATTAACACTTCGTATAGGCTAACCCACTAATCAAAACTTTATTAATTAAGAAACAAACTAACTAAACAATGACTGATGGACTAACAAAAAGATGTACCTATAGACATCTACCAGAATAAATATTAATAAATATACAACTTTTAACAAGGATTGCTTTTGAATCAAATAAATACTTCAGGTTTGTGTGTCAAAAGAAAATCATAATATGGATGAACACGTGCATAGATATACAGCTGAAAACCTAAGTAGGATAAAAAAACATAAACATACTTGCTAAGCTGGAAAAACAGTGATAAATGTTAAAAATAAAATACTAAAGCCATGGGGATCTGTTAAAGTGTGGCATCTAACTAAGAAAACAACTAGTCTGAGAGGGTAAGACTGCACTCAAGAATAATTGCAACGTTTAAAACAGAAAAAAATAAACAAAAGAAAAAAAGGAAAAAGAATAGGCCCATGCACATTGTGTGCACTATCAGACTTTCACTGCCTAAAAGAAATAAAATGTTACAAAAGTGTTCACTTTAAAATCTAAAGTAGCATTTAATGTGGCTTTAATGTGGAATTGAATGTGGAGCCATCAAAAATGATTAACGTATACATGAGCCACCTAAAGTATGTCCTTCACAATGTTGTAAGTTAGTGCTAAAAGAAGTAAACAGTGTTTGATATTTGTTTTTAAACACCATATCAAAATACACAAATAGTGCACACAGTGTGCATGGGCCTAGTCTTTTTTTTTCAGATTTAAAGGTTGCAATTATATTTTGAGTCGACTAACTCTGATGTGATTAGTGGTACTTAATGCACAGTTAACTCAAAAGTTAGAGGATGCATACTTTGTGTGGTAGACTGTAAGCTACAAATCAGGAAAGTAGTCAAATGTGACTCCAATGATAAAAGCAAGATATAATTGTATATATGCCTCTGTACAGAAATTTTTTTGTCATTTGTTGTATTTGTACTGTTATGTTATGGAGCTTTTCTCCCCAGGCCTCCGCTGTAAATGGACCTTGTTCCAGTCGGACTTTCCTGGTAAACAAATGTAAAATAAAATAAAATAAATAAAATAAAATAAAATACATTTGTTTGCCAAACAATTGAACAATCTCATTCAAAGTTGTAAACAGATATACTTACTCTTTTGATAATTGTGTGTTGTAGGTTTACTGTTCTGTAGCCTGGAGATTTGATTGTTAAGAGAATGTCTAGTAACTGTGATGCTGCTGATGAAATAACACAAAGTGTTGGCAGGTGGGTTATAAGTGTGTAGTAAATAACTGGCAATGCATTAAATGTGTGTGCTAGCATGCAAGTATTTGTGTGTGTCTGTTTGGTTAGAACAGACAAGTGTGTGTGTGTGTGTGTGTGTGTGTGTGTGTGTGTGTGTGTGTGTGTGTGTGTTTGTGTGTGCGTGTGTGTGTGTGTGTGTGTGTGTGTGTGTGTGTGTGTGTGTGTGTGTGGACAAGCATGTATGTGTTCATTAACTCTAACCCCCCGCCCCCACATTGTCATTCTAGCAGTATTTTGTGGAGATGTCAGTAAAGCAACACACTTCAATAGTACATTGTATGTGTGTGTTCATGCAAGCATGCAGGGTTTATATGATGTAAAGGAGAACAGGTGAGGAAAGATGGAATGACACCTCCTTGCTGCCCTGCTCTGGGGAGTTGTGACAGTGTAGTGGGCTTGCTGCAGTTACTGTGGAGGGGTGTTCTTAGTTGGCAAATCATTACCTTAGTCCCCTTTGTTATTGTAGTAGTGTTTTGTGGAAAAGTGGGTAAACCAAACACTTCAATGGTACATGGTGTGTGTGTGTGTGTGTGTGTGTGTGTGTGTGTGTGTGTGTGTGTGTGTGTGTGTGTGTGTGTGAGTGTGTGTGTGTATGTGTATATTCATGTTTGCATTCAGGGGTTTATATTGTGTAATTGAGAACAGGTGAGGAAAGATAGAATGACATCTACCAGCTGCCCTTTTAGGGAGAGAAAGTGTTATGTCTGTGTGGTTGGCTTTCTGCAATCAATGGGGGTAATGAGCTGAACTCACTGATGGCTTTTGTTCCCCCATAGACAGTGGAGCACTGTTTTTTGGAGAGGTAGGGAAAGCATCACTCTTTACCAGTATACAGTGTGTGTGTGGGTACATGTGTTTGCATGCATGGTGCCATGAGCGTAGAGGACAACAGTGAATGTGGGGATGGGGTAACAGTGTAATGGGCACTGATTTTGCAACTGTGGATTGAAATATGGCTGAGCAGGCAATGAACTTGTCAGTATACTGGGTTTGCAGTCATGGATAGGGTAAACAGCAGTCATGGATAGGGTAAACAGCAATTGATTTGGCACAATAGCCATGCAAAACTGCTTTTCAGAGAACTGGCCACAGTGTCATGGTCATGTGACATTCTGGATCTGTGTGTGAGTGTGTGTGTGTGTGTGTGTGTGTGTGTGTGTGTGTGTGTGTGTGTGTGTGTGTGTCTGTGTGCGTATGTGTGTGTGTGTGCATGCGTATGTGTGTGTGTGTGTGTGTGTGTGTGTGTGTGTGTGTGTGTGTGTGTGTGTGTGTGTGTGTGTGTGTGGCTGAGCATGTGGGTAAGCATGTGTGTGGTGGGGCAAACGTGTGTGTATGTGGGGAGGGCAGGTGAATGTGTGTGTGGGTGGACAAGCATGTATGTGTTTATTAACTCTAACCCCCCGCCCCCACATTGTCATTCTAGCAGTATTTTGTGGAGATGTCAGTAAAGCAACACACTTCAATAGTACATTGTATGTGTGTGTTCATGCAAGCATGCAGGGTTTACATGATGTAAAGGAGAACAGGTGAGGAAAGATTGAATGACACCTCCTTGCTGCCCTGCTCTGGGGAGTTGTGACAGTGTAGTGGGCTTGCTGCAGTTACTGTGGAGGGGTGTTCTTAGTTGGCAAATCATTACCTTAGTCCCCTTTGTTATTGTAGTAGTGTTTTGTGGAAAAGTGGGTAAACCAAACACTTTAATGGCACATGGTGTGTGTGTGTGTGTGTGTGTGTGTGTGTGTGTGTGTGTGTGTGTGTGTGTGTGTGTGTGTGTGTGTGAGTGTGTGTATATTCATGTTTGCATTCAGGGGTTTATACTGTGTAATTGAGAACAGGTGAGGAAAGATAGAATGACATCTACCAGCTGCCCTTTTAGGGAGAGAAAGTGTTATGTCTGTGAGGTTGGCTTTCTGCAATCAATGGGGGTAATGAGCTGAACTCACTGATGGCTTTTGTTCCCCTATAGACAGTGGAGCACTGTTTTTTGGAGAGGTAGGGAAAGCATCACTCTTTACCAGTATACAGTGTGTGTGTGGGTACATGTGTGTGCATGCATGGTGCCATGAGCGTAGAGGACAACAGTGAATGTGGGGATGGGGTAACAGTGTAATGGGCAATGATTTTGCAACTGTGGATTGAAATATGGCTGAGCAGGCAATGAACTTGTCAGTATACTGGGTTTGCAGTCATGGATAGGGTAAACAGCAGTCATGGATAGGGTAAACAGCAATTGATTTGGCACAATAGCCATGCAAAACTGCTTTTCAGAGAACTGGCCACAGTGTCATGGTCATGTGACATTCTGGATCTGTGTGTGAGTGTGTGTGTGTGTGTGTGTGTGTGTGTGTGTGTGTGTGTGTGTGTGTGTGTGTGTGTGTGTGTGTGTGTGTGTAATTACTGCTTATATGGGGTAACAGAACTGTGGAACAAAGATGGACTGACACTGGCTTGATGCTTTATTTGGGGTATAGTGGTGTCAGTGCAGTTGACGTGGTGCAACATCTGTGGAGTGTCCTGAGTTGACATATGCCAATAGTTTTTGCACCTCTTAGCCATTACAACACTTTTTTGGGGAGAGGAAGGCAAAGTCCCACTGTTCACCAACATGTGTAATGTGTGTGTATGTGCGTGTGCGTGTGTGTGTGTGTGTGTGTGTGTGTGTGTGTGTGTGTGTGTGTGTGTGTGTGTGTGTGTGTGTGTGTGTGTGTGTGTGTGTGTGTGTGTGTGTGTGTGTGTGTGTGTGTGTGTGCTTGTGTGTGTGTTATTCTGCTAGTCAAAGTGTAATGGACAGCAAGATTTGCAGCTGTGGACTGACAAGTGCTGACAAGGTGATAAGTAGCAGGTTTCCTAAGACTGGGTTTGGAGACAAGTGTGACATTGAACAAACAGATTTGCCCACATTAACAATATGTCTATGTCTGGCTATGTCCTTGTACCGAGCCTGACTAGCTGTCTCCTTATGATAGAGTCTAATTAGTTTTATTGCAATTCAGATGTGTCGCAAATTCTAGGTCTTTTACCTTATGAATTTTAAACTTTGGAAATGGTATAAATTGCTTATATAAAGAGATTGTGAACAGTGTTTAACATGAACCATGTAATTTCTTTCTGTTTTTTCCTTGAAGCTTTTCTCCCCGGGCCTCCATTGAAAATGGGCATGTATCCAGCCGGACTATCCCGGTTAACAAATGTAAAATAAAATAAATAAATAAATAACTAAATGTCATTGTTTTGTGAAAATATAGCACCGACTCACAAAAGTGCAGAATACCAAAAATTTTATTCCAATTACAGCATACCGGTTTCAGGTAAACAAGCCTTCTTCAGTGCTTAATCATCCAGACAGTGTAACATCCCTAAATAACAACATCCCAACACTGATTGGTGGATTACAAAAAATCATTCAGACCTGGAGACAAAAGTGCACCTAACCTAATAATCCATCCTTTTTCTTTTTTGTTCAAAATGCTATGCCAACCCCACCTTGTAGCTTCTATTCACATCCATTAAAACTCAGAATTTTGGAACATCTGAGTGACATCAGATGTGCTAGAGTGTCAAATGCTCTGTTCAGACATGCTCTACATCACACGACAGCAATGTTTCAGTTTACAGTCATAGAGAAATTGTGTTAAATAGAAGCTACAAGGGGGTTGGCATAGTATTTTGAACAAAAAAGAGAAGGGATGGATTATTAGGTTCGGTGCACTTTTTTCTCCAGGTATGAATGATTTTTTTGTAATCCACCATTCAGTGCTGGGATGTTTCTTAAGGGATGTTACACTGTCTGGATGATGAAACACTGAAGAAGGCTTGTTTAGCCGAAACCTGTATGCTGTAATTGGAATAAGGTTTTTGGTATTCTGCACTTTTGTGAGTTGGTGCTGTTGTTTTCCCCACAATGGAAGATTGCTGGCTACTGGAGTTTACAATTTTGGATTTTGTGCCATGCACCTGGCTTTACTTGCATGGTTGTTCATTATTTTGTGAAAATCTAGCCACTGCATCTTGGTTATCCATTCCTGCCCATGCATATGGTGTAAAAGACTGATGGAGCAAATCTGTACTGACACCTAATTGCTGCCCAGCTGAGGGGGACAATTGTGCAAGTGCAGTAGACTGGTTCCAGTAGGTAGGGATGGGAGTCCTGAGCTGATATCCTCCAGTCATTTCCATTTGCCAAAGCCTTTACTGCAGTGATTTGCAGAGCAGTGGTAAAAGCCTCAAAGTTGACTGGTATGTTGTGTGGGTGTGTATGAGTGGGTGGCTGTGTGTTTGTGGGGAATGGAGGTGTGCCATTTTAAGTGTGGTGTGAATGTTATACATTGTGAAATGTATTTATTTATGTTATTTATTTAACATTTGTTGGCCTGGAAAGTCAGACTAGGGCAGAGTCTATTTTCAGCAAATGCCCAGGGTGAAATACTCCAGATGCATGTCTTTGGAATGTGGGAGGAAACCGGAGTACCCGGAGGAAACCCATGCAAATGCAGGGAGGACATGCAGACATTGCACAGAAGGCACTCCAGCCCAGAATTGAACTGAGGAACCTCTTGCTGTGAGGTGACAACATTAACCGCTGCACCACTGCGCTGCCTGCAGAAATGGAGAGATTAAGAGTAAAATTGTGCTCAGTGTGGTCCCTAGCTATTTCATCACTGCTTGATTGAGAAATATATATTGTCCTGTGTCTGTCAGTACGGTGTTTGAGTGCCCTGTTTGGAGTATGGTATCACTGTTACAGCTGCTGGTACTGTTTCAATACATGTGTGTCACAAAGTATATACATGCCTGGCTGATTTGTGGTTGTTGCAATGGAGAAATGATGAGTAGAAGTGTTAGACTGCTTATCAGCATACCTCACAAGTGTCCCTTGGTTTATACTTTCACTTTAACATACTACAATCCATAATGCTTTTTGAAAAAGGTGTTGGATTCTCAGGAGCAAATAATGACATTCATTTCAAGTAGACTTCTTTTTTTTCAGAAAATAAATGCTAATTCATGTAGCCTTATTTTGTGAGCTTACTAAATCAGTAGTATTGCTGTTTTGAAAAGTATCTGATTTGTAAGCTTTCTTAATGAATCTGTTGCTGAGAGGATGAGAGATATGCTGTAGGTATAGAGGAAAAGTACAGTTTTGTACCTACCATAAATGTAGATGTTCGAGTGTATACCCTGCTGCAGTCATCACTCTTGGGTTATCCTGTCATCAGGCGGTCCCGCAGTCGGCCTGAATTCCAAAGTCTTGGTCCGGCGTCGATTGCTGTCACTTCTTCTCTGACATCAGTGCACCAGGGGTATATAAGAGGCATCCAACGCCATTTATTTCAGTTTTTCTTGCCCCCGATGTCAGGTGCCCCCCCAAAAGGTGGTCAGTAGATAGTAGCAATAGTAAAAGTTTAGCATAAACAAAACATCCCTCCAGCTATAAGCAAATACACCACAAAGGTTGTATCAGATTTTAAGGTATTGAAAGGTTTTAGTTAGGTCAGAGGGGGTGGAGGGAGGGTAACCTGGACTGCAGCAGGGTATACACTTGAACATCTACATTTATGGTAGGTACAAAACTGTACTATGTTCATCGTATTACCCTGCTGCAGTCATCACACTTGGCTAGAATCCCAAAGCTAAGGATGGGAGGTGGAGTCAAACAGGGTTAGAGGAGGCTAGAAGGCCTGCAAAACTGCAGTGGCGAAGCCAGCTCTAGTCTTAGAGTAAAGTGGTAAGTGATAGTGTTTGGTGAAGGTGTGTACTGAACTCCAAGTTGCAGTTTCCAGAATATCTTTGGTTGGCACCCCCTTGAGGAAGGCTATAGATGTAGCTGCTGCCCTGGTAGACTGGGGCCTTATGCTAGCAGGAACTGGTTTTCCATGGTGGGTGTAGTAAAAACGTATGCAATGTCCTATCCATTTGGAAATGGTCTGTTTTGAGATAGCCTTTCCTTGTGATGCTGTAACATAGGATACAAAAAGCTGGTCAGATTTTCTGAAAACCTTAGTTTTATCCAAGTAGTAATGTAGCTGCCTGTGAATGTCCAAGGAATGCAGGAGTCTTCCTCCTTTGTTCTGTGGATTTGGAAAGAAGGTGGGTAAATGGATGGTTTGATTTAGAGCCACACTGGATACCACCTTAGGCATAAAGGAGGGGTTAGTTCATAAAGAAACTCTGTCTTGATGGAAAATGAGGAAAGGCTCTACTGCCATTAGTGCCTGAAGCTCTGAGACTCTTCTGGTTGAAGTAATTGCTAGCAGCAGGGCAGTCTTCCATGATATAAACTTTAAGTCAGCTGAAAAAGCTGGTTCAAAAGGAGGTAGCGTAAGTTTTTCCAGAACAAAATTGAGGTCCCAAGTTGGTGTTGGTGCACTCCTGGGAGGCCTAATGTTTTTGGCCCCTCTGAGAAACTGCCTTAGAAGTGGATGTGAAAATAAGGGAGGATCCGTGTTGTAGTGAGCTGAAATAGCTGAGGCGTGGATTTTAATAGATGAAAAAGAAAGCCCTTTGTGTAACATCTCAGTTAAATATTGTAGAATCTGAGGTATGTCCGGCTGAAGGGTATTTTGGCCTTTAGCTTGGTTCCAGGCGCAAAACCTTTTCCATTTGTCCGACTAGGCTTTCCTGGTGCTGGGCCTCCTGGCCTCCAGAATAACATCCATAACAGCTTGTGAAAGAGCAGCTGGCTGGTTGCTTAGGTGATTTGCCATGCAGCCAAATTTAAGGTTTTGAGCTGGCTGTGTAGAATCTGACTGTCTTGCTGTGTGAGCAGATGAGTAATTTGTGGTAAAATCCATGGTGGGCCCTGGGCCATATTCCTTAATAGTGGGTACCAGTGCTGGCGTGGCCAGTCTGGGGCAATGAGTATCATTCAGGGTCTCTCCATCCTGACTTTCAGCAGCACCTTTGTGAGAAGGGGCAATGGAGGGAAGGCATATACTGTCAGCATTTTCCAACTGAATGAGAGTGGTCCACTTTCCAAGCTTGATGGTGAAATGTCCTTGTGCAAAATTTTGTTAGCTGATAGTTTTGGGGGCTGGCAAACAGGTCTATGTCTGGGTGCCCCCATTTTTGAGTTATCATTGCAAATACTTGTGGATCCAGTTTCCACTCGTGGGGATCCATGATGTTTCTGCTTAGGTCGTCTGCCAATGTGTTCTTTTTTCCTGGCAGGAATTCAGCTTGTAATTGAACTTGGTAAGCCAGTGCTGTGTTCAACAAGGTCATTGCTTGCCTGCATAGAGGGTAGGAGTGTGTACCCCCTTGTTTGTTTATGTACCATATTACTGTGGTGTTGTCTGTCCTTATTATAAGCTGTCCTGGATGTAAGAGGTCCTTGAAGGCTGTCAGGGCATTCTGTACAGCTAGCATTTCTTTTTGATTGATGTGCAGATTCCTTTGATCTGCAGTCCATATGCCTTGAACGCACCGTCCTGCCATGTGTGCCCCCCAGGCATAGTCCGATGCATCTGTTGTCATAGTTTGCCTGGCTGGGGGTAAGGTGAAAGGCTGGCCCTTGTTGAGGTGACATGCCTGTGACCACCATAGAAACTCCTGTTGAAGGCAGGGAATGAGAGGTATCATTGTTTCCAAGCTGTGGCCGTGTTGAGTCCATACGCTTTTTAGGTACCATTGTAATTTCCTCATATGAAGTTTTGCAAATGGTATTAGTAGTATGCAAGATGCCATGAAGCCCAAGGCCTGCAGAATTTTTCTTGCAGGGAGTTGGGTCTTTGTTGCCATTGTTTTGAAGTATTGAGTTAGTTGTAGTTGTTTGTCTGGCATCAGATAAGCCATCTGGGCCGTTGTATTCAAGCTGGCACCCAGGACTGTCATATTTTGTGAGGGCACTAGTTTTGATTTCTTTTCATTTACTGTGTACCCTAGGCAACTTAGGAGGTGTTTTACAAAAGCCAGATGTTGTAAGAGAATGTCCTTGCTTTCTGCTTGGATGAGGCAGTCGTCCAGGTATGGGTATATTTGAATTCCTCTTTGTCTGCAGTATGCAATTACTGGTGCCAGGCATTTTGTGAAGACCCTGGGCTCAGTAGATAAGCCAAAGGGCAGTGCAGAGAATTGGTAATGGGTTGAACCTGCAATGAAACGGAGGTATCTTCTTCAATTTTGTCTGATAGGGACATACAGGTATGCCTCCTTGAGGTCCAACGTTACTAGCCAAGCTTTCTTGCCCAACATGGGAAGAAGCTGCTGTAGTGTTAGCATCTTGAATTTGGGTACTTGCAAGAAGGTGTTTAGAATTGAAAGGTCCAGAATGGGTCTCCAAGCAGTGTCCTTTCTGGGGACTAGAAAGATCCTTGAGTAAAATCCTTGGCCTTGCTCCTGTGTAGGTACCAGTTGAATGGCTCTCATGTCCATGAGAGCTGTAATTTGTTTTTGTGCCTCTGCCCATTGATTTTGTGGCAGGTTTGGCATTCCTTTTATCCTTGGCAAGGTGTGGAAATGGAATCTGTATCCTTGTGAGATAATGTCTAGGACCCATTTGTCCTTTGTGACGATGCACCAGTTGTCTGCAAAAAGTGCTAATTTTTCTCCCAAGGGAACTGCCAAGAGAGTTTTGCTTGGCAGTTTGAGGTTTACGTCATTGTGTTTGCCTTCTAGTAGTTTGAGACCTGTCTTCTCCTCCCTTCTGTGTTGCAGTGCCCCATTGGCGAGGTTTGTAAGGGATTTATGCTTGTCCTCTGCCCCTTGGGCGCCTGTATTTACCCCTCTGTGGTCTGTCAGAAGCTGGAAAGGACCAATTTTTTGTTGGCCAATTTCTGCTGAAGCGTGGGGGCTGTACCTGTAAGAAATCTTTGACCATCTGCATAGATTTTGCCTTATCCTCCATTTTCTTTAAAACCTCTTCTGCTTTAACCCCAAATAAGACATCCTGCTGTAAGGGTGCATCTAGTAACTTTGCTTTAACATGATCAGGCAGAGTTTGTTCCTTTAACCAAGCATGCCTACGTATAACAGGCCCAGTAACAGCTGCTCTACAGGAAGCTTCCAAGGAATCAAATCCACATTGTAAAGTATGTTTGCCCACCTGTTCAGTTGCATGCAACAGATCCTGCATTTCCTTGAATTCAGACTGTTGAGGGTGCATGCTCATCTTCTGTTTTATTTGAGACATTAGGAATTGCTGGTATTTAAGCATGTGAAATTGACAATTTAGTGCTCTCATAGCTAGAGTAGCTGAGGTGTAAACCTTCTTCCCCCACCTATCTAGTGCTCTGGAGTCCCTTTCAGAGGGTACAGGATTTTTAGCCATAGAAGCCTTAGCCCTTTTGGGACCCTGGGAGATTGTCTCTGGATCAGCAACAGGGCTTTTGTAAAGGAATATGTGTGAGTCTGGCACTCTATAGTATCTATCTGGTTTGGCTGGAGCAGGAGGCAGAGAATCTGGATTTAGACTAGATTCTAAGTAAACATCATCCACAATGTCTAAAACTGGGGGGGATAGCAAGTGGTCTGTGCTGGGGGAGTAAAAGAAACTCTCTGAGCCTTTTCTTTGAGTTGGAGTAGTCCTGACCTTCCCAGTGGAAATGTTCCCTCATGGTATGCAATGTTTCCCTAAAGGAATAGTCTTCAGGGGGAGAAACTGAGGGAATGGAATCTTCAGCATCAGAATCTTCATAAGGGGGAAAGGACTAATCCTGTTCCTCAGAGGAGCCTGAGGAAATAGACACTTGATCAGAGGAGGCATAATCCTCCTCTTGTCTAGGCCTTTTGTCGGGGAGGGGTTGGGAACCCCTGATTAAAGAAATCAAATCTTCAGCCCTTTTAAGCATCTGTTTCTTAGGCATGGGGCCTTGAACTGGAGACTGAAGTGCAGTCTTTTTTGGTTTTAGAGGAGTCTTAAGCTTAGCATAAGATTTTATGGTCAGAGTAGTCGGTCTGAAGACACCTTCTGAAACCGAAGGTGTTTCTACAGCACCGGCTTCTCCTTCTGCAATGTCGTCGGTAGGGCCTAAAGAAAATGGCTGTGTCAAGCCTAGAGCTCTCTGCTAGAGAATCCGAAGTGGTCTGGGGTTCCAATTCTGTGGTAGCCAGGGGCTGCGTAGGCACCTCACTGAAAACCGGAGAACCGGCGACCGGCCCAGCTAAGGCCTCGGAGTCTGGCTTGGATCTAGGCTGCCTGTCTTTATCTTTGCATTTTTTGTGCACGCTGGTAGTTGGTTGCTCCGACGGCATAGTGTAATTAAATTTCCTACCGAAGTAGTGTCGTACGAAATCAAAGCGTCGCTTTATAGTTCGCTTATTGAACCTAGCACAAAACCGACAACCAGTGACTTTGTGGTCTGGGCCTAGGCAAGGTATACAATAAGAATGAAAGTCCTTATGAGGTATTTGCTTCCCACAAGAAATGCAATTATTAACTTTTTCTGACATCGGACTGAGGCAAGAAAAGGTTCCCCAATGGGGTACTTAGCTTTGAAGACTTCGGACTGAAATTCGATTAGAAAATCTCAGGTGTCGGCCGACCGGCACTTGCGAACTGCTTCTGCTTTGGGCACCGCGCGGCAAGAAAGACTGAAGAAAATGGCGTTGGATGCCTCTTATATACCCCTGGCGCACTGACGTCAGGGAAGACGCTACAGCAACCGATGCCGGACCAAGACTTTGGAATTCAGGCCGACTGCGGGACCGCCTGAGGACAGGATAACCCAAGTGTGATGACTGCAGCAGGGTAACATGATGAACATCTAGATGAAGCAATACTAACAGAAAGTACTGGGCGGTCATTGTTAGGAAGAAACTGGGAACTGTTTCATTGTTATGTAAAGCTTGGCATTAAATAACATAGTTCAGGTTATACTATAATCAAATTACTATGCAAAGATAACCGGAATACATTCATTTGTTCGAGCGCACATTGCTTGATCATGCACGACACTGACTTTAAACCTCGAATTTCGGAATGCCGAATGGTCGGAATGTCGTAAACAACACCAAATTTGACATTTCCGACCGTTCAACCACCTAAATGAGTGCTACCATGGGTCAAAAAGGGGGCAATATTTTGCAATTTGCAACTCTTGAGATCACATTTTTGGGATTTTGACGCACTGCTTTCGACATGTTATACATTGGTAATGTATCCATTGGCTAAATGAATGTATACCAAGATAACCACATGAGCAGCCAGAATGCAATTCAAATTGAATGTTTTATGGTGCACATTTTAAGAAATGGATACATATTCCTAAACTCTGGATTGATATGATATGTGCGCTTTTTTTTTTTTTTTTTTTTTTTTTTTTTTTTTTTAATAGAAATAATTTCTCTTAAAGTGCTATTCAGATGTCAAGAGACATATGAGGGAACAGTTTTAGTGGCACAACAGGCTATGACTTTTTGATGTTTATTGTCATGCAAAGTTGACTGATTAGTTGAATCTAGCCAAGATGGAAATGTGAGACTTTGGCTCATTGAATGAAGTAGGGGAGATGGAAGGAATAACTTGGCCAAGAACTGAAACTTACAAAACTCCTCTTTACAAAATGTCTTTTTTTTATCTCAGTAATTTGTTGACACTTTTGCAAGCTTCTTTCAGAAAAAGTGTAGGAACAACATTTGTAAAACTCAGTGCAGACCAGTCAATGACACATGAGCTGCAGGGTTCCAATCAGCTGACCGAAGACGCAGGTTAGCAAATGCGACTTGGTCGAGCTGTAAACACCAAAACAGCAAAATATCGAAGCGGCATGTAAGCAAATTCTTTCCCTGGGAAAGAATTCGCTAGGCCGCTTTGGTAGTTTGCCGTTTTCGGCACTGTAGTGCTGTCTCGGAGTTGGTATATTTAAGTAGGGGGTGTGGGGGGCGAAGGCCCCCACTTAATATCATGTATTAAAGTGTTTTCTTTTTTTTTTTGTTGGTACAGCGATTTTTTTTCCCTTGGAAAAAAATCGCTGTTCTGACAGTTCGGTTTTGTAAGCTTTTGCTTACATGGGGTCGATTAATCACCGTTCGCTAACCTAAGCGTTCGATGATCTAATATAGACCTGAGCTGCAGACTCTCAAACTTGGCAGTTTTTTCAGGTGTTCCATTCTAAGTGAATGGATGTCTAGTCTCAGAATCAGCGTTCTCATAATGAACTATGGGACAGATTTAGCTTTCCAAAGGAAGAAAGTCTCATCAGGCTGTCTGCCCCTATGAAGGCAGACAAGGATAAAAAATAAAATAAAGAATTAGTACT
Organism: Protopterus annectens; assembly: GCF_019279795.1. NCBI lineage: Eukaryota > Metazoa > Chordata > Ceratodontiformes > Protopteridae > Protopterus > Protopterus annectens. The sequence goes on along the minus strand of NC_056741.1, from coordinate 245,138,342 downwards.
TATTTTGCTGCAGGTAGCTTTGGGAGGTGCAGTAATTCATGATGAGATAAAAATATATGTGTTTTTTCATCATTTAGCAGTAGTGGTACTTTAAGCACAAAATACTTCACTACTACCACACTCCTCAAAAAATAAAACTCATAGAAATTCCCTCCAAATCAATACATTACCTCTCAAAAATATCAGTGTAGTGATGTCCATCCCTAAAACTCACCAATAAATCCAAATAACAAAGAACCACCTTTATAAAATTGTGAAGTAACTAACCTTTCCTCAACCACCATTTTCAACTATACTTCTTCCCAGCTGTACTGTACTACCATCAAACTACCACTTTATATATATATATATATATATATATATATATATATATATATATATACAAAATATACACACACACACACACACACACACACACACACACACATATATATATATATGGGTCTATCTGAGTTCATCGACATGTTAAAATGTCGAAAACGAATTAACCGACACGAGAATGTCGAAAGTCACGTCACCGACGCCAGAAGATCGACGAGGCAGAAGACCGACGGAAGAAGACACCGACGCTGAGAAGCTGCGATGGGGAAAGGATATGTAAGTCTGCGGTAGTGACGGACGATAGGGTGCGAGTAAGGTAAGTGTGCGATGCTGGTGTTTAGTAGGGGTAGGGGTGGGATAAGTGAGTTAGGGTTAGGGCGCGGGTTAGGTGAGTGTGCGAGTAAGGTAAGTGTGCGATGTTGGTGTTTTGTAGGGGTAGGGGTGGGATAAGTGAGTTAGGGTTATGGCGGGTTAGGTGAGTGTCGAGTAAGGTAAGTGTGCGATGTTGGTGTTTTGTAGGGGTAGGGGTGGGATAAGTGAGTTAGGGTTAGGGCGCGGGTTAGGTGAGTGTGCGATAGTGATGGACCTTAGGGTAAGGGTTTGGGTCAGGGTTGTGGATAGTTGTGTATGTATGGGTTAGTGTTTGTTTGTAAGGATTTTGGTGTGCTTGTGTTGTGTGTGTGAGTGTTGGATAGGGGATGTGTTTTGTTTGTTGGTATGTTGTGTCGGGTGTATGCGATGTCGTGTTTGTGAACTGTCGATCTTCTGGCGTCGGTTATATGAGTTTCGCTGTTTTGGTGTCGGTTATTTCGTTTTCGGTATTTTAAAATGTCGATGAACTCAGATAGATCCATATATATATATATATATATACACACACACACACACACACACACACACACACACACACACACACACACACACACACACTAATAAAACTAACACAACAACACCCCTACCCCATTCTCCCACTTGTCTTTCAAAGAAATTGAATATCGCCACAATCAATCTCTTTAACATTTGTAACAAAATCACAGAGCTACATGTCTGGATATCACAAAATAACCCTGATATTCTTGCCATCATGTAAACTTGGCTTAAGTCTGACATTAATGACTCTGAACTACTCCTCCAGACAGCAGCATTATCATAGGTTCATAGGTTCATAGACTGGTACTAGGCTATCGGCCCTAGGGCCTATACAAGCCTTGCCATAACAATTCCCTGGATATTTCTTCCCACAATATTTACTTCCCTGGACCTCTGTCTAGCAGGGTGACTGATGTCATCCCCGGGGTGAATTTCCTATTTCCCATACAATTGTCAAGGTTCCTTTTGAAGACGGCCAAGAAGACGCTCTGCTTGACATGTATGGGCAGTCTATTCCAGTGTATGGGGAGTCTCTGGGTCAGGAACCTATCCTTCCAGCATGTTTTGTTCATTGTGATGACAAGGTTTAGATCCCTGGAGCGTGTGGCCACATAAGAAAGCAGGAGGGTTAGCCTTAATTTATCCAAGGTCATAAATCCCTTTCTTTAGTCACACAACATTCCAAAATGACAAAATATTAGTATCACTGCTAAAGCTTAACAATAAAAAAAAGTTGTTTTATTACAGTCTATATTCCACCTGGAAACAATATAATAAGTTTAAAAGAAATCCTCTCCTGGACAGCTAATTATATGCGTTATGAAAAAGTCATACTTGGGGATATAAATATTGACTGGCAAACTTTAGATCTGACTGTTCCTCAGCTAGTATAAACCTTTACGGTTATGTACAACTTATCAGTACACACACTAGATTCAATAATACTGACAGTAAAGATACAATTCTAGACTAGATACTGATCCCTGACCCTTGTAAATTTACAACCTCTGGAACCTATACAAACTCACTTTGTGACCACCTTCCAGCTTATGCCCATAGAAATACCATCCACAAACCTAACACTCACCAACTTTAAACAACCCAAAAGCTTTCTAATTACAATACAGACCCCTTCATCAATAATTTGAAAACCTTTAATTAGTCTAACCTAAAAACTCTTCCACTCAATGAGACAGTCAATACTTTTAACAATTTATTCTTAAAAGGTTTAAACAGCCACACCCCACTCCACAAAAAAGAGTGAAGTTAACCATGCACCATGACTCACTACCCAGACAAAAGCTACAATGTCTAACAGATATAAAGCCTAGAAAGAATGGCTTAATTTAGAACTCCCTGTTACCCGCAACTTTACAGAGAATTGTATAATTGGAGTAAAAAACAAGTTAACCTAGATAAAAAAAAAAACAATATTATAGCCATTTACAGCTTCATCACAAAAATGACACCCCAAAATTTTGGACATCAGTACATAATTTGTTACATGCTCAAACAAGGAACCCTATAAGTCTCATAATAGCCCTTCATGAGAAATTACCACCTTATTCAGTACCTATTTCATAGAAAGCATTACCTCTATAACTAAAAACTCTTCCTCTCCAGCCATGGCTTCTCCACTCTCACACTAACACCCAATCATAGTAATTCTGCAAACAACAGTTTATAGGTTCATAGGTAGGTACTAGGCTATCAGCCCTAGGGCCTATAGAAGCCTAGCCAAAAAGGTACCCTGGCTTTCGCCATTCAAGAAAATTATTTTCCTGTTCCCCTGTTGAGCAGAGGTGATCCCCAGGGTGAATTTCCTATTTCCCATCCAGTCATCAAGATTTTTCTTGAAGAGTGCTAATGAGGAGGTTTGTTTGATAAAAATAGGTAGTTTGTTCCAGAGTATGGGAAGTCTCTGGGACAGGAATCTATCCCTCCAGCATGTTCTGTTTATTGTGGTGACAAGGTTTAAGTCCCTAGAGTGTGTAGCTCAGAGGGATTGGGGTTTCTTTAAGTGGAGCATGTCCAACTGCTCTGGGCTTGACATAGCTTTGTATGTTAGGCAGAGATAGCCTCTGTGTTGGTGATATGCGAAGGAGTAAAGCTAGAGTTTTTTGAGACGGTCTGCGTAGGCATCTGTTTGAGGCCAGTAATCCTCTTTGTGAGGTATTTCTGCAGCCTTTCCAGTTCTTGTAGATGTCTTGTGAGGTACATACCCAAAAGGGGTGTTGTACTCTATAATGGGTCTAATGAGTGATGAGTAGAGGGGAACAATGACCTCTTTTTTTCCTGGATGAGAAACCTTTTGTGATGAGGTGTGCCACGTAGAAGGATTTCTTGACTACTGTGGCAATGTGATTATCAAAGGACAGACTACTGTCCACCTGTGTCCCAAGGTCCCTTATCACACTTTCAGTGTTAAGTAGACTGCCACCTATGTGGTAGCTCATGGGTACAGAGTTTTTACCAAAGGGGATGCCGATGCACTTTTTGGTATTGAGCATGAGGCCATGGCTTTGACACCAGGCATCTGTCTCAGTGAGGCCCTTTTGTAGGATGTCCACATCATTAGGAGTTTCAAGTATGGCTCCTAGTTTGCAGTCATCTGCGAACATCATTAGCCAAAGACCTTTTGTGTTAGCCTGTACTTCAGAAATGTAGATACCAAACAGGAGAGGACCCAGGTCTGAACCCTGTGGTACTCCACTTGTCACTGGTCTGAAGTCTGATTTGGAGTCTGCTACTTTCACTGTGTGAGTTCTGTTAGTGAGCCAGTTGGCAACCCATTTTGTGACATAAGGATTTATACCTAGTTTAGTAAGTTTATCTATAATTCCAGAGTGGGGATGGTGTCAAAAGCCTTGGCAAGATCTAGATAGGCTGTGTGAACCACCTTACCCTCGTCTACAGCTTTGGTGACTGCTTCAAAGAAGTCAATTAGGTTTAGGAGACATGATCTGCCTTTTACAAACCCGAACTTGGTGGGGTCCAGAGTTTGAAGATTACTAATGTCTTTGTTTATAAGTTCCATGATGATACGTTCCATGGCCTTGCAGACCTGGCTCGTTAGGCTAATGGGGCAGTAGTTTCTGAGGTCCGTGGTGGCTCCCCCTTTGTGGAGTGGGATAACCGTCACTGTGTGGCATTCAGTGGGCACAAAGCCTGAGGTGAGGCTATGACTGAACATGGTGCTTAGGTGGGGTGCCAGTTCATTCTGTAGTTCATGTAGAACGCAGCCTGGGATGTTGTCAGGTCCCATGGATGCTGTGCTCTTGGCTTTGGAAAGTGTGTTTTTTACCTGTGCAGCCGTGATTACAGGTACTTTGCATTATTCCAGTATAGAGATGGGCCCTTTAGAGGGTGGGGGGGGGTAAAGTTAGCACTGAACCTATCTGCCAGGATGTTGGCAATATCAGTTGGTTCTGTATATTTAGTGCCATTGTGCTGTAACTGAGAGCAGATCTGAGTGTTGCCATTGAGATTCTTGACATAGCTATAGAATGCTTTGTGGCTGTCTTTAGAATCAGTGGCAATTTTGTTTTCATAACTAGCTTTGGAGGATTTTATGAGGGATCTCAGCTTCTTACTGAGGCTGACCAGGGAGTTCTTCCAGTCATGGGATTTTACTCTTTTATGCAACAGTTTCTTTCTTCTGTTGTAGAGTTTGTTTATGGCAGGGGACCACCAGATTGGCTTCCTTTTTTTGGAAGACAGCATCTTGATTCTGTTAGGGATAGCATGATCCATGCACTCGTGTAAATGCTTATAACGTGCATTTGTGTAGGATTCAGCAGTCATACCTCTATTGTTCGTCTGCATGGATGTCGTGATGTTTGCCACTTCTGTCTTAAGAAGTGTGAAGTTGGCTTTGTAGAAATTTTTTACAGTGGTTTCCCTAATGGGGGGTGCGGGTGGGATGTAGATGTCCAGGCTTATTAGCTTGTGGTTGGATCTGACCAACGAGGAATTGATCTCTGGTGTGAAACACCAGCCACCCATGTTGGTAATGACCAGGTCTAGGATATTGCTGCCCCTAGTGGGTGTGTGGATAAGTTGATCCAAGGCGTTGGAATTTATGAATTCCAAAAAACGTTGAGCAAAAGAGTTGGTACATGAGTAGTTTATTTATTTTATTTTATTTATTTTTATTTATTTTACATTTGTTAACTGGGTTAGTCTGGCTGAGCTTTTGGCTCATTTTCAGCAGAGACCCCGGGAGAAAAGCTCCTCAGGACTAGAAAACAATTTATTACATTTTAGCAACATAGTAGTAACAATCAGCTATAGGATTTTACAAGCAGAGACCTGGAGAGAGAAAAAGCTCCTCTGGCAATTCAATTATACAGAGTATTAACAATTGGCAGACAAGTATGTGAGTTGTTACAAACAATGTTTTAAATAATTAGCAGAAAAAATGTGACTAATTACAATAGTATTTAAGCTGCTTAGAGCAAAATGAGTTAATAGTTAGGCAGATGCTTATTTAAAGTAGGTAGGATCTAGTTGTATAGGAGTTTGGAAACAAGAAAGGAAAGTAAGAATGGCTAGTAGGAGATGTAGGGGAGGTAGAGTATAGGAGACAGACTAGACAGGCAGGTAGTTTTGAGACTGTAAGAATTAAGAGTGGTTGGAGATAGAGGAAGGGAAGAGGTATAAGAGGCAGGGGAATAGTGTTAGAGATACATTAAGAGTGAGGTGGTGAAATAGTTGAAAGGATGGTGGTTTCAGGGTGGTTGGCTACAGTGACAAGACCACTTTGTTTTTATGTATCTCCTTGTGGCTAATTTGAAACTTTTGCTATGCTGGAGGGATTTTATTTCCAAGGGGAGTTGGTTCCAGGATGTAGCTGGATTATAGTAATAGAGAAGGCAGCCTATTTTGGTTTTTGGTTTGTAGATGTCTAATAATTCTTGATTTGAGCTGTGTAGCTTCCTAGCAGGGGAATATTTGGATATGATAGTGGAGAGGCTGGGGCAGAAGAAGGGTAGATAGGGGATAGAGTGGATGATTTGTAGTTGGTATAGTTGGAGCAGCTGAGTTAATTCTAGCCAGTCTGGTTGCTGTAGTGCTAAGTAGTGGTGTGACTTGTAGGTTTGGTTAGCTGCAAATCTGGCGATCTTATTATAGGTAGTTTCAAGCTTGGAAATAAGTGTAGAATTTAGGTTTGTGAATATATGGCAGCTGTACAGGAGTGTTGGGAGTAATAAAGCCTGGGAGAGAGTTATTTGGGCAGTGTTACTTAAGTATTTCTTGCTACAGAAAAGGTGTCCAAGTTTCTGATGAGTTCTTTTTACCGAGTTAGTAATATGGAGATCAAACTTAAGCTGATCATCTATTGTAACACCTAGCAATTTAGTACTAGATTCAGCTGAGATGATAGTGTTGTTGCAGGATAAGATGGTAAATGTACTTTTGAGTGTGGTGATGTTTTTAGGGAGGAAGAGTAGGAGCTTAGTTTTTTTTTTGGATTAAGTATTAGTTTGTTATCACTAAGCCAAGTCTCAATGGTGTGGAAGGATGCCTGGGTAGTTGAGTGGAAGTCAGTTGGGTTGTCAGCAATGGTTGTAACAGTTGAGTCATCAGCATATTGCACAAAAGATGACTGGGGACAAGAGTAGAGCAGGTAGGTGAAAATATTAAAGAGTAGTGGTTTAAGTATGGACCCTTGGGGAAATCCCATTTGTGCAGTGAGAGAGGAGGATAGTGCAGAGAGCCATTTAACTGATTGCTGGTGGGTAGAGAGGTAGCTGGAGAACCAGGAGATAGTAGAGGGAGAAAAATGTAAGTTAGTGAGTTTATCTAGAAGGAGTGGGTGAGAGACAGTGTCAAAGGCTTTAGAAAGGTCAAGGAATGCATGAGACAAGTTTATTGTTATCATGAGTTAGGGAGGCTATGTTGATGAATGATATGAGTGCAGTAGTTGTACTATGCTTGGGACGGAAACCATGCTGTGTGGGTGTGAGAAGGTTTTCCTGGTGAAGGTAATGCATTACCTGCTTGTGAATGCATTTCTCTAGGATTTGTGAGAGTGGAGAGAGTATGGCAATCAGTCTGAAGTTGGATATGTCTGAGGAGTTGCCCCCTTTGTGAATGGGTAGAGTAAAGAAATTCTTCCATACAGTGGGGATATAGGATTCAGAAATGGATTGGTTGATTAAGATGGATACAGGATAGGCAAGAGGTTCAGAGGCAATCTGCAGGAAGTAAGAGGGTAGCTTGTCAACAGAAGGGGAGCAAGGTTTAAGTTTAGAGAGTAATGACTTTACATTAGTTAGTTGATACTGCTTTTAGATAGAAGGAGTTAGGAGGGTTTGGAAGAGGTATAGAGTTTGTGGGGGTGGTAGTGTTGTTACTGGGGGGGGGTTATTATGGAGGTTATTGAGTTTATAAAATGATTGTTAAATTTGTTGGCTATGTCTTCAGTTTTTGCATTGGGACATGGGTTAGGAAAGGAAGGGTTTCCTGGATGAATACTCATACAATATGCAGATGACTCAACCATCATCTGCTCAGCCCAGTCCCTACCCAAACTGCACAAAGTCACACAGGAAGCCTTTTCCTCTGTTGAAACTTGGTTATCCGGTGCCCAATTAATACTCAACCCAAACAAAACTAAACTACTCATCTTCCAACCCACCAAACATACTCAAAACAACTCTCACTTTAACATCACAGCGAAAGACAACACCACTATACACCCAACAGAACACACCAAATTGCTAGGAGTGGAAATAGACAATAAACTAAAATTTGACATTCACATATCCATGACCATAAAAAAAGTCCACAAAAAACTAGGAGAGTTATACAGGAATAAGCAACTTCTCACCAAAGCAGCAAAGATTTTAGTAGCAAATTTCCACCTTATCTCCACCCTACTTTATGCCTCTCCAATATATACCAACCTAAGGCAATGCAATCTAAACAAGCTAGAGACCTGCTACAACAAAATCACCAAATTTGCCACAGGGGCATCCTACCGTAGTCACCACTGTCTCTCACTTGCTGAACTGGGCTGGCTTTAACTCCCTCACCTCCTTCAATGGTATCAACTCACACTCACCCACAAACTAGTAAACCATCCACTAAATGTCCCATCCCTCCAGAATCTAATCCAACCCTATCGCACCACCAGACCACTAATATCCAGCAACAAAAATCACTTGCAGATCAGTAAAGCCAATAACTCTGCTGGTGAAGCACTATTCTCTTGCGCCATAGCCAAATTATGGAACTCCCTCCCACCCACAATTACCTCTGTACCATCATGCACCCACTTCAAAACTTTACTAAAAGCACACCTAAAAACATGCTGGCTATGCCCTTGCAAATCCCACTCTAATATCACCCACCCCATCCAACCACTACCTTTCTTTCCACCCCACTAACTACCTTGATTATAGCAAGCTCGGATGCTCATAAGCCTATGTTAGAAAAATATGTATTAATGTGTGTATTAGCAATATGCTTAGTGCATATAGAGCTAGAAAAGGGTTAACACATTTATTCTATTTCATACTGCATAAATCTGTACAAACTGCAGTTGCTTTCTGACCTTGTACTGTTAGCCAAAATCTTGCTTGTGCCTTGGAAATTTACTGAGAAGCAGGTGATTTTTGCTTGCGTTAGGAAAATAATGAATAGAACAATACTACTTGTATGAAACTTAGACAAGAAGTTCTGCTGTGCCATGAGAAAATACACAGCTGTAGAAATTACAGATAATTAGTACAAAGTCTGCTTGAAAATATGAAATGCAATCAGCATTTGCTTGTATCTGTATTAGAAGAGTACCTTGAAAAGTAACAGTGTACAATAGACGCTTGTAAACAGATTAATAGTTATCAAGGCCAGGTTGTTTTTCCTAAAAAGTTTCTCACAAATCTAGTCATGTCAGCAGAAAATCTGAAGTAACATCTGCTGTTGAACAATGCTAAAAGTTGTTTTACGTCAGCTTAGAAGGCCATGTCTTGTAAAACAGTATAAAAATTAACAAACTTCCTGTTAGTAATTAGACAAATCCTTGTATTTGCATGTTTTTGTCTCCTTGCTACAAGTAAATTAAAGTGCCTTAATTGAACCTTACGTGTATTGGTCTTTGAAGTTTTTTCCTTTGACAGATTGGTCCTTCGGACCGGAAACCTTCACTTCGCCTCGGATCAGACAGGCCAGGTGACTTGAAACCGTACGGGGAAGAAACCACATCGGTTCTTCTTACTTGAAAAGTCCTCCAACTGAATTGTCGTACAAAAGAGGCCAGCCATTTTCTGATCTGCGACTGAAGGACGGGTTTACTCGAACCAGGTGATCACTCACGAAGGCTCAGGTAAGGTGAATCTACCTTCTTTTTTCTGTTTTAGATCAGGGACTAGATTTGTATGTGTTCTGTTAAGACTTTATTTATAAGTCAGGGACAGAAAGATTACTGTCTTGTCATAGATCAGGGAAACAGAGTAGGTAGGCAGTCATTCTGAAGACACTATAAAAATATCCGTGGTACCACGTTACAAATAAGGAGTTACGTAAAGATTAAAAGGGTAGAACAAAATGGATAATAATTGTGCAAAAAGGTCCCAAAATCCACCGTTAACCGAAGATGCGAAATACATGGAGTCACAGCACGCTGATAATATTAAACACTACTCAAAATGGGTTAATAAGTATGAATTTAATGGTAAACTAGAGAAATCCTCACTTGTCAAACTTGTCAAACAGTTTAAAACCGATTCTAGAGGTCGGGTAAAAAAGCAACATCAATTAGGAATTCCTCAGGCACATAGGTGGATTGAGGAAGTAAACCGAAGGGAACAAAAGAGTAATAATTCAAAAGCAATGTTTTTAGATAAGGAGGACAATAACTTAATAATAGCATCAGCCCCTCCACCTCCCTTACCAGAATATGAGGCAAGTGAACAAATTAGTCCACCCCTGCGATATCCTGCTGTCATTGCAAGTGGGGACATTACAAAAGCGAAACCGTTTGTTAGAGATCCCGTCAAGACCAGGTCTCGAACACGGGCAGGAAACTCAAAAGGGGACATTGAGTTATACCAAATGGGTAGAAATTCACGATATATGAGTGAAGAAGAAATAAGCCCACTTATAGAAGTGCCTAATCCTCAGGCAGGGCAAGAAGGACAGGACCCAACTATTCTAGTGTGTAGACCCTGGTCTCCGGAAGACATCCGGAAAGCCACTGAGGGAATTCCCCATCCAAAAGTTAATTTTAGAAAATTCTTAGAAGATTTGCAAGGAATGAGGCTGAGTTATAATTTAAACGGAGAAGAGGTAGAAAAAGTAGTCAGACAAATTGTGGGACCAGATTGGCACATGATTAGTGGCGACTGGAATCCCCGTAATATTGCGCTCGGGCCCCTCCCACATAGCAGCGCAGAATTAGACAACAGAGTGAAAGGTCTTACAGACCACATCTCTGAGAAATTGAAGCCTAGGGCAGACTGGACTTGCATTAATCAATGCATCCAACAGGAAGGTGAAGCTGTTGACCGATATTATGCCAGACTATTAGAATGTTTTAATAACCATTGTAAAATGCAGGTTTCTGAAGATCAGACACATGATTCCCCATATGAGCAGCAGTTAAAAAATGCATTTTTGAAAGGCAGTATTGCACCTATAAGCAGCTTTATTACAAAACACATGGTAGATCATCGTTCAAGCAGGTTACAGTCATTGCTTGAATATGCTAGGCATGCTGAAAGGCATTTTAATAGCAAAAAGAAAAAAAAGCCCAAGTATTTCCTGTAGAAGATGGAGCAGAAGTTTATGTAGTACAGTCCGGGAAAAAGGGCACGAGAAATGGCCAGGGGAAACAAACAATCTGATCAACGATCAGAGGACTTTAAAGGGTGAAAGAAAAGGGGTGAATGTTTTAAATGCGGTAAAAAAGGACACTTGGCAAGGGATTGCAAGAAAAACAAGAAGGCAACCACGGAGGAAAAGGAGGGTGAGGACTGACTATATGGTAGTCAGGAATCACTAGAATGGGATAGTGGAGAAAGGACAAATGAGTATGTGATAGAGGGAGTAGAGAATGTGACAGAAGAAATAGAGAAAGTGCAAGAAATCATGGATAGTGAAGAAAATGAAATATTGCATTTGGCTTCATTGAGCTTAGGGCTCTATTTAGCAGACACGAAACCAGAAGTTACACTCCTGGTAGAAGGGAGGGAAGTCAGATTCTTGTGTGACTCAGGGGCATCGCGGACCCTGGTACATCCCTCCAAACTGCCAGAGAATTCAGAGTCACCTGATTACATATTAGTGAAAGCAGCTAATAGACAGCTGTATCAGGAGCCCCTCTCCCATAATATTGTGATAACTGATCCTGTTTCAGGATTGACCCAAGAAAGCAAAATTGTTGTTTCTGCAAAATGCCTAGTAAACCTCTTGGGCAGAGACCTTATGCAGTTATTTGGTATAGCAGTAGTTCCGACTATGCAGGGTATGGAAGCACAGCGACAAATTAATACCTTTGCAGTGCAATCAGAGAGTGAAATGTTTTATTGGTACAGCCAGGACTTGGTTACGACTGGTCCAGGGGCAGTGACTGAGGAGTTGATGAACGTAGCCATCAGCAAGTTCCCCTCCCTTGACATTGATAAACAGCATTTGTTGCACTGTACTCTGTATTATTGTAATACACCAGGAACTGATAAGGAATATGAGCAAGAATTGTTTAGAAATTGTGCAAACAGATTGGTATTACGTAACCTGTACTGGGACACAGAAGGGAACAGTGTAGCCAGCTATTCATTGCCCCAGGAGTTCTTTGCACTCTATAAATCTAATCGATTACCACGTTAGCTTAACTAAGGACAAAAATGTAAAATGGGTAGACTTAGGAGAAAAAGTCATGAGATGGAAAAAACAGGGAATACAAATGCAGAAGCTGAATTGGATAACTCAGACCCACCCAGCTGTACACTTGCAGTCTAGCAAAGACAGCTGATTAGCACTCCTATTGAAGGACGAAGAGAATGCCTTACAAAATATACCAGAAAATCTCTGGTCAACAGGAAAATCAGATGTAGGACTTATTCGTACAGCAGGACCAGTTACTATTACGCCAAAGTCAGCATTTAGACCACAAAAGAGACAGTATCCCTTAAGGAAAAATGCAGAGGTAGGCATCAAACCTATTATAGCAGCTTTACTTAAGAAAGGGGTGCTGGTAGAATCTCCTGATTCACCATGTAACACACCCTTATTTCCTGTTAAGAAAGTGAATGGAGAGTGGCGTATGGTCCAAGATTTACAAGCTGTAAATGACGCAGTAATACCAAGGGCACCTACGGTGCCAGACCCACACACCCTGTTAAATGATTTAAAACCTCAACAGAAATATTTTTCTGTGGTAGATATCAGCAATGAGTTCTTTTCGATACCGATACACCCTGACAGCCAGCATTGGTTTGCATTCACATTTCAGGAGAAAAGGTATACATATACGTGACTACCACAGGAGTATTGTGAAAGTCCAACAATATTCTAACAAGAAATGGCAAGCAACTTGGAGGGATTTACCCCACCAAGAGGTAGTCAGATTTTGCTTTATGTTGATGATATCCTGCTGGTGTCCCCCACCCAGCAAGATTGCAAAGAGGACACCATAGCGCTATTACAATGTTTAGCCACTGAAGGACATAAAGTAAACAAAGATAAACTGCAGCTTTGGAAAAAACAAGTTAAATACCTAGGATATGTAATATCCAAGAAAGGTAGGACATTAGATGAGGACAGAAAAATAGCGATTTTGCAAGCACCAAAACCCATTACCAAGAAGGAAATAATGTCCTTCCTGAGTACGACTAATTTTTGTCGGAGCTGGATTCCAAACTATGCCTTGGAATCTGCACCGTTGACTAACCTGATTTATAAAAAGCCTATGGCAGCACAGGATTTGATTCAATGGACACCAGAAGCAGAATCTGTTTTCTGCAAACTGAAACAGTTAATAGCGTCCTCATTAGTTTTGGGATTACCAAACTATCATAAACGTTTTTTTCAAACTGTAGATTGTAAGCAAGGTTATATGACATCAGTGTTAAAACAGCAGCATGGGGACAAGCAATGCCCTATTGCTTATTATTTATCACAACTGGACCCAGTGGCACGGTCTTTACCTCACTGTGTACAAGCAGTAGTTGCAGCTGCAATGGCAGTACAGGCTTCGGCCTCAGTAGTGTTGTTCCACCCTCTCACATTGAGAGTGCCTCATGCAGTCGTGATTATTTTACTGCAAGAAAAGGTAGCATATCTTTCCCCTGCTAGGCATCTTTCCTGTATGTCTATATTGTTGAGCCAATCTCATATGACAATTGAACGATATACGACTTTGTACCCTTCTACCTTGCTCCCAACCCCTGCAGATGGCATATCACACAGCTGCCTGCAGGTGATTGAGCAAAAGACACTGCCAAGAAAAGATCTTACGGATGTTCCCTTGAATGATGCCGAGGTGACATGCTACGTGGATGGCTCGTGCAAAAGGGGTCCTGCAGGACAAAACCTAGTAGGATATGCAGTAGTTTCTGATACTGACATTATAGAAGCAAAATCTTTACCACACAGTTTGTCTGCACAGGCAGCAGAATTGATTACCTTGACACGGGCATGTACTTTAGCAAAGGGAAAATGTGTAAACATTTTTACTGACAGCCGGTATGCTTTTTCTACTGTACATGTTTTTGCACAACAGTGGAAAAATCGAGGAATAATAACATCTACTGGCAAATCAATCAATCATGCACAGTTTATTTTAGATCTTTTAGAATCTATTCAGTTACCTCAGAAAGTAGCTATTTGTAAATGTGTAGCTCATACCAAACAACAGGACAGGATTTCAAAAGGTAATGCGAGAGCTGATACAGCTGCAAAGCAGGCAGCTTCAGAAGTATTTCTTTTGAATGAGAAATTACAAGCCTCTGTGGTTTTAGACCTAAAAATGTTAAAGACAATGCAGACACTTACTATGCAAGCTGAAAAACAAAGATGGGTAAAACGAGGAGCAATTCTCAAAAAGGGGCTGTACATCTCTAAAGAAAAAAAAATGATATTGCCATCTAATTTGTTTAGATATGCAGCTTTGTTGAGCCATGGGCAGAGCCATGTCTCAACAGGGGGGATAGTACAGCTTGTGAACCAAGTGTTCACGACATATGGCTTCTAAAATTACTCTAAAAAATTCTGCGCGGTATGCCACGTTTGTAATAAACATCATGCACAAGGGGCGTTAAAGCCCAAGCAAGGGAGTTTCCTCACACCACCGTATCCATTTCATACTATTTGTATGGATTTCATAGAGTTGAATAAATGTGAAAATAAAAAGTATTGTCATTGTAGATATGTTTTCCAGATGGGTGGAAGCCTTTCCGACTAAAAATCCAGACGCTACGACTGTAGCCAAAGTTCTTGTAAAAGAAATCATCCCTAGATTCGGCATTCCGGAAAGGATCTACAGTGACAATGGCACACACTTCATGAATCAGACCATACAGCAGTTAAGTAAACATTTTTGCATTTCTTTAAAGAATCATTGTGCGTATCACCCACAATCAGCAGGGCTAGCAGAGAGGCATAATGGGATTTTAAAAAGTAAGCTAAGAAAATTAATGATAGAAACACAGAGAAACTGGGTGTACTGTCTGCCCCTGGTACTGTTGAGCATGAGAACTGTTCCGAATGCAAAAGGATTGACTCCTTTTGAAAAGCTCTTTGGAAGGGCTTACTATATACCTCAGTGGAAATCTCTCATGCCCGCAGACCAGGAAGCTGATGGTACATTAGCAGAGTATTTGCGTAAGTTATTAAATTCTAAACATTTGTTGCAGTTAAATTCTGTTTCAGATAAAAAACGAACCAGACCGTCAGAAGTGGCAGTGCCCCCTGGAGCGTGGATCTGGCTGAAGGTAGTTAAGAAAAAGAACTGGGCATCTCCGAAGTGGGAAGGTCCATATCAAGTGCTTTTGTCAACACCCAGTGCAGTTAAAATCGCAGAGCGTGCCTCTTGGATCCACCTGACGCACTGTAAATTAGTTAAAAACTTTGAACTGGACAAAAATCTTGTTACATGCCAAGAGCAAAAATGATAGAGTCCAGAAGAAACAGAAATGCAGAACAACCCTTTCCTCAGAAGTATTGCATAATCATCCTGTTAACTGTATTAGTGACAATAATCTTCGTGTTGTGGCCTTTTCTTTTCCCAGCCACACAGACCGAATTGAATAAATGTGAAGTGTTACTCATAAACTGGCATCCAAACTTTAACGCTTACCAGGCAATTAAATATGAGACTTTCAATGTTTCGAATTGCTGGATTTGCACAGCTTTGCCGACAGCATACGGGGGGGTTATTAATTAATTATTTTTCATTTCAGTTTATTTATGAATTTAAATTTACATGACTAGTACTTTAATCAGTACATTTTTGAGACTTTTTATTTGCTTTTGCTATTGTGTATAAATGAATATATAACTGTATCAATTAGGTAACTAGAAGTTTATTTAGGATAAAACTGTTAGAAGTCTGATTAGTATTTTTATAGTGACCTATTTATTTAGTTTAACAGTGCATCTTTTCTAGTATCATACCCTCTGCCTTTAAAAACTGTGCCTTTAGAAAGATTAATTAATTATGTAATCATTTAATTGATTAATTATTGTGCCTTTTTTCACATAAAATATGTTGAAACTATCCCTATTTTGTATTCTGATGAAGGCTATCTATTGTGTGCCGAAAAGCGCTTAAATTAAAAGTACGTTTTGTTCCTGTGCAGACTGGACATGGATTCTGTTTCTTAGTTTTGGGTTATTAATGACTACAGTCCCCCTAGGGGTCAATAAGACCTGAGAGAACTTGATTTATGATACCTCAACCATTGCAGCACAAGATAAAATAGCATTGCACTTGTCTGTTCCACAGAAGGGAACTGTGTGTTTTTATAAAAATGATACTGTTCAGGTGGGTTCGAGCAATTGCAATGTGACTGTTCCTTATAGATGTTACACTAAAGGTAACAAAGTAAATCTTTATTGTAATACAAACTATGATTAATTTCTTGGATTAATGCACAAAACACTTGATGAAGTAAAACATAATTCTGTTCTTTATAAACAGCTATCTATAATTGATAGAAAAATGTTTCATGCAGGGCAAGTGTACATTCATAGCAAGGTTACTACTAAAGCAGAGGATTGTTATTTTGTGTGTGGCAGAAAGGCATACAAATGGTTACCTGAGAATTGGTCTGGCAGTTGTTTTTTGGGTTACCTGGTTCCGGCCATACGACACACTGCAGTTTTGCCTCATGGGAAAATTTGAAATGTCCGAGAAGTCGTCAAAAAACCTGTAAATCCAGTGGGACAAATCGATGCGCATTGGAAAGACCATCACTCTCTAGGCAAAGGACTGACACACATGGACTTGAGTGATAGTGTTATATCATGGGCAGGCATATTACCAGCATATGGAGCAGAGAAATCGATCTGGGAGCTGAGAAAACTGTCAAAACTTCTCAAAGTAATGAGCAACGCAACTTTTTCTGCTCTCAAATTGGTGACTAATAAACTGAATGCTATGGGAACTGTAGTGCTCCAAAACCGCATGGCTCTTGACTTCACCCTAGCGGCGAGAGGTGGTACGTGTGCTTTAATCCAAGAAAAATGCTGTTCGTATATTCCTGACCATAAACACGAGATAGACAATCATCTTGAGGTAATTCAGCAAGTGTCGGCCATGATCAAACCAGGCCCAAACCCACCGACGGACTTTTTCCAAAAATGGTTTGGGGGGGTGGGGTACCATCCTAATGAACATCCTGATTGCCATTTGTGTAGGTATGCTCCTACTGGGAGTATGTGTTTGTTGTGGTATCCCCTGCATGAAAAGACTGATTAAAGACCTTATAGACATGTCGGTTTCTGAAACCTTATATCAAAGTACTGAGTTTGAAGAACTGTTAAAAGACTAAAATGCTTTCACAAGTTTAAACTGAATGACTCTCTTAACTGCAAATCCTGAGTGGAAGAGGTTAGGAGAAGAAAACAAACTGTTTATGCTTATTTTAAAAGTAGAATAAAAGTATTAATAGGGGGGGAAATGTTAGAAAAATATGTATTAATGTGTGTATTAGCAATATGCTTAGTGCATATAGAGCTAGAAAAGGGTTAACACATTTATTCTATTTCATACTGCATAAATCTGTACAAACTGCAGTTGCTTTCTGACCTTGTACTGTTAGCTAAAATCTTACTTGTGCCTTGGAAATTTACTGAGAAGCAGGTGATTTCTGCTTGCGTTAGGAAAATAATGACTAGAACAATACTACTTGTATGAAACTTAGACAAGAAGTTCTGCTGTGCCATGAGAAAATACACAGCTGTAGAAGTTACAGATAATTAGTACAAAGCCTGCTTGAAAATATGAACTGCAATCAGCATTTGCTTGTATCTGTATTAGAAGAGTACCTTGAAAAGTAACAGTGTACAATAGACGCTTGTAAATGGATTAATAGTTACCAAAGCCAGGTTGTTTTTCTGAAAAGTTTCTCACAAATCTAGTCATGTCAGCAGAAAATCTGAAGTAACATCTGCTGTAAAACAATGCTAAAAGTTGTGTTTGATTACATCAGCTTAGAAGGCCATGTCTTGTAAAACAGTATAAAAATGAACATACTTCCTGTTAGTAATTAGACAAATCCTTGTATTTGCATGTTTTTGTCTTCTTGCTGCAAGTAAATTAAAGTGCCTTAACTGAACCTTACATGTATTGGTCTTTGAAGTTTTTCCCTTTGACAGCCTACTACTTATTATACAGCAGGAACTTCTTATTGTAACAATTGTTAATGTCTGTTATGTACTTCGCAGATAAAGATTCTAGTTGTCTACTGATGTACTGTGTTCTTCATCTGTAACTATGTTTGTAATTAATTGCTATGTTAATCAAATTGTTAATCGCTATGTAAATCCAGTGTAACTACTGTCTGTATATTTTAACTGTGGAGCTTTTCTCCCCGGGCCTCTGCTGAAAATGGACCTAAGTCCAGTCGGACACTCCCGGTCAACAAATGTAAATAAATAAATGAAGAGTCTGTTTAATAGAGTTCCAGAATTTCTTTGGGTCTGATTTAAGAGTAGAGGGAGGATTGGCATAGAAGTTTATTTTGTCATAATGGATGATTTTTTTTTATTTTATTTCTGAGTTCTTTATATTTCTGAAGAAGAGAAGGGGTCCTAGTTTTAGTCCACATTTTCCAAATCCTATTCTTGTCTTTCATGAGGGTATTAGATTTGATTCTAATTGTGCGAAGAGGAGCAAGGGAGTTAAGAATGTTTAGGAATGTAGTGTTGAAGGAGTGGACAGCTTCATCTAAAGGAAGAGTGGTGAGGTAAGACCAGTTAATTTTGGAGAGTTGGTGAATAAAGGAGTTAGGACAGAAATGAGAAAGTGAGCGGGTGGTAATAAATTTGTTAGGTTTGTTAAGGTGGGGAGTATGCCTGGTAACTGTTATAGGGCAGTGGTCACTGAGGGCATTTGGAAGGGTTTGGGAGTTATGATAGTTCTGAGGGTGGGAGACCAATATCCAGTCAAGAAGAGAGCTAGGTAGGTGAGATTTATTAATGCAGGTTATGGTTGTGATTAGCTGCTCAAACCCATGTAGGTTTATACAGGAAGTAGTGTTGGGAGCTTGTATTGTAAGCCAATCAATATTTATATCTCCCAGTATAATTATTTCATTGTGGATGGTATGTGACAGGTGAGATAGGATGTTCTCAGGTATGTTAATATTATCACCAGGGGGAATATAGATTGCTGTGACAGTTATGGTGTTGAAACTGTTAAGTTTGAAGTTGGTCAGTAGGAGTTCAGCTGGCGAGAAGGAGGGTAAGTCTAGTGTGGGACTGATTTGGGAGAGACAATTAGAGTAGAGTATGTAGACTCCTCCTCCTTTTCTTTTAGGTTGATCTAATCTAAGGATATTATAGCCAGGAGGGATGATTTTACTGTCCAGATGGTGTGGTTTTAACCATGTTTCAGTTAGGGTAACTATGTCAGGAGTATAGTTAGGTATCCAAGCATGCAGTTCTTGAACTTTATTTACAAGGCTCCTGACGCTGATAGAGCAGAATTGTACTTGTTTTTGTGGGTTGGAGGGGTTGGCAGGTTTAGATACAGGGGGGTTATTGTTCAGGGTAGTGTCTGTAGGGCCTGGTTTAGGATGAATGTCACCAGATAGAAGTAGATGTTTGTAATGGTGTTTTAATTGGAGTAAGTAGACTTTGTTTTTTTGTTTTAAAGGGGAGGGGGGAGATATTTTTATTTTAGGAATGGGAGTGGTGGGGGGAAGGATGTAGGGACAAATTAGTAGATAGGGTTGTGGTGTAGTACTTGAGATAAGAGTGGTGTTTGAGGGATGGAAATAGGGCATAGGTAATTGTGAGTGATAGGAGGTGAGGTGATAGAGTATAAGGAGTAGAGAAGGTAAGAGTATAGTTTGAGTTGTAAGAGACATATCACATTATGGGATGTAGAACAGAGGTTGAGAGGAAGGGGTGGGAGTAAGGTATAGTAGTCTTTGATAGTGGATAGCAGGTTAGTGTGGGGTGGAGCAAAGAAGGGAGGTAGTATGAGAACAGGAAGAAGAGGGGTGGAGATTTGGTAGGAAGTGAGGGGGTGTGGTTGTATGGATAGGTATAAAGGTAATGATATGGGGGGGGGAGCGAAGTGAGCAGAGCGAACGGAGCTGGGCTACACCTTCCAGATAGAACTTAGCTAAAAAAACTATCAGCTAGTCCAGGAACACTTACTAGAGACGCTACACCTTGAGGGCTTTCACCTGCAATTAGAGCAAATATGGCATCCAGGGTTTTTAAAACCTTTGGTGTGTTGTACCTGAGCAATCACTTGGGGGGGGGGGGGGAGAAGGGAGAGAAACCATCAATTGGAATTTAAAGTAGCAAGGGAGAATCCAAGGCACTCTGCTAAACTTAGCTAATTATCAAAGGACAGCTAAGGAAATAAGGTAAACATACAGGCACCCTTGTTCAAGGACTGGAAGGTTTCTCCAAGAAAAACTATGTGTAGGAGTACACCACTGGTAGAAGTTGTAAGCTACTTACTAGTTTGCAATGGCAGATTTTCTTTTCTTTTATATTTGTATTCCCCTTTGCTCATTGTTTACTGCACACAATGTAGCTAAAGATAAAAGCAGCTGGAGACTTTGCACCTCTGTTTGGTGTTTAGTGAACAACAAGTATTGAGGAGGAGGGACTGAAGGCTATGACTATTGAGAGGGGCTAAATACCTTAACATACAAAAAAATAACAGTGAAACGGATAAAAGGGGTGGGGTAGGCTAAGAGGAAGAAGGATTGCAGCTGTTGCCCCTGGGGTATGCACTCTAGCTGACTGTAACAGATTTTAACAAGGCATAACAGTAGTCACAAAAGCTGGCACCTACACTACACAAGCGGCAACAACAAGGTTCCTGGAGTTAAACCTGGGATTGCAGTCTAGTTTTGGATGATTGCTGGTTAGAGTTTTCTTTGCTTTTAGCTGGAGTGAGAGGATTCCTTGCTCACACAAGTGGTGAGGGGTGGGGAACCAAAGCGATCAGGTCCTCAGTGGCTACTACACAAGCAGCAACAACAAGGTTCCTGGAGTTAAACCTGGGGCTGCAGTCTAGTTTTGGATGATTGCTGGTTAGAGTTTTCTTTGCTTTTAGCTGGAGTGAGAGGATTCCTTGCTCACACAAGTGGGGGGAGGGACCAAAGCGATCAGGTCCTCAGTGGCTTAGAGATGATACACCTGTAGGGCTTTCAGCTGCAGTTTTTCAGTTTTCCCAGTTAATGGTGGGGTAGTTGAAACTGCCCATTATTAGGGTGTTGGGTTGTACCCTAATATTTTCCAGTTTATCAAGAAATGAGGAGTGGGAATCATGGGGCATGGTGGGGGATCTGTAGCAAGTTACAATTTGGATTGCGGTCTTGCCCAGAGTTAGTTACTCTTGGATAATCTTGGATACATTATGCTGAGCAACTAGCCTGGAAGTGTGGATATCCTTAATGAATATGGACACACCTACACCTTTAGTGTTTCAGTCCAGGTTAAGTGGCCAAAAGGTTTGATATGAATTATAGCCTGGTAATGCAGGGGTTGCTCTCTGGAACCTTGAGATTTAGATTCCTTTAGACCAAAACTAACATTCTCCATACACTATACACACTATCATTTTATTTACTACCCCCCAGTATCTCCATCTGAACCTAATTTACCCTCTATATCCACTGGTAGAAACTTCCACTTAGGACTTGTCTCCATATCAATGATAAAAAAAACTTCTACTTAAACTCAAACCTTGCAACTGACAACCTCCCACCTGAATGCATAAAGATAGCTGCCGGTCAATAGATCAATAGCCGAATCCTGTATACCCTCAAAATGGAAAAAATACTAAATTATCCCTCTTCATAAAGGTGGCATCTCAGCTGATGTGGTTTTGGCCTATTGCAGTATTATTGTCTGTCTCTAAATTTCTTGAAAGATGTAATCATAATCAACTCCTTCACTATCTTGTACAAGAACAGTTCTTAACATCCACCCAACATAGCTTCCACCCAACACACAGTACAACTACTGCCCTCCTATTGATCACAGACACCATAAACAAATACAAGGACTCGGAAAAACTTGTTTTCTCCTCATTTGTTGACCTGTCAGACGCTTTTGATACAGTTTCAGACCCTAAACTCCTGTATAACCTGTCTGAACATGGACTAATTCATTCTTCATTACTGTGGTTCAATAGCTATTTAACTGATAGACCCCAGTCTGAAATGGCAGAACACTGTCTCACCACACCTGCAAGTCTTCACTGGTGTAACCCAAGACCCTATTCTTGGCTCCCTCCTCTTTAATATCTTTATCAATGACCTCTGTACTTCCATAGGTCAAGTCTCTCTTACACGATATGCTGATGACTCTGCACTTGTATGCGCATCTAATACCTTCCCTCAACTCCTCCATATCATGCAAGAAGTTTTTTCCTCAGCTGAGAAATGCCTACATAATGACTATGATGTTTGCAGATGACATTGTGATCTGTAGTGAGAGTAGGGAACAGGTGGAGGAAACCCTGGAGAGATGGAGATGTACTCTAGAGAGAAGAGGAATGAAGGTCAGCGGGACTAAGACAGAATATATATGTGTGAATGAGAGGGAGGCTAGAGGAATGGTGAGGATGCAAGGAGTAGAGGTGGTGAAGGTGGAGGAGTTTAAATACTTGGGATCAATAGTTCAGAGGAATGGTGAGCATGGAAGAAATATGAAGAAGAGAGTACAGGCAGGGTGGAGTGGGTGGAGAAGAGTGTCAAGAGTGATTTGTGACAGACGAGTACCAGTAAGAGTGAAAGGGAAGGTCTACAAGAGGGTAGTGAGACCAGCTATGTTATATGGGTTGGAGACAGTGGCCTTGACAAAAAGGCAGGAGTTTGAGCTGGATGTGGCAGAGTTAAAGATGTTAAGATTTGCACTGGGTGTGACGGGTGTGGACAGGATTAGGAATAAGTATATTAGAGGGTCAGCCCAGGTTGGAAGGTTTGGAGACAAAGCCAGAGAGGCAAGATTACATTGGTCTGGACATGTGCTGAGGAGGGATGCTGAGTATATTGGGAAACAGATGCTAAGGATGAAGCTACCAGGTAACAGGAAAAGAGTAAGGCCTAAGATAAGGTTTATGGATGTGGTGAGAGAGGACATGCAGGTGGTTGGTGTGACAGAGCAAAATGCAGAGGACAGAAAGAAATGGAAACAGATGATCCGCTGTGGCGACCCCTAACGGGAACAGCCAAAAGATGACAATGATGATGATGACACATGCATGATTAAGCAAATTTCAAAATCTTTTCACTAAACAAAAAAGTAGTCTCCCATATAAAACTTTTTGGAGTGATTATATTTGATAGACCTTAAATTTGACCTGCATGTTCAAAATAACAAAAAAGACTCACCAAAAATTAGGAATGTTCTACAGGCATAAAAACTTCCTTAGCAGCACCACCAAAACTACTCTTGCCACTACTGCCTTCTCCCACTTCTCTTATATGATGAACCCGTTCTAACCAACCTTCGCTCTGCTATTAAAAATAAGCTGGAGGCATGTTAAATAAGACTGCAAAATGTGCAGTCAACAAACAATATTACAGCCACTACTGTATTACCCTTAAAGCTTTAAACTGGCTTGATTACATACAGTTTATCACCAGACACAACTTTATCCTTAAAGTCGATGACTGCCCTGCTTTTACTCCTATTCTCCATTCTTATCACCCTAGTAGACTACTTTGATCCAGTGAACAACATCTTCAGTATATACAAACCCCGCAAATCCTCTGGCCAAACTCTCGACTCATACTCTGTGACCAAAAATGGAATTCTATCCATCTGCAAATTAGATCTACCTCTAACCTTTCCAGTTTCAAATTACTACTGAAAGACTACCTGATTATATATATAAAATCTATCAGAAAGCTGTATTGGTGGAAAAGTCCATAAAGTATTGGTAAGTATATATAAGAATTTATTGCACAAGGTATTGCCAAAATTACAAAGAATATTGTTAAGATCATAGAAAATATGACCTAAGTGTGAAGTATAACTTAGGGAAGGAAATGAATGTATAACATTTGTTGAATTAAATGTCTACCATGGCAACAAGAAGGCTTCCTCACGGAAGAACTGGGATTGCGCAATTCTTCAGTTACTCATGACCAAAAAGGAAGTAAAATACTTTGAGAAAGGGTTGGGGGTTAGCATAATGATTAAAATTTTACCTTAAAGAGGTACAGGGTTTGAGTCTCACCAAAGAAAATTAGCTAGGCATAAACTGATCCACATGGATAGCTAGCTTAGTATTTACCTATGAACCTAAGTGCGCACAGAATAATGCAGAGTTAATAATGCTTTGGGAAGTAACAACAGAAGGTTGAACAGAAGTCTGCCATAAAGAAAGATATGCAGACATATTTTTCATTTAAAAAGAAATAAGCTGTATAAAAAGTACTCTGTTTAAAGCAGATACAGCAATATTGCTTAATCAGTAAGGAAAGCCGTGTTGGCAAGAATACTTAAGTTGGACAACTGTAAAGTGTAAAGAAAGAGTACATGATATGTTATACAGACTATACATAGCAATACTTAATGAATGAGCAAATAGCAAGAAATTCTTCAATGTGCAATGCATATCATAACATTAATCTGAAAAAAGAGGTGATTTCTTATCTAGTGGCAGCTGGCAGCCTAACATGTGTGGCACTTCATCAGACAATGTTAACAAAAAAAAAAAACAGATGATGGAGTAAGAGTGAATTTGGAAAATATTTGTTGCACTTCAGTGACTGTTGGTTTCTTCTATGTGTTTGCTACTAATCAAAGTAACCATAAGCTGTGAAGTTATATGGCACCACATGCATTGATGTTATCACTGGTCTTAAAGTTGAGTTTTTGAGACATGCAGCCCCAGATGTAACTGTTTTTGATAATAGTCCAAGTTTGTTAATAAAAAAATCAGAACATATTTAGACTATTGGAAATTTCAACATGTAACTTCTAGTCTGAACTAGCCACAGTCCAAAGGTTACCAAGAGAACAACTCAAACCGTGAACAAAAGAAAATGGAGAAAGGTCAGAAAATTATACGGCTTGTTGGAATCGTTAGATACTTCCTTGCATGGCGAACCTCTTGGTTTATCAGCTCTTGACTGGTCATAGGCTGAAGTGTAGAC
The DNA here is from genome assembly GCF_019279795.1 of Protopterus annectens. NCBI lineage: Eukaryota > Metazoa > Chordata > Ceratodontiformes > Protopteridae > Protopterus > Protopterus annectens. The sequence continues at coordinate 245,113,344 of NC_056741.1, read as the reverse complement.
TGCCTTCTTCTGTGTCCTTACTGCATCCTGAGGGCAGAGGCTCAGACATGAGTTTAGTATAAGACAGACTAATGAAATCAGACTAAACGTAACTTCTGTATGATAAAAGAGGAAGATGTATATCTTTACAGATAGCACAAGAGTACAATGATATTTCACAGAGAAGCAGGCTGGATGAGTGCTTGTTAAGGACTGTAAACGGTTGAAGTCTTTCATTCATTCTGCTGATCTAACATTGAAAACAAAGGGACATTTGTTCAGAATGAATATGTCCCAAAGAGACTACGAGAAGTTCAAGTACTATATCTGAGAAGTCTTTAACCAAGAAGTGTATTGAGAAGTATCTAGATAGATAACTCTGTAGACACTTTCTTAGATATCTCCAGTAACAGAGAATTCTGACCATCCCGTTTGTCCAAAAGGGACTTTTTGAAATAATATTCCAAGTATGTCAGTAGTAAGGTACAGACAACAGACTCTCCCAAATATGGCAGATTTTTTTCTTGGCCTTTTTTCTTCCCTTCTGTCACTCTGACAGCCAGGGCTGGTGTTAGCATTTTGGGGGCCCCCAGCAGATGTCAAGTTGGGGCCCCCCTAGGCACTTCCACTCTACATATCACCCTGTCACTGCCACCCCTCCTAAGCAATCTTTTAGTTCATGCTGCAAACTTTTAGGAGTAGTAAGCAAGGGCTGATCTATAGCTACAATGCTCATAAATTACAATAGGCTGGTGTACCACTCTGTGTTGGCCCATCTCACAAGGGGGCATTTACAGTTGCTGGCATTTAGTTGCAACAATGATACATTGCAGCAACTCTATGTACAAGTCTGGACTTAGGTGAAATGGCACCCTAGGCCTACTGTTTCAGCCCCCCCCATATATACATACATATCCTCCATTGCTCTCCATACTATGCACATCACTTTTTTCTCCCTTGTCTCACATTTTGCCTTACTCTTCAACTTTTTTTCAAAAGCCATAACTTCTTAGATGCCCTGAAGTGCATTTTAAAGTTTTTTTTTTACACAGCCTTTTCATCCAAATGACGGCTCGAACAGAAATTAATTCAGTGTTGATGTTTTGCTTTAGTTTTTCTTACATCCTTCAACACACCTTTCCTGACCAAGTAAGCACAATAATAGTCATATAGGAAATAACTCAAATAACCCTGGGATGTATTTTAGAGCATTTTCCCAGCCGTTTAATCCAATGGTGACCTAAACAAAAACAAAAAAAAAACATGAGTAAGGAAATAATTTCAGCCTTTTTTTGTCTTTCAAGGAAGAGATAAGTTGTACCCAATGATTAATGTTCAAAGAAGACAAAAATAGTAGCTCACAATAAACTAATAAGCTAGTTGTTGTCTGGATACACAGGTCCTATCTGGTAACTGCCGGCCTCCCTAACCCCCCCAAACAAACTGTCTATGCATCCCTCTGATGTTAGACTGGGATGAAAGCAGAAGTTGAAATTGCTGCAATTATGTATTTCAAGTGACTGCTGATATATATATCTATATATATATACATACATACCATGCCTGCTCACTCCTCAACCCAAACCATCGAAGGTAGTTATCTGCATACATGCTCTGAGGTCTGTGAGAAAAGTAAAAGAAACAATCACCACACTGTCCTCGGCCCAAACACAAGCTATAATCACCTCATGTGCACAAGATTTCACTGTGATGACAATTAAAGAAGTAATAACCACACAATTCCCCTCCCCCCATAACAGCAGCTTTCCGTACACACACATATCCGAGCAGGGCTGGTTTTAGAATGGGTGCAGTTGAGAGCAGAGGCCATTATCAGCCTTATCCTAATAACATCATATCAGAGCTCTGTTCAGTTTAAAGAGCGTAATCAGAAAATTAACACATTTTTTCCTCCTCATTTTTCCCCAAACAGCAACAGCTTTTGTGGGGCCCCCACAAAGTTAAGGGTGATTAAAGGAGCCCACCTGTATCCAGTTATACAGTTTAGTAGTGGGGCACCCAGACTATTAGAAGATCTAAGTGTCTGAATGGTCTGTAATATACTGTATGCATTACCTTTGAAATATAATTCCTTGTTCATAGGTTCATAGGTGTGTACTAGGCTAATGGCCCTGGAGCCTTTACAAACCTAGCCCATAGAAATGCCCTAGCATCATGCCGCCTGATGTTAGTTCCCAGTGCCTCAATCATGTACAGCCACTGGAGTGATCCCTAGGGTGAAATTTCTATTACCTATCCACTCATCAAGCTTTCTCTTGAAGAGGGACAGTGAGGTGCTCTGCTTGACATGTATAGGAAATCCATTCCAGAGCATGGGCAGTCTCTGGGTGAGGAACCTGTCCCTCCAGCATGTTCTGTTGATTGTGGTAATGAGGTTGAGGTCTCTGGAGTGTGTGGTGTGGAGGGATTGGGATTTCTTTAGATGTAACATTTCTAACAGAGCTGCGGTCAGACATGGCTTTGTAAATCAAGCAGAAATCGTTTCAAAGTAGGCGATATGAGACAGAGAATAGCTGGAGTCTTTTGAGTCTGTTCATGCAGGACAAGTGTTCTAAGGCCTGGGATCCTCTTCGTGAGGTACTTCTGTGGCCTCTCCAGCTGTTGTAGGTGTCTAGTGAGGTACATGCCAAATGGGGCATTATACTCGATGACTGGTCTAATGATGGAAGAGTAGAAAGAGATGATGACCTCTTTCTTCTTGGATGCAACACCCTTGGTAATGAGATGTACCACATAGAAGGATTTTCTGACCACTATGGCAATGTGGTGGCCGAAGGAGAGGTTGCTGTCAGCGTTCAGTGGGCTCCCATCAATGTGGTAGTTAGTGGGAACTGAGTTTTTACCAAAGGGGATGATGACGCATTTTTTGGTGTTAAGCTTAAGGCCATGGTTTCGACACCAGTCATTGGTCACAGTGAGGCCTTTCTGTAGGATGTCTGCATCACTTGGGGAGTTAATAATGGCTCCCAGCTTGCAGTCATCTGCAAACTTGGTCAGCCAGAGTTCCTTTGTGTTGGCTTGGACGTCTGAGAAGTAGATGCTGAACAGGCAAGGACACAGGACCGATCCCTGTGGGACTCTACTCATGACTGGTCGGCAGTCTGACTTGGAGTTCGCTACTTTCACACTGTGCGTTCTATCTGTGAGCCAATTTCAAAGCCACCTAGTGATATAGGAGTTGATGCCTAGTTTGGTGAGTTTATCAATAATTCCTGAGTGAGGAATGGTATCAAAGGCCTTGGCCAGATCAAGGTAGGCTGTAGGCCTTACCTTCATCCATAGCCCTGGTGACTGACTCAAAGAAGTCAACTAGGTTGAGCAGGCATGATGTCCCTTTCACAAAGCCAAACTGTGTAGGGTCCAGAGCTTGGAGATTTCCTATATTTTTGTTAATCAGGTCCATGATGATGTGCTCCATATCTTTACATATCAGACTCATCAGGCTAATGGGGCTATAATTCCCAGGGTCTGTAGTTGCTCCCCTTTATGGAGAGGGATGACTGTAGCAGTGCACCATTTGGTAGGGACAAAGCCTGAGGTGAAGCTGTGACTGAACAGGGCACACAGATGTGGTGCCAGTTCACTTTGTAGTTCATGTAGAACACAGCCAGGGATATTATCTGGTCCCATGGAAGCTGTATTCTTGGCCTTGGACAATGCAGCTTTAACCTGGGCTGCAGTAATGCTGGGTGCCTGACATTGGAGAGAGGGGTAAAGTTGGCACTGAATCTGTTGGCCAGTATGTTGACAGTATCTGTTGGCTCAGTGTAGGAGGTACCATTGTGCATTATCACAGAGCACATCTGGGTAATGGCGTGGAGGTTCTTGATTTAACTATAAAAGGCTTTGTGATTGTTTTTAGTGTCTGCCTACATTTTTTACTGATACCCAGAAGAATACACACACACACACACACACACACACACACACACACACACACACACACACACACACACACACACACACACACAAGCCATAGCAATATTAGTTTTGTACTTATTTCAGCAAATAGCAATATATTGTGCAACACTGGTTCTGCCACAACATATCAGTGACTGCCATTTGGCAGTCATCAAACAGCAGCAGGTAAGTCACTTTAATTTACCTCAGTGAGGAGTAACACAAACCTGTCACTGTCCCTCATTTTACAGATCTTCCCTGATTTTTCTCATAATTTTGCCCTGTCCTCTGTAAAAAGCTTGATTTGCTTGTAAATCACTCAAGATTGCAGCCAATAAATCCAGACATCAGAGTTTTATACTTATTGTCCAAAAAATGCATTTGATGCAAAAAGTTGAGTTATAGTAATATATAAAACGTGTTCCTGATTTTAAACCTTTAATCTGCTATTATTGGTATTGCACTGAATTCTTCTGCAAATAAGTTGAAAGTTGTATTATCTGGTGTTCCGCACTGCTTATAAAACTCTCTGAAAAAGAACCATACCTGAAGATCAGAAGCATCAGCTTTTGTTTGCATGAGATCAATCACTCTCTGGGCTTGTTGATCTCTGTAGTGCTTATCTTGTCTATGTTTATTATCAGCTTTATCCTAACAGAGTCATATCACAGACCTGTTCAAATTAAAGAGCATAATCAGAAAATTAATATATTTTGTCTCCTTGGTTTTCCCAAACAGTAGCAGCTTTTGTGGGCCCCCCTCACAGTCAAGAATGATTAAGGAGGATCCCTTGCAGCTACGGGTACTGCAAGTACCTAAAGCTGGCTATGTTGTGAGTTTTAGTGGAGTGATTGTCCACCAGCAGAGTTTAAACCAGGTGTGCTATGTCAGTGGTAAAGTATTTAATGGAATTGTGAAGCCTGTTGCCTGATAAAACACTGTTACTATAACCAGAGATATCTTTGAATTTTAAAGGAGTCCTAAATAAGAATTATTACCCAGCTGGTTTATTAAGTGCACACATTTGCTGTACTAGCTTTTGTTGGTTTGACAGACATGTTACAAAATATCAAGATAAGATAACTTGCTGTAGTTGGGGGCACCCCAGGAAAAAGGGGCCCCAAGCAACCACAGGGTTCACTGGTGCCTAAAGCTGGTCATGCTGGCAGCTGTCTTAGCTTCCCACTTTCTTTGAGTCTGCTGCCCAAATTTAAGCTGGGGCCAGTGAATATCTTAAGGACATGCTGAGAAGTCATGACCACACTTCCACTAGTCATGTCCCCAGCCTCCACCTGACGGCATCATTGGATAATTGCAGAGAACTGCCCACCTTCACAGAAATTAAAATGCCCAACCCTCCTTGCCGCTTCTCAGTTGCCTGAGCTTCTAATCAAACCCATATGGACTGGGTCATAGTTAGGCCTTTAGCCCTTTATGCCACTGGAGCATATTGAAATATTGCAGATTATTGAACAAGCCAAATGGAAGCTAAGAAATAGCAGGAGTGAAAACTACTGAAATGTGTTTTGACACATATGCTGGTTATTGTTGCACTAATACGCAAGAATGTGAATAACACAGTAGAAGCTCAGGATTCCTCATGTACGTAATATGCAAAGTCTAAAAAGACCATTTCCCATGATACTAAAAGAGTTAGCAGTTGTATTTGGTATGCCTCAGAAAAACCTGAGTTGTGTCCCAATAATGAAAGTTGATGGAGGTACTTCCTTTGAGCAAAGACAGAATGAGGAAAGAACCAGGTAGTTATGATGCTGTAAGCCTCACTTCCATTCTAGGAAAACTTATGGAAATGATCCTGTGAGGTAGGCTGAATGAGTTTCTAAATGCTGTTTCTTCTGTTGATGATTGCCGTCTGGGATTCAACAACAGAAGTCTTATCAATGGAACTTGGTCTAGTTTTATGAATGTGCCACAGCTGAGTGAATGGATAAGTTTTGTGGAACTTGTGCTTCTAAATTCAAGCATATCATGCCTCATTAAAATCTGTTCAGGAAATTAAAGGATATGTCATGTGGTCCAATATATTTGTGTGTGTGTGTGTGTGTGTGTGTGTGTGTGTGTGTGTGTGTGTGTCTGTGTGTGTGTGTGTGTGTGTGTGTGTGTGTGTGTGTGTGTGTGTGTGTGTGTGTGTGTGTGTGTGTGTGCGTGCGTGTGTGTGTGCGTGTGTGTGTGTGTGTGTGTGTGTGTGTGTGTGTGTGTGTGTGTGTGTGTATGGGTCTACTTTTACTCACTATAATTACATTTCTTTGAATTTCAAACAGCCAACTCCACTTCAGTGAACTTCCATTCAACAGAAAGTAAGGACTACCGAACTCCTTTCCCTGTGAAATGAACCACTTGGCCACCAGGGAAAAAACTGAATGGAAACAAATTAAACCCATCCAAGTGGAGGTCTTCACCCCCCCCCATGTGGGGGGCTTTGCTCCCAACACCCCCTAACTAAATGTACCAGCTCTGAGATTGCACTATATTGGGGAAAAGGGCAAAGTTCACCCTGGTGGCCAATTGGTTCATTTTCCCAAGGAATGAAGTTTAGTAGTCCATGCTTTCCATAGAATGGAAGTTCACTGAAGTGAGGTCAGCTGTTTGAAATTCAAAGAACTGTAATTTTGGTGAGTAGAAGTAGACCTGTGTGTGTGTGTGTGTGTGTGTGTGTGTGTGTGTGTGTGTGTGTGTGTGTGTGTGTGTGTGTGTGCGTGTGTGCGAGTGTGCGAGTGTGCGAGTGTGCGTGTGTGCGTGTGTGTGTGTGTGTGTGTGTGTGTGTGTGTGGGTGTGTGTGTGTTCAAAGAAAGTCCAGTAAGTAAGAAAGTGTATTGGAATTCCTAGGGCTTATTCTCTTTGGCATGTTGGTGTCAGATATGCTTTTTGCTTGGTCCTCAACTTCAGGTTGGGGGATGCAGTCATTACTGTCATTATCATATACAGAGCAGGTGATTTTGAATAACTGTTAAATTTATTTTAGGTTTCTAATACCATGATGGGAATGGATTTCATTCCTAAGTCAAAGTATGATTAAAGTTGATGACATTAGCATTGTTTCAGTCTTTGATGTTAACAAGAAGTGGTCATCACAGCACCTGGAATGTGCCCTGCAATTCGTACAGAGTTACATGTACCAGTAATATATCTAAGGGGTCCCTATTAAATTGCTGAACGTTTCAAAGTTTGAATGTCATATGGTCAACACCATATGATCAAACTTTGAAAAGTTTGAAGGTGAAAGGCAATGGCTCCATATGCACAGAATGGTAAAATTTCCCTTTTCTGCACTGAAGTGCAGTCTCAAAGTTGGTATATTTAAGTAGGGGGGTGGGGGGGGGCAGGCGGGATTGCCTCCTGCTCAGACTCTTAAAGTAAGTTTTTTTTTTACCTTATTATATATTCAAGGTTTCAAGTTTCGCTCATATGTTGTCGAACATATGAGGTTCGAAATTTTGATGCTTCAAATATATAATATAGACTCTATCTAAGTACAACTGGAAATTCTTTTTATAAGACTCATTGCTCCTGCTACTGAAACTGTCTGGGTATCCTTCCACACTGCCCTCATTTCTGCTTGCAAATCCTGGTATTTTATGACTTTATGTCTCTGTACATAAGACACTACAGTCACTGGGTGTAGCAATTTTAATGATCAGTGCTATTTTTGTATTCTATTCATGGACTACTATATCTGGTTTACTCACATCTATTTTTTGAACTGTTAGTAATGGATGATGCCAGGTGATGTAAACTTTATCATTTAATGTGATGTTTTGTGGCTTATGTTTCCAGTGTATTTCAGCTACCCCGGTATTACATATGCACAATCTCCAGCGTAACAGTCTTGCCACATTATTATGCTCTTCAGTATAAAGCCCTTCTGCCATCAGTGTATCACAACCAGCAATAAGATGTGCGTCTGTTTCTAATTAGGTTTTATAAAACCTACATTTGTCTGTTTGTCCCACATGTTCAATAGAATTTGTAAACCAATGTGTACGTAGTCCACTATCTTGGGCCGCCAATGTTAACCTTTCATCTTTTGGTTTAAATTCACCTCTCCTTAACCATTCCTATGTTCAACCCTGATCAACATGAGGTTGTTTAAGAGTTTTCTATACTTGCAACTATATTTATGCATTTTCCACATTTCTTGCCTTCTCATCTGATCCTTTACCTTATATACTTCCTTTTATTTTGTTTCTTTTATTTTTGGCACCTTCAGTTGCTGCTTGATTTTTATCTACTTCTGGTCTGATTTCCATTGATGCCAATATGCTTCTGGTAAACTAAGCAGGAAGTCATCTCAGACTTATTCTCCTCATGTTTCAAAACTTTCACTACATTTGGGTCTTTTGAGGTCAGCAGATATGTATGCATTCCTAAGATTGCAGATTTATACATGTAATCAATTTCAAGGAGGCCTATACCTCCTTCAGAGTTCAGAATGCGGAATATAATCTTGGTATGCACTGATTTTTATAAATCATTTGATGAGCATGAAGCATCCTTCTTGTTTTCCTGTCTAACCTAACTGACACCTTTTGGGGCCAGTCAGTCACTCCAAAACTGAAAGTTAGGATAGGATAAGCATGTTGGTTTATAGCTTGGACTTTGTTTCTAGATGTCAGTGATGTTTTCAGTATTAATTTAAGTCTTTTAAAATATTCCTTACTAAGTTTTATTTCCATTTGTTCATGTTTTATTGTTCATCCTTCATGAATTCCCAAATATCTCATTCCCGTCACATTCCTGTCCCAAACTGATGTTTTCTTGGTGCTGCAGCTTCCTGCTTTAAAGGTTGCTTTTGCAAATTTATAAAGACCAAATGACATTCTTATATCATCTGAAAAAAGTTTGACCACTTACAGTTGTGTTTTCAGCTTCTCATCTGATGAACTATACAGTCTTAAATTCTCTCCAAAAGGAGATGAGAATTCTTTACACTTTGTTGTTTTCTAGGAACCAAATTCCAGTCATGACCTAATCTCTAAGTAGACAATGTAATGGGTTAAGAGCAAGACAAAAGAGCAGCAGTGACAGAGAGTCACCCTGGAATATCCACCTTTGAATTTTTATCTCTGGAATAATAAGTTGTCCTTTATCATGGTTTAACTTCAAAGTGGTTTGCCACTATTTCATGGTCACTGTAATGTTCTTAAATCTTTCTTTTTTAATTTCCCCAAGTCTTTTGGGTTTCTAATACCATAATGGGAATGGACCCCAATCCTAAATGAAAGTACAATTAAAGTTCATGAAATTAGTATTGTTTCAAGATTTGAAGTCAGCCAGAAGTGCTCTTCCCAGCACCCACAATGTGCCCAGCAATGGCTCCTTCTGCAATTCGTATGAGGGTTACATGTACTGGTAACATATTTAAATAAGATTGTAAATATTTTTTTATAACACCCATTGCTCCTACTACTATTGGAACTGTCTGGGTATCTTTGTTCCACATTGCTCTTGTTTCTGCTTACAGATCCTGATATTTTATGACTTTGTGTCTCTCTGTACGCAAGACACTGTAGTAACTGGGTGTGGCGATTTCAGTTATCATTGCTACTCTTATCTTCTTTTCCTGAACCACTATATCCAGTTTTCTAGCATCTATCATTTGAACTGTTGGTAAAGGATGATCCCATGTTATACAAACTTCATCATTTTCTATGATGCCTTGTGGCTCATGTTTCCAGTGTTTTTCAGCCACTTCAATACCATAATGTTTGCACAATCTCCAGTGCAACAGTTTGGCCATAGTATTATGCCTTTCAGTATACAGTCTTTCTGCTATTAGTATGTCACAACCAGCAATGATGTGTAACAGTTTCCAGTTCATTTTACAAAACATACATTTGTCTGTTTCTCCCACATGTTCAATGGACTTTGTAAACCAACATGTACACAGCCCAGTATCTTGGGCCGCCAATATTGACCTTTCATCTCTTGGTTTGAATTTGCCTCTCCTTAACCATTCCTGCGTTTGATCCTGATCATCATGAAGTTCTTCCAGAAGTATTCTATACTTCTAACTATATTTATGCATTTTCCACATTTCTTGATTTCTCATCTGCTTCTTCACACTATATTCTTTCTTTTGTTTTTTTGGTACATTCAGTTGCTGCCTGATTTTTTCTACTTCTGGTTTGATTTCCATTCCTGCTTGATGCCAATATGCTTCTGCTAGATTCAGCAGACAAGTCATCTGAGTTTTATTCTCCTAATGTTTCAAAACTTTCACTGCATTTGGGTCTGGTGAGGTCAGCAGATATGTGTGCTGTCCCATGATTGCAGATCTATACATATAATCAGTTTCAAGGAGGCCCATCCCTTCTTTGGAACGGGGAATATATAATCTTGGTATGCACTAATTTTTAGAAATCATTTAGTGAGCATAAAGCACCCTTCTTGTTTTCCTGTCTAATCTATCCAACATGTTTTGAAGCTGTCAGAGAAATATGCATTTATGTATATGTCTAATGCTTATTAGAAGCTAAAAGAATTAACATATTTTCATTCTATTTTATATACAGCTTAATTCTGTGTGAAATTATAAGATGCTTTTTGAAACTGCAGTGTGCTTTCTGAAAACTTGCAAGATGCTCCCTGACCTAGTAATTGCTAGCACAGCAAAATTCATGTTTATGCCTTTTGGAAATGTACTGAGAAGCAGGTGATTATCTGCTAGGTCAGGAAGTAATAAATGAAACAATGCTATATTCTATAATGTTGTGATTTTGAACAATCAGCTCTGTTCGTGTTATGAGAACATGCACAACTGGGGAAGAATAAGAGCTACATAAGACAGAGGACTGCTTGAAGAATCTGTACTTGCTTTGTGCTCGAATTAGCTGTAATACCTTGAATAGAAACATAACATAGTGGGAAACTGTATCCAACCAGTGGTCACCAAGGCCATGGTGTTTTTCTTAGGAAGTTTTTCATAAAATTGATAGTGCAAGCAGAAAATTATGGATAAACAGCTGCTATGTAATGATGATGTTAAAACTTGTGATCTGCTATGTCAGCTTGGTAGGCAATGTCTTGTTAGAAAGTGTATAAAGATGAATTTACTTCCTGATTTTAGTTAGACAAACTCTGCAATAGCACAAATTTTGTCTCCTTGCTGCAAGATTAAAGTGCCTTAACCTGAATCTACCGTGTATTGATCATTTTTAAAGTATATTTTTCCTTTGACAGATTGGTCCTTCGGACCGGAAACATCTCTCGCTCTAGCTCAGGTCAAATGGGTCCAGTGGCATGAAACCGTATGGGGAAGAAGCCACATCGGTTCTTCTGCTTTGAAAAGACCTCCGACTGAATTGTCGTTCAAAAGAGGCCAGCCACTGTTTCTGATCTGCGATTGGAGGACGAGTCAACAGTTCCAGTGAAGAGATCAATCACGGAGGCTCAGGTAAGGAGGATTTTACCTTTTCTTTGTTTCAGATCAGGGACTTGTTACAGTATTTGTTTTTGTCAGGAGATTTTTTTTGTAAATCAGGGACAAAAAAGATTGCTGTCTTGTCATAGATCAGGAAAACAGGATAGGTATGCAGTTATTCTAGATAGACTGTGAAGAAGTGTAAATCGTGGTACCACATGATAAAAAGGGTTACGAAACAGTTTCTAACTAAGTTAAGACAACATGGGAAGTGCACAAAAAGTTCCCGAGACCCACCTTTAACCGAAGACGCGAAATATATGCAATTACAGCGTGCCGACAATGTTAGGTACTATACAAAATGGGTTAATAAATACAAATTTGATGGTAATTTAGATAAACCTTCACTTATCAAACTTGTCAAACAACTTAAAACAGACGCAAAAGGTCAGATAAAAAAGCAACGTCAGTTAGGGGTTCCTCAGGCACACAGGTGGCTTGAGGAAGCAAATCACAGGGAACAAAAGAATACAAATTCAAAAGCAATGTTTTTAGATAAAGTAGACAATAACTTGGTAATAGCAACAGCCCCTCCACCCCTCCGCTTCCTTTACTGGAATATATAGCGAGTGGACAAGCTGATCCACCTCTGCTATATCCAGCTGTTCCTGCAAAACCAAAACCGTTTGTCAGAGATCCTATCGAGACTAGGTCTCAAACATGCAACTTAAGAGGGGATATTGAATTGTATGAAATAAATAAAAATTCACAAGCTATGAGTGAAGAAGAGATATGTCCACTCATAAAAGTACCAAATCCACAGGCAGGACAGGCAGGACAGGACCCAACTCTTCTAGTATATGACCGTGGACACCGGAAGACATCCGGAAAGCCACAGAGGGAATTCCCATTTGAAAGTTAATTTTAGAAAATTCTTAGAAGACTTACAGGGCATGAGGTTAAGTTACCATTTAAATGGAGAGGAAGTAGAGAAAGTAGTCAGACAAATCATAGGTCCAGATTGGCACATGATCAGTGGCAACTGGAATACCCGTGACGCAGAACATAGGCCACTCCCACATAGTAACACAGAACTGGATAACAGAGTGAAAGGTCTGACAGACCGAATCTCTGAGAAATGGAAGCCTAGGGCTGGCTGGACTTGCATTAATCAATGTATACAACAAGAAGGTGAAACTGTTGATAGATATTATGCCAGATTATTAGAGTGTTTTAATAACCATTGTGGAATGCAGGTACCTGAAGACCAAACACATGATTCCCCATATGAGCAGCAGCTAAAGAATGCATTTTTGAAAGGCAGTATTGCACCTATTAGCAGCTTTATTACAAAGCACATGGTAGATCATCGTACAAGTAGATTACAGTCATTACTTGAATATGCAAGACATGCCGAAAGGCATTTTAATAGCAAAAAGAAAAAGAAAACTCAAGTATTTGCAGTGGAAGACGGATCAGAAGTCTTTGTAGTACAGACCGGGAAGAAGGGTAAGAAAAATACCCAGGGAAACAAACAATCTGATAAACGATCAGAGGAGTTTGAAGGGAGAAAGACAAGGGGTAAATGTTTTAAATGCGGGAAAAAGGGACATTTAGCAAGGGATTGCCGGCAAAATAAAAAGGTAACAACAGAAGACAAGGAGGGTGAGGACTGACTATATGATAGTCAAGAATCACTGGAAAGGAATAATCAAGAAAAGACAAGTGCAAGTGTGATAGAAGGAGTAGAGAATGTGATAGAAGAAATAGAGGATGTTCATGAAATCACAGATAATGAAGAAAAATGAAATTTTAGACTTGGCATTATTGAGCCTAGAGCTCTACTAGAGGGGAGGGAAGTTAAATTCCTGTGTGACTCAGGGGCTTCACAGACCCTGATACATCCTTCCAAACTACCAGAAAATTCAGAATCACTTGATTACATATTAGTGAAAGCAGCTAATGGACAGCTGTATCGGGAGCCACTCTCCCACAACATAGCAATAACTGACCCTGTTTCAGGGATGACCCAGAAAAGCAAATTTGTTGTTTCTGCAAAATGCCCAGTAAATCTTTTCGGCAGAGACCTAATGCAGATATTTGGCATAGCAGTAGTTCCAACTATGCAGAGTATGGAAGCACAGCGACAAATGGATACTTTTGTGGTGCGACCGGAGGGTGAAACATTTTATTGGTACAGCCAAGACTTGGTTACGACTGGTCCAGGGGCAGTAACTGAAGAACTGATGAACGTAGCCATCAGTAAATCCCCCTCCCTTGACACTGATAAACAGCATTTGTTGCATTGCACTCTATATTACTGTAGCAAACCAGGACCTGATAAAGAATATGAGCAAGAACTGTTTAGAAACCATGCTAACAGATTAGTATTACAAAATCTGTACTGGGACACAGAAGGAAACAGTGTAGTAAGCTGTTCATTGCCCCAGGAATTCCTAGCACTTTACAAATCTATCGATTACCACATGTGAGTTTGACTAAAGATAAAAATGTGAAGTGGGGCAGACCTAGGAGAAAAAGTCACAAGGTGGGAAAAACAGGCAGAATTAGAACTTTCAGAACAGGGAGTACAAAAGCAGAAGTTGAATTGGATAACACAGACACACCCAGCTGTACACTTGCAGGCAAGTGAGGACAGCTGAGTAGCACTCTTACTAGAAGAAGAGAAAAAAGCCTTATGAGACATACCAGAGACTCTCTGGTCAACAGGAAAATCAGATGTAGGACTTATTCGTACAGCGGGACCAGTTACTATCACGCCAAAATCAGCATTCAGACCACAGAAGAGACAATATCCCTTAAGAAAAGATGCAGAGGTAGGAATCAAACCTATAATAGCAGCTTTACTTAAGGAAGGAGTACTGGTAGAATCTCCCGATTCACCATGTATTACACCCTTATTTCCTGTTAGGAAAGCAAATGGAGAATGGTGTATGGCCCAAGATTTACAAGCTGTAAATGACGCAGTTATACCTAGGGCACCTACGGTGCTGGATCCACACACCTTATTAAATGATTTGAAACCTCAACAAAAGTATTTTTCTGTGGTGGATATTAGCAATGCGTTTTTCTCAATATCGATACACACTGACTGCCAACATTGGTTTGCATTTACATTTCAGGGGAAGAGGTATACATATACGTGACTACCACAGGGATATTGTGAGAGTCCAACAATATTCGCACAGGAAATGGCAAGTAACCTGGCGGGATTTATCCCACCGAAAGGCAGCCAGATTTTACTTTATGTAGACAACATTCTGCTGGCAGTCCCCACCCAGCAAGAATGCAGAGAAGATACCATAGCATTACTACAATTTCTAGCTACTCAAGGACACAAGGTAAACAAAAATAAACTGCAACTTTGGAAAAAACAGGTCAAATACCTGGGATATGTAATATCCAAAGAGGGCAGAATATTAGATGAAGACAGAAAAACAGCAATATTACAAGCGTCCAAACCAACTACCAAGAAGGAAATTATGTCCTTCCTAGGTACTACTAATTTTTGTCGGAGTTGGACTCCAAACTATGCCTTGGAATCTGCTCCACTGACTTACTTGATATTCAAGAAGCCTATGGCAGCACAAGATTTATTACAGTGGACACCAGAAGCAGAATCAGCTTTCTGCAAATTGAAACAACTGATAGCATCCTCATTAGTTTTACGACTACCGAACTATCATAAGCGATTTTTCCAAACTGTAGATTGTAAGCAGGGTTATATGACATCAGTGTTAACACAGCAGCATGGGGAAAAAATAACACCACATAGCTAACTATTCATCACAGCTAGACCCAGTGGCGCGATCCCTGCCCCACTGCGTACAAGCAGTAGTCGCAGCTGCAATGGCAGTGCAGGCTTCAGCCTCAGTAGTGTTATTCCACCCTCTCATGTTGAGAGTGCCTCATGCAGTCGTGATTATTTTACTGCAAGAAAAAGTAGCATATCTTTCTCCTGCTAGACATCTTTCCTGCATGACTATACTGTTGAGCCAACCTCATATGACAATCGAACGATGCACAACTTTGAATCCATCAACCTTGCTCCCAACCCCTGCAGATGGCAAACCACACTGCTGCCTGCAGGAGATTGAGCAAAAGACACTACCTAGAAAAGATCTCACGGATGTTCCCTTGGATGATGCCGAGGTGACATACTATGTGGACGGCTCGTGTAGGAGGGGTCCTATAGGACAGAATCTAGTGGGGTATGCAGTAGTTTCTGATACTGAGATTTTAGAAGCAAAGTCTTTACCGCACAACTTATCTGCACAAGCAGCAGAATTGATTGCTTTAACAAGGGCATGTACCTTGGCAAAGGGTAAACAAGTGAACATTTTTACTGACAGCCAGTATGCTTTTTCTACTGTACATGTTTTTGCGCAGCAGTGGAAAAATAGAGGAATGATAACATCTACTGGTAAACCAATTAATCACGCACAATTTATTTTAGATTTGTTAGACTCTATTCAGTTACCTCAGAAAGTAGCTATTTGTAAATGCACAGCTCATACCAAACACCAGGATAGGATTTCAAAAGGTAATGCGAGAGCTGATATAGCTGCAAAACAAGCAGCTTCAGCCTCAGAAGTATTTCTTTTGAGTGAGGAATTACAACCATCTGAGATTTTAGACTTAGAAATGTTAAAAACAATGCAGACACTTACTACAAATGTAGAAAAACACAAATGGATAAAACGAAGAGCAATTCTTGAGAAAGGGCTGTACATCTCCAAAGAGAGAAAAACGATTTTACCATCTAACTTGTTTAGATATGCAGCTTTGTTGAGCCATGGGCAGTGCCATGTCTCAACAGGGGGGATGGTACAGTTAGTGAATCGAGTGTTTACAATGTATGGATTTACAAACTACACAAAAAATTTTTGTGCAGCATGCCATGTTTATAACAAGCATCATGCACAAGGGGCATTGAAGCCTAAGCAAGGGAGTTTCTCTACACCACCGTATCCATTCCATACTATTTGTATGGATTTTATAGAGCTGAAGAAATGTGAAAATAAGAAGTACTGCCTTGTCATTATAGATATGTTTTCCAAATGGGTGGAAGCTTTTCCAACTAAAAATCCAGATGTAGCTACTGTTGCAAAAGTCCTCGTTAAAGAAATTATTCCTAGATTTGGCATACCGGAAAAGATTTATAGTGACAATGGCACACACTTTGTAAATCAAACTATACAACAATTGAGTCATTATTTCGGGATTCCTCGGAAAAACCATTGTGCATACCACCCCCAATCTGCAAGATTAGTAGAGAGGCATAATGGAGTTTTGAAAAATAAGCTTAGGTAATTGATTAGTGAGACACAAAAGAACTGGGTGCATTGTCTGCCTCTGGCACTGTTGAGTATGAGAACTGTTCCAAATGTAAAAGGGCTAACTCCTTTTGAAATTTTGTTTGGGAGGGCATATTATACACCTCAGTGGAAACATCTCATGCCTGCAGACCAGGAGGCTGACAGTTCACTTGCAGAGTATATGAGGGGATTTTTGAATAATAAACTTTTGCAGTTAAACTCTGTTTCAGATAAAGAACAAGCCAGACCATTGGAAGCAGCAATAGTCCCTGGCACGTGGGTCTGGGTGAAAGTCGTGAAGAAAAAGAATTGGAGTTCTCCGAAGTGGGAAGGACCATACCAGGTGCTACTGTCAACACCCACTGCAGTCAAGATCACAGAGTGAGCATCTTGGATTCATCTGACACACTGTAAATTAGTTAAGAACTTTGAACTGGACAAAAACCTTGTTACTGTTGTACAACGAGAATAAAATGACCAGGTGTAGAGTAAACAGGGATGCAGAACAACCTCAGAAAATTTGCATGATTATTCTGATAGCTATACTGATAACAATGATCTTTTTGCTGTGGCCTTTCCTTTTCCCAGCCACAAGAGTTGAACTGAACAAACGTGATGCATTACTCATAGACTGGCATCCAAACTTTAACACTTACCAAGCAATTAAATATGTGTATGCTGAGACTTTTAATGTTTCAAACTGCTGGATTTGCACAGCTATACCAACAGCATACGGGGGATTATTGATGACTGCTGTCCCCCTAGGGGTCAATGAGACCTGGGAAAACTTGATTTTTGATACTACACCCATGAAATCACAAGGCAAAATAGCATTGTGCCTACCTGTTACACAAAAAGGGATTGTATGTTTTTATAAAAATGACACTATTCAGGTGGGTTGGAGCAATTGCAATGTGACTGTTTCTTATAAATGTTATATTAAGGCTAATAAGGCAGAAACTATCTGTGATACAAACTATGACTCATATTTTAAAAAAATGAAGAGAACTGTTAGCGAAATACAGCATAATCCTGTTCTTTTGAAGCAACTTTCTATTACTGACAAAAAAAGTTTCATGCAGGGCGAGCATATATCAATACTAAAGTAGAGAATTGTTATTTTGTTTGTGGGAAAAAAGCATATAAATGGCTACCTGAGAATTGGTCCAGCAGTTGTTTTTTGGGTTACCTGGTTCCGGCCATACGACACACTGCAGCTTTGCCTCAGGGAAAAATTTGAAACATCAGAGAGGTCAGCAGTAAACCCAGAAGTCCAATCAAGAGACCCGAGAATCCAGTGGGATGAATCGAAGCAGGGTGGAGAAACCATAACTCCGTGAAAAACAAAGATAAACTGACACATATGGACTAGAGTGACACTATTATATCATGGACAGGCATAGCCCCTGCATATGGCGCAGTGAAATTGATTTGGGAGCTGTCTAAACTTCTTGAAGTTATGAGCAATGCAACTTTTTCTGCTCTGGAATTAGTGACTGATGAACTAAATGCTATGAGAACTGTGGTACTTCAAAACCGCATGGCTCTTGAATTCACCCTAGCGGCGAGAGGTGGTACATGCACTTTAATCAAAGAAGAATGCTGTTCATATATTCCTGACAACCAGCACAAAATAAACTACCATCTTGAGGTGATTCAGCAAGTGTCGACCATGACCAAACCAGGCCCAAACCCTCTGATGGACTTTTTCCAGAATTTGTTTGGGGGGGTGGGGTTCCATCCTAATGAACATCCTGATTGCCATTTGTGTGGGATTACTCCTATTAGGAGCATGCATTTGTTATGGTATTCCCTGCATGAAAAAGTTAATCAAAGATTTTATAGATATGTCAGTTTCTGAGACTTTGTATCAAAGTACTGAAATTGAAGAGTTGTTGAAAACTGAAATGCTTTCATAAGTCTAAACTACATGACTCTCTTAACTGCAAATCTGGAATGGAAGAGGTTAGGAGAAGAAGTAAACTGTTTATGCTTTTGAAAATAGAATAAAAAGTATTAACAGGGGGGAAATGTCAGAGAAATATGCATTTATGTATATGTCTAATGCTTATTAGAAGCTAAAAGAATTAACACGTTTTCATTCTATTTTATATACAGCTTAATTCTGTGTGAAATTATAAGATGCTTTTTGAAACTGCAATGTGCTTTCTGAAAACTTGCAAGATGCCCCCTGACCTAGTAATTGCTAGCACAGCAAAATTCATGTTTATGCCTTTTGGAAATGTACTGAGAAGCAGGTGATTATCTGCTAGGTCAGGAAGTAATAAATGAAACAATACTATATTCTATAATGTTATGATTTTGAACAATCAGCTCTGTTCGTGTTATGAAAACATGCACAGCTGCGGAAGAATAAGAGATACATAAGACAAAGGACTGCTTGAAGAATCTGTACTTGCTTTGTGCTTGAATTAGCTGTAATACCTTGAATAGAAACATAACATAGTGGGAAACTGTATCTAACCAGTGGTCACCAAGGCCACTTTGTTTTTCTTAGGAAGTTTTTCATAAAATTGATAGTGCAAGCAGAAAATTATGGATAAACAGCTGCTATGTAATGATGATGTTAAAACTTGTGATCTGCTAAGTCAGCTTGGTAGGCAATGTCTTGTTAGAAAGTGTATAAAGATGAATTTACTTAATTTACTTCCTGATTTTAGTTAGACAAACTCTGTATTAGCACGTTTTTGTCTCCTTGCTGCAAGATTAAAGTGCCTTAACCTGAACCTACCATGTATTGATCATTTTAAAGTATATTTTTCCTTTGACAGAAGCCAATCACTCCAAAACTGTAAGTTAGGACAGGAAGAGCAAATTGGTTTAAAGCCTGAATTTTGTTCCTAGATATCAACGCTGTTTTCAGGATTAATTTATGTCTTCTAAAGTATTTCTTACTAAGTTTTATTTACATTTGTTCATGTTTTATTGTTGATCCTTCATCAATTTCCAAATATTTATACATTCCCCCCTGCTCAGGTTACTGTCCCAAAGAGATGTTTTCTTGGTGCTGTTGGTGGTGCTTCTGATAAAAATTAGTAATATTAAAATAGTTAAGTTTACGTTACTTACCAAAAGAAACAAAAAGTACATGTGAAACACACCAACTATTTGCTTTAAGTCTGCATGTACATAAGTTGATTTGCATTGTTTTAAACAAAGGAGCAAAAGAAAATTGTTCAAGAATCAATAAAGAAGAACAAAAGTATTGCTTTTGGAATATGTTTACACTGTAGAAGAACCTTGGTAATTAGAATATATGTCTATAACAATGAAAACCAGCATTTCATAATTCAGTCATTTGACTCCAACTCCTTCCCGGTAAGAGGATACCCGAGTAGGAAGATTTACAGATATATACATCCAACCACTATTCAAAATTCACAGTTCTCTTAAAAATAAGGCTGAAGACAAAAATGAAATAACAAAGTGATACGTTGTAATCTAAAAGAAAAAACTCCTACTGTTTATGGGCTTTCAGTAAAAACTAAAAGACAATTCTAGACAAGCTAGAATTTCCCCAGAGTGACCTCTCAAACCTTTTGTATTAGAGGCATATGGGGTATATGCAAATGACCCTTATGAGCATCAGGTATTTCAGCTATATGGTGATTCTGAATGCCCATGACTTGTTTCTTTTAAAGTCCTTTAATGGACAAATTCAGGCCAGTAAAGCCAAACATCACTAGTTGTGGAAATGCATGTTTCAGCCTTGCTATGGCCTCATCAGCTCAGCACAAGTGGATGCAGTAATGTCAAAATGTAAAGCTCCTTGGAACATACATTAATTCAAACCATGGTTTTGCAGGGAGAAAGCCCCTCTTGCACCCCATTTGCAGAGCTGTGCCTCCCAGCTCTTGCTAATTTTATATATATATACCTACTCCAAGATAGCACAAGCCTTGTGGAAGGGGCATATTTCCCTTCCTCAAGGATTATACTTTACTGCGCAACTGTTGATAATCTGGATTATTGATTAAAATAGGTTGACAATACAGAGGTCAATCTTAGCCACAATCATCTAATCTTATGGAACCAATATATATATATATATATATATATATATATATATATATATATATATATATATATATATGTTTTACACACACACACACACACACATATGTATATATATATATATATATATATATATATATATATATATATATATATATATATATATCTATAGGGGCGGCCACAGTGGTGCAGTGGTTAGCATTGCCGCCTCACAGCAAGAGGTTCTCCGGTTTGATCCTTGGCTGGGGTGCCTTCTGTGCGGAGTCTTCATGCCCTCCCTGTGGTCGCGTGGGTTTCCTCCGGGTGCTGCGGTTTCGTCCCACATCCTAAAGACATGCTGTAGGAAGATTGGACACTCTAAATTGGTCCTAGGTGTGAGTGCGTGCATGTGTGTGCCTTCTGTGGAAGATTGGGTGCCGGGCTGGCAACTCGACACTGTAAAACTCCACTGCCAATCATGAGCAGACAGATGATTCACTGTGGCGACCCCTAACCGGAAAAAGCCGAAAGAATAAGAAGATATATATATATATATATATATATATATATATATATATAGCTAGATAGCTACAGATATATAGATATAGATATAGATTTAGATATAGATATAGATATATAAACACACATGCAGGAAAGATAACAGTCCCCTTAGCAACAGAGAACACATAGTCAGTCAAATGAAGTTAAGATGCACTTTTGCAGATATCCAAAAGTGAAATGCTGCATAAATACTACATAAATGCAAATGTGTATCAAAACAAGAGTTCACAGGTGGAGCAAAGGGGCAGCTACCCTAAGTGCAAAGTGTTTAGTGAGCACACTCTTTTTTCTGTTTTTTTTTCCACTGAAGAGCTGAGGATGTGGGGTATAAGACTGGGAACAGGCACTGAGCAAAATAAGCTAGTTATGACTCTGGTATCAAAGGCAGTAATAAAACACCAATACAGTTACTATGTACATCTACATTATAACAAATAATGGCAACAAGCATAGTAATAAAACACCCATACAGTTACTATGTACATCTACATTGTATCAAATAATGGCAACAAGCATGTTAACAGCCAAACCAGTTTATGAGAAACAAAGGGGTATTACTGCGTATATGCATGTGTCTCGCACCTCTTGGCATTGCCACCTAACTGCATCCATCTGTACAAATTAAGCCTGTATCACCTGGAAAAATATACAAATTTGTAAAGCACTGTGCTATTTATTGATATTCAAGCCGTGGCATCTGCACTAATTCACACTTGTCAAATTCCTGCGTTCTGCCAGGCTGAACAGCTATTGCCTGTAGGTCTGAGTTACTGTAAATGTAAATGTCAGAAAAAAATAACAAGTAAAGCAGCGTTTTGTCTTTTTTTCAGTATAAATCATATTCTTACATTTAAAGCAGAAGGAAGCCCCAAATAACAAAGGATGTGTAAGATAAATAAACTGTAACAAAATGTATAAAATTATATTTATTTCTGTTTTTTGAGAGATAATCAGGAAGAGGAGAAACATCATGCAATAAAATGATCAGGCAGTAAATGCAGACAATTAAGGCTATGAGATATTAATGAGCTGCTTGCTTTGGTCCAGGGTTTGATTCTTTCATTTTCTGTTTGTCTGCTCTGTGACTGTGAGCAAGTTACTTAGTCAGACAGTGCTCACTGTCTGAATCTGAAAAAAGGTCTATGTGGATCAGTGTCTACCCTAGTGAAAAAAATACATGTAAATATTAGTAAATCAGTAATCCTATGGTATCACTCTGCAACAATGGTGTAATTAATGTTCCACTTGTCTATTATCATTATTTTTGTTTAAAATAAAATATATATACTTCATTATTTACAATGTCTGAGATTTTGTAAAACCAGCTACTGTATAATTAAAGAAGTAGTGAAACATTTGCCAAAACAATACATTGCAATACATGAGCTATTTTTATCAAAACAAAAACATACAAAGAGACAAGTGCATGCATGCTGATGCAGACACACTCACACACACACACACACACACACACACACACACACACACACACACACACACACACACACACACACACACAACACATTGGGCCTCTCAGCAATCCTGACCAGTCCATTATTTCACTATAATGCCCATCTATTTGGGCATTATATATGTATTATTGACTGAAGTATAGCGAATGCAAGGTGTGGCAACACTGGATTGGAAAGAGAGTTCAGATTACTTAGGTTTGAGTTAAATATCAAAGATAATTATTAATGTGGTGTTGTGTTGATCTTACTAATATTGAAATAACAATAAATAAATAAAGTGATAGATGAATTGTCCATGTAGCAGGCAGAAAACTAAAATAATCTGCCAATGTTGTATTTGCAGAATCCGCTTCTATATGTTCATGCTAAATTATTTAAAAAAAATGAATGTGAGGGCTTTCATATGACTGTATTAGTTAGACCTTTTACTTTATCCACTTAGCTCTATAATACAACTAATATAATGTAATATGCAATGCTTAAATGATGTTTATCAGCCAGCATGCCACATCTAATTGCCAAGAAGTTTCTTGCACATGACAACTCCAAATCTCTCACCGGTGCAGATAATTCAGTTAATGTCTTTTAACTGTACTGTGAATTCACTCAAATACTGCATATAATACAGTTAATCCGCTGCCTCTATCAGTGAGGCATGCTGATGTTTCTTTTTGACCATTAAATATACACAGAAGAACAAGCAAACAGAATGTATAATGCTGCCAAAGACACACAGATCAGAAAGCAACCATTAAACCTGTTGTGGTCATTCACCTTGTTAATTGATCACAATATCATGGAAAGCAAACCCAATGAAAATCTTGCCTGTTAGAAAACATTACCCTTTCCATACAAAACAGATGTTTCCAGTATGCTAAGAGGTAAAATTCTGATGGGATTCAGTAAGTAAACATAAAAGGTCTATGTATATGTCTTATAAATTCATTAGTTTATAAGTTTGAGTTTCTAGCATTCAGGCCCTAAGGCCCTAATACCAAGAAGGAATGCTGATTCCTCAAAACATTGATCATATATCTGAGAAACTCATCCAATCTTATAGTTTCAGTTTAAAAATTGTTATGGCATCAGACCTTGTAATATTAAATGGTAATCTCTTCCATAAACTAGTAATTCTTTGTATATAAAAACTGAGTTTTGTGGTATTAAATGGTTACTTCCAATAATGCTTGTGTTATATCTTTTAGTTTTTGTTATCATTTATTTCTAAATTCAGTAATGCTTGTAATATATCATCCTGAAATGCATTATATGCGGGTATTAGTGTTCAATTAAAATGTCGATAATGAATTGTCAAGAGTTACACCTTTCTCTGTAATGATAGGATCTCAAGGTAGGAATCTTTTAAGTGAATTTCCTCTGCACTTTCAAGTCTTATTAGATTACTTTTGTTCTACTTCTTTCAGCTTTTCCCGGTTAGAGGTCGCCACAGCGAATCGATCACTTTTGTTATATGAGTAAAAATCATTGTTATATTCCAGGACAGGTCTTACGTATGTGTTATACAATTTAACCAGATGTTTTTCCTTACTCAGGGAAATGATCATCAGTAACAGACATAATTATATAATTACTTTTATTACTACTGAACTGACATGCTTATTCTTAAACCTTTGTATTCATCAACTTCTCAGAATAAGTCTTGTATTATTACTAGCTGTTTTGTAAGCGTCTTTCCAAAATGCATTATGTCATTTATTTAAGCTAAATCTGATACCGATTTTTTTCAGCCCAAGTTGATATTTTTCACGCAGATACCTATTAGTGTTGTTGTAGTCATTCTCCGTTGAAATAATAAATCCTAACTTGCAGTCATCGTACTTGTTTATCCAGCATGTACCAATGACTGGAATTGTTACAAAGACTATGTAAAATAGTAAAGATCCCAATACTGAACCCTGGGGAACACCATAGTGTAGTTAACGAGGTATAGAGTTTTGCCCTTGAATTGTCATTGTTTGTTTCCTGGCTTGCAGTCATTCAGTTATCCAATCAGGTAAGGATTGTTTGAACTAGTCTCTGCTGAGGTGTATCATCTCTGTGAAGTTTTACAAAATTCCTGAGGCTCCAATGCCAATGTTAGTGCGTTCTCATTCTATTTTCACTTATTTTATTGCATTTGCACTTGTCTATCATTTTTATCCATGCCTTATAGCTAATTTATCACACTTGCACTGTTTTAAAGCAAATTACAGATTAACGGCATTTCATTACTGTTTAAATATATTTCATTACTATTTACTGCAATTCATGTCTGCTTAATTGCATTTTACTGCATTGCATTACCATTTAAATGTATTTTTTCATACTGTGAGTTCTGTTTTTGTTTGTAAGTGGTTCATATGTGCTTTTCTGTGAATCTTACTGTGTTCTTAACATTTTAATTAATTAATAGTCTGGGTACAGGTTTGCTACGTCCAGAGCTGTTTGTTTTTGCCTTCTGTGTTTCTGGCAGCCATCTTGTGTTGGTAGGCACCTATCCTCTCTGCTAGTGAGAGTAGCAGGGTGCCTGGACCTTGTTTGGAACAAGCTCATTGGTAAAGAGAGCAAGGGCTAGCAGGATTGGCTAGATTTCTCTGTTATTAGAATTTTCTATTTTGTGGTATTTAAACCCTGAGTTTGAGCTGGTTTGGACTTGTTTGTGCGTTGCGCACCACAGCTACAGTGTTTTTAACCCATTGCAAGGTATTCCAGCTACAAATTTTCTCTTAGTAGCATGTGTGTGATCACCTAGTAGTACTCACCTTAGACCTTCCACCCTTTACCCCCTTAGCTCTCTCTGGCCTCTCTCCTTCATATTCTGACAAATATGGATGGACAGTATGTTATGGTTTCTCCTGCCAGTCTGGTTGATATGGGCATCCTGAGGCAGTATAACAACTGCCTCATGAACATGGACAACCATCTACTACTACCACCTAGGAACAACATTTGGAGAGATGCAATTACATTAAGAACCCAGAGTCTATGCTCTCTTCCTCACAAGCCAGTATATCTGTCACTGAGAAGGTTGTCAACACAAACACCACACCTCAAGCACCACCCACACCTACACAACATACACCCACATATGCAGAAGTCCTTAACAAAAACATACCCAAACAAAAGAGACCTCTGAGGCAAAAACACATGCAAACTCCACAACCTACAACACCACACACCACACATAGTCCAAACACCTGTGTTTCACAGCCACTAAAGCCTAACCATAAACCCAATATATTAGTCATAGGAGACTCCATTGTGAGACACACAGATATGCCCCTCATCAGGCTGGATAAGGAGAAAGTCACAGTTAGTTGCTTGTCAGTTTCCAGAATCCACCATATCACATATGCACTCAAGTCTCTCAACAACAGGTACTGTTATGATTCTGTCATAGTCTATGTTGGCATGAATGACTTGAGACGTACCTCCCTGGACTATATGAAGAGAGACATGATCGCTGAATATGTGTCCCAGGCAGGTATGTCCCTAGCCTTAAACAGTGTTCTACCATCACCCAGAATGATGTCTCAATACAAACAGAAAATGATTGACTTAGTTTCTGGTGTCATTCCAAGGGGATCCAGTATCTGACAGACTGGGAAGACATGATTGACAGCCCACCATACTTTGCCAGAGATGGTTATCTGTCTCCCTTGGGCTTCAGGCTTCTGGGAAAGGCTCTTGCCTCCCTCATAGTGCCTTTTTTAGGCAATAACATGAAGTCAAAACTACTAACATGAAAATGTCATCAAAATGCAAATTAAAGGTCATGCTGCTAAATGCTAGGAGTCTAAACATGAAACTGCACTAATTGTAAGTATTCTTAACCCTGGAAGATGCTGACATTTGTGCAGTCACCAAAACCTGGTTCAAAGCTGCAGAGAGCACTCAAGCCATACCAAGTTACTCATCCTATTATACATTCAGACCCCAATCCGTGGGCAGCAAAGCAAAAAGAGGTGGGGTTTCAATATGTATTAAAGACATACGCACTCCCAGGCTGGTTAAACAATATAACATAGAGGAGACACTCCAGGTGCAATTAACCATTGACAAGACCCCTGTTCAAATCATAACTAGCTACAGGCCCCCAACCTTTACTCAAGATGCCCACTCCACCTATCTGGACCTCTTCGAATCAATCAAGATTCAGCCCTTTACCCTGATCCTGGGTGGCATTAACTATCCAACCATAGACTGAAAGTACTACTCATGCCAAAACACAAATGCCCAGAGATTCCTTGATTTTGTCAATGCAAATGCCTTGCACCAGCTGGTCGCAACCCCCACAAGAGGTGATAATATCTTGGACTTGGTATTAACAAACATGAGTAATCACTGCACATCCATACAGTGTCATCATCCCTGGTAAGATCTGACCACAATGCTGTCACTTTCGAACTCACCATATCCCCCAACTCTCCCCTAGCTAGGGTCAAACATAAAAACTTCTCCAAAATTGATTACAACCTCCTGAGGGAAGGTATAAACAGCTTCACAGCTCTCTCCTGATCCATAGGAACTGGCACAAATATCCAAACCTACACCAAAGTACTATACGAGCATTTATATAGCTGCATGGAATAAGGAATACTCAACAGGACAGAATCCTCCTCCTCAAGGAAGAGTAAACTTGTCTGGTGTACATCTGCAATAAATAAATTCTATAATAAAAGGAAAAAAAAAATTGCTGTCCAGGGCCAAGAAGGAGCAGGTGCCTAATTGGAAACAATCTCTCCTTTGCCTGAACAAGCAAATAAGAGCAGTAGTGAAATCCTCCAAAGCAAACTTTGAGTCCAAACTGGCCACATCTACTGAAGACTGTCATAAGGCCTTCTTCACATATGCCTGCAATCTCAAAGGAAACACTCAGATCTGCTCAGAACTGGTGGTCAAGGATACCACATACACAAACGCCATAGATATAGCCAATCTGCTTGCAGACAGGTTCAGTAAAATTCACCCCTCTGTCCTCCCCCTCAGTAAATCAGGACATCCCCAGCACCTGTTTCCCTCTCCTTTTATCTCTAGGGAGCAAGTCATGACTGCCCTCTCAAAGGCAAAAAATACAGCCTGCATGGAACCCAATAACATCCCAGGCTGCATGTTACATGAACTCGGGCAGGAACTTGCAGCACCATTAGGCACCATATTTAACCAAAGCCTGAGTACTGGCTTCATCCCAGTTGAGTGGAGGACAGCCACTGTCATTCATTTGCACAAAGGTGGAGCATCCATCGATTCAGGAAATTATAGACCCATCAGCCTAACTTGCTTGTTCTGCAAGACCATGGAATGGATTATCATGGATCTCATTAACAAGGACATTAGCAACCTCCAAACACTCAATCACACACAGTTTGGTTATGTCAAGGGGAGGTCATGCCATTTAAATTTGGTTGACTTCTTTGAGACAGTCACCAAAGCCACGGACGAGGGGAAGGTAGTGCACACTGCCTACCTTGACCTGGCCAAAGCTTTTAATACTATTCCCCACTTGGGTATAATAGATAAACTCTCTCAACTAGGCATCAATCCATATGTTACCAGATGGGTAGCAAACTGGCTCACTGATAGAGCCCACCTATTCAGAATAGGGGAAGTCACCTCAAGCAGTAGACCCATAACGTGCGGTGTCGGTCTTGGGGCCTCTGTTGTTTGGGATATAGTTTTCTGAGGTGCAGGCCAAAACCAGTGGGCTATGGCTGACCAAGTTTACAGATGACTGCGAGCTGGGCACTGTCATCAGCTCCCCTAGTGATGTGGACATTCACCAAGAGGGTCTCATCAAAACAAATGATCGGTGCCAGAAACATGGCCTCAAACTGAATGCCAAAAAATGCATCATCATCCTCTTTGGGGAGAGTGACATCCCCGCTCCCCATAAATTATCACATTAATAACAAGGTCCTAAGCACGCAATCAGTTGTGAGGGACTTGGGCACCCAGGTTGAGAGCAAACTGACTTTTCACCACCATATTGAGTCCATTGTACGGAAAGCTTTCTACATGCCCCACCTCATTAGGAAGGGTACCTCATCCAGGGACAAGGAGGTCATAACATTCCTGTAGTCCTCCCTTATAAGATCCCATTATTGAGTACAATGTCCCTTTCTGCATGTATCTCACAAATCACATGCAGCAGCTGGAGAGACCACAGAGGTTTCTCAACAGGAGAATCCAGGGCCTCAAGCATCTACCTTATACAGACAGGTTAAAAGCCCTGTCCCTCTACTCAGTCTATTACAGACTCCTCAGAGGTGACCTCTATCTGGCATACAAATCAATCTCAGACCCTGCCTTGATGGGAATGCTGCATATCCACAAGTCAAGCTCCACTCAAGTAACCCACAGGCATGACCTCACCCTGGTTTGTGACATCAATAGGACTTGTTGGTGGGATAGATTTATGTCCCAGAGACTCCCCCTTCTGTGGACTAGACTCCTTCTCCACATCAAGCAGACTTCCTCATTAACCCTTTTTAAGTGCAACCTGGATAACTGGATGGGAAACGGAAAATACATCCCCGGGATTCCACCTGTGTCCCTGCTGGACAGGGGCATCAGGTGCTGACTTGTCAGAACATGGGCTAAATTCTTGACTAGGCTTGTAAGGGGCCTTGGGCCAATAACCTATTAACTTCTTATAATCCTATGATTATAATTATCCTTGACTAATGTTTTGTATATTGTTTTATGAGGCAGGATGTTGAATGCTTTAGTTAGATTCAAGTAGATGACTGCTGCAGACATTCCTTTATCCATAACTGTTGTTATCTGGTCATAAAACTCTAATAAATTAGTTACAGTTAATCTACCATTGATAAAAACATGCTGCATGATATCATATAAATTTTCTCTTTTGTTATCGTCCATTAATTCTAGATTGTACCTTTCAAAACATTTACCTAACAGTGAGGTCAAAATAACTGGTTGATAGTTCTCCATCTCTGTTGTTTTCCCTTTTCTGAAGTCAAAATGTGGGTCAGGGCCTATCCTTTTTATACTGCTCCCATTACGTTTCATCAAGATTAAACCGAAGCTTCAGCTAGATGAAGCAAACTGGTTGAAGGTTTATTTTGATGAAACAAACAATGAAAATGCCCCACCCCCACATGATATAGGTTCATAGGTTCATAGGTTCATACTAGGCTATCTGCCCTAGGGCATTTATAAGCCTAACCAGAATGTGTTTGGCTTTCGCCACCCATTTTAAATTTATTTTGCTATGCCCTTTTTCGAGGTTAGTATACTGTGCCTCTGTCTAACAGTGACACAGAAGTGATACCCGGGGTAAACCTACGATCTCCCATCCACTCATCAAGATTCCTCTTGAAGAGAGTCAATGAGGGACTCTGCCTAACCTGGACTGGGATTTTATTCCAGAGTGAAGGGAGCCTCTGGGTTATGAATCTGTCCCTCCAGCATGTCCTATTTATTTCAGTGCTGAGGTTCAAGTCTCTCGAGCGCGTAGCTCGATGGGATTTGGATTTTCTGAGGTGCAGCATGTCCATTAATTCCGGGTTGGACATGGCTTTATACATCAGGCACAGATCGCCTCTGAACAGGCAGTATGCCATTGAGTAGAGCTGGAGTTTCTTTAACCGGGCAGCATATGGTATCTGTTTGAGCCCTTTGATCCTGTGTCTCTCTGTCTATATCTATCTATCTTTCTATATACATAAAAAATATATATGAACTCCACAGTCGCACAACTGGGAATAAAAAAGCCCCCAAATTTAAATCATTGCTGCCCTACAAATAGAAACCGTAGCATTGGTGAATTTATATTGGATAACTGATTGGAAAGTTCAGAACTGGGGAATGGAAACCAATGAGTTTAAACCCAGTCACTTTCACTTAATCAAGTGAAGGAAAAAATAAACTGACTCTGGTCAGCAATAGGTTTTTGTTTAGACTGTAATATGTACAATCAAACTGCTAAACTCACAAAGAACAATGGCTTGATCTCCTCCATATCTACTCCAAAATTCTTCATATTATTTTGACATATTTCTCCTGCAGTCTAGTAACAAGCAAAGTCATCAGATTTTTTTTCTTTAAGCTCTGCTATTTTCCATGCATGCCTGAAAGAGACCAAGCAGTGGGCATAAAGTAGGGCCGTGCAGGGGCACATAAGGTCTTTAATATTTGCTTCCGTGAGTGATGTTATCCAGTATTCTGTGGCTCTGCTTGACAGGGGCACAGGAAAATCATTTTCTTGCGTGGCGAAAGCCAGGGTACCTTTTTGGCTAGGCTTATATAGGCCCTAGGGCCAATAGCCTAATACCTACCTATGAACCAACTGCAGTATTGTATTGGACAAGATATTAATAATTTGTATTTACAGCACCTCTGCATATGCCATTTAATTATTTTCTTTTTGGACTGTTTTCTCTTTTTAGTGTCTTTTTGAGGAAGCAATATATTAAATCTGGGTTTAATATATCTTAAATACTTCACCTAGCATCAATAAAGCTTTACTAAACCTACTTTTCTTTCTGGTGATAAGAAGTAATTGTTATTTGTTTATTGTCTTGGAGGTGGTGGTAACTGGTGCACTGGTTATTTCTGAATTAATGCCATGCATGCATGGAATATTATTACCTAAATTACACCAATTGTTTGTCTGTCTGTTTATTTGTTTGTTTGGGGATGGGGCTCATTATTTGGAAAGTTTACTGATCTAATCTTCAGAAGGATTGTGCATCTGTAGCAGATTTTTAAAGCAATGGCTGCCATTTGAAAAAAAATGAAACAAGTATAAATTAATATTTCTTTTGTGGTACATTCTAATCTGGTGTGGGTGTTTCCACGTTTTTTCCTTGCTAAGATTTTGATTAGTTAAGTGATATATTACTCCTGTTACTGCTGACCTTTCCATTTTGACAATATGGTACAATGGTTATTTTTACCAGTTCAGATTTAATTCTGATTTCCTGAACTCGGCTGTTGAGTATGTTATTTAACTCGTGTTGTTTGTGTGCCACATTGTTTTGCTGATTTTCTTTCCTTATCAACCAATGATACCAGTTCAGAGTAATGCAGTAAACATTGTATGAAGCATGCAGAAACACAGAAACCTAGACTTCTGCAGGTAAATAAGGACGATTTCTTTCTTATAATCTGCTTAGTTACCTGCTAGTTTGATGCAGTAAATCAAGGTTAATTTACTGCTTCTCTCCTTTTCTTCATTAACATACATACATACACAAGTTGCTCAGCTTGTTTGCACTGTGCTTTGCGGAATTCTTTCTGGTTTTGAACTTATAGATCAGTAGGAATGCTGTTCCATGCATAAGCAACTCTTGTTTGAAAAATGCTTCCTCTTGTCATATTGGCTAATATCAGCTGCAATGATACTATATTCTTCTCAGGTCCCCCATATGTACATCTGGCAAAAGTTTTCTTCTTGGAATCTATTAACACAGATATATATATATATATATATATATATATATATATATATATATATATATATAAATAACTAAAATTAACCGCACTCAAAAAAAATGAACGAAGAGAAGAAATTTTAACTAAGAAATGAACTTTGTGACAATAACAGCATTCAAAAAATAGTAAATCACACCAACAACTCTTGTAGTACTTTAGCGCTTTCGTCTTATTTATTATCAAGACTTCTTCAGAAAGACATGTTTCATAACTATGAGCAACCATTTTCACTTCCTTTAAATACATTAGTTCTAGCAGGCCATTTAAATTAACAACAGTTCCTTTCCAATAGTAAAGTGTGAACAGGCAGGGTGCTGTATGCATTTTCATTAACATTGCAATTGCAGTTACATAAGGTAAATTGGTCAGACAGTAATAGCCTTGTGGTGACGTATGCATACTAACAGGGATCATGTGCAAAAAGGGATTGTGTGCAAAAGAAAAAAAAAATTATTAAAAATATGGGGGAACCGGGAAGGATGAGAGTCATGCTGTGATAATTCTAATATAAACACGTAACTTATGAGACCCTGCCTCCAAAGGTAAGTAAAGAAGTGCACGGAGAAAGGAGGAGGAGTCAGGTAGAGAGTCCTACTATGCTTGGGTATCAGTGTGTGTGTAGAGAAATGTGTGGGTATGCCACCTGATGGGGTAGTGGGAGGAATGCGGTGTGGACTTGAGGGGGGGCTGTTAGGGGGCTTCCCATGACAAGGAGTGTGGAGCTGGGGTTTGATGGGTAGGAGAATATGAATAATAGAGTGTCCCAGAAGACTGTCAGTGCGGATGGGGTGATGGGGTCCAGAGTTTGAAGATTCCCTATGTCCTTATTTATAAGATCCATGATGATGCGCTCCATAGCCTTACATATTAGACTCGTCAGGCTAATGAGGCAGTAGTTCCCAGGGTCTGTAGTCGTTCCAACTTTCTGCAGTGAGATGACCGTAGCAGAGTGCCATTCAGTAGGAACAAAGTCTAAAATGAGGCTGTGATTGAACAGGGTTCTCCGGAGTTGTGCCAGTTCACTTTGTAATTCATGTAGAACACAGCCAGGGATATTATCAGGTCCCATGGGAGCTGTATTCTTGGCTTTGGACAGTGTGGTTTTTACCTGTGTAGCTGTGATAATAGGGACTTGGCATTCCTCAGGTATTGTGATAGGCCCTTTAGGGGGTGAAAAGGGGGTAAAGTTCGCACTGAACCTGTCAGCCAATATGTTGGCAATATCAGTTGGTACTGTATATGTATTGCCATTGTGCTGTAACTCAGAGCAGATCTGAGTATTGCCATGTAGATTCTTGCCATAACTATAGAATGACTTGTGGTTGTCTTTAGAAGCTGCAGCAATTTTGTTTTTATAGCAAGCTTTAGAGGATTTGATGAGGGATCTCAGTTTTTTGCTGAGGCTAACAAAGGAGTTTTTCCAGTCTTGGGACTTCACCCTTTTCTGCAACAGTTTTTTCCTTCTGTTGTAGAGTCTGTTTATGGTGGGGGACCACCAGACTGGCTTCCTTTTTTTGGAGAAGAGCATCTTGGTTCTGTTTGGTATGGGCCGTTCCATGCACTTGTGTATGTGCTCATACAGTGCATTGGTGTATGATTCAGCAGTCATGCACATATTTTCCATTTGCATGGGTGTCATGAAGTTAGCCACCTCTGTTTTTAGAAACCCATAATTGGCTTTGGAGAAGTTTTTTACAGTGGTTTCCTTTAGGAGGGGTGAGGATGGGATGTGGATATCCATGGTGATTAGCTTGTGGTCAGATCTGACCAGGGAGGAGTTGATTACTGGTGTAGAGCAATGGTTACCCATATAAGTAATGACCATGTCAAGGATGTTTCTACCCCTGGTGGGGGTAAGAATGAGTTGGTCCAGGGCATTGGAATTAATGAATTCCCAAAAACGTCAAGCAAGTGTGTTGGTACATGAGTAATTTTCCCAGTTAATGGAGGGGTAGTTAAAGTCCCCCAGTATAAGGGTATTGGGTTGTACCCTAATATTTTCCAGTGCGTTTAGGAATGTGGAGTGGGAGTTTTGGGACATGGTGGGGGATCTATAGCAGGCTACAACCTAGATTGCAGTTTTACCCAGTGTTAGTTGTACCTGAAGTATCTCTGATGCATTATGTTGGGCTACTAGTCTGGAGGTGTGCATATCCTTTATGAATATGGAGACACCACCGCCTTTTGTGCTTCGGTCCAGATTTAGGGGCCGAAAGGTGTGGTATGAATTATAGCCAGGTAGTGCTGGGGTGCTCTCTGGAGCCTTGAACCAGGTGTCAGTCACTGCACAGATGTTGATGTTCTCCATTTTAAGGAGTACTTTGAGTGAGTGCATTTTGAGATTTAGACTAGCATAACTCTCAGATTTCATTTGCTTGTATCTGTTATGGTGGTAATTTTGTCTTTAGGACATTGCCTAAAAAAGGCACTTTAGGGGTGGCAAGAGCCTTGGCCAGTATCCGGAATCCCTGGGGTGACAGGTGCAGACCATCTCTGGCGAAGCATCTAGGTCTGTCGATCATGTCATCCCAGGCAGACAGATACTGGATCCCCTTAAAATGACACCAGAAACCTAGCCAATTGTTGAAGCTGCTGTGCTCCCTGCTCCGGAGCTTGATACTGGTTCTAAAACTGTGTTCTAGTCTGTCTCTGCACCAAATACCTGCCATCTCCCATTTGGACACCACTGAAAAATAGGGCAAAGTAAAGAAAACCTCTAAACAGCTTCCAAGACACACTTTGCTTTTGAAAGTTAGTGAAATTCTAAAACTGTGTTCTAGTCTGTCTCTGCACCAAATACCTGCCATCTCCCATTTGGACACCACTGAAAAATAGGGCAAAGTAAAGAAAACCTCTAAACAGCTTCCAAGACACACTTTGCTTTTGAAAGTTAGTGAAATTCTAAAACTGTGTTCTAGTCTGTCTCTGCACCAAATACCTGCCATCTCCCATTTGGACACCACTGAAAAATAGGGCAAAGTAAAGAAAACCTCTAAACAGCTTCCAAGACACACTTTGCTTTTGAAAGTTAGTGAAAGTATGTATTGACACTGGTACACATAAACTGTTGTCTAATTGCTTGAAGAGACCCTTGCTTGGAAAACCCAGCCTCTCAGACAGGTTTGCCAGCAGCCATACCCTCTCAAAAGCCTTTCTTTTCTGTCTTGCATTGCTTCAAATACTACTTCTAACTCCCTTTTCTTTCTCTCTTCTGCTTTTCCTCACTTCCACTCAGACTACTGGTCTCTTACTGGGCATCTCCCTTTTCCTCCATAGTATCAGACCTCCTGGCGTTGTCTCAAACTTAGTTTTCTTACATCATAACTCAGACCTTATTTCTAAATACCTTTAAACTTATTTACACTGTTCTCAGCTTGCCTTTCTCTGCTCCCAGCTTTCTCAGTCTTGCCTATACTCCTTCCTTACTTGCACTTGCCATTCCTACTACTTTCCCTCCTTTCTCACCCTGACCATCTTCCTATCAGCATCCAAACCTGTGGCTACACTTTCTCACTCCCAGACTTACCTGCTGAATTTTCCAGACTTTGCTGATTGTCTTCATCCACACTCTGCTCTCTTGTCTCTACCGCTCCGTTAAGCCTTCGGCTCACTCCGCTCCCCTACCCTGCCCCCAAATCTCACCCGCCCCAGTAGTCCTACACTTATACCGCCAGTGAACACACCCCAACCAATCAGATACAATCTCTTATCCACATACTCAACCCTCCCACCTCATACCACACCCACCTTTCTCAAACCTATCCTCCCCACTACTACTTGAAGTCATAGTACTATTTCTCTTCTCTACTTATATCTTCTTCCTTCTCTCTCACCCCTAACCTTCAAAATGTGTACATTATTCCTCCTCTATACCTTGAACACTTATTTGCTTATCACTCTTACCTACTCTTGTAACTACTTATCTCCTAACCTCCTACGAATACCCACTCCTCTCTACTCTTGTGTTTCCCTCTAAACACACCACTTCAACTACCTTACCTTTTACTCCAATCACCTTAAATCTGACTACCAAACCTAACTACCTAATTGCCAGATACCACAAACTTGCTCACCTCAAGCTAAGCAAACAAAAAACTAAAAATTAATCTATAACTTACATAAACAATTCCAGCTCCATTATTTCAAACTCCTCCAATCTCTGTTGCATGGGGATATTCACCCTAACCCTGGCCCACATTACACAAACACTAATAGCTTCAAAAAACATGACAAAACTCCTTCTACATCACCTATCACCTATACCAATTCTTTCACAGTAGCTCATCTTAATGTACGAAGCATCTGTAACAAAATTTCTCAACTCCATGCCCTTTTAGATGTTCACCAATTTGATATCCTATGTTTATCAGAAACATGGCTAAAACCTACTACTAAGGACAATGAAATTACCCTCCCGGTATAATATCTTTAGACTTGACCGCAAAACCAAAAGGGAGGAGGCGTAGCTATTCTCTACAAAGCACAACTTCAAATTAGTATAATAAATCTGAAACTTCCTCCAAACAATAATGCAGAAGTGATCAGCTCTAAATTGCAAATCAACCCTAGTAAAGCTATTAATATCATTTGCATATATCTCCCCCCAGGAAATAACACTAACACTCTAGAATGTATCCTTAGCTTGCTGTCGAACAACCTCCCCAAGAAACACTTGTCCTAGGAGACTTCAATATTGATTGGAATTCCTGCAATAGTATAAACCCCACCTCCCACATAAACCTATATGGCTTCACACAACTCATTAATTGTCCTACCAGAACTAATAAATCCAACAACCACGAATCCATCTTAGACTGGATTCTGATTAATACCCCCCAACAAACCTACCAGTCTGGTACCCTCCCTGATGATCTAAGTGATCATTCATTAACTTATGTCATTAGACACAAAACTAACTTAACTTTACCTGCCACTTATAGAACACTACGAACAAAAAAGCATTTTAACTCTGAACACTTTCAAGCCGAACTTAAACAATGTAATTGGACCCCACTAAAATATCTCCCCCTTGATGAAGCAGTAGATTACTTTAACTCTACGTTCTTATCTATTCTGGATCAGCATGCCCCAAGTCGAACCATCAGAACCAAAACAAAAGTAGCACCCTGGTTAACTAATAACACTAGGCATAGAATCATTCTTAGAAACAAATCTTGGGCAAAATGGTAACACTAAAACCTAATTGATGGCCAAAACTTTAGAGAGCTAAGAAACAGCACAAAAAGAGCCATCCTGACAGACAAAAGAACTATTACCTTCAGTTGCAACAAACCACTAATAAAGAACCTAAAAAATTCTGGGCCAGTATTAATAATCTACTATCTCCTGGTCATTCTATTACACCTGACCCCGAGGACTCTAACCCTGAGAACCCTATACAAATAGCAAATGACTTCAACTCATTCTTCACAAACACTATCCAAACTCTTGCTAGTCATCTTTCTCCTGATACCTCTAACCTACTTCCACCTACATCAAACCCACCTCCCACCCTCCACTTACAACCTGTTTCTACTTCCTTTATTTCATCTCTGCTCCAAAAGTTAAAACCTACCACTCCCTCTGCAGACAAACTGCCTGCAGAATTCCTGCAAGTAGGAGCTAAAGTCCTAGCCTACCCTATTTCCATCCTTATTAATAGATCTATAAAGGAAGGAATTTTGCCCTCTATCTGGAAGATATCTCATATTATACCACTACATAAAGGGGAATGTCCAATGATCTTTCTAATTTTCGTCCTATAGCACTCCTTTCACCAATAGCTAAAAACATGTGAAAATGTATTCACAAACAAATACTTAATCACCTTCTCAATAACAACCTACTCTCCAACTGTCAGCATGGTTTTAGACCCTCACACAGTACCACTACTGCTTTACTCTCCTTCACTAACTCCATCAACACTAACCGTAACAACAACTATCTATCATCATCAGTCTTCGTCGACCTATCCAAAGCTTTTGATATGGTGAATCATAAACTTCTACTACATATACTAAAATCTCTTGCTCTCGACCATCATGCCTTATCATGGTTTGCATCTTACCTTGAAAATCGTCAGCAGGCAGTACTCTGGAAAAATTCACTCTCAAATCTCCTCCCTATCTCTTTAGGTGTACCTCAAGGCTCTTTCCTAGGCCCTCTTCTATTTTCAATCTTTATTAACGACCTACAATCGGCTATCCCATACACTACCTGCATACAATACGCAGACGACTCTACTATAATCTGTACTGCTACCTCTCAAACAGAACTCCAGTCTCTTACTCAAAAAGCTTTTAATACTGTAGAACATTGGTTTTCTCATCGCTGGCTACTTCTTAACCCCAAAAAAACCAAACTGTTACTTTTTTCACCTACTCGTAAATCTACTCCACTAAATTTTACTCTTACCTCCTCTGATGGTACTCTAATTTTTCCTGACTTGACAACAAAACTATTAGGTATAACTATTGATAATAACCTCAACTTTGATTCTCACATCAACAACACAATAAAATTAGTTAATAAAAAAATAGGAACCCTCTATAGAATCAAACCTTTCCTAACGCCTACAGCAAGGTCCACCATAGCCAGATCTCACCTAATCTCCACTCTTCTCTATGCTTCCCCCATTTACACTAATCTTTCTAAACACAACATTAAAAAATTAGCAACATCCTATTATAATATAGCTAGATTCGCAGTAGGATCTCCTTTTCAAACTCATCACTGCTTGAACTTAAAAGAGCTAGGCTGGATCGAACTTCCTAACCAACTTGTACTTCAACAGCTCTTTATAGCTTATAAGATTCTATATCAGCCAGCTAACACACCTATA
Source organism: Protopterus annectens (assembly GCF_019279795.1). Classification (NCBI taxonomy): domain Eukaryota; kingdom Metazoa; phylum Chordata; order Ceratodontiformes; family Protopteridae; genus Protopterus; species Protopterus annectens. The sequence goes on along the minus strand of NC_056741.1, from coordinate 245,074,377 downwards.
CTTTCTAGCATCATTTCACCATACAATAACCTGAAACAACTACGTTCTTCAAATAAACTTCAGATTAATATTACCAAATCTAACAATTATGCAGGTGACTGTCTATTCTCCAACTCTGTTGGAAAAACATGGAATAAACTACCCTCTGATATCACATCTTTGACCTCTTTCCCACTTTTTAAAAGACAACTGAAAATGTATCTCAATAAACATTGGCTTTGCTCCTGCACTAATCCAGATTAACCTTATTTTTTCTTTCCTTCACCCTTTCCCTTGTTAACTTTCACTGCACAAAAAAAAAAAAAAAAAAAAAAAAAAAAACATTATTTTCTTGTTCTCTTAATATTATCTGTTTAACTTGTTATAATTTTTTTATGTTTATAATGTAACATTAAATGCCTTTTTTATGATGATACCTGTTTCAACTAGTGGAGCTTTTCTCCCCGGGCCTCTACTGAAAATGGACATATATCCAGCTAGACTAGCCCGGTCAACAAATGTAAAATAAAATAAAAATTTCTGCTTGTACTGTGGTATCATTCTGGGGGACTGTAGGATGCTACTCAGAGCTAGGGTCATACCTGCCTGGGCTACAAGATCAGAGAGCTCCTCTATGTCTCTTTTCATGTAGTCAAGGGGGTACATCTTTGGTCATTCACACCAACATGGACAATGACAGAGTCATATTTGTACGTGTTGTGGAGTGACGTAAGTGCATGCGTTATGTGGTGGATCCTGCACCTGACAGGCAGCTGACCATAACTTTCTCCTTATTCAACCTAGTGAGTGGGACATCAGTGTACTTTACTATTGAGTCACCTATGATTAGTATATTGGGTAAGTTGTTTTGCCTTATGGGCTTTGGTTGAGTGGCACACTGTTTATGTGAGCTATGTGTCTTATGGTTTGTGCTGGGATGTGGTGGTTGTTTGCGTTTCTGCCTTGGAGATCTCTGGTGTTTGGGCAGATTTTTATTGAGAACCTCTGGAAAAGTAGGTGTGTGTTTTGTGTTACTATGTGAGGGTTGTTGTGGTGGTGTATGTTCTGGAGGGCTATGTGTTGAATGTGGTGTGGTGCAGGTGTTATCCTTCTCCTCTTGACTGGCTAATCCAGTCTTGGCTGGAGAGTGCTTGGCTTACAGTTTGGCTATATATGTGCATCTCTCACAAGTCATAGTGTTGGGAGGTAAGAGGAGAGGGATGTCTGTGTGCATGAGTTACTACACTGCCTCAGGATGCCCAAGTTCACCAGGTTGACAGGAGAAAGCACAGGGAACTGACCTTTAGACATGCCTGGATATGAGATCACTATATTAAGTACTGAAGCCTTTTACAGGAAAAATGTCACTCAAAGTGTCTGAGTCTGTACAGAGCACTGCCAAACGCTCAATGGGAAACCAATACATAGACCTTGAACATTTAAGGATGAAGTATTTAGGCAGATATTCTGAAGTCAGGAAGAAATCAAGCAGTACTTACTGAAAATAAAGAATCAGCTTGTCAAGAATGATGAAAAGAGGGTAGTCCCATGAATGTCTACTGCTTGGCTACTACTAGTGCTGGTCTCACCACAGCTTCACTCTGTTGGGATACAATGCTCCTTTGCTTCTTCTCTCACCAGAAGCAAAATGTTAGCACTAATCCCAAGAAGAGAAGCAGGCCACAGCCTGTTTGTTGACCCACAGTCTTGTCCCAGATGATGCAAGGGTCTGCAGGCTTGTAGTCTTTTTCTGGTAGATGCCTCGGATAGCAACCAGACCAATCAGGTACGTTAAGCTCAGACACTCACTCTCCAACCAGAAACAGTCAGGAATCAATGCACTCTGCTCCTACTCTCACCAGGATCAGAATATAAGCACAGCTTCCAAGCTGTCACCTATAAAGCAGTTATTAAGCTTTCTGGTGATCAGCGGTCTCCAGGAAATAATGTCACTGCACTCCTTCTCTCACCTGGAGAAAACAGAAGCACTAATCCCAAGATGACTACTGAGAGGCAGAATGTGGGCTCTCCAATAACTGGTGATCTTGCAATAGATCCTTAAAGGTAAGATGAAAAAAATGGTTTATCCTACACACTGCAGTGTGCACTAGAGGAGTTAGTTGCGAAAGTAGGTAACTTAAGTTTTACCTATCTGAAAAGTTAAGTTTTAGTGGAGAAAGGGGGTGGTCACTTTTTTATTCATTTATTCATCATCATCATCATCATCATCATCATCATCATCATCATCATCTTATTTATTATCATCATCATCATCATTATCATCATCAACACCACCACCATCATCATCATCATAATAATCATAGGTTCATAGGTTCGTACTAGGCTTTCTGCGCTAGGGCATTTATAAGCCTAGCCAGAGTGTGTGTGGCTTTCAACACCCCTTAGGATGAGAATACTATGCCCATTTAGGGTTTAGTTTACTGTGCCTCTGTCTAGTAGTGACACAGAGATGACCCCTGGGATAAACCTACGATCTCCCATCCACTCGTCAAGACTTCTCTTGAATAGAGTTAGTGAGGGGCTCTGCCTAACATGGATTGGGATTCTGTTCCAGAGTGTAGGGAGCCTCTGGGTTATGAATCTGTCCCTCCAGCACGTCCTATTTATTTCTGTGTTGAGGTTTAAGTCTCTTGCTCTCGTGGTTCTGATGGATTTGGATTTTTTGAGGTGGAGCATGTCCATTAATACAGGATTGGACATGGCCTTGTACGTTAGGCACAGGTCACCTCTGAGTAGGCGGTATGCGACTGAATAGAGCTGGAGTTTTTTCAGTCGGGCAGCATATGACATATGTTTTAGACCCTTTATCCTCTTAGTGAGGAACTTTTGGGGTCTTTCCAACTGCTGCAGGTGTCGGGTAAGATACATCCCAAATGGGGCATTGTACTCAATCATTAGCCTAATAAGAGATGAGTACAGGGGCACAATGACCTCTCTTGATCTAGATGTGAAACCCTTTGCGATAAGGTGGGCAATATAGAAGGTCTTCCTAACCACTTTGGCAATGTGAGTGTCAAATGAGAGGTTACTGTCAACCTGGGTCCCTAGGTCCCTGATTACCTCTTCCGTACTTAATGGATTACCACCTATGTGGTAATTTGTGGGTACCTTGTTTTTCCCAAAGGGTATGACTATACATTTTTTGGCATTAAGCTTGAGGCCATGGCTCTGGCACCAATTATCCATTTCTATGAGTCCTCTCTGAAGGATGTTTGTGTCCGCTGGAGTATCAATTATGGCACCCAGTTTGCAGTCATCTGCGAACTTTGTCAGCCACAATCCTCCTATGTTTGCCTGTACCTCGGAAAAATAAATGCCAAACAAGAGGGGTCCCAGGACTGAGCCCTGTGGGACACCGCTTGTGACTGGCTTAGAGTCTGACATAGCTCCAGCAACTCCGACCCTGTGGGTTCTGTCCTTGAGCCAGTTTGCAACCCATCTCGTGACATATGGGTTTACATTTAAGCTGGTGAGTTTGTCTATGATGCCCGAGTGTGGTATTGTGTCAAAGGCTTTTGCAAGGTCAAGGTAGGCTGTGTGAACTGCCTTACCTTCATCAATGGCCTTAGTGACGGTTTCAAAAAAGTCGACCAAGTTCAAAAGGCAGGATCTGCCCTTGACAAAGCCAAATTGGGTAGGATCCAATGTTTGTAGGTCCCCAATGTCTTTGTTTATGAGTTCCATAATGATCCTCTTTGCAGACCAGGCTCGTCAAGCTTATGGGGTGGTAATTTCCAGGGTCCGTAGAAGCACCGCCTTTGTGAAGTGGGACCACTGTTGCCGTACGCCACTCTTTGGGTACGTATCCTGTAGTAAGGCTAAGATTAAACAGCAGCCTTATGTTTGGGTTTAGTTCCTCTTGGAGTTCATGTAGCACACAGCCCGGGACACCGTCCGGTCCCATTGATGCTGTGTTTTTAGCTTTAGAGAGGGTGGCTCTCACCTGGGCATCTGAGATGTTAGGGAGGCTACACTCTGCTGGGATAGTTATTTCTCCTTTTGGGGGAGAGGGGGAGGAGACATTTGCACTGAACCTATCTGCCAGAATGTTGGCAATGTCAGTGGGTTCAGTGTATTTATTGTCATTTTGGACTAACTCTGAGCATATCTGGGAGTTTCCACCCAGGTTTCTAACATAGCTAAAGAAGGCCTTGTGATTTTCTTTTGTGTCTTTTGCGAGTTTTCTTTCAAAGTTGGCCTTGGATGATTTTATGAGTGATCGTAGTTTTTTGCTAATACTGATCAGAGATGCCTTCCCATTTAGGGATTTTGCTCTGTCATGTAGTAGCTTCCTCCTTTTGTTGTAAAGCTTATGGCTGGCGTCCACCAGACCGGGTGCCTGCCTTTGGGATTAAATGATCCATGCATTCTTGAAGGTGCCCGTAGAAGGCATTTGCAAAGGATTCAGCAGTGTGGGTTGTGGTTCCCACTGGCCCAGGGACCTTGAAGGATACCACTTCAGTCTTAAGAAGTGTGAAGTTGGCTTTTGAGAAGTTCTTCACTGTGGTCTTTTGTGCAGGGGGTGGGGGCGGGATGTGGATTTCCAGTGAGATTAATTTATGGTCTGATCTTACCAATGAGGGATATACTTCCGGTGTGGAGCATTTTGTCCCCATGTTTGTGATGATCAGGTCTAGTATATTGTCTCCTCTTGTGGGAATGGTGACTAGTTGTTCCATCGCATTTGAGTTTATGAATTCTAGGAACCTTTGGGCTAGGGTGTTTGGGCTTGAGTAATGTTCCCAGTCTATGTTTGGGTAGTTGAAGTCTCCCAATATGATGGTATTTGGAGAGACATTCATACTCTCCAGTGTCTTCAGGAAGGCTGTGTGAGTTTCCTGAGTTTGAGAGGGTGGTCTGTAGCATGCTACAAATTGTAAGGCAATTTTGCCTATGGTTAGTTGCACCTGGATGGTCTCCGATGCTTCGTGCATTGCCACTAACCTGGAGGTGTGGGTATCTTTGATGAATATGGATACTCCCCCTCCTTTTGTGGTTCGGTCCACGTTTTGGGGGCGGAAAGCATGATATGAGGTAAAACCTGATAGTGCTGGGTTGCTCTCAGGAGCCTTGAACCAGGTTTCAGTCACTGCACAGACATTGATGTTCTCCATACTGAGGAGAGCTTTGAGGGCGTGCATCTTGAGGTTTAGACTTCTGGCATTGAGCAGCATTACCCTTATTTTATTTCCACTTGTGTTTTCTAGGGAGGTAGGTTTGTCATTTGAGCCTTGCCTAAAAAAGGCACTATGGGGGTGGCAAGAGCCTTGGCCAATATCCGGAAGCCCAGGGGTGACAGGTGCAAGCCATCCCTTGCAAAGCAGCGTGGCTTGTCGAGCATGTCATCCCAAGCAGACAGACATTGGATCCCCTTTGAATGACACCAGTAATTAAGCCAATTGTTAAAACTGATCATTTTATCTTTGTACTGTGGCATCATTCTTGGTGAGGGTAAGATGCTGCTCAGGGTCAGGGTCATACCGGCCTGGGCTACATAATCAGAGAGCTCCTCTATGTCTCTTTTCATGTAGTCCAGGGAGGTACATCTCAGGTCATTCACACCAGCATGTACAATGACTGAGTCATATTTGTACTTGCTGTGGAGTGACCTGAGTGCTTGTGTTATGTGGCGGATTCTAGCTCCCGACAGGCAGCTTACTGTGACCTTATCCTTGTTTAGTCTGGTGAGCGGGACGTCAGTGTGTCTGACTATGGAGTCACCTATTACAAGTGTGTCTGACATGTTGTTTGGCCTTAAGGGCTGTGACTGTTTAGCACACTGACTTTGTGAACTATGTGTTGCATGTGCTATGTCTGGAGGTGGCGGTTGCTTGGGTGTCTGCTTTGGAGGCCTCTGTTGTTTTGGTAGATTTTTAATCAGTGCCTCCGAGTATGTTTTTGTGTGTTTATGTGTTTGGTTTGCAGTTGTGATAGTTCTATGTGAGACTGGGTTTGTGGTGTGCGTGGTTACCTTCTCCTCCTGCCTGGTCTTGCCAGTACTGAATTGAGAGAGCTCAGCCTCCAGTTTGGCTATATAGTTGCATCTCTCGCATATATTTGTATTTGTTGGGAGGAGGAGAGGGTTGTCTGTGTACATGAGGCAATTGTAACATTGCCTCAAGATTCCCAGATTCACCAGCTGAACAGGAGAGGATGCCAGCAACTGACCCTTCGACATGCTAGAATAGTGAAAAAGATGGCTGTGTAACTGATTCAGAAAGGATCTATAGGGAAATGGGTACTCAAGGGAATTTAGGTGAAAGAAGTACTTTCTTTTGTTTAAGAGTGCTTTACCTGTATAAAAAATGCTTTAGGAGCAAGTGCTGAGCTTTTCAGTTAGAGAATAGGCTGTTTAGATTGCAAGTAGAGCAGTTCTAAGGGAAAAATTGAAGAGTAGACTTTACGGAGCCAGAAATAGTTTAAACTTGATTAACCGGCGCTGCCCTATGCTGCTCTATGAGCAACTTCAAGGCTACAGCGCTAAAAGCAGCTTTATAGCAGGGGGTTGAAAAGAGCCAGGAATTGACCCAAAATGGCCAATAAACTACAAGTTGCTGGGCTGGAACCAATCCTCTAGGGACAAATAGGTTACTCAGTGCTCCCCACTCCCACTGGTGAACAAAGAAGCTTCCTCTTATCCAAATAAGGATATGGATAGCACAGGAACTAAGACAAAGCCCAGAGATCAGCAAAATCTGAAGACTGGACTATTCTAGTTCAGAAAAGCGGGAAAACAAGGATATTTTTTTTTTACAGAGAAAGGAGAAAAAGATACAATAACAAACAGTAAATGCTATAAAACGGCTAGCGCACTTGAGTGTGTTAGCCTAACAATTAAATTGATTAAACAAAAAATAACTTTTTAAAGTGCTAACAGTATAAATTCAACACAAGTACAGTAAAAACAATATGCAGAGCTGTTTTTTAAGCGAAATGCAGTCGAGATGCAGTAATTTGAGCTCAACAAAGCCTAAGCATCTACATCTAAGACCTACCTCATCTCTTCTCCTTTTAAATATTAATGTAAGGAGTATACTTAACAAAACACAGGACCTCCACGCCTTACAAGATCTATACAAACCAGATATAGTAGTATTAACAGAGACTTGGCTTAAACCTGAACATCACAACAATGAAATTACTGCCCCTGGCTACAATGTTCTATGCAAAGATAGATCAGGAAACAATGGGAGGGGGTGTAGCCATACTATTCCCAAGCTACCTCACTAATGAACAATTTGAATGTAACTCCCAAGAAGTCAAGGACATTGAACTAATTCTAGCCAGACTAAAACTTAACCCCAATAAACAAATAATTATTAACTGGTTGTCATCTTCCCTTCCACAAGAAACCATTCTACTAGGAGATTCTAACATTGACTGATCTGACTGTTCCAGCCAAAATCCCTCAACCCACATTAACCTCCATGGGTACTCCCAAATTATATCTACCTCCACAAGAATTGACAAAACCTCCAAATGCCAGTCCATCTTAGACTGGATTCTATTATCAGACTCCACTCTGGCTCACTAATCAGGCTGTCTTCCAGAAAGTCTGAGTGACCATCAAGCAACCTACTTAATTAGGAACCGGTCCCACCAAACTAAACAACCCATCCTCAGAATAGTACGTAACAAAAAGACCTTTAGACCACATGACTTAATCACTTTGCTGAAATACTGTAACTGGACTCCCCTAAAACAACTACCTCTAGATGAAGCTGTGCAGTACTTCAACTCAACCTTCCTAAAAATCCTAAACTCCCATGCACCCCCCAGAATCACAAGGATAAGAAATAACCACGACCCATGGCTACCAGGTCCATAATGAAAGAAAGAGACAAAGCCTGGTTACAATTTCACAAAATACAAAACCACTACCCTGAAATAGAATTACCTCGAACTTTGCCATAGAGCCAAAAAAACAGATAAAACTTGACAAAACTAACTAACATAAAACTATGCAGGAAAGACGCTAACAATCCTAAAAAAATTCTGGGCTTCAATAAATAGCAAACTGCACCCAGGAAAGTCTAGCAGTCCCTCCCTTGTATTACCAAATATCAACAACAACATCACCACCCAATTTAACATATACTTTACTGAAACAATGCAAGCCCTAGCCAATAGTCAAAACACAATTAGTATCCCCACAGCAACAGTGACCCCCACTGATTTTAGTACAAAAAACGCCTACCCCAGTGTCTCCCTAAACCCAGTCCCCACTAATATAATTGCTAAACTCCTCAAAAAACTTAAACCAACCACATTAGCAGCAAACAATCTACCAGCTGATTTCCTACAAATAACAGCAGAAGCTATAGCCTATCCCACTTCCATTCTCATAAACAGGTCAATATCAGAATGCAAAGTACTCTATTCTTGGAAAATATTACATATACCCTTGCACAAAGAGGGTAACTCTCTTGAGCTTGGCAACTACCATCCTATTGCAATCCTGCCACCTTTATCAAAAATATTAGAGAGAGTTGTTCATACCCAGCTTATGCAATACCTCCTAAAAAACAACCTACTATCCAAATCCCAGCATGGCTTTAGACCTTCCCATAGCACTACCACAGCACTGCTTTCATTTATCAACACTGTCAGTCACCACATTAATAAAGGACTATTTGTATCCTCCATATTCTTAGACCTATTCAAAGCCTTTGATATGGTTAACCATAGCATATTCTAGAAACTCTAGCTAACTTCAACATTAGCGCCCCCACCATATCTTGGTTCAGTAACTATTTATCAGAGCATCAGCAGGCAGTCCTTTGGCAAAACCAGCTGTCCCGTCTACTACCAGTAGCCATAGGTGTCCCTCAAGGGTCCATCCTCGGTCCCTTGCTATTTTCACTATTTACTAACCAGATAGCCTCCTCTCTCTCTGCCTCTGTAGTACAATATGCTGATGACACCACTATTATGTGTGCTGCCCCCACCCTGAATAAACTAAAAACCATCACCAAAAGTAACTTTACCCTAGCCGAAGCATGGCTCACCAACATCAAACTTATACTTAATTCCAAAAAAAAAACAAAGTCATTCTCTTTAGCCCAGGTTGATCTCCTACACTAGACAATAATTTTATCATACAATCTAAAGATAATACACAAATCACCCCAACAACTCACACAAAACCATTAGGCGTAGAAATTGACAATAAACTGCAATTTGACATACATATAGCCCAAACAATCAAGAAGGTCAACAAAAAGCTTTACAGGTTTACAAGGTTTACTTTACAGGAACTGACAGTTTATGACTAAATGCACCACAGCCACTATTGCAAGAATCCATCTGTTATCCATCCTTCTTTATACCTCCCCTGTTTTAACTAACCTGCACCACACTAACTCACCAAGATGGAATCTTGCTACAACAAGATTGCCAAGTTTGCTACCGATGCCACTCATAGATCCCATCATTGTCTAGCCCTCAAGCAACTGAACTGGCTTGAGTTTCCACATCTTCTCCTTCTTAACCAACTCACAATAGCTCACAAGTTCTACTACCTTCCTGGCAAAAAACCTTGCTCTTCAGCATCTAATCCACCCCATACCCCCTCCAGAACCTTAAGATCCAATAATCAGAACCATATAACTGCCATTAAACACAAAAATGAGGCCGGCAAATCTCTCTTTGCCTGCACTATTGCTAGAACCTGGAACTCACTCCCAAATCACTTAATCTCTACCACCTCCATTTCCCAGTTTAAAAAAACTACTCAGAACCCACTACATAAAAAACTGGCTTTGCTCATGTCACCCTCCGGGTTAAGCCATACCAACACACTGTAGCTATGACTACTAACGACAAAATAGGGATCTCTGACAAAATAGTGTCTCCTCGTTCTCTGCTAGTACACCCAAAAATAAATCCCCCATAATGCTGTGCTCTCAAGAAAAAAAAAGGTTTTATATTCACAATTATATATTTTATATGGCGTTGACTCACCTTTTGATATTTTAACAATTGTTAATTTCTACTATGTATGTTCAATTCTATTATTTCCTGTGTGATGTGATGCTTTCTTCTTATCTTGCCATATTATATCCTTTATATTATAGTGTACTGGAGCTTTTCTCCCCGAGCCTCTGCTGAAAATGGACCTGTGTCTAGTTGGACTTTCCCGGTAAACAAATGTAAAATAAAATAAATAAAATAAAATATTGCTTGTAATACTAGTTGCTTTCAGTGCCTGTAGTTCTAATTTTTGCTTTATATTTACTTGTCTCTTTTGTATGAAATCTTCACTCAGTGTTTCTAAGGCTCCACCAAAGCAACTAAAAATGTTCAATCCTCTTTCATTATATTTTTATAATGTTGGAATCAGACCCATACTTGAACTATTTTTCTGCTAAAGTTGCCACTGTTAACTGGTGCTTTTTTGTAGTTACCAGTTAATAATTGGTTGCCCTTCTCCAATAATTGATTTATATTTGGTCCTCCTGCCTTCAAGGATTTCATCCCTTAGTGTTGGTAGAAGTTGGTAGTGGTACCCTTTCTCGTAAAACAAAATATTTCTAGCTCATTTTTAATGTGATATCATCTGAAATTATCCCAGCAAGCCTCACCATTTGTCCTATAACCAAACCTTCTTTTTGCCACTATGTCATCGCAGGACCTCCTCCTTCAATTAGGTTACGCTTGCAAGCAATGACAATAACTTCAGTTGAATTTAAACAGCTAACTGGCAACCTGAAAAAACAGTTGAATTATTGATTCAGATAGTGGCTACTTAGAATGCTATTCCAGGAGGAAGTTTGAGTCCACTCAACTGCCTTTCTTAACCACCTGAAAACATTTCAGCCAGTATTTCAACTGCTACTCAACATTTCAATAACTTCGACACTGCATTTTTGAATATCTCTGCTTGGGTGAGGAAACCACCAGAACAATTTATTCTTAGGGTTTATTCTCGTATGCTCTAATCACTGAGGGCACAGTTCTGATTGACCAATGCATTTGCATTATAATGTTCAGCCTCACTGCCTCTGATTTGGTCAATAAGGAAGGGCAGCCAACTCTTAACAATTCTAATGATTATCTTCCAGCTGGCAGTGAATTTCAAACCAGTGACATATATTTTTTGCCTTTGAACATGGATTTGTGGCTACACAATAGTATTTTACTAGACCAATCCATCAACTACTCAGATGAGAGTTTTAATTCGCTATTACATTCTTTTTTTAGAAAAAGCTGTACAAATTTAAAAGGTTACAAGTGGAAAATCCTTACCTTAAAGACTGTATTAACAATAAACTAGTACCAAAGGTTCTGAGACTATAGATATTTCTGAATAGTTTTACTAGGAATGTGAAATTCCACAAAACTCTACTCACCCTTTTTGATGAAGTGAGATTTAAAGTTATGATGTTTATAACTGAAGAAAATGACAGACATTTAGAACATCTGTTTGGGGAAATACAAATCATTAATAAACTGACTAGTGAATTATTATTCGCAACAAAAAACAACAATTATTCACATGTTTTAAGATGGTAGAAAAACAGATAGACAATATGAAAAACAAAAAAGTTATGAAAATGAAGAGTGACAGAAATTAATATAATTTGGGCACAGCATATCCCTTTCCAAAGCAGAAGTTTGGTGAAAGAATGAATGGGATTGGTTCTAAAGCACTGCTAACATTGTAGAAAATCACCAGAGCTGTAATGCTGGGGTCATTACAGAAGGTGATACTCCAGACCGTATAGACTTGGAAGAATTTCTCCCTTTAAGACATTCTGCAAAGATAGCCAGCAGACTGGAATATGGACAGTGAATGGTCTACCAGTCTCAATGGGGCACAATAGCCAAACTGGGAAGGGGGTGAGGCAGAGGGAGAGGATGGAACTAACCCTGTACCAGGCTGATTATTCTAGCAATGACTTTAACATCTCTATGAATAGTTCCGCTTCCCTTGAAGTGACCGAGTTTCCAACTGTTGCACTCACCTGTCAGGAATATACCAATTGCAACAAGGAACTTTCTACCAAGTCTGCATGTGATGTTAGACATAATTTGCAAAAGAATAATATTTATTCTTGTAATGAGTTCAGTATTTTTAATTACAGCAATTTAGAGATTTATGTTTACTGCAATCTGTTTCAGAAAGGTTTGACATTTGTCTGCTAGAAAAATGACTTAACTGACACCCTGTACAAACTAAAAATGTTCACTAGGAAATTGAATTTAGTTTTCTATTAAGAACAAAGAGAAAATCAATCCCAATAATAACACTGGATATAATACTTTTGTTAGGATCTGTCAGACAGTTTGAAAGGTTGTGTGAAAGGGGTATTAGAACTAGCAGACACACAAAAAAGAAAGATTATTATTGTTGCTACATAACTAAGGATGAAAAACAGCTTCTTTATGATCTAGTGGGAAACAAAGGATTATGAAGCTCGATAAGGGAGGGGGTTGATAATCACGAACAGCATAGACTGTGCATGTAAAATATGTCTACTGCTCAACAGTAACAAATATTGTAGTGTGTCAAGGAATATGATTAATGTTACTCATCACAAAACCAATAATTTGTTAATTGACATAATGCTGCAACATGCATTTACCTCAGACATCTATAAGTTGTGATATCTTCAATTTTTTATACCTAAAGTACATAGAAATGTAAATGATTCCCCCCTTTCGACCCATAGTGTCTGCAGAGGGATCTAAAACACACCCTCTGGAAGTTTACCTTGACAGAAGACTGAAGACATTATATGATAACCAGTCATATATTTTCAAAGACATTTTAGGTAAGTTACATCAACAAGCATTTTCAGGGGCGGCCACGGTGGTGCAGTGGTTAGCATTGTCGCCTCACAGCAAGAGGTTCTCCGGTTCGATCCTCGGCTGGGGTGCCTTCTGTGCGGAGTCTGCATGTCCTCCCTGTGGTCGCGTGGGTTTCCTCCGGGTGCTCCGGTTTCCTCCCACATCCCAAAGACATGCTGCAGGTGGATTGGACACTCTAAATTGGCCCTAGGTGTGCGTGTGAGTGTGCCTTCTGTGGAAGGTTGGGCGCCAGGCTGGCAACTCGACACTGTAAAACTCCACTGCCAATCAATGTGCGGACAAGGTGATCTGCTGTGGCGACCCCTAACCAGGAAAAGCCGAAAGAAGAAGAAGAAGACATCAACGAGCATTTTCAAGTAAAAGGATCTTTATCACCTTAGATATGGTGGATTTGTTTTCTGTCAATCTACATGTGAATGGTTTGAGATAGCTTCATGAAGTCCTTCCAAGAAGTAATTTTATTTCCAATGTGGATAATAATGTTTTTTGACACTTATGGAAACTGTCTTGGACAATGTCTGTACTATCACTGATACATGGTTTAAATCCATGGAGAGCACACTAGCAGTGCAAGGCTATAATACCTTCCACACATTTAGACCAGCTACTACACAGACAAGGACTAAAGATGGAGGTGTCTCGATTTACATAAATAATAAATATACCTCAAGGCTGGTCAAACAGGACAATGGACTTGAGCTTCTTTACGTTCAAATAACCAGATGCAAAATCCCATACCATTTCCTTGCACGCTATAGGTCCTCCATATGACCCAGAAAACCCATAACATGTACTTAAACTTATTGGAAATACTCACCAACCAGTCCAATACCATATTTATTATCCCACTGTTAACTGGGAATCATATAAAACAAAAAAATGTGCAGGCACAGAGATTCCTGGATATTGTAAACACAAACTCCCTGGACCAGATTGTCAATACACAGATCAGAGGTGTGAACTTACTGGATCTGGTCCTCACTAATATGTTAGAATGCTGTACACCCCCTAGTGTAATGTCTTCTCTGGTAAGGTCAGATGACAAAGTGGTCTCCTTTGAAATAAAAATAAAACCTGGAACCCCAGCTAACCCTGGAATGTTCCAAGACTACTCTAAGCCAACTTCCTACTATTAAGAGATAATCTAGCTAATTTTCAAGCCCCCAAAACCCTGGGAATACTTCTGCCTATGTGGAACTGTTCACAGAAACCCTATACAACCATGTTAATAGCTGAATAGAGACAGCTATACCCACCAGGAAAAGTACAGAACTAACTCAAAAAACAATCCACCCTGGTGGAATTGCAGCATCAATGGGCTGTATAACAGAAGGAAGAATATCATGACAACAATTAGGAGGTGTAGCACCCAGCAGGATTAAAACACTCTCATCAAACTATACAAACAACTCAGAGGACAAATAAAGTCTACCAAAGCCAAATGTGAGATAAATTTAGCCTCCCAGGCCAGAGACAACCACAAGGCATTCTTTTGCTATGTCTACAACCTCAAAGGCAATACACAGTTGTGTGTGAAGCTCATTGTTAATGGAATCACCTATACTGAGTCAGAAGATATAACAAACCTAGTGGCTAACAAATTCAGCTCTGACTTTACCTCTCTCTTCTTTTCAACCTTCCCTCAGGAAATACCATCTAATACAACTCCCCCTACTATCACTAGGGAACAGATCCTTAATGCTCTCTCTGAGATCAAGAACACTGCATCAATGGGTCCAGATAATATCCCAAGATGCCTTCTAAATAGCATGAAGCATGACCTATCAGGCTCTCTGGAATTGCTATTTAATTGTAGCCTCCAAACAGGCCTCATGCCTTATGGTGAACAGCAACAGTCATCCCTCTACACAAAGGTGGGCCATCTGCAGACCCTTGAAACTACAGACCCATAAAGGACACTAGTCTCTTATGCAAAGCCATGGAAAGAATTGTAATGGAAATAAGCAATAATGACATCAGAAACCTCCAGACACTGGACCCAACCCAATTTAGTTTCATCAAGGGCAGATTATGCCTGTTCATCAAAGCAATGAATGAGAGCAAAATGGTTCACACTGCCTACCTTGACCTGGCCAAGGCATTTGTCAGAATACCCCACTTGGGCATTGTTGACAAACTCAAGAGGTTAGGTATAAACCTTTATGTCATCCACTGGATAGCCAGTTGACTCACAGACAAGATCCAGGAAGTTAGAATTGGGGGAGTACACCTCTACAAAGTGGACAGTCACAAGTGAAGTCCTTCAGGGATATGTCTTGCGACTGCTTCATTTTGGCATTTACTTCTCTGAAGTCAAGGCCAATATCAATGGCCTCTGGCTGACTAAATTTGCTAATTATTTCAAATTAGGAGCTATAAAGGAAAAAAATTAGAATTACAGGCACCTAAAGCAGCTGGTAGTGCAAGCAATAGAAAGGCACTATTAAATTGTGGCCATTATAGACAGGGTAAGTTAATTTATATAGGGACAAAACTGAAGCTTAACACATTAAAAATGAACTAAGATTTAATGGAAAATTTACATGTGACACAAAAGGAGTGGTCTGTTTATGTTTCTGTGATTATTGTCAGTATTTTTATGTAGGTAAAACAGAGAGAACTATAAGTAAGCATATTTGTGAATACAATTATGATATAGACAAAAATTAAAATAATGCACATTTAGACACACTTTACAGTGTAAAAACTACTCCACATTCTTGTTTGCTGTTTTTGAGCCCCCTGGAAACTGAAATTAGAGTACAGAGTATTAATTTGGCAACTGTGGCTTAATGCAGACCAATTTATTGGGTTAAACGACACCGTATCTATTAAGAGTGTGTTAAAGTTACATGCTCCCAAATTATGAACTTCAACAAATGTGGAACTTGTACTGCATTATGTGTGTTTTATTTTATAAATATTTACCTGTTTTTAATTAAGTTCTTTGCAATGATCAGTTAACAAAGAAAAAACATTTCTATCAGAATGTCATTTTCATAATTAACTTAAGAAGTGTTTTATTTGTAGTACAAACAATTGAATTTTTATTTATTTTTTACCGTAGTGGGCATGTACACTTTAAACCTAGATAATGTTTTAGTCATGTGATTACTAAATGTTGTTGTTTTTCTTTCAGCTTTTCCTGGTTAAGGGTCGCCACAGTGGAATTCCCATCCACTAATGATTGGCCATTGATTTTTACGGTGTCGAGGTGCCAGCCCGACGCCCAACCATCAACGAAGGCACGTTCATTCACACATGTCTTTCGAACACCACTCGACCATGGGGAGGCAATGTAGACTCCACACAGAAGGCGCTCCAGCCGAGAATCGAACGGGAGAACCTCTTGCTGTGAGGCAGCAGTGCTAGCACTGCACCACCGTGGCTTCCATGTGATTACTAAATAGGTTATTTAAATTTTCTGTTTGTCATCTGTCACAATAGGTTATTTAAATTTTCTGTTTGTCATCTGTCACATTGTCAGCCTACCTATCTGGAATTTTGTAAATAATTATATGTCATTTGTGAATATTAATATAATTTATATAGAAATGTCACAAAAGTAGTTACTGCCAGCCCAGTAATCTGGAATTTTGTAAATAGTTATATATCATTTGTGAATAGCAACAGGATGTAATTGCTTGTGTTACCACTATATTAGAACTGTGTGTTGTCTGTATATAAAGCTGCTGGTGCAGAACTGTGTGTAAAGTACTAAGCTTAAGGATGTGTCTACAGTGTACCCTACTGGAAAAGAACAGAAATGTATATAAACTATTGTACCTGTGTAAATGTATATGTTTTAACAATGGGAACTAGAACAAAGAGAGTTAACTTGCAAAACTTCAAGAAAATAGTTGAAATTAAATTGCTTTATTGTTGCATCATAAAAGTCAGTTTCAGTGCAGCAAGGAGACATAATGTCTAAACCTAGGGAGCCTTCTGCATTGTGTTGTAAGTGTTTTATTGTTTTATGTCTCTTAGCAGCTGCAAACATCTGAAGGCTATGTGTTTTCACAGGGAGTTGCTCAATTCTGTCAGTTTATAACAATGGAGGTTTAGTTTGGGAACTGAAATCAGGTGACAAAAAGTGATGTCATGCTGCAAGTATCCCAGCAGTAATATTTGAAATATTAATTTAATAATGCCCTGAGAGAGAGGGAGAGACAGTGCATTTTGTATTTGTCTTTGACCTGGAAGCAGGTTAACTAGGGTATCGTAATTTCTCTTTCATTCAGTCAGGAATATTGTGAAGTATACCTTAGATGTTTTCTGTGTTTATTTGAGACAGTCCTGCAATGTTGTTTTAAATATTTCCTGTGATTTTCTCACTGATATCGCTGTACATATGTATTTAATATTGTCTTGTTCTTTTATTATTTATTATTAAATATATTTAAGCCTTTCAATTGTGGCTGGTCTGTTTAGAGATATTTAAGCTCTTAGAGTACTTGCATATCTATTTGGTGACATTGTTCAGGCCACTCCTAATAGCCTTGCCGTTGGTCAAACTACCATTTGAATTAATAGTAACTTTACACAGTAAGATTAGACACCCTTCTCTAAGGGCCTTAAAGTAGCTCATAAAGAGTTTTCTGGTGGCAGTGATAACTACCTTATAGTCTGGGCAAAAAGGGGTGTAGCTAATAAACCTATGCCAGCCATTCCCAGGAGTGTGTGTGTGTGTGTGTGTGTGTGTGTGTGTGTGTGTGTGTGTGTGTGTGTGTGTGTGTGTGCGCGCGTGTGTGTGTGTGTGTGTGTGTGTTTGTGTATAAATCAAATCTCAAAGTGTGTGTGTGTGTGTGTGTGTGTGTGTGTGTGTGTGTGTGTGTGTATGTGTGTGTGTGTGTGTGTGAGCCTCTTGGACAGAGACATGGAGCACTGGTTGGACAGAAAGGGTGCTGGAGGTCTTGATTTGGCCACTCAGATGAGATCTCAAGCCTATAGCTGTGCCAGTGGGGCGTCTTATTGGGGATCTTGAGAAAGAGGGATAAACCAACCTCAGACTGACTGTGGTCTCTGTGTGCTCTTAAGGGAAATTGCACTTTACTGCGTGTGTGTGTAGTTGTCATCCTCCCAGTGTGTACATTCCCCACTGTTGCCAGTGGTGAGGATTGAGGCTCCTTGATTACTGAGCCAGTGCTGGGCATCACATATTAATTGTTGGGCAGTGGTAGGATATCCACATCCCAGGGTGAGTATCCACATATTAGGATTCAGTGGTGTGGATATTGAATTTTTGTAGCCTGTAAACAGTGGTCACTAAGGAAGGTTTTTGTACTCTGAATCAGCCACAGACAGTGAACATTCAGAGTGTCATATCACAATTTTTTTTGTTAACTTAGTCAGGGACAGCAGGCAAGGATGTCAACATGGGGAGTATGGGAAGCTGACAAGGAGCTAGTTAGCTGACATGCATCAGGCTAAAGGACTGGTGCATGCCAACCTGACTAAAACAGAAATGATTGCAGCCTTGAGCACAGCTGCATCATGGACCAGCCATCAGGAGGACAACAAGACTGGCACTGGAGATGTACAACTCTCAGAAAATGGACAGTTCAACCTTTCCACAGAGGACTTAAAAATCCATCTGGAGTTAAAGAGAATTGAACCAGAGGCTAAATGTTTGGAAATAGAAGCAGCAGAGAGCCTGAGATGTCTAGAGGCTGAGGAAGATGAGAAAGTAAGACTTCTTGAGGCTGTGAAAAATGAGAAACTGTGATGTTTGGAAACTGAGGAGAAGGAATGGCAGAGGCAACATGAGAAGGAGATGCTGACTCTTTGCCAAGGTCATGGAGGTAAAGAGGAAGGGAGTAACCAAACCCCAGAAGCAACAAAGGTCAGCAAATGTCTTCCATCATTTAAAGAGGGGGTTAATTTTGATAGTTTCATTCATGTGTTTGAAAGGGTATGTAAACAGTATAATGTTGACTGAGGGCTCTCGTTATGGTTCCTGACCCCCTTACTCCATGGTAAAGCTGTAACTGCTATTTCTAAATTGTCTGATACTGACTGCTTAAATTATAATATTGTCAAAAATTGTGTGTTAGAATGTTTTAAGTTAATACCTGAATCTTATAGGAAAAGGTTTCATGATCATAGACGTAAGGCAGATTGAAGTGTGTGTGATTATATTGTTGAACTAAGCACTTATTTTAATAGGTGGGAGAATGGATATCCGGTCACCACTTTTGAAGGGCTGGCAGATCTTTTGGTGAGGGAACAATCCCTTAGCACTTTGTCTGACCACATGAGAATCTGGTTAACAGATAGAGAAGGTAACACAGTAGATGAGTTGTGGAAGAAGGGGGACCTATACCCAGCAATCAGGGCATCACTGCACAGAAAAGGGATACCCGATGCTGCTCACGGGTCTAAGAGAACCCATGTTGAGCAGCCAGACTGCTCCAACAGACTCCACCAGTAACAGAGGAAGCCACTAGTCCAGGTACACATCCAGGACCAAGGGTTAAATGTTTTAAATGCAACCAGTGGGGCCATGTAGCATATAAATATCCATGGAGGCAAGGTGGGGAACAAAAGGTGGGAGAGCCAGTAAGTAGGAATGCCAGAATGCCACACGTGAGGTGTCTGGAGACAAGGGTACCAAACTACCACAAGAGGTTATAACCTATCTTAGTGGATGGGAAAGAGGCCACCCCTAAGAGAGACACAGACACTGACCTAACCATTGTGAAGTTTGCAATGGTTAAAGAGGAGCACTACTTGCTTGGGCAGTCTACTCCAGTCAGAGCTTTAGGAGGGACCTCATTCCAAATACCTTTGGCTAGGGTTCATCTTGACTGGGAGGGTAGAAAGGGAAGCAAGCAAGTAAGTGTATTTGAGGATATCCCTGCAGATGTCCTGATAGGGAATGATTTTGATAATGCAGTACTTTGTGTGCATGCAGTTACATGCAGTCAGGCTTGGAGACAAGCATGTGAGTCTGGTAGCCTGGGGAGACCGAGACAGCCTGCACACTAGCAGCCAGGACTGGTGAGGTGGTTACTTCAGGGAGGTAGCTATCCTGTAACAGTGAGACTGAAGGTGAGCTACAGTTGCTTGTGGGTACTGATGTTCCCTTGGACAGAGTGACTACAAGGGCAGAGGTGAGTAGTAGTACTTAGGCTGACAGTGAGGCACCACCATCAGAGAATGCCTGACATCCTTTGGAAGGGGATCTGGGAAGGGTTGCAAAGAAAGAGTTGAAACAAGCTCAGTTCTCAGACCCTACATTACAAGGCCTGAGGGAGGTAGCTAGTGAGGCACCTGATTCTCAAGGGAAGGGGGAATCTCTATACTGGGACAAAGGGTTACTGTATAGAGAGTGGACCCCTGAGGGAGGGCTAGAGGGTGGGAGAATACAGCAGTTGGTAGTGTCCAGAGCCTACTGTCTGGCATTTCTAGTCATAGCCCATGATATTCCCTTTGCAGGTCATATGGGCATAAAGTGCACCAAGAGACGTATTATGCAGAACGTTTACTGGTCTGGGATTTCTAGAGATGTGAGTGGTGCCAAAAGCTAGGCAAGGCAGGAGACAAGGTGAATGCTCCTTTGATGTCTTTGCCTGTGATTGAGGAAGAAATTCAGAGGGTGGCTATGGAAGTTGTGAGGCCTCTGAGTACCCCAAGTTCAACAGGAAAGAAGTATATCCTGGTGGTAGTAGATTATGCTACCATATACCCTGAGGCAGTGGCTCTGTCCTATATTAAGGCAAAAAAGGTGGCAACTGCTTTGTTAAAGATTTTCAGTAGGGTAGGTTTCCCAAAGGAAATACTGACAGACAGAGGTGCCAATTTCACACCAGACCTGTTGGCTTGTCTGTGGAAGCACTGTGGGGTGAAGCACCTATATACCATCCCCTACCATCCCCTGACTAATGGCCTTGTTGAGGGGTTAAACTCTACACTCAAGACCATACTACAGGTATTTGCAGACCAGTTTAAGAGGGACTGGGGCAAATATTTGCACCAGCTGTTGTTTGCTTACAGAGAGGTGCCCCAGGAATCCACAGTTTTTTCACCCTTCGAGTTGCTGTAGGGGCATACGGTGAGAGGACCTCTAGATTTGATTTGTGATGAGTGGGAGGATGAGTATGAATCCCACAAGGAGTCTGTTGTGGCATATGTCCTAAACCTCAGGACCAGGCTCAGGGAACATATGGGCTTGGCTCAGGAGAATCTGGCAGAAGCCCAACAGCAGAACAAGGTCTGGTATGACAGGAATGCTTGAGCTACAGAATATGCTGCAGGGCAGCAGGTCATGGTTCTCATTGCTGCCAGACACAACAAGTTGCAGGCAGCTTGGGAGGGACCCTTCAAAGTGGTAAGGAAGGTCAGTGATGTTAACTACATGGTAGAACTCCTAGGCAGGGGATAGGGCACAAGCTATACCATGTTAACATGATGAAACCTTACCATGATAGGGAGGCCCTGGTGCTAAGTATTTGCAGTACAAGGCAGGAGGAGTCTGAACAGAATCTATGGCTACAGGGAGCCAGCCAGGAAAATCCCAAATTACTATGGTGGAGCCTAGGATTGTAGGCATATGACAGGACAGTGCAGCACTGTACTAAAGTCAGCCATGCTGAGGCAGCTGGAATCTCAAGACAGGGAATGGGGTAAGGTATTTACAGATATGCCCAACCCTCTCAAGCAACATTTCACAAGTGTCACTTGAAAAACTAGCTTGAATATTTGGGGTGGGGGTGTCACATTGTCAGCCTAGCTATCTAGAATTTTGTAAATAATTATATGCCATTTGTGAATATTAATAGAATTTATATAGAAATTTAATATACTGCCTGCTCAGCTATCTGGAATTTTGTAAATAGTTATAAGTCATTTGTGAATGTCAACAGGATGCATTTGCTTGTGTTATCATTGTATTAGAACTGTATGTTGTCTGTACATGAAGCTGCTGGTACAGAATTGTGTATAAAGTACTAAGCTTAAGGATGTGTCCACAGTGTACCCTACTGGAAAAGAGCAGAAATGTATGGAAGCTATTGTACCTGTGTAAAGTGTATGTTTTAACAGTGGTACCTAGAACATAGAGGGTTAACTTGCAAAACTTCAAGAAAATAGTTGAAATTAAATTGTTTTATTATTGCATCCTAAAAGTTCTGCATTGTGTTGTAAGTGTTTTATTGCTTTATGTCTCCTAGCAGCTGCAAACATCTGAAGGCTATGTGTTTTCACAGGGAGATGCTCAATTCTGTAGTTTCTAACAGTGGGGGTTTAGCTTGGGAACTGATGTCAGGTGACAAAAAGTGATGTCATGCTGCAAGTATCCCGGCAGTAATATTTGAAATATTAATTTAAGAACTATCTGAGAGAGAGAGAGAGAGTGCATTTTGTATTTGTCTTTGACCTGACAACAGTTATTCACCTCTGCACATGCCTTGCTGTAAGTAAGTTAACTAGGGTACCATAATTTCTCTTAGATTCAGTTAGGAATATAGTGAAGTATAGCTTAGATGTTTTCTGTATTTATTTGAAACTGTTCTGTAATGTTGTTTTAAATATTTCCTGTGATTTCGAACACTGATATCACTGTACATATGTGTTTAGTATTGTCTTGTTCTTTTATTATTTATTATTAAATATATTTAAACATTTTCAGTCATGGCTGGTCTGTTTAGAGATATTTAAGCTCTTAGCGTACTTGCATATCTCTTTAGTGACATTGTGCAGGCCCCCTCCTAATAGCCTTGCCCTTGGCCAAACTAGCATTTGGATTAATAGTAACATTGCACACTAAGATTGGACACCATTTCTAAGGGCCTTAAAGTAGCTGATAAAGAGTTGGCTGGTGGCAGTGATAACTACCTTATATGCTGGACACAAGGGGGCATAGCGAATAAAATTGTACCTGCCTTTCCCAGGTGTGTGTGTGTGTTTGTGTATAAATCAAATCTCAAAGTGTATGTGTGTCAGCTACGTGGGCAGGGACATGAAGCAGTGGTTGGACAGAGAGGATGCTGGAGGTCTTGATTTGGCCACTCAGCTGACAACTCAAGCCTATAGCTGTGCCAGTGGGAGTCTTATTGGGAATCTGGAGAAAGAGGGAGAAAATAGCCCCTGACTGACTGTAATCTCTGTGTGTTCTTAAGGGAAATTGCACTTTGTATTGTCTGTATTTGTCATCCTCCCAGTGTGTACGTTCCCCACTGTTACCAGTGGTGGGGACTGAGTCTCCCTGATTACTGGGCCAGTGTTGGAGTGTAACACCATCCATAGATCTAAGTTGTGCTTGAAATGGACAGGGATGAACTTTGTTTTATGTTGATGGGAAGTCTGTTCAACAGCAGTGTTATTCTCTGTGAAAACTACTTGTCCCTCCAAACCATTCTGTTGATGTTGCAGCAGAGGTTCAGATCCTTAGACTGAGTATTTTTGTTGACATTTCACTTGCTGATGTACAGTAAATCCATCAGTAATGGGTTGGAGGATGCCTTGTATGCAAGATACAGGTCACCTCTAAACAGTCTGTAAGATACCGAGTATGGTGACAGGGCTTTGAGTCTGTCCATGTAAGACATGTTGTTCAGGCCTTGTATCCTTTTAGTAAGATATCTCTGCAGGCATTCCAGTTGTTGCATGCATCTGGACAGATACATGCCCAAGTGGGCATTATATTCAATGACTGACCTAATGAGGGCTGAATAAAGGGGGCAATAACATCCCTAGATCTAGACACAATACCATTGTTTATAAGCTAGGACTTTCTTATAGCAATAGACACATATTGGTCAAACGTTAGTTCCATGTCCACATAAGTTCCTAAATCCCATACAACTGAGTCAACTCTTAGGGCCAAGTTTTCATTCTGGTAATTCCATGGAGTAAATAATTTCCCAAAGGATACAGTAATACATTTTTTTTGGCATTTAGTTTCAGACCATGATTTTGACACCATTTATTTATTTGAGGCAAACTTTCATGCAGAATGACTAAGTCATTTGGGGATTCAATGACTGCTCCTAGCTTGCAGTCATCTCCAAATGTACTTAGCCAGAACCCTTTGGTATTGGCTTTTACTTAAAAATGGATGCCAAACAGGAGAGGTCCCAGCACAGAACCCTGGGGGACTCCACTGGTGACTGGTCTCTTTGTGTAGGTAACGTCCCCTATTTTGATTATCTGCATCCTATCTATGAGCCAGTTGGCAATCCAGTGGGTGACACAGGGTTTTTGTCCAAGTTTATTTAACTTTTCTACTGTGCCTGAGTGGGGAATTATGTCAAAAACTTTGGCCAGCTGAAGATATGTGGTGTGTACCATTTTGCCCTCATCCATTGCTTTGGTGACCTTTTCAAAAAAATTCACCAGAATGAGTAAGCTTGACCTACCCTTGATGACTCCAAACTGAGATAATTTCAGTTTTATTTTGAAGAAGACTGCTTTGTTGTCAGACGCAACAAGTGATGAAGATACGCAATGAATGATGCTTGATGTTCCCATACTAGTAAGGACGAGATCCTAGATGTTATTCCCCAAGTGGGCACTCTGACTAATTGCTCCAGGGCATTTACATTGACAAAATCCAGGAATCTCTGTGCTTGTGCACTAGTGGTTGTGTAGGTTTCCAAGCCTATAGCTGGATAGTTTAGATCACCTAGGAAAATTGTATCATAATCATAAGCTTCCTTTAAAGACAACCTAGACGATGGGACAGGTTTTCACAAATTTACTCTGGGAATGGGATTGACTAGTATGGCCATCCTGGAGAAAGGAGGTGCAGCCTGAGGGAAGGTACTGGTAAGGTGTAAATGGTCATCAGACTCAACAGCCTTGGAATATTTATGAAGCTATTAAAACAAAAGTGTAGGCGTTAAAGTGAGCAGAAGTTAAAGAAAGTATGAATATGCAAGTATCAAAGGATACTCCACCCAAATTTCAGGTTTTTCCTTTCTAAAAATATTGCCTTCCATGTAACCAAAACAGTGTCACACAGAGTAAACATCACTGAAGAACTGTTTAGCTTAATTTTTGCCTGAATTTTTGTTTTGTAGCTTCATGTAAAATTTTTCAGTTTCTTTCATGCCTTGTCATCTGTTACATCATGTAGGTTAGGAGCAGCAGACATATCAAAAGCATGTCTTGCCACAAGAAAAAGACAGTACTTAGGAAAAATCACTGATTCCAGCAGCAGGGCCCATAAAATAGTTGAATTTAGCTGCTTACCTTTGTGTTACCAATCACAGAAAACTGAAATCACACCTTAGAAAATAGTGTAGCATGCATCTCCATGCCTATGTTTAAACAAAAGCAAGTGTTTCAATGTTAGTTTTAAAAATCAATTGAACAGTAAATCTTCATCTCAATGTCAAGATTTGTTCTTATCACAAATTACTTGTGGTTTCCTTTAATCAAACACCAAGAGCATAACAAAAAGGAAATATTTCTAATACTCACTGGTCTTTCTATAAGCTTTTGATTTCACAATTTCTTTACATGCCATTTTCTTTAAAACACACAATGTTCTCTTGTAATATTATTCACCTGTCTTTTTTGTTTTAAATGTAGTGCTTGGGTGAGGTAAGTCAGTGAATATGGGGAGGGATGGTTACAACAAAGACAGTGATTTTAGTTACAAGGTAAAAAATAACACAGATCAGCTAGTTCTGAATATAATTTACTAGTCTCAAGTGCCAAGTTTGTTACACTTTAGCAGACATCTGTGACATGGAACTACAGTTCTGACAGGAAATAACTACTCTTATAAGTCTCACATTCAAGATTTCCTTAAAATGCTGTCAGAGAAACCACTCTTAGGGATGGTCCTGAAATTGTACCATTGACATACACTATCCGGGAAAGTATTTCTCCTTTTTAACAGGTTCAGTCTTAAAAATGGTTATGTCCGAAGTGATATTCCTCAGCAATGGTCTATTTTCCCTCTAACAGGGTAAGGTACAAGGAGAGAGACAAAAACACAGGTACTAGATGAACAGCTCGGTCTTCACCTCAGAGCCAATAGTATGTATAAAAAGTCGAACTGCCACAGTAGAAGGTACATTCTTTATTGCAAGGACAAAGTGAGCGCTTTCACAACCTTCCAGGACGCTTCATCAGACTTAATAAAGCATCCCATGCCTTCCTTGATACATATACTTTCAAAGTGACCAATCAGTTAAGACAAACAATTAAATATTTATATCAGACTCAATTAATTTAAAAATATTTGAAAAAAAACATGAAATAGACATAAAACTGTTAAAAACAATATGCAAGTTCAAATGTGAATGCCTATAGGACCATTTAGAAGGGAATTAGTGATTTAAGGCTCTTGCCTTTAAAAATGGTTTCAAAGAAACAGTTTTATTAATGCTTGGGGGTTTGTTTGCGTTTAGTTGCAGAATCCATTTTTGCTCAGCTTTTTCTGTTCTATTTCTAATGTCACCCCTCTGATATTTTCTTTGAGAACTTCTAAAACTAAACATGTTAAAACACGGTGCATCCCTTCAGCTTCTACATGTTTAGCTAGGGCACTGCTCTCCTTTTTATTTACTATGTCCCTCATATGTTCTAAAATGCATTCTTTGAGCATTCTATTGGTCTTGCCCACATAAAAAACTTTACAATATTGGGAAAAACTAATATAGACTATATTTCTAGTCCTGCAGTCTGAATAGAAATTAAATTAAATTCTAAACTTTTGCTGTGAATGTACAAAGGTGTTACATGAGAAAATGTACTTACAAGCTCTGCAGTTCCTGCATATATATATATGTCCCTATCCTATCTGATGTATTCAGGGACTTATGTGTTTGGGTTTTATAGCATAGCTGCCTTTTAAGTGATTTTTTGCTTGGAAATGAAAAGTGGGGACCAGAGTCTATGGCGCCTATAAGTTCTTTAATGGCTAACAATATGTTCCAGTTCTTCCTAAATATATCACAGAATTGACTAACATCACTTGCATATGTAATGGGGAACCAGAGTTTCTCATCCCTAGCGTCATTTTCAGGGATATCTCTTATAGTTTGTTCTGAGAAGTAAAGTTTACCCTTCCCTTGATGTTCTTCATATACTCCTTCTATGGTGGTGTCTATCTCTGTCTGGTTATATCCTTTATCAAGTACTTCTCCCTTTAACACTTCCATGGACCTCTCCAACTCATCATTTTTACTATGTAATCTTGAGGCTCTCAGGAACTGTCCTTTCATAACGTTCTTGGTAACATGTCTTGGATGCATGCTGTTTTCTTGATATACTCCTTCTATGGTGGTGTCTATCTCTGTCTGGTTATATCCTCTATCAAGTAGTTCTCCTTTTAACACTTCCATGGACCTCTCCAACTCATCATTTTTACTATGTAATCTTGAGGCTCTCAGGAACTGTCCTTTCATAACGTTCTTGGTAACATGTCTTGGATGCATGCTGTTTTTCTGTAATATGGAATTCTTTCTACTTGGTTTTCTGTACAGGCCGGTAGCCATCTTCCCCATTTCTGATTTTTTTCACTAGAACATCAAGGAATTCTATCTGCTCATTTGAGTACTTACAGGTAAATTTTAAAAATGGTGTTGTGTATAGGTACTTTAAGAATCTACCCAGCATCTCTACTGAGTTTTCCCATAGAAAAAAACATGACATCCACAAATCTTGCATACCACATAACATATTTGCTAAATACATTTCCTTGTAGTAAAAACGTTTCTTCCCATTGGACTAAAGTTAGGTTGGTGTAGCTGTTTGCACAAGCTGTGCCCATAGCTACGCCAACCTTTTGTAGGTAAAAATCTTCTTTAATGACAAAACATTATTGTCCAAAATTATTTCAAGCAGACTGCATGACAGATTCACTTTATCATTACAGAAAGCACATTTAGAACATAGCAAGCTCCTAATGTAGTCCCCACTGGTTTGGAATCACTGTCAACAGTGATGTAATATCTAAGGTTACAAGCAGATACTCTTTGTTTATCGAATTTGTCTTTCTATACAAAGTCTAGAGAAAAGATTTTGTATCTTTCAATACTGTTTCACACTTTTCAAGCACTGGATGAAGATTATTCTCTACATATATTGACATGGCTTCCTCAACCTCTACTAGACACTATGGGCCTCATAGGTGGACATATGATATCTTTATGTGCTTTGGGAAGGCCATATATATTTGGAATGGTGGGAGTTTCTACATTAAAATACTTAAATAAGTCCTCTGTTATCAAATTTGTAGCCAGCAAAACAGCAATCCTGTCTATAACACATATTACTATATTTACTGAGATACAGGTATAGGTTTCATGGTCATTCAGTAGTTTCATTATTTGCTGGATGTAAAATTCCTTATCCATAATCACAATTCCCCCTCCTTTATCTGCAGGTCTAATTTCCACTGAATGCATTTCCCTCAGGTCATACAGAGCATCAGATTCTTTTTTACCCAAGTTATAAAAAACAGCTCTTCTATCTGAATTAAATGCTTCCCTTATTTGCTTCTCACATACTGACACATAGGCTTCTACCATAGGATGTACTTTAGGTACAGAGTTACTGTTTTTTTTTTTAATATTCACATTATCAGCCATCTGTCCTTTAAAGATAATTTTTAAAGTTAAGTTGCAACCAGTTAACTTAAGTTCTTTAAGAATGTCAACTAACACAGTTCTCTGGGCTGGAATAAACAACAGCCCTTTATTCAAAAGTGATATATGTGCATCAGTTAATGTTAAAGATGAAAGATTTATTACCAGACTTTTGTGTTCTTGCTGCAGGTTCCCATTGTATTCTGTGTTGCTTCTGTGTTTTGGTAGTTTGAAACTGCTGATATGTCAAGACAGTACATTCCTACACTGGCACCATATCTGCTTTGACTTTTTTCCAATACCATGCTGCTGTGAACATTTTGACTCTACAAGCTCTACTTGGTTACAATGAAGATATCTAACCCAAAATCTTGGCATGTATTGGAAGCAATGCTTTCCACATTGCCTGTGGAACCTGCCTTGTTGTTCAGTCTCTATTAGCATGAGTTCCCCTATACTTATGTATCCAACCATCCACAACCCCTTTGTCCCATTTTTGCACATGGGATTGAGGTGTCACTTCAACAGTGACAATCATCAAGAGCCATGGATTACACTGCTGGGTGGCTAGCTCTGCTGTGGTAGTACTTCCATACCACACACACTTGCATGCATACTCATACCTATGTCCAATTTAGAGAGTTCAGTCCACCTGCTGCATGTCTTTGGAATGTAGGAGTAAAATGGAGCACTCAGAGTAAACCCAGTCGACACTGGTAGGTGAAACCTTTCTTGTGGATTTGGGGTTGTTGGTTATGGGACATTTCTCTGTGGGTACAATTGGTTGGGGTCAAATTGCTGAAATGTAATTCAGCTGCACAGACATATGCCTGCATTAAATTTACTGTGGCCATATTGAAAGATGCAAGGCCGTGCAGACAGCTGGAATAGCAAAGTGCAGAGGGGGTCTGGAATGCATGTGATCTGTCCAGTCTGGATCATCTGGAACAATCAAGTGGAAGCCATAAACTGATGACTGAAGTTGTTACTAGGATGGATTACTGTACATCTTCCTGAACTTCTTACCATTCTGCCGCAAGAACAAAATTTAATGGATGACTGCTGAGAATTCCCACTCAGGGAAAATACCTATTAATGCCTTTAGGAGAACCCTTGTGTCTAGGGTGCATTGCCTGAAACATATGCTGGAATATGTGTGCAACTACAGCCATGTGTAGGATTTCCACCATGCTGTTGCACAAGTTGTGGTTACTTAACCATGTACCATATACAAAGCAGAGTACACTTCCCTTAATACATCAGTAAAGCCAATGACTCTTGGATACTGAACTTTCTTTGTTACTGACATGCTCACTTGGCATCCTACTATAGGTGCCTGCTGTACTGTCGGCTGTCCTTAGGGTCCTGTGGACATATTCATTCATCCTCCCCTGCCCTTGCTTATTCCAGTTGTGGGCACAGTACAGTATGCTTTTTTTGTGGCCACAATGAATTTGCTACAGCCATGTGTCTCTGCAGCTGAAAGTACAGATTGTACACATCATAAATGTAGATGTTCGAGTGTATTCACTGTTACAGTCATTACATTTGGGTTATCTGCCTGCAGGTAGCCCTCAGCCAGCCTGAATATCAAAGTCTTCGATTCCTGCATCGGATGCTGTCTCTTCTTCCATGACGTCAGATCGTCACGGGTATAAAACATGCAGCTGATGCCATTACATCAGTTTTTCTTGCCCCAGATGTCAGGTGCCCCCACAATGGGAAGTAATTATATGATATGTTACAACTCCATCAAAAAGCAAATACACCAGAAAGCTTAAAACTAGAAGCAAAGGTAGAGCCGAGAGAAGTCAGGGGGCTGGAGGGAGGGTAACCAGGACTGCAACAGTGAATACACTTGAACATCTACATTTATGGTAAGTGTACACAACTGTACTATGTTTTTCATGTTTCACTGTTGCAGTCATTACATTTGGGTAGATTCCCAAAGCTAAGGAAGGGAGAAAGAAGTTAGAGAGCATTAGGACCAGCTATTAAGCCCTGCAAGACTGCAGTGGCAAAACCAGCTCTGGATTTAGGAAACATAGGCATGTGGTAGTGCTTGGTGAAAGTATGAACAGAGCTCCAGGTAGCAGCTTCTAGGATGTCACTGGTAGGGACCCCTCTGAGAAAGGCTGTAGAGGTAGCTGCAGCCCTGGTGGAATGTGATTTTATCCCCTGTGGGGCAGGTTTTCCATGGTGCTTATAGCAGAAATGAATGCAATGGGCTATCCATTTAGAAATGGTTTGCTTTGAAATGGCCTTCCCCTCTGCCCCTACAGCAAAGCCAACTAGCAGCTGTTCAGATTTTCTGAGAGGCTTAGTCCTGTCCAAATAAAATCTAAGTTGTCTGTGCACGTCCAAAGAGTGCAGAATTCATTCTCCTTTGTTTTGTGGATTAGGGAAAAAGGTAGGCAAATGAATGGACTGATTTAGGGCCACACTAGACACCACCTTGGGCATAAAGAATGGATTGGTCCTGAGGGAAACCCTGTCTGCATGGAAGATAATGAAGGGCTCCACTGCCATGAAGGCCCATAATTCAGACACTCTTCTTGCTGAAGTGATGGCTAGAAGGAAGGCTGTTTTCCAAGAAAGGAATTTCAACTCTGCAGTTGCAGCTGGTTCAAATGGAGGGAGAGTGAGCTTTTCCAATATAAAGTTAAGGTCCCAGGCTGGAGTAGGGGCTCAACTGAGGGGTCTTAAATTTTTACCCCCCTCTGAGGAATTGCTTTAACAGGGGGTGAGAGAAGAGGGGTGGTTCAGTATTGTAATGTGCTGAAATTGCAGAGGCATGAATTTTAATTGATGAGAAGGATAGACCCTTGTGAAGCATTTCTGTTAGGTACTGAAGAATATGAGATAAACTGGGCATACCCTGGGTCTGGCTCCAGGAACAGTATCTTTTTCACTTTTCAGCATAGGATTTCCTAGTACTAGGTCTCCTTCCTTCCAGAATGACCTCTAGCACCTGCTTACTGAGGGATGCTATTGGAGAGCTCAATGAATTAGCCAGGCTGCAAGGTTCAGGGTTTGAAGCTGAGGGTACAGACTGGGACAGCAGGGAAGGTGTCTGAGGTAGGTGCCATGGATCCAGCAGTATCATGCTGCTCAAGAGGGGGTACCAGTGCTGGTGAGGCCAGTCTGGTGCAATAGGAATTGTCCTTGGCTTGTCCTGTTTGATTTTTAGCAGAACCTTCGAGAGGAGAGGTAGAGGGGGAAAGGCAGAAACTGCGAGGCTTTCCCAGGTAAAGGACAGGGCATCTACTTTCCAAGCTTGACTGTGGGGAGTCCTTGTGCAGAATTTGTCCAATTGGTAGTTCTGGGAGGAGGCAAACAGGTCTGTCTCTGGAGTCCCCCATTTGTTCCTCAAGAGGTTGAATATTTTTGGTTCCAGTTTCCATTCGTGTGGGTCCATGAGATTTCTCCTTAGGTCATCTGCCAGTGAATTTAGCTGGCCTGACAGGAATTGAGCTTGTAGGTGCACTTGGTAGCTCAAGGCTGTGTTCCACAGAGCCATGGCTTGTCTGCAGAGAGGGTACAAGTGGGTTCCCCCTGCTTGTTTATGTACCACATAACTGTTGTGTTGTCTGTCTTTACCAGTAATTGTCCTGGAAGGATGTGGCCCTTGAAGGCTGTCAGGGAATTCTGTACAGTTAACATTTCTTTTTGGTTGATATGCAGGTGCATCTGACTCATGTTCTATTTGCCCTGAATGCACTGCCCTGTCAAGTGAGCCCCCCATGCATAGTCTGATGCGTCTGTAGTCAGGGTTTGGGTGGCATGGGGTAGATTGAAAGGGAGCCCCTTGTTGAGGTGGCAGGCCTCTGCCCACCAAAGGAACTCTGTCTTTGTACAAGGAATGATAGGAATCATTGATTCCAGGTCCTGAGAATGTTGACACCATAAGCTTTTTAGATACCATTGTAGTTTCCTCATATGCAGTCTTGCATATGGAATTAGTAGAATGCAAGAGGCCATGAACCCCAGGGCTTGCAAAATTTTCCTTGCAGATAGCTGGGTCTTTGTGGCCAGTAGTTTGAAGTAGGCCGTCAAATAAACTTGTTTCTCTGGTGTGAGGAAAGCCATCTGAGAAGTTGTGTTCAAGCTTGCTCCCAGGAATACAATCTGTTAGCAGGGTACTAGATGAGATTTCTTTTCGTTTATGGTGTACCCTAGTGAGGTTAGAAGTTTCTTTACAAATGCCAGATGTTTTAATAGCATGTTTTGGCTTTCTGCCCGAATCAGGCAATCGTCCAGGTATGGGTATATTTGAATATTTCTCTGTCTGCAAAATGCAATGGCTTGAGCTAGACACTTTGTGAATACCCTGGGTGCAGTAGACAAGCCAAAGGGAAGTGCAGAGAACTGATGTGCATGGAGCCTGCTCCGAAGCATAGGTATTTCCTGCAAGATTCCCTTATTGGAATGTGCAGGTAAACTTCCTTTAAGTCTAAGGTTGCCAGCCAGGCATCTTTGCCTAGCATAGGAAGCAGCTGTTGAAGTGTTAGCATTTGAATTTTAGGATTACCAAAAAGGTATTTAGAATAGAGATGTCCAGGATAGGACACCAGGAGCTGTCTTTTCTGGGTACCAGGAAAAGTCTTGAGTAAAAACCTTGTCCCCTTTCTTCTGCTGGGACAGGTTGAATAGCCCGGATGCTTAGAAGAGAGAGAACCTGCTGTTGAGCCTCTGCCCACTGATTTGGGGGTAGGTCTGGCCAACTGTTTGGGGTTGGTAAGGTGTGGAAGTGGAATCTGTATCCTTGGAAAACTATATTTTAAACCCATTCATCCTGGATAATGAGTTCCCAGTTTTTTGCATGCAGGGTGAGCTTTCCTCCTAAGGGAGCAGGCAGTTGAGCAGGGCTTGGAAGGGTTAAGGTTAAGTCATTGTGACATTTTTCCACAGGGGGGTGTCTTACTACTTCCAACTTTGGAAGTGGGAGCCCCCCACTGCTTAGGCCTGTGTGTAGCCTGAGACTGTAACCTAGGTGGTCTGCTGTTCCTGAGTATGGGCTGAGAAGGCCTGGAAGAGACTGGAAAGGACCAGTTCTTAGAAGGCCAATGCCTACTAAATCTGGGAGGCTGTACTTGCAGGAAATCTTTAACAGTTTATATAGATTTAGCTTTTTCCTCCATCTTTTTAAGGACTTCTTCTGCTTTGTTGCCAAACAGGTGGTCTTGGTTTGAGAGGGCATCCAGTAATTTAGCTTTAACATGATCTGGCAAGTTTTACTCCTTAAGCCAAGCATGCCTTCTAAGTACAGACCCAGTGACAGCAGCCCTGCAAGATGCTTCTAAAGAGTCAAAACCACATTGCAAAGTATGCTTACCAACATATTCAGCAGAATTAATTAAATCCTGTAATTCTTTATGTTCAGCACAGTCAGGAATCAACATCATTTTCTGTTTAAGTAGTCCCATAATATGCTGCTGATACTTTAACATATGAAACTGGAAATTTAAGGCCCTAATGGCCAAAGTAGCAGAGGTGTATACCCTCTTACCCCATCTGTCCAAGGCCCTGGAATCTCTATCAGAGGGGGTAGGGTTTTTGGCAGTAGTAGCCTTAATGCCCTTTGGTCCTTGGGAAATGGTCTCTGGATCCGCAGTAGGATTCTTGAAGAGGAACTTGCGAGAGTCAGGTACTCTGTAATACCTGTCAGGTGTTCTGGGAGCTGGAGGTAAGGTGTCTGGAGCCAGGCTAGATTCCAAGAAGGCATCATCTACAATGTCCAGAACAGGAGGGATAACTGAAGGCCTGTGCTGAGGGAGGAGTAAGAATTCCCTAAGCCTCTTTTTGGAGTCAGAGTAATCATGGTTTCCCAGTGGAAATGCTCCCTAAGAGTATGCAAGGTGTCACCAAAAGAAAAATCTTCTGGAGGGGAAGCAGAGGGAATGGAATCCTCTACATCTGAATCTTCTTAGGTAGATAGGGGCAAATCCTGGTAATCAGAAGAAACAGGAATTTCAGAATCCTGATCAGAATAATCAGAAAGAAAATCAGTTCTAGGTCTCTTAGAGGGGAAGACTGGCTTCCCCTAATTAAAGTAATAAGGTCTTCAGCCATTCTAAGCCTTTGTTTTTTAGGCATATGGGCCTGACCATGCGGTTTGGACGTTGGTTTTCTAGGCGTGGGTCGAGTTTTAGACCTTGATGAAGAAGATGGTGTCAGTTTAAAATGCAAATCTGTAGGCCTGTATACACCCTCAGAAGCCGGTGCCTGCACAGTGGCTCTGGACCAATCCAAGGTAGAGACATCCGCAGGTTCCATAGTCGAAGAAGCATCTCGCGGCATACCGGACTCCGAATGGGTGTCAGTAGAGGCCTGCGAATCTGAAGTAGCGGGTATCAGGGGCTGCAAAAGTGCCTCACTGAATACCAGTGAACTGGCGACTAGCTTAACAGAAGCATCGTCGGCAGTTTTGGACCTATGTGGTCTGTCTCTGTCTTTATCCTTACGTTTGTTCGGAATATTAGTCATCAGATGGCTTACCGAAGCCATTTCTGGATAGTTATACCGAGTACCAAAATAATTTGCTGCAAATATAGACCGACGACAAATAGTTCTGTGGTTGAACAAGGCACAAAACCGACAGCAAGGGAGGTCGTGGTCTGAGCCTAAGCAAGGAATGCAGTACGAATGAAAATGTTTATGAGGTATTTGCTTTCCATAGGTAATACAATTGTTAACTTTTACTGACATCGGTTAAGAGCAAGAAAAGGAATCCCCAATGGGGTACTTAGCTTTTTTGAAGACTTAGGTTCTGAAACCCGAAAAAGAAAATTTCAGGAGTCGGCCGACTGGCACTTGCGAACTGCTTCTGCTTCGGGAACCACGCGGCAAGAGAGACTGATATAATGGCGTCAGCTGCATGATTTATACCCCTGATGACCTGACGTCATGGAAGAAGAGACAGCATCTGATGCAAGAATCCAAGACTTTGATATTCAGGCCTGCTGAGGTGTACCTGCAGGCAGATAACCCAAATGTAATGACTGCAACAGTGAAACACGAAGAACATCTGCAATTCACCCATGTGTCTGCAACCAGTTTTTCCCACAGGGAAATGTCCCACAGCCAACAAGTTTGAATCTCTCTCTCTCTCTTGTGCAGTTTTTCAGATGGCCAGTAGTGGTTTCCTTTCTGCCCATTTCTTCACTGGTGTTACAATCACAGTCTGTTAACCAAATTCTTATATTTTCATGCAAAATACTGAGTGCTTACTTCATTATCATAAGGTACACCAGCATTTCAGAAGTAGTAACCTGATACCTATTAGTTAAGAGGTTAGTTCTGTACTCTGCTTTTCTCCAGCATTCTTAAACTTTTTACTATATGCTTCAGGAGTTAACTTAAACCAGTCACACAAACTGTAACGTTGATATAATTCAGTCAATATCACTTAACATACTAACCACATAAATTGTATTAACTGTGAACATATAGGTTAAAAAGAAAAAACTTACAGCTGGTCTGTTTGGTGCAGATTGTATAACCATTCAAATGCCTGAATAAAAGTATCAAAGTCATCCCTTTTTATAAGGAGGAAACAATTTAGTGCTGATCTTGGCATCCAGGGCTGGATTTTTATCCTTTCTACCAGGTCTACTTCAAATGATCGAAGTTTCAGAACTGTGAACATCATATGGCCAACGACCATATTATCAAAGTTTTAAAACTTTAAATGTTCTGAATGGAGATTGCTGTACAGTGTGGAATGGGAAATTTACCTTTTATCTCAGTGTAGTGCGATCTTGGAGTTGGTATATTAATTACTGGGGGTTGTGGGGTGCAGTGGGGCTTGCCCCCTTGCAGAAACATGAAAGAAAATTTTTTTTTGTTTTTATTTTTTATTTTATTTGACGTTCACTGTTTCAAAACTTTGATCATATGGTTGTCGGCCGTATGATATTCGGAATTCTGAAATGTCGATCACCTGAAGTAGACCCTTCCTACCATGTGCATTAGTTAAGGTTGATTAGTTATTTTCATGTAGTTGCTCCTCCTCCTGTGCTTCATGCTGACATTTCCTTTCAATCTCTGTAGCTTCACCTTCTTTCTTCTCTTGCTCTTTTATGCTTCAAACTGGTTCATTTTGTTGGCTGCTTCAGTGTATTATGTTTCCAGCTCCAGCTATAGTTTTCACAATTCAAGCTGCATTTTGAGATAATCTGGAGTTATGGTGTACCTACAGCTCCTGTCAGGCTGTCACCAGATTCAATGGACTGAACACAAGGCAGTTATTAGCAAGGCTGGCATTTAGCACAGAGGATTAAGGCTATGAACTAGCAACATGCTGGTTGCTGTGGTGTAGAGTTTGATTCCAGCAGCCTCCATTTGCCTCGAGTAAATCACTTAACCATCTAATGGCATTTGGGAAGTTGGTCTCTTGGACTGTATGCCCACAACTACTTTTGAATTATTCTTTGATATGTGTTACTCTGTCGGATAACTGCTTTTGTTGGCCATTTTAAGCCTAACCAATTTTCCTTGGTAAGAATCAAACTCTGCACTTCTTGAATTTATACATCTGTATGTTTATCTTGTGGTTGCAAGGGTACACACAATTTATGGTGACAAAATTGTTTTTGTATGAATATTGAAGTCCAATTTAAAAAATCTGGACTGCTGCAAGTAAGTAATATAAGTAAGTAATATATAAAGGGTGGCTTTACAGACTGTACTGCTGACATAAAATATATATTAATTCCAAATAATTTCTCCCAAAGCAAATTTGCTTAGATTAATAGAACGTTCTAATCCCAACAAGGTAGTACTGCTTTTGACAGAAAGTAGCAGTCTAAGCAGCCCAAATATCTGCTAGTGTGTGTGTGTGTGTGTGTGTGTGTGTGTGTGTGTGTGTGTGTGTGTAAAACAGTTTCACCTTCTATGCTTTGCTGCATAAATACAGAAAAAATAACAATTACTTGTTCTCTAAATCTTGTGATATTTAAAATCTATTCTGCATTTTTACTCACAGCTAATTACAGATTTTGCTTAACTTTTACTGGGAAAAGCAATTACATGTTTATATAGTTTCATAACCATTAATAATTA
Organism: Protopterus annectens; assembly: GCF_019279795.1. NCBI lineage: Eukaryota > Metazoa > Chordata > Ceratodontiformes > Protopteridae > Protopterus > Protopterus annectens. The sequence continues at coordinate 245,036,959 of NC_056741.1, read as the reverse complement.
AATATCAAAGGAACCAAAACAATTGAAAAGATACAAGATTGACAGTGAAGAAAAACAAAACAGGAAATTATAGTACTGTCAGAAACAATACTCTTAATCCCTATAAAATTACACCTGGAAGGTGGACACCTTGATTATAAAACCAAATCGTACAGCATGGTAGACTTCTATCAAGTCATTTTTGGGGTATAGCAAAGGGAACAATTAACTTGCAATATGGAGAATAACACCAATGTTTCACTGTAAGATTTAATGGACAACCATATCCTAAAATGTTTACTAAAAAAAAAAAAGTAATCTCCGTGGTATCCCTGAAGTCTCAAAAGTGTAGTTGGTCCAAAAACAAAACAGTGTAAGAAACTTCTCTGTGTGGAAGATTTTCAGTCCATATATTTCTAGTTCATAGGTTCATAGGTTCATAGGTTCCTAGGCTATCTGCCCTAGGGCATTGGTAAGCCTAGCCAGAGTGTGTTTGGCTTTTGCCACCCATTTAATGAATTTTACTATGCCCTTTTTCGAGGTTTAGTTTACTGTGCCTCTGTCTAAGAGTGACACAGAAGTGATACCTGGGGTAAACCTATGATCTCCCATCCACTCATCAAGATTCCTCTTGAAGAGAGTCAATGAGGGACTCTGCCTAACCTGGACTGGGATTTTATTCCAGAGTGAAGGGAGCCTCTGGGTTATGAATCTATCCCTCCAGCATGTCCTATTTATTTCAGTGCCGAGGTTGAAGTCCCTCGAGCGCGTAGCTCGATGGGATTTGGATTTTCTGAGGTGCAGCATGTCCATTAATTCCGGGTTGGACATGGCTTTATACGTCAGGCACAGATCGCCTCTAAGCAGGCGGTATGCAACCGAGTAGAGCTGGAGTTTCTTTAACTGGGCAGCATATGGCATCTGTTTGAGCCCTTTGATCCTCTTGGTGAGGTACTTTTGGGGTCTTTCCAGTTGCTGCAGGTGTCTGGTAAGGTACATCCCAAAAGGGGCATTGTACTCAATTATGGGCCTGATGAGGGATGAGTAAAGAGGCACAATGACCTCCCCTGATCTAGATGTGAATCCCTTCATGATTAGGTGGGCTATATAGAATGCTTTTCTAACCACTTTGGCCACGTGGTTGTCAAATGAGAGATTGCTATCAACTTTGGTCCCCAGGTCCCTAATTACTTCTTCCGTACTTAATGGATTACCACCTATGTGGTAATTTGTGGGCACTTTGTTTTTGCCAAAGGGGATGACTATACACTTTTTGGCATTTAGCTTGAGGCCATGGCTCTGGCACCAGTTGTCTGTTTCTATGAGACCCTTTTGGAGGATGCTTATGTCAGCTGGAGAGTTGATTATGGCGCCCAGTTTGCAGTCATCTGCAAACTTGGTCAGCCACAGTCCTTCCATGTTGGCCTGTACTTCCAAGAAATATATACCGAACAAGAGAGGTCCCACAACTGAGCCTTGTGGGATGCCACTTGTAACTGGTTTGGAGTCTGACATGGCTCCAGCAATTCTAACCATGTGGGTTCTGTCCTTGAGCCAGTTTGCAACCCATCTAGTGACATAGGGGTTTATATTTAAGCTGGACAGCTTATCTATGATGCCCAAGTGGGGTATTGTATTGAAGGCTTTTGCGAGGTCCAGGTAGGCTGTGTGGACCATCTTCCTCTCGTCAATGGCCTTGGTGACTGTTTTAAAGAAATCGACCAGGTTTAAGAGGCAGGATCTGCCCTTAACAAAGCCGAATTGGGTAGGATCCAGTGTCTGTAGGTCCCCAACATCTTTATTTATGAGTTCCATGATGATCCTTTCCATAGCTTTGCAGACCAAGCTAGTCAGACTTATGGGACGATAGTTTCCAGGATCCGTTGAGGCACCACCTTTGTGGAGAGGGATCACTGTTGCTGTACGCCACTCTTTGGGTACATATCCTGTAGTAAGGCTGAGATTGAACAGTAGCTTTATATTTGGGTTCAGCTCATCTTGGAGTTCATGTAGGACGCAGCCCAGGACACCATCTGGTCCCATTGATGCTGTGTTTTTTGCTTTGGAGAGGGTGTTTTTTACCTGAGCATCTGAGATGTCAGGGGGGCAGCAGTCTGCTGGAATAGATATTTGCTCTTTTGGTGGGGGGGGGGGTTTGCACTGAACCTGTCGGCCAGGATGTTGGCAATGTCTGTGGGTTCAGTGTATTTTTTGTCATTTTGGACAAATTCTGAGCATATCTGGGAATTCCCACCCAGGTTCCTAACATAACTAAAGAAAGCTTTGTGATTATCTTTAGTGTCCTGTGCAATTTTTCTCTTGAAGCTGGCCTTAGATGATTTTATGAGTGCCCCTAGTTTTTTGCTAATACTGATCAGAGATGCCGTCCCTTTTTGGGATTTTGCTCTATCGTGTAGTAACTTCCTTCTTCTATTGTATAGTTTGTTATGGTTATGCCAGTACTGAGTTGAGAGAGCTGAGCCTCCAGTTTGGCTATATGGTTGCTCTCTCACATATGTTGGAACTTGTTGGGAGGAGGAGAGGGTTGTCTGTGTACATGAGGCAGTTGTAACATTGCCTTAAGATTCCCAGATTCACCAGCTGGACTGGAGAGAATACTGCCAACTGACCTTTGGACATGCTAGAATAGTACAGGGAACTCCTTAAAAATTGAAAATAATGGCCAATTGGGAGTAAGGTACTCAAGGGGAGTTTGTGAGGGTGCAGTGCTTTTAATTTTTTTGTGTTGACTTATATAATTGCTTTAGTGAGCAAGTGCCAGGCTTTAGAGTAGGAATATGGTGTTTATTATGATAACTAGAGCAGTTCTAAGGGAAAAAGTGAAGAGCAGACTTTGTGGAGCCGAGAATGGTTTAAACCCAATTAAGCAGCGCTGCCCGATGCTGCACTATGTGCAAAATCGCGCAAAGCCGCGCTAAAGCGGGTTTTATACAGGAGGACTTGAAAGAGCTAGAAATTGGCCCAAAACGGCCAATAGACTACCAGATTCTTGTGCTGGGAACACTCCTCCAGGGATAGACAGGCTGCTCTAAGCTCCCCACTCCCACTGGTGAACAAAGAAGCCTCCTTTTATCCAAGAAAGGAAATGGGCAACACAGGAAATTTCCAAAAGTCCAGAATTCAGCAAATCCTGTATTTGGACTACTCTAGGTCAGGAAAGGCGGGAAAGAAGGCTAATTTTTTTGTTTTTTTCTTTTTTTTTGCAAATAAACAGCAGGAAAATGCAATAAATATGTAACACAGGCTAGCGCACTTGAGTGTGTAGCCTCAACAGGTAAATGCAACAAACAGGACAAACTTTAAAAGTGCAGGTGCAAAAACAACTTTAAACAGTTTAAAACAGTTCAAGAAGCAGAAATACTTGCTATTTAGCTAGATCGGACAGTCACCCAGGTAGTAATAGGAAAAAAATACTTTTATCAGGTAAGCAGTCGCTCTTTTAGCCTCTCTGCTGCTAGCACCACTCTGCAGGACCACGAGGAGCTTGGCTGAGTAGTAACAAGTGCAAAAACCACACCAAAGTTGGTTTTATACAGGGGGACTTGAAAGAGCTAGAAATTGGCCCAAAACAGCCAATAGACTACCAGATTCTTGTGCTGGAAACACTCCTCCAGGGATAGATAAGCTACTGTTAATCACTGTATATTAATCAGATCAGACAATAGTAGTAATGTTTACTTTTCATACAGCATATTTTCTCCTCAAAATATGATTCTTTCAGTGTCACATATAAAATGTATGACTTAGCTGTTTTTATCCTTTCTATTGCATTTTTATGCCGTTTAATTTTCTCGCTGCATACCATACTGGACCTGAAGGAAATCTCTTGATACTTTCTTTAGGAACTTGTCTCTCTTGATCGTATCCAGCTTACCTATTGAATTTTAAGGTTTATGGTAAAGGAAAAGCCAAACATGGCAAGATATTTGAAAATGTTTGTACTTTCACACCTACTGACCTACTGGATTCATAAACATGTTGGGTCTCTAGAAATTCACAGTTTACTACTGTGCACTGTAATTTACCACTGCCTTTTCTCCCTCCCCTGGAACCATAAAGCTACTGAAATTTTTGGGAGCCTTGAAAAATTCACAGTTTTTCTACTTAGTAATTTTAGACTAAAGAAATCTAATACCAATAGCAGAAACGAGTGACTTGAGCTGTCAGATTCATATTTTTTTTTCAAAAAAATGATTTAAGCATTATTTTTCAACAGAAGAAGAAAATGCTTATTGCAGTGTGCTTAAAATTGTGACAAAGGTGACAAAGGATACAAGACAGAGAGTGTTTCTAGAGGTAATTTTCAAAATATCTGTATATAGAGTCTCAAAATAAGCATTAGTTCTGAGTGTTTCCATTACAAGTAAATGTAGAAATGATTTGTATTTGAAGAGTACGGCACATCAATCTCATCTTTTGTATGTTTGCAATGCATTGTGGGAAACAGAACAACCAAAACAAAATCTTGTCTATCTACTCACGTCAGGGCATTCTGTTTTAGAACAAATAAAGATTAGTAATGACTACTTTGAATGCTGTAGAAACATTAGTACAGCATAGAACGTTTGGACAAGATACAAAATATTTTTTCCAGTTTATGCTAGAGATGCTTGTTTTGTAGGGGGCAAAAATTAGACAAAACACACATTTTTTACAATATCCCTTACCTAAATTCTCTCTTCCCTTTGCTCCCCCTGTTCAAGCCAATTTTTGTGATATAAATGGACATGTCCATTTGCCACTGCAGGAGCTGGAATGTGTTTTTAAAGTATTCTTGGATACTATTTATCATACCAAAGTTATACTTGTACAATAAATGATATTTGGATGTGACAACATTACAGCCTGCAGAATTCTGCTTGCTATGGTAAACTCCTACTGCATCGGGCTTCACAACAGCCCTTTAAGGGCATTATTTCCCTCATAATGTCCACCCTTTTGGGCATTGTTGCTTGGTGGTTAATTAAGAGTGTGTCTCAATGTAATCCCCCTTATCCTCTCTTCAATTACAGAGTGAATTTGTTGGAAGAGTATACTATACAATGGATACAGGAAGGATATAACATTAAATTTTACAGACTGCTAAAATAATGTGCACAGAGATTATAAACTTGGGTACTGAAAGGAAACAGAGGGAGCTGTGCTTAAAGTTTTCTGTATATTTGGAAGTCTTGTGGTTGGATTAAGGGGAATAATGAGAACTTTGTGATGAGAAAACCTTAACATTTGGATAATGTTGTCCTTTAAATATAGACTTGGTAGGGTCTAGATTACCTAGATCAAAGAGAAATATCACCCTTCTTATTAATATTACATCTCAACCACCTGTTAATTTAATAATTTATTATGTTTTATTCCAAACATTAACAACTTGAGACATTCCTTAAAGGCATCTGTCTAGTACCCAGGGGGGTGTATGGTGTATTAGTAACTGCTACTTCTTGTTATAGAAAAAAACATGTTGTAGATGTCACGGATGAAACTTACCACTCATTTTAAAGGTGTAAAGTGATCCAAAAGAAAATATTAACCTGTCTCTTATTTTGCTGTTTTTTTTCCTTTTCTTTTTTTTTCTTTTTTTTTTTTTTTGAAAGGTAAGAGGACGGGGAAGATGAGACAACACATTGATGCAGTTTGTAGAGTCTTAGGTTCATAGGTTCATAGGTTCATACTAGGCTATCTGCCCGAGGGCATTTACAAGCCTAGCCCATCGTTTTGTGGCTTACGCCACCCCTTTAGTATGGGGAACTATACCCATTATTTTGCTGTGCCTCTGTCGAGCAGTGACACTGAGGTAATCCCTGGGGTATATCTGCGATCTCCCATCCATTGGTCAAGATTTCTCTTGAACAAGGCCAGCGAGGTGCTCTGCCTCACATGTACCAGGATTTTGTTCCACAGCATAGGGAGTCTTTGGGTGATGAATCTATGTTTAACTGGGTGTTTTTTTTCTGGGCAGCATAGTGCTACAGTGATTAGTACTACTGTTTCCTATAGCCCCTTACCAAGAGATTCTGTGGTTGGTTCTCAGCTTAGGTGCATTCTGTTCAGAGTCTGCATGTCCTCCATATGTTAGCATAGGTTTTCAAGAGGTTCCTGCCACATCCTAAGTATGCAACAGGTGATTTGCAACTTGTAATTATTTGTAGGAATGTGGATTTCTGAATCTGTGTGTGTGTGTGTGTGTGTGTGTGTGTGTGTGTGTGTGTGTGTGTGTGTGTGTGTGTGTGTATGCTAGCACACATGCCCAATATGGAAGAAAGGCTTGGCAATTTACTTCTGTACCCTACTTCCCTGTTAATTCTGCAGATACTGACAATTGTTCATTAGGTTATTGTTGGAGTCAGCTGTAATTTATCAGTATTGGATGAATGCAGTATATTTTCTAAGTCCTTCCAGTTTCTTTATAAATATACTATGCTTATAGACTGATGTCTTCACCAAAGAAAGTTTTTGCAGTAAAGAAAAACTTTGGAGATCCATATAAATAAATATCAGCTTAGTGAAGACATGGGTAATGTGGATACAACTACAATTTTTCTCACTATCCATTACTAAAATTGGTGCAGTAATTGTTCCCATTAGGGGCACTTAAAGGACATATCACTGGAGTATATGCTACTAGAACTGCTTATCTGAACTTGTATGATATTTTATTTAAACACCAACAAATTTCAAAATAAGCAAGTGAGAAAACGTTTGCTTAGATGTAATGCAAGCAACTTTTTGCAAGAAAAGTTAGTATATGCTTTATTATTTTTTTTGCAGTTTGTTTCTTGGGTAGGTGAAATGATTTACTGAGTGCCATACTGGTACTGACAACCAGTAAAAATACAAATAGCAGTATATTATGATGGTAATTCACAAAATGCTAACATATATTCTACACACACCATTAAACAAACAAGTACAGAAATATAAAAGTAGATTAGAGATGTTTACTATTTGTAGTGTGACCTTTACAACAGACACGTTATTGCAAATCTTTTAGCCAGCATTATGAAAGCAGAAGCCCTTCGCCTCCTTATGCAGGTGTTAAATCACTGATGATTTTCATGGCCAACAAGAAGCTTGCATCTATTTGACTGGAATGTAGAAATTATTAGGTAGAGACTGTCTCCTCAAGTTATGAAGCCATAATCCAACAGTTCTGTTTGACACTCAGTTTAGATGTAATGATATTGGGGTCTTTATTACAGAACTATGTAATATTTTATAATATTGAGGGGTCTGGGTTTGCAAACCCATAGCCAGAAAAATAAGTATTGACTAAAGCTAATTAATCTTCTAACTTCACCATGCTATAGGAAGCATTGTAGCTCCAGATGATCAACACTAGATCACTGTTCCAGTAGCCTAAATTATATGGATCCTACCTCACTGCTACCAACCAGCTTTTCAAAGTTAAAGGGCACTTTCCATGTGCTCTAACTGTCAGGAGCTTGAGAGGAGCTCCATGTATAAGACAGAGCATGAAAAGCTCAGTGCTATGTTGACATCGAACAACACTCCTTTAGAGGGTCCCATGGAACTGTCAGTTGGTTAAATTGAAGAGCAGGGTCCCATAGAACTGTCAGTCAGTTACATCGAAGAACACTCCTTTAGAAGGTCCCATGGAACTGTCAGTCAGTTACATCGAAGAGCAGGGTCCCATGGAACTGACAGTCAGTTACATCGAAGAGCACTCCTTTGGAGGGTCCCATGGAACTGTTAGTTGGTTACATCGAAGAACACTCCTTTGCAGGGTACCATTCCCATAGAGCTGTCAGCTGGTTACATTGAATAGCACTTTTTTGGAGGGTCCCAAGGAGCTGTTAGTCAGTTACATCTAGGAGCACTCCTTTGGAAGGTCCCATTGAACTGTCAGTTGGTTACATTGAAGAGCACTCCTTCTGGTGGGTCCCATGGAGGTTTCAGTTGGTTACATCGAAGAGCACTCCTTTGGAGGGTCCCATGGAACTGTCAGTCCATTACATTGAAGAGCACTCCTTTGGGGGGTCCCATAGAACTGACAGTAATCTAGTGATCCTTCAAGGTTAGGCAGATAATTACCCACTGGGGAAAACAAACATTGCACTAAATCAGTTCTTGTCAGATAAACATTCTGTGTAAATACTTGTGTGAACTACTGTGTAAAGACTTCTGTTTTTTAACTTCAGTTTTTTCCTACTGGTTGTGTAGGATTTTAATGTTTAGGAGCAGAACTTTGTACTTTTACAGACTGTCAGTGTTTTTTCTTACCTGATACAACTTTTCTCTGTTTTAAGATTTACCATTTCCTTTAGTCTCCTCTGTTTATCTTCTATGCTTTATTTTTGTCAGAACCTATGTAGTAGTTATCAGACTATATGGTTCTTATTTCTCCTTTCTGCAAGAAGAGTGTAGCCAGGAAGTCTTTGGGTGTCAGACCAATTTCATTTGTGCCTCAGCTGCTGATGGGTGACTCTGCTGTGTGCAGTCTTGGTTCCTCAGATCACTCATCTCTCTCCACAGTCCCTCTGATGTAGCACAAATGGTCACTAAACATCCTCTGTTACTCCAGGGATACCTTCTGTGGACAAAGCAGGACCACTTTTGTCCATCATAGGGGAAGGGGGTTGTGTTTAACCTAATATCCAGGATGAGGAGCCTGGGTCCTGGAGAGTATTCCTACTTTGGGTTGTTCCTTTTCCAATGAGCTTGCCAGGAAAAGAAAATATTTTGGCTTCTCCTGTATCTATTTCATGGGCATGGAATATTTCCAGGAATTTGAAAGGGAGTTCATTTTTCCTTTTACTGCTCCCAGTTCCTCTGCTGAGAAGAAAAAGAAAAGGGATTCTTACTTTTTGACTCTGAAATGTAGTCAGAAGAGCAGAAATTGGAGGGTGATGGTGTGCTTTGGGTTTTCTTATCAACCTGTAGATTTTAAGGAAGGTGTTGCTTCACATTTCCCACCAGTAGACCTTTATTTTTCTGAAACTATCTAAAATGAAAGGGGTCTTTCAGTGGGATCAGAATGAAATCCCCATTGCTCAACAAATATATCGCAGCCGAATGTTCCCCAATCAGCAACTGTTCCTCCTGTTTTATCTGCTTTGGAGAATATTTTTCTCACAGCTTGGACTTTACCTGATAGTCAACCTCCTGCCATTAGAAAGTCTGATAGGTTATGCAGAGTTCCTCAGACTTACAAATGCTTGTTTTCTAACCTAAAGCAAATCCAGCTTTGATTTCTCTTTACAAAAATTGCATCTGCTAAACAAATCACTGATTGCTATGCCTTTCCATATGACAAGGAAGAGAAGGTTTTTGACAGATTTAGGAAGAGAGTTTACTTTCATTTTAACATTTAGAATTTTAAACTGCCAGGCTAAACATTAAAGTTTCTACTTCTGTCTTTGGAGACCACAAAGAAGCTTATTAGTAACTTTCCCTCTTATGAGGCAAAAAAAAAAAAGATCATTGAATACCTCTATTATTTATGCTTCTCATATTATTGTTAAACATGCCCTAAAAGATTCTTATGATGTTGCAGATGCAATCCATCAAGGCTACTTCTTCTGGGTCAGTCACAAGAAGATTTGCTTGATTGTGTTCTCAAAATTATTACATGATAATTGTGGGAATTGATCGGAGGAGCTTGGAGGGGATTGGGAGGAGAGATTGAATGGGCGGTTCACAGGGAGACAATGGGGGGATGTATGTGTCTCCCAAATGTGCATGAAAGTCTAGAAGATTTGGGATCTTTACCTGGAAACGTTTGCATGGTATTTTTGTACCCCAGGTGGACTTCAGGGAATTTTTCCTTTGGTGGATGGCAGATGTTGGAGGTGTGACGGGCAGGGGGAAGGTAGCTGGGAACATATTTTTTGGGAGTGTAATTGGATGGTGGACTTTGGGGATTCCCTGCGGACCCTTCTGTCGGAGATGCTGGTGAGTTGATTGGACTGACTGGGGAGATGATTTTTTTGAGTTATGCTACAGAATTGGAATTGTCTAGTCATAGTAAAGCCTTGCTGAGTCTACTTATGGTGGCTGCCAGAGATGCAATTACTACAAAGTGGAAATCAAAGTCTAGACCAACTTTACTAGAGGTAGTGGATGTGGTTGCAGAGGTGGAACAACTGGAGTTGGGATTTTTGGAGAGGGGAGGGAGCAAACTACATAGGAGGGGATGGGAATTGTGGGAACAATACATGCATAGCAGGATCGAGCTTTAAGAGGCAGGATTTGAATGAGCCATATAATGCTTAACTGAAAATGACTGGATGGTTTATAAATTATGTATAATGTTTACAACTATAGTTGTTTCAATGGTGTCTGTGATGTAAACTGTTTGCAGCTGAAGTGGTATTATTTTGTATTTTTTTCATTTATATAAATGTAAGATTGTCTTTGTCATATGTGAAAATTTAATAAAGATGTTTGGAAAAAAAAATCTTCTTGAAGATGTTAAAATTGAAAATTTACATTCTCCTCTGGACAAGGAAGTTCTATGTGGCCCTTTTGCAGCTGAGGTGCTGAAGAGGTTTGATGAGAGGTAGAAGTTGAAACAAGGGGAAACCCAAAATTTCCAATCTTCCTTTGTTAAGGAAATAAAAATTGCTTCCACCTCAGCTCTCTTTTTCAATAAGCAATTCAAGCAGCAAGGTGCCTCTAAATAAGATTTAAAAAAAAAACAATGGCATAGAGGCTATAAAACGAAAGGGAGAGCCTCTCAGAATCAAGGACAGTCCAAAAAGTCAGAATGACTGTCAGTCTTTGCAGATCACTCCAGCCTGACAACCTTTCCTCTGCCTTATTTCTCCTTTGTAGCACCACATTCCTGCAGACAGTTATATTTTGAAAATCATCCAACAGGGTTACACTTGACAATGGGATTACGTCCATCCTTTCAAAAGGATCGCTTCAAGCCCAGGAAACCAAATATCCCCTTTTCCACTTCTCAATTAAGTGTTAGCTCAGGTAATCTTAAAACCAGTCCCTGCAAACCAGAGGGACAAATTATTTTATAGAAGGATTTTTCTGGTGCCACAGAGAGAAGGGACATGGAAGCATGTGCAAGACCTCTCCTTTCCTCAGTCTTTTTGTTAAAGATCTCAAAGTTTAAAATGTTGTCCCTTCAGACCCTATTACCTCTGGTTCTTCTACTAACTTTTGTGGTAAAGCTAGATTTTAAAATATGTTTACCATCACATTTCCAATGGCAAGCACAACAGACATTTTTGAGATTTTCTGTATCTGGCTCAAATAATGACTTCTCTGTCTTGCTGTTGGACTATCTACAGCTCCAAAGGTATTCAAAAAGTATATGGGTCCATAATTGCTTATTATAGACTCTGGCATTCACATTTTATATGGATAATTGTCTTACATTAACAGAGTCTTTTTCAGGTTGTCAAGAGTTATTAGGAATCGTTCAGAATCTTCTACTCAGGCTGAGGTTTCAAGTGAACTTACATATGTATTCTTGCATCACAGCTCACAGAATTGTTTTCATGGATGTCTGTTAGATTCTGCCCTGGGAAGGGCTTTTCTTCCCACAGAATAAGTTGAAAAGTTCTAAAAGTTTTCCCTGAATTTTTCCCACTCAAAACTGGGTATGTGCCAGGGAGTTTTTCGGGATCCTGGAGTACATGGCTTCTGTGATTCTTATGATTCCCCTGGCCAGACTTCACGGGATAAAAATTCAGTGGTACCACAAGTCAGTCTGGACTCAACACCTTCACCGTTTATATTTTTTAGATCCCATGTTTGGGTCTGTAAAGAGAGAGGATCTGGCGTGGATAGACCAATGCACTTGAAATCTAAGTCTCCCGTTTTCTCTTCTGCCTCCTGTTCACATAAATATCAAAGGGATGTTGGTAGTAATAAATACTTTGAAATCCCTAAATCATCTCTGGTCTCTAAGACCGATGCAAGTTTTCATAGACAACACTACAGTAATGTGGTACATAAACAAACATGGGGGTACCAAATCTTACTTCCTTTGTGACTTGCTGTGATAGCCTGAGAAGTAGCAACTGAACTCAGCTCAGTTTGATTCTTCAGGCTATATAGATTCTGTCTGAGAAAAACATTGAGACAGACAAGCTAAGCAGGGCTAGGACCAAACCCTACAAATGGAAGATTCACCCTAGGGTCTGCCAAGTATTTTTTTAAACACCTTTACTAAATTATCACTTAAGACAAAGGCAATTTATGCCTGGCATGCAAGGCATCCTCAGATCCAGCTCTGATGGACCTTTTGCACATCCACAAAACTAAGGATTTAAATTTTGCTTGTGACTTAGATAAAACTTGTTGGCAAGACTTATATGTGTCTCAAAGGATCTCCATGCTCTGGAACAGTCTGCCCATCCATGCGAAGCAGAGTCCATTCCTAACCCTACTTAAGTATAACCTTGACCAATGGATGGGAAATCGGAAACTCACCTCAGGTCTGGCCCCCATGACTCTGACGGAGGCAGACAATAATGCACAAAGTAATATACCCCCACCTCATAACCTCTAGAAACATCCTAAGATACCCCCTCCTAATAATCTTCCATGATACATTGGGACACAATTGGGTTGGATTGCATGGCTAGGCTTTTAAAGGCCCTGGTGGTCGTTAACCTAGTATATACCTATGAACCTATGAATTTTTTTTTCCTGAGGACATGCAGCAGGTACTGATGGAGGCTAAATAAACCCGCTACATGGAAGTCATATATGTGTAAATGGAAAAGGGTTTCCATTTTGTGTCAATCAAAAAATCAGAACCTTCTTAAGACTCAGCTGTCTCTGGTTCTTGATTGTTTGGGTGAATTACTGTTCTTTGGCCTATCTTTCTGCTCTGTCAATGTTCATTTCTGTTAGTCTGCCATTGGATCCCACCCCCTTCAATTCACATGTAAAGAAGCTTTTGAAAGGGACTTTACACATTTGTCTGCCTAGAAAACACATGATTCCTTCTTGGGATCTTAAATTTGTGCATGAAAAGCTTACCCTTTTCCATCTGAATCAGCTCATCAGGCTGAATTGAATTTCTTAATATGAAAACCTGTTTATCTCACTGATCTTACTTCAATTTGGAGATTATCTGAGTTACAAACTCTTATGGTGAGTTAATCTTACCTCATTTTCTACAAGGACATGGTTTCTTTTGAGAACTAATCCCATTTTACCTCTAAAGATGTTTCAGATTTTAAGATGAGACAGTCTATTAATCTATGTCTTCTTTCTTGATCCCAACACCAAGAGAGAAAAAAATCTGCATACTTTGGATGACCACAGGCAGATCAGATACTACCTAGACAAAACTCAGTCCTTCAGGAAAGCTGATCAGCTGTTTATCTGCTATGAAGGTAAGAGAAAAGGACAACCAGAGTCAAAGCAGACTACTTCTAGATGGTTGTCTCATGCTATTTCTTTTTTGTTATTCTCACCATAACAAGCCACTTCCAGGCAGGTTCAGAGCCCATTCTATGAAGGCATTTTCTTCTTCAGTGTATTTCTGGAGAGGGGTGGGCTCTTGTAGTGTTCTAGAGGCAGCAGCTTGGTATTCTGTACACACTCTTAGAAAGCATTGCAAACTGAATTCCTTTTCTAGATCCAGAAGGCTTTGTTAGGACCATTCTTCAGAGGTTTCAGGATCCTTATCTTATTTCCTCATCCCCTTTAACTTTTTAAGCTATGGTGATCTACCCATAAAGCTTAGGGTAGTGAAGCAGTGATCTAATGCTGAACATGATACAGTTGTGCAAGTAAATTTACCATTAACTGTAGATGTTCTAATAGATCACTGTTGCAGTAGCTGTTCTCTCCCTCCACCCTCTTGATTTCTACTGTTAATTTGTATTGCCTGGGTGCAGATTTGTATACCCTTGTGTATATAGTTTCCTTTGTGTTATGTTTCCTAGCAGTTTTCCTTTCAAAGATATTGTCCCTCTTTTTGGAAGCAAGCAAGCTACGAGCTTTTTATGCTGTAACTGTCTTTTATATGGAGCTCGTCTCAAGCTCCTGACAGTTATAGCAAGTGGAAAGTGCCCTTTATCTTTGAAAGCCTGGCCAGTAGCAATGGGGCAGGATGCATTGCTTACGCTACTACAACAATGATCTATTAGAACATCTACTGTTATTGTAAATGTAATTACAGAACTGTATTTTCTGCAGCACAGAAAAATGGATAAAATTCTAACAGTTTAATAAAAGTCATATTTGTTTTAGCTTCAGCAGCCACCTTCACCCATCGTTGTCTGTCTCTGTCACACATACACATACCACATACAATGTATAAAAATTACAATACAAAAAGCTTTGAATAGTGAACAATAGTTCAAATGTTTATTTCCACTGAATATTTGCTTCCAAAGAATTACCTAGCAGAGAATAGCCATCAACTTCTGCAGAAAATGCCAAATAATGTTAAACTCCTATTTAAGAAGATGGAAGGACTTATTAAAATTAACCATGAGCTTTGAGTTTATGGAAGCCATAGATCAAAATTTTAAGTGTTTGAAAAATTTATTTCTGAGCAGTCTAGCGGTGAAATTACTTTACAGACAATACCAGAGAATAATTGATGACTTTGGAACAAGAATAAGTCAGCATTTTTGAACAATATGGTGCAATGGAAATATGAATTTGGACTTTGAAAACAGAACTATAAGAAAGGCTACTATTGTGTTATAAATTCCAGAGAGCTCAGAATATTCAGATTAGATACTTTTCTATTTCCTTCTGCAGTTCTAGAGAATATTTCTGGGAAAAAAAAAGATCACAGTGTTGCTTCCAGCACCTGCCACACCTGTACATAACTCTCATCACAAACTTGTTATTGCATATATGACTTATAACCAAAACACCTTGTTTAAGGCCTGGTGGCACAGAATTAATGTGTCCACCTGTGCCTCCAGTGACCCAAGGTCTACAATGGACTTGGGCCACTGGTAGGGCTGACCCTAGAGGGACAAGATAAAGCAGCTAATAGACAGCTCTCATAACACAGGGGGTGTTGGGGGTGGGGTGAAACACTGCTATTGGTACTTCAGGTGGAAACTACGAAACCTTACAGCTCAGCAGTTCAGTAACGGGAAGTGGGCAAGGGACATGCTGATTTTATTACACAATTCTCATCTGAAGATAAAGATTGTCATTGACTGCTGGTACAGGTATAATGCTAATGCACCCATTTTGTGATTCCAATGGGATCCTTGTTTACTGAACTCTTAAGATTTATGCTCCAAGACCAACTGCTGAAGAAGATGGGAGGTTCACCCAGTGAAGGGACATTGTCAGAACACATAGGTAGAAAAAGTAATATTTTATACAATCAGTAACATATTTGATTGAGATAACAGTATCAGAGACTGAGGTAGAAAATCATTTGGCTCAGCACTTATTTTTCTCTTTTCAAACATGTTCTAGATTCAAATTAAGCTAAGCATTAAAGCATCTAGTATGCATTTAGTTAAGTATGTATAAAAATAGAAGTTGTTACACTGCAACAATATTATTCAATTAATATAACTTAATGAACAGATAATAAGTAAAAGTGCTTAAAAAGTTATTTTATATCCAGAAACGTCTAGGTAGGAAGCAGTTTTTGGGGTTTAGGTTCAGCCCCTGTTCTGGTTCCTCAGATCTTTCCCAGTTGGATTAAACTTTTATGGGTGTTAGGTTCTTGATAAGCACTGAAGAAGCAATTCTAAGTTTGGTGTCCACTCTCTTGGGAATCCTGACAGTTGAAATAATTTATTGCAAATCCATGATGGTCACGGCTTGAGAAGAGTTATTACCTGTAGGACAGAACTTGGTTAGCTATCTTTCTAGGAAAACATCCTCTCTTTCAATGCAAATGGATCTTCTTGCCTCTGTGGATGACAGGTCTATCACAGTCTGAATCCACATGAGATGTAGAAACCATTCTTAGTTCATCACCTATAGATACAATTAACCATGTTGTTTGTATTATCATACTTACAGGAACACTAGTTCTCAACATACATGGTAAAATGGAGGGAGGTACAGAATTGCTGATTGGCTGGATGCATAGGGGGAACGTTTGAATGGGTGCATGGATTGATCATACTTTTCACTGATTTCAGAAGTATTTTGGGAGGACTGGAATGCATTCAAAACAAAAGTAAAGACCCTCAGCCAGAGAAATTCCACATTTGCTGACTATCAGCAGCATTATATATTATCGCATTCTGAAACAAACATTACAAAACAGATAGTACAGTACCTTTAATGCACCACATCTACACTGACATGCTCCTAAATATCAGTTACAGTGGAGCGGGGCAACCACTGCGTTCCTACCGTTAAGTTACGGAATGAGAAATTAGTTTTGAAAACTTGAAAAATGATGCAGCACATTTACAACAGGTATAGATTCAATGTCAGGTATCAGCCGCAGTAGTAATAGTATGTCCATTTAGCGGTATTTGCAAACTGTATGAGCTGCCGGAATGACCCAGCTACATTCAACATAGTTTGCATCTAGTACTTCCACATACTCTGTTAGTGATCCTCATGCACTCAGCACAAAATAGGTTTGGACGATGACTGAAATTAGGGGTGTAGAAGCATCTAACCCTTAACCAGTAATGAACAGGCATCAGTCTTCACTTTCTTAGCTTAAAACATCGTAATGGTTTCTTTCTTTTTTGACACAGTATATTATTATATTGCAGTTTTACTTTAAATAACTTAGAAGACATGTTATTATTGCACTGAATTCTGAGTGAATCTAGTGACATCCTTCCCTGTGTAAGTACTTTGCAGTAGTAAACTGTACTTTTTGAAGTTGCTTTTTAAAGTACCACTGTTATTTCCATGCATTTTTATTTATTTGCATATTTGTTAATTCTTACACTGTAAATCATCTTAAAGAGCTACATTTTGTAGTACTGCATTTGAAACTATTTCTCTACACTCCAGCCTTCCTGCTGTGTCTGATAAGTTCTTGCACTTTAATCAGTTTCACTGTTTAAGTTGGGTATTTTCTTGCTCTTCAAGTTCTATTTTGTGCTAAGGAGCTTGGAAGGGTTAGTGCTGCTCTCTGGTGGCAGCTGCGGATAGCCTAGCCATATTCTGTGCTGTAAATCACCGAAACATTTGATTGTGTTACTTGATATTGGCCAGGGACCGTTTTACTGTTTTACTGTTTTTTTTATAACACCTTTATTGAATTATCACTTGTGACATAGGCAAATTTGCATTTATACAAAAGTAATCAGACTGTATTAACACATTAACACACATTATACTTCACATATATTGCTATATATCATAAAACCTAAGCAACAATACATAAACTATTCAACTCCTGCCCCTTTTTTTAAAATAAGAAACATCTTCATTAAACAATCACTTATGACATAAGGAATTATACATTTACATAAATAAAAACAAACCACTCCGACACAATCCTAATTGCAAGCATTTTATATCACAAACCATACTGACACACTCCCAGTTGTAAACTTTATACATCACTTAATAATCTACCCAATCATTTTCAGTCAAAAATGACATAGGTCATTAAAGTCCTGCCTTCTTTTTTGATTCCTTTCTTGTATGTATTGTTCCCACAATTCCCATTTGTGCTATGTAGTTTGTTCCTCTTGTTTTCTAAAGATCTCAAATCCAGTTGTTTTAACTCTGTTACTATATTCACTACTTCTAATATAGTACGTTTAGATTTTGATTTCCATTTTTTAGTAACTGCTTTTTTCGCAGCCACCATAATTAGACACAGCAAGGTCTTACCATATCTAGGCAATTCCGATTCTGTATCACAGCTCAGAAAAATCATCTCTCTCATCATACCAATCCACCCACCCAGCATCTCTGACAGTGCATCCCACAGGGAATCCTTAAAGTCCACCAATCCACCACACTCCCAGAAAATATGTTCCCAAGTACCTCTTTCTTCCCTGTCACACCTCCATTTGCTGTCTACCTGAGGAAAAATTCTCTGGCGTCTACTTGGTTTTACTGGTTGTTTTGAGCCTCTATAAAGGTTAATTCCATGCAGCAGGTTTTAGCAACTCAAACTACTAAACAGTCAGTAGTACACACAAACAGTTTGTCAGTAGTATACACACAACACCCACCTCACATAGCACAAACCAGTCACATAAACACCCATATGCTGGGGATTGTAAATGTATTCTCCCCAAACACAAAGATCTCCCAGACACTGCACCCACAAAAAATGTCCTCAGCAACCTCAAGAGCACACCACAAAAACACCCAAGACACATATTGCCACAACCCACAATGCCTTATCTTCTTAGCCTATAAAGCATACCACCACATAGCCCAGTACATTGGTCAAAGGACACTCCATAGTGAGATATACAGACATCTCACATACCAGGCTTAGCAAGGAAAGAGTCACGGGTTAGTTGCCTATCTGGGGCCAGGATCCATCATATCACTCATGTACTCAAGTCAATGAACCCCAAGTACAAGTATGATTCAGTCATAGTTCATGTGGGTGTTAATGACCTGAGATGTAACTCCCTTGACTATGTGAAGAGAGACATGACTGAGCTCTGAGGACTGTGTGTCCCAAGCTGGTATGAACCTAGCATTAAGCAGCATTCTACCTTCTTCATGGATGAAGTCTCAGTACGAATGGAAAATAATTGACTTCAGCAATTCGCTTAAAGTGTGGTCTCATTCAAAGAAGGTACAGTATTTGTCATCCAGGCAAATCATGGCCAACAGACCACTTTGCTTTGCCAGTGATGGTCTACACCTGTCCCCTCTGAGAGTTTGAATATTGGCTAAAACGTTTTCTACCCTTATTCTGCCTTTTCTTGAGTATTGTCAAGTAGATAAACCTTCCAGCATAGCTATACCACACTAGAAAAATCTGAAGATGTTAATGTTCAATGACAGGACTCTGGACAGAAAACTCCACTCCCTGTAGGCTTTTCTTACCTTGGAGAATGTAGATGTCTGTGCAGTCACAGAGACATAGTTTAAAGCTCTGGAGAGCACCCCGGCAGTACAGGGCTACAATGCCTTCAACACATTTAGAGCAGCTACTGCACAGAAAGGGAAGAAAGACGGAGGTGTTTTTATATAAATTAAAAAGAAACACACCTCAAGACTGGTCCATCAGTATAATGAGCTTGATCTTCTCCATGTCCAAATCATCATAAATAAGGTCCCATATCATATTCAATGTGTTCCCCCTTGATGACCCAAGAAAAACACAGCTCTTAGTTAAAGGTAGTCAAAATACTCCCCATCTAACCCAGCACCATACTCATAGGCAACTTCAACTACCCCAGTATAAACTGGGAATCAGACATGACTCCTAACATACAGGCCCAGAGATTTCTGAACTTCATAAATGTCAGCACCCTGGACCAGCTAGTTTGTGTACACACTATGGGCTCGAATATCCTTGACCTAGTCCTCACAAACATGTCAGAATGCTGCCCGGCCTAGTGTAATGGCCTCATTATTCAGGTTTGACCATAAAGCTGTCTCCTTAGAAGTATATGTAAAACCAGAGATACTTGCAAACCCTAGAACTTTTAAAAATCACTCAGATTAATTTCAAACTACTACGTGATACCCTTACTAAATTTGAAGCCCCCCCCCCAACTCTGAGAACACTGCTGTCTATACAGAAATGTTCACAGAAAACCTATATAACACTATCAACAACTGTAGAGGGACTGCTGTACCTACTCAAAATAAGAACAGGGCCAGTACAAAAAGCAAGCCACCCTGGTGGAATTCCAACATAAATAGCCTGTACAATAAAAGGAAAAAACTCATGGACAAAACTAGGAGGGGCAGTACCTAGCTGGGTAAAAGCTCCCTTATCAGTCTAAACAAGCAACCTGGTAGGTTAATAAAGTCCAGAAAAGCCAAATTTGAGAAGAAAATAGCCAACCATGTCAAGGACACTCACAAGACTTTCTTCATCTATGTCCGAAACATCAAAGGCAGTACATAGGTTGAGGACAATCACAAGGCTTTATTCAGCTGTGTCTGAAACCTTAAAGACAATACACAGCAATGTACAAAATTAATTTTAAATGTGCCACTTATATGGAACCAGAAAATAGAGCAAATCTTCTGGTTGATAAGTTTTGCTCATACTTTACCCCCCTCCCCTACAGATATTCCTCAGGAAATTCCAACATCCATCACTCCCCCAACCATCATTAGAGAACTGGTCCTCAGGGCTTCTCTAAGCATTGATGGGTCCTGATAATACCCCAGGATGTCACCTTAATTGTATGAAATGTGAGCTATCTATCCTACTGGAATTGCTGTTCAAATACAGCCTCTAAATGGGCTTCATACCTAATGAATGGAGGACTGCAATGGTTATACCATTGCACAAGCGCAGCCCATCTTCAGACCTGGAAAATTACTGACACATTACCCTGTCTAGCTTGTTAAATAAAGCTATGGAAAGGATAATTATTGTTATTATAAATGACGGCACAGTTAACCTACAAACACTGCACTGTATTCCGTTCAGATTTGTCAAGGGCGGGTGTTTCCTGTTCAGCCTGTTGGACTTCTTTGAGAAGGTCACCAAAGCAGTGGACTAGGGCATATTGGTACATACTGCCTACCGTGACCTGGCCACTGCATTTGACACAGTACCCCACTTGAACATTGTTAACAAGCTCACTAAATTAGGTATACACCCATTCATCACTCTATGGATGGCCAGTTGGCTCACTGACAGGATCCAAGAAGTTAGGACAGGCGGGTTTATCACCACTAAAAGGCCTGTCACTAATGGGGTTCCCTAGGGTTCAGTGCTAGGGCCACTACTGTTTGGCATCTATTCCTCTGAAGTCAAGTTTAATGTCAAGATCAACATCAAGGGCCTCTGGCTGACCAGCTTTGCAGATGATTTCAAATTGGAAACATTCACTGATCCCCCACAAGATGCTAATATCCTCCAAGAAGGCCTGACACAGACAAATAACTGATACCAGAGACACTCCTGTGAAATACCATATTCATAATACAGCCCTGCAAGTAGACCCTGTAGTCAGGGATTTGGAAATGCATGTAGATAAATATTTGACTTTTAACAATATGTTTCTACCATAGTGAGAAAATCATTCCATGTTGCAGATCTTATAAGTAAAAGTATGGCATGTAGGTCCAAAGAAGTGATCATCCTGTTATACTCTACCCCAGTAAGATCTATAACCACCTCTTTGTTATGTATTTCAGCAGACATATGCAACAATTACTGTCCATAGAGATTTCTCACAAAAAGAATACATGGGATAGGAAACAAGTGCTATGCAGACTGCCTCAAGTCATTGTCCATATCTTCAGTCTCCTAAAAGCTGCTGAAGGGTGATCTATGCATAGCCTATAATAAAGTGTTCTCACATTTTAAATGTTGGGAGGGTGGCCTAATGGTTAGGGTGTTTGCCTTACAAACACAAGGTGCAAGGTTTGAGTTTCACAAGGGATAACTGGCTAGGCTTAAAATGGCTCGCAAGGGCAGTTAGCTTAGTACTAACCTATGAACCTATATTCAACATCAATGGACCTGTTGCACATCCATAAAACAACTAGCATCAAAAATACTTGATTTGTGGACCTGAATCTCACCAACAACATAAATAAGACATACTGGCGAGGCAGGTATGTGTACAGAGGATTCCCCTTTTTTTGGAACAGGCTTTCCATCCATGTGAATTAGATTTCTTCCCTGTATTTATTCCAGAAGAACCAGGAGCAGTGGATGGGGAACTGCAAATATACCCTTAGTCTGCTACCAGTGTCTTTAATAGAGAGGGGAAGCTTGTATATATTCAACTTCCTAAGTATATACACCCCTGCAAAACACTGGGGAACCATTACCTATCAAATTTAATTTTGGGGAGCTTGGCTAGGGTGAAAATGGCCCCGTAAGTTGTTAGCCTAATATCCTACTATGACATTATAATCAGGTGAAAATTCTACAAACATAGGGTAACATTACTTTTGATAACTGTGGAATAAAATTCAAACATATCCATATTGACTGCGAGTTGAAAGTACGCTAAATGCCACAATTATAAATACGACATTTGAGAAGTCACATTGCTGTTCTTCCCCTTCTAGTACACCACGACAGGGAATTATGTAGAAAGGTTGTGATTCTTAGGCAGTTTTGCCAAGACTGACTCATGCATAATTTCTGATTATTACTGGAAGAATTTTATTGATCCTGTCACAGATTGCTTTTAGAATGTTTTACGCAGTACATATTCCCTGTGACTCGTAGGCTGATCTAATATAACTATAAATATTAATCACTAAGGAGATTTTTATACAGATACCACCATGTCACCTTGTGCAAAAAAGGAATTACTTTTCATTGAAAACAGCCAGAAACAAAACATTTACAGAACAATACAAATATTAAAAAGTAACTGGAAACAAATACAAATACCATTTGTTAAGTGCAATTAATGCTGCCCTCCATGGTGGGCATTGCAGGGAAACAGCTACTGACATTGTTTTAATTTTGTAGCTATCAGCAGTTACACATTAATGACAACTGAAAATGAAATAGCATGGAGATGTGTTGTACAGTAGCACTGACTTAGTTTCCTGACTTGTCCATGTTTATAGAAGGACTTCTCCACAATTAACAGTCAGCATTAGACTACGGATAGCATGTTTTGCTGCTCTTGCCAGTAATGGTATTATGCTTTCTATTGCTACCCACTACTTACGAATATTGTTTGCTTGCTTAGTTGAGTGGGTTAGTCACACTAGGCAAGTGGCCTCTTTTTCAGGGGAGACCTGAGGATGTATTCATACTGACTATGGAAAACTTGGCTAGGGCACTCCAAAACTTTATTTAAATTTCTAACCAAGGTAGAACCCTGATCACACATGACTAATTTCAGTCTCAGCACAGTAAAGCATTAAAGTTTAACAATTACAATGATACAATGCAAGAGATAAAGTATATATAATTATACAATTGTTGATAATATAAAGGAATTATATACTGTAATAGAGATAAACATACATAAATATATGCAATTTCTTTAGAGTCATAAACACAGGTGAGCAGTTTAATAAAACATGCATCTTTTAAAAGAGGGTTACATAGATAGCTAAGCTGATATTGCTTACAATACAGGCTTAGAGCCTGAAGTACTTTGAAAGTACATTAGTATGACAAGTGTTTTAAGTATGGAGGGGTTAGAGCAGAGACAAAAAGAGCTGTCAGTAAATCTGAGTTTATACCTTGGTTAGGTTATATGATTTGTGGAGTTAACACTGGCATTTTACCATTTTCAGGAGGTGCATTATCAGCTGATAATGGAATTTTGGGTAAGAGGATGTGTCTTTAAGTCAGGATGGTATGGATGCCCAGATTTTAGGGACCTAGTATAGAAAAGAAATGATTTTCGAGTGGAGATTTGTTTGTGGGGCCTGTAAAGAAGGAGCAGAGTGCTGAAGGTTTTTAAGGTTGTAGGCTGGGGATTCTCATATTAGTTTGGAAGCTAGTGGAGAGAAAATTTGGTTTTGTAGTAGTCTGAACAGTTGTGATTCAAGAAAGAGGTCTACCCTTTGTTTGACAGGAACCATTTTGCCTTTTGTAGGGTTTTGCAATGGTATTCTTTTTTTTTTTTTGTGTGCTAGACCTGCATATTTTATTGCTGAGTATTTGAATGAGAGTGTGATTATAGTTTGAGGCATATACTATTAAGGGAACACTGTATTCTACTTGGGATAGAAAATGCCTTTTCCTATTGACAGGAGATTTTGTTAGCCCCAAAAATTAGTGTGTTTATTTTTTTCCTTGCTTTGTCTAAGTGCACAAAGAAGCTGAGACATGGATTTAGCCAGAGTTCAGGATATTTGATTGAGTTAGTATTTTCAAACATGGGATTGCTGGGGTGGGTGACTGGTAGGTAGTGTGGGTGTAGCTTTGCTTAATTTTTGTTTTGTCCTGAAAAGCATGTTTTAGGTTTGGATGAACTGCATTACTGTTATTGAGCCAGTGAATTAGGTGGCTGAAGATTTTGTAAAGCATTGTGGGATTTATTTACGTGACGTAGCACAATGTCAGCAGCACAGAGTAAGAGTGGGTTTGTGAGAAAGATCTAGGAGTTTGTTTATATATCTGAAGAAAAGGAGTGGAATGAGAATGGACCTTTGTGGAACACCTTGCTTCATATTTGCTAGCAGAGAGACAGAGAAAGAGGAAAGAATTTTAATACAAAAGCGTTGATTAGACAGATAGGTTTAAAATCAAGGTAGGGCATCTAGGCCAATGCCAATACCAGGAAGATGGTGTAGAAGTAGATTGTGATATACAAGACTGAACGCCTTTGTCAGGTCAGCAAAGATGGCACCTTTGAGTAATTCTTTATACATCCTATCAGGATATAATCAGTTGGAGTCCATAGGACTGTGGAGGTGTGATGGCCAAATCAAAATCCATCAATCAATTATTTGTTGAAGAAGAGGTTATAATAAGGCATATACTTTGTTAATTGAGTATGAATATTTTTTTCAAATATTTTTGTCAGGGTGGAAAGGATAGAGAATTGACAGTAGTGTTAGAGGTTGGTGGGGTTGGTTTGTTTTGCGATTGGGTTTAGTAAAATATGTTTCCATATGTCTGGCATGGAGTTGTATGTTTTATAAACATCTTTATTAACATCACTTATTACAGAGACATGCAAACCATTGCAAAAGTTTTTTCATGCATTATACAAATATGATTTCTGTCTTAACACTTACTATTCAGTTTAACATAACACAGATTGCTCAAGTCCTGCATTCACTGAAATATTACTCCTCCTGCTCCAGAACATTATTCTACAGTATATACATATATATATGTATATATATATATATATATATATATATATATATATATATATATATATATATATATATGTCTATATAATTCCCACAGATTCCATTAATGTATATGGAGTTTGCTCATTACCTTTTCTTAAGAGCCCACCACAATTCTTGTGTCTCCTTTACAACACTCAATAATTCTGTTAGAGTTGGTTTTGTTTTTAATTTCCACTGTTTCGTAATTGCTTTTTTGCAGCCAATACCATTAAACTTACTAGGACTTCAATGTGTCTAGGCAATTAATTTTATATGCCTTTGCTCAAATAAACAATTTCCTTAGTTAAAATAATTTGCTCCCTCAGCATTCCTGACAAAGTATTATCTCATTTATACCCTCCAAATGTGTTGATATTACTGATGTTCTACTGGATATCAAAAATTTTACTAGAAATGTAAGCTTAAAAATGTTATTTGGTAATAATGACGCTGAAGTTGGTAATGTGTTTAGAAAACCCTCCATTTATATTCCTCCAACCCACCCTCTCCTTGAAGTGTTTGATAAGGCATGTGAACGTGATTTATTTGATCTATATCAATCAAATACTAAATCTGAGTTCTATAATCTGTCATTTGATGAGTTTACTTCTATTAGGAAGCTACAAGACAACAATAACATTGTGATTCGACAGACGGACAAGGGAGGTGAAATTGTGATTTTAGATTTTGAGATGTATTCTAATACTATGCAAAATATGTTGGATGATGCTGACACATACTCTGTGCTAAACAATATAGCATTGGATAAATTGATTAAAAATGTGCATTCAGAATTATATGATTTGTTTCTATGTGGTGTAATAGATGGTGACCTTTATAAATACCTTTTGGTTGAGTCTCCTTTAATTCCTACTTTTAGGGGACTCCCGAAAATACATAAAACTCTCATTTTTCCACCAATGAGACCTATTGTCTCAGGTGGTGGATGGCTCATGGAGCCGGCCTCCCTTTTCATTGAGAAACATCTTAGACCTGTTGTTGATGGTACGGCCACCATGCTCAAAGACACACAACAGTTTTTAGAGAGTTATGGTGCATATCTTACTTCACATGATGAAACCAATGGAGAGTTGTTAGTGACTCTAGATGTTGTATCCTTATTTACTACAATTCCCAATGATGCAGGGATGGAGTATGTAAGGTTATATCTTATTGAAAAAGGAATATCAAGGGATTTGGTTATTAGAATTCTTATGCTACTTGATTTAGTACTGAACAATAATGTATTCATGCATAATGACATATATTATTTACAAAGAAAAGGGGTTGCAATGGGCACCCCTTGTGCCAACTCATATGCCAACCTTGTGTTGGCATATTGGGAGAACATCTATGTTATAGCCAACACAACCTATGGTAAAAACATAAAATTCTATAAGTGTTTTGTGGATGATGTGTTTTTTATATGGGATGGAACTATGAATGAACTAACTGAATTCATCGAATACATAAATGGTACAACTAACTTTCTGAGCTTTGAGTATAAATGCTCAGATAAAATTATTGAATTTTTGGATGTGCAAGTGCTAAAGAAAGATGGTGTGATACACTCAGAAATATACAGAAAATCCTGTTGGAGAAATAGTATTTTACATCGTAACAGCATGCACCTACAACATATCTATGGTAACATAGTGGAAAGCCAAACCTTGAGAATTTCTCGTCTCACCACAGAAGATGAGACTTTTAATTGCAAACAAGAGATGCTAGCTGGTAATCTCTTAGCAAGAGGTTACAGCAAGAAAGAGGTAGAAAGCATCTATTGTGATAATCAAATTATGAGAAGAGGGAAGGGCAAGCCATATTTACACAGGCACCAAGGTTATGAAGTCATTGAGGGTAGTAGAAGACCAAATACTGGTGTAAATAGGATAACTATCCCTTACTCCAATAAGAACCTAAAAATGAAGGATATAATACATAGGAATTGGAGTATTCTTACCACTGATGATAATATTTCTGAAATAGTGGGTAATAAACCCAGTTTTGTCTATAGGAATATGAAATCTTTGAAAAGGTTGCTTTACTATGAGAGTAATGCTAAGAATACTGTTTCATCCAATAGGAAGGGTACACTCCCTTGTAGAAATTGCCATCAATGCACATATATGTCTGGTAATAGTGTCTATACTCATCCAGACACAGGAAAGGTATTTAACTTTGACTTTTATGCTGATCGTAGGTCTAAAGACTTAATATACCTGGCTGTTTGCCAGGTATGCTTTTGTTTCTATGTAGGAAAGACAAATAGAAGTCTCAGGGAACGTGTGAGGGAACACATATATGCCATCAATAAGGAAGATGATCACAATGCTCTAGCTCGACATATATTAAGTATAGGAACATCACACTCTTTTAAGTTTAGTGTACAGCAGTTAGTGAAAAGAACAAATAGATTGGGAAATATAAAAAAATCACACAGAAGAGTGTGAGAATAGATGGATCATTAGACTACAGGCATATAAGGGACGAGGACTCAATGAGAAGGCTACTTTAAAACCCTTCCTAGCAGCACATCCCTATAAGCATTAGCTTTATGAAATTGTACATTATTATCAATATTTTTATTGAAGTGTTTTAACATATCTGTTCACATATGTTTAAACAAATCTACTATATATATTTATTATGAAATGAACAGAGTTTATATAATACATATATATTCTTTTGTATATATGTCTTTATTTTTTAAGTGATGGGAACATGTGATGAGTTTGTAACAACTTTGATTGGTTGTTTTTTATTGTTGAGTGTATTTAAAAAGAAGGTTTTTTGAGTGTAACTGTTTTGAAGTCTGATGAAGGGTTGATAGAATGTGAAAGCGCTTACTTGTACTGCAGTAATAAAATAGTTTTTATCGGCCGTGGTGAGCCCTATCTGTTTTGTTCTTCATACTATTTGTTCTGAAGGGGCTCCTTATCCAGGACTGTTTGCTGTGTATTCATTCCTGACAAAGTACCCTCCAGAGAATTTCCAAACTCTATCAACTCATTGCATTTCCAAAAAACATGCTTCCAGGTACTGCTCTCATTCCAATCGGACCTCTCCAGGAATTGCTGTCTACTTGTGGAAAAGTTATTTGAAATCTTCCTGGGGTATAAAAATACATATTTAAACACTTTCATGCAAAAAGCCTAAAGCATCTAGATTTTTGTTGCATACTTGGGAGCCATACAGATATCCTCCCATTGTTTCTTTGTACACTACCTTTCCATACTCATTTCCTGGTGTTTCCTAACTTCTGATCGATTCTTATAGTTATCATACATTATTGGGCATGGCCTAATAATTATCATTTTTACTGCAGCTTCTGTTCTACACTCAGCTATAAACTTAACCAGAGATGGTATTTCATTTAACACCCACAAGTCACTTTCTCTGTGTCTATACTCTTTTTATCAATCTCTGGTAGGGAAGGCAGTCTCCAACTCTCAGTCCTAACTTCTGCCTGGCCTCATCCCATTCTATGACTTTTCCAACCTTAATTATTTGCTCACATTACCTTGATTGCTTTCCTAATTTTCTCCAATAACTTCCAGCTCCTTGTTGCCTTCCCCCATACTCCTACCTGCAGTAATCCCCACTGGTAAAATCTCCTTTCTCCATTACTCTGTTGAAGTAGTTCTGAAAATATTTTTGCTACTTTGTAAGTATAATATTCTGTATGATAGTTACTTTTCTCCTTAAGTGTCTGCATCCAAAATCTTTCTCTCTCTCCTTATTTCTTGCCCCCCCCCGTTTCAACATAATTTCCTTACACTTTGATTTGTACTCTTCTGTCTGTGGTATGTTAACAAACCTTAACAGCGTAGCTCTAAATTTTCCCTTCACATCTGGTAATCCTAAACCACCTTGTTCTGTGGGGACAACCAACTTATCAATATAATTCTTTTTCTCCCCCTAGATACATTCCTTACTTTTTTATTAATTATGGTGCATTCTTACTTTGGTTGTTAAAAATATGCCTGACCTCTTTATAATATAAGGGACATTTACATCCATATCTATGGTCAAGAGCTTCCATCTACTCAATTTGTGTATTAACTTTTGTCTAGTCTCTTCCAATATATCCTTAGCTACCATCCAAACACCTACATATTTCATCTTATCACATCTCCACAGATATAGGTAACAGGTATTGCTGACTCAGTTTGTGTGTGGGAGCATGGTTTACTGTCATGGCCTTTGTTTTATCTTCATCCATTTTATATCCTGAAAAAAAATGAAACTTTCTCAAAATGTTCCACAACTCTGAAAGACCATTTTGTTTATTTATCAAATACAAAATAATATCATCTGAAAACGACACTCATTTTTCCTGCGTTCCATACCGGTTATAGCATTTAACTTGTGAGACCCTTATTTTCTTTTCCAACTGCTCTAAGAATAAAACAAATAATAAAAGAGTAAGAGGACACCCCTGCATGGTTCCTCTGTTCAAACACAGGGTGTCAGAAAGGAAGTCTTTCCAGCTTGATTTTTGTCTCTGACCCTTCAGATATCTTCTAGATTAAACCTGTTATTCTGTCAGGAAACACAAATGTTGGGGTCTATATTAAAATCCCGAAAGGCCTTAACATCGAATGTATGTACATTGATAGATAAAAGTTGATGTACATAAACAGCGAAACATGTAATCGGTGAAAATCACAACACCAAATGTGTTTGTTTAACCAGCAGTGTGATCGTGGGGATAAGGAAATATATCCTTTCCCCACTGTAGTGCGGTCTCGGAGTTGGTATATTTAAGTAGGAGGGGTGGGGGGCACAGGGGGGCTTACCCCCCTGCAAAAGTGGGTTCATTTAAGTTTTTTATGTTAGTTTGAACATATCTGTGAGGTGCTCTTGCTTGACATAACACTTTTGGAGTTGTGATTTTCGCCGATTATGTGTTTTGCTGTTTATGTACATCCACCTTTATGTGTCAGTGTACATACATTCGATGTTAATGCCTTTTGGGATTTTAATATAGACCCAAATGTTGCCATTGCCTTACTCAAAAAATCCCAGTTAATTTTATTGAATGAGTTTTCTGCATTAAGACCCATGAACAATAATGGAGACTTCTTGTACTCTACTTCTCTTTGAATCATCATTGTTCTGTTAATGTTGTCATATATTTGCCTTCCCTACACAAAACCACATTGATCCATGTCTAATGCATCACATTATTCTCTTAGTTAGTACAGATGTCAATGCCTTATAATCATGGATGAGAATTAAAACTGGTCTTTATGAAGCTGTATCTAAAGGTTCTTTACTCTTTTTGAGTAGTACAACCACCACAGCTTTCTTTGAAGATGTCGGTAGTGTCCCTCGTTTTACAATATTGTTAAACAAAACCTTCCAGGTCTTTATCACTTTTCCCACTCCTAGCTTTAATACTTCCCAGGAATACTATCTGCTCATGGAGACTTCCCTGTTGAATTATTATACATCACCATTTTAAATCATCCTTTCTCATCTTAGCTATTAATTATTGAGCCTCGTCTTTCTTTGACTTTGGCATATTTAAGTCTTCAATAGATATCTCCATTTGTGTTTTTATCTTGGTTCCCCATTTTTCTGATCTATAAAGATCTTCACAGACTTTCTAAAATATATTTAATATCTGTTTAGTGTCTCTGGTTATTTTTCTAGTCATAGGCTCCCTTAATTTGGCAATACCCTTTTCTATTTTCTGTTGCCTATGCCATTGTGCTAAAAATGTTTGTGCCTTGTGTTGTTCTCAAAAAATACTTTTTTAACAACAATCTTTCTAAACTCTTACATATTATCCAAATACTCTCTTATTTTTCCTTTATCTCTCAATTGTTGCTACTCTTGTTTTTTTAAGATTCTCCTTCACCTGTGATACTTTAACCTTTGATAAGCCCTCTAAATAATCCATATTACTTCTTTCCCGTATCTCTTTCTTACTCATTTCTACCATATTTTAAAATCCCAATTTCATTTCATTTTATCATAATCCGCAACTATCCCTTCTGAATAAATTTGTATTGTTTCCACTACACATTCTTTAAATTCTCCTCTTTTTAACAGGTAATAGGAAAGCACCAGTGTCTCATTTTTTTACTTGATTACTCTGAATTTTTATCTTTTTCTTTATTAGTGCATGATCTGGAATAGTTATTGTATGTGTTTCAAAACTTTCAATTAAATATCCTCCTGTGAAATATAATTTCTGTAAAGTCATACCCAGTTATTGTACCTTTGAGAACTTTTATAATTTATATCTGGGTTCCTCCTAGTAATTTTACATCTTCCATCTCAAATATTCTCATACATTTCTTGAGAA
Source organism: Protopterus annectens (assembly GCF_019279795.1). Classification (NCBI taxonomy): domain Eukaryota; kingdom Metazoa; phylum Chordata; order Ceratodontiformes; family Protopteridae; genus Protopterus; species Protopterus annectens. The sequence continues at coordinate 245,005,806 of NC_056741.1, read as the reverse complement.
ATCTGCCTTCCTTTGTTGTATTTTCTCTTTTAGGTCCCCCTGATATATCTTCACTATTGCATATCAAGTTTGAATGCTCATCCATGAATAATATTTCCTACTGAACGCTAATTACCTCTCCCATAATTCTCTTAGGTTCCTTAATAGTAGCAGTAGGTGGAAAATATGTATGTACCAGTATAATACTCCGTCCCTTCCAAAATCCTCTTATTACCACAAATCTGCCACTGTCTGTCTTCCCCTCTTCTATCATTATTGGAGCCGTCCTCAAAATCAGTATTATTAACCCTCTTTCCTTTGTCAGATTTACATGTTCTTTTCTAGGTTGTTGTTGTTGTGTCTTTCTTTTTTAGGTGTGTCTCATGTAAAAATGCTTAGTGAACCAAATCTTCTTCATATACTTCAATACTCTAACTCTTCTCTGTACCTGCAATATTGTTCACATTCCATGAAATGATTGATAAAACAATCTTTCTGATTAGTTGCTATTATTTTTCACATTATTTTCACATATTCTACATAACTGCTTTTTAAATACATGCCTCTGATTTGGAACTTACATGCACCTATTTATGTCTGGCAGGCTGATCCTATATGCAGTTACAGCTTCTCATCTCTGTTGAAAACCATGTCACATGTTCCCAGACTTTTCTTTTCAATAAAAGCATAAAACATATATACATTTTCATTTAAATCCCCAACTCCTTTAACTCACTACAAACATAACTATATGCAATTTCTAGTTACGCCGTCCATATATGTGCAGATTCACTAGCTAGACAACTACAACCATGGGCTTTACCTATTGTAAAGTTAGTTCTAATCATGCTGAAAATGAATGTTAGAGCCTGTGTTACATCCTGCATCCACAACATATATTCTTTTCCAGTTCAACATCCCTCCCAGATGTGAAAAACAACTTGCATACTCTCAGTTAACTAATTTTAACCTTTAGAAAAAGTGCTCTGGCTGTCATTAAACAACTATATTCTGCAATGTTATGATTATACTGAAGAAGATGGATGTTACCAGGAATGCATTTACTTGTATTCCCTTCAAGATATCAGACTTCATTTATTTTCACTGAAGTGTTTGTCACTTCACCTTTAAGTACTAGTTTTACTGCTTCTCCACATGGATGCCCTAAAGTTCATGGCTAAGTTATTTCCTGGTTAATTGCATGTGCCTAGTTTATCTGTAACTACAACGCTTTCCAGATAGATAAAAAAGACAATTTAACGGCTCTGCAGTTTCATTGCATAACTCATCTCAAATGAAAGAAACCTATCATTTATATGATTTTAGTGAACACTTCTACTCATTATGAAAACCACCATTATTTCATATACTCATATAATAGCTCACTTCAACCTCTTCCCCCCCTAACAAACCCCAGATCATAACCTGATACTGTTTATAGGTTCATAGGATGGTACTAGGCTATTGGCCCTAGGGCCTATACAAGCCTAGTCATAACAATTCCCTAGCTATTTCTTCCCACACTATTTACTTCCCTGGACCCCTGTCTAGCAGGGTGACTGATGTGATCCCCAGGGTGAATTTCCTTTCTCCCATCCAATCATCAAGGTTCCTTTTGAAGAGGGCCAAAGAGGCGCTCTGCTTGACAAGCATGGGCAGTCTATTCCAGAGTCTGGGGAGTCTCTTGGTCAGGAACCTATCCCTCCAGCATAGTTTGTTTATTGTGATGACAAGATTTAGATCCCTGGAGTGTGTGGCTCTGAGGGATTTGGGATTTCTTTAAGTGTAGCATGTCCAACAGCTCTGGATTTGACATGGCCTTGTATGTTAAGCAGAGATCGCCTCAGAGTAGATGATATGTGACAGAGTATAGCTGGAGTTTTTTAAGGCAGTCAGCATAGGGCATCTGCTTTAGGCCTGTGATTCTTTTAGTGAGGTATTTCTGCGGCCTTTCCAGTTGTTGCAGATGTCTTGAGAGGTACATACCAAATGGGGCATTGTATTCTATAATGGGTCTAATGAGGGATGAGTACAGTGGGACAATGACCTCCTTTTTTTCTGGATGAAAAGCCCTTAGTGATGAGGTGTGCCACAGAGAAGGATTTCCTGACTGTTGTGGCGATGTGGTTATTGAAGGTGAGACCACTGTCCACCTGTGTCCCTAAGTCTCTTATCACACTTTCTGTGTTTAGTGTACTGCCACTTATGTGATAATTCATGGGTCCTTGTTTTTTCCCAAAGGGGATAACTATACATTTCTTGGCATTGAACTTGAGCCCATGGCTCTGGCACCAAGCATCTATTTCTGTAAGGCCCTTTTGTAGAGTATCCACATCATTTGGGGATTTAATAATGGCTCCTAGTTTGCAGTCATCTGTGAACTTTGTTAGCCAGAGTCCCTTAGTGTTGGCCTGTACTTCAGAGAAGTAGATACCAAACAAGAGAGGTCCCAGGACTGAACCCTGAGGTACTCCACTTGTCACTTGTCTGGAGCTGGATTTGGAGTCAGCTACTTTTACAGTGTGGGTTCTATCAGTAAACCAGTTGGCAACCCATCGAGTGATGTAGGGATTAATGCCCAGCTTAGTAAGTTTATCTATGATTCCAGAGTGGGGGATGGTGTCAAAGGCCTTGGCGAGGTCCAGATGGGCTGTGTGGACTGCCTTACCCTCGTCCACGGCTCTGGAGACTGATTCAAAGAAGTCATTAAGGTTCAGGAGACAAGATCGTCCCTTCACGAACCCAAACTGGGTGGGGATCCAGTGTTTTAAGGTTGCTAGTGTCTTTGTTTATAAGTGCCATGATAATACATTCCATGGCCTTGCAGATCAGGCTCGTCAGACTGATGGGGCGGTAGTTCCCGGGATCCAAGGTGGATCCCCCCTTGTGGAGTGGGATAACTGTAACTGTGCGCCACTCAGTGGGCATGAAGCTTGAGGTGAGGGTATGATTAAACATGACACTTAGGTGAGGTGCCAGTTCATTTTGTAGTTCATGTAGTACACAGCCCTGGATGTCATCTGGTCCCATGGATGCTGTATTCTTAGCTTTGGAGAGTGCGTTTTTTACCTGTGTGGCCATTATTACCGGAATTTGGCAATCTTCCAGTATTGAGATGGGCCATTTAGGGGGTGAGAGGGGGTGAAGTTGGCACTGAATCGATCTGCCAGGATATTGGCAATATCCTTGGGATCAGTATATTTAATGCCATTCTGTTGTAGCTCAGAGCAGATCTGAGCATTGCCATTTAGATTCTTGACATAGTTATAGAATGCCTTGTGGTTGTCTTTGGAATCTTTGGCAATTTTATTTTTGTAACTAGCTTTGGAGGATTTTATGAGGGATCTCAGCTTCTTACTGAGGCTGGTAAGGGAGTTTTTTGCATCCTGGGATTTTCCTCTTTTCTGCAACAGTTTTTTCCTTTTGTTGTAAAGTTTGTTTATGGCAAGGGACCACCCGATTGGCTTCCTTTTTTTGGAGGAGAGCATCTTGGTTCTATTTGGGATGGCATGATTCATGCATGAGTGGATATGCTCATACAATGCCTTAGTGTAGGACTTAGCAGTCGAACTTTCAGTTCCCGTCTGCATGGGTGTCATGAAGTTTGTAACTTCTGACTTGAGTAGCATGAAGTTGGTCTTGGAGAAGTTTTTTATGGAGGTTTCCTTACTGGGGGGTGGGGGAGGGATGTGGATGTCAAGGGTGATTAGCTTATGGTCTGACCTGACCAACGAGGGGGTGACCGTAGGTGTGGAGCATCGATTTCCCATGTTGGTAATGACCAGGTCTAGGATATTGGAGCCCCTGGTGGGACTATGGATTAGTTGATCTAGGGCACTGGAATTTATGAATTCCAAGAACCGTTGGGTAAAGTGATGGTGCACGAGTAGTTTTCCCAGTTAATGGCAGGGTAGTTTAAATCACCCAGTATTAGGGTGTTTGGTTGTATTTTCATATTTTCCAGTATGTTTAGAAAGGTGTAGTGAGAATCTTGGGGCAAGGTGAGGGATCTGTAACAAGCTACAATTTGGATTGCAGTCTTACCTAGTGTTAGTTGCACCTGGAGAATTTCAAACTAACCTGGTGGTGTGAATATCCTTGGTGAATATGGACGCTCCTCTACCTTTAGTGTTTTGATCCTGGTTTGGTAGCCGAAAAGTGTGGTAAGAGTTGTATCCTGGTATTGCAGGGGTGCTCTCTGGAGCCTTGAACCAGGTCTCAGTTACTGCACAGATATCGATGTTCTCCATTTTTTATATCCAGCTTTGTCTACTCTTACAGTATGAATTCCAGATACATTGCAGCTGGGAAAAAAGGAATATTTTCTTAATTTACCATCATTATTTACATCATCAGCAGCAGTCACTGACAAGTCCCCCCCCCCCCAGTAGGAGGGTGAATGTTATTCCCACAAGGAGTCTGTTAGGGTGTCCAAACCTCAGGAATAGGCTTAGAGAGCTTATGAGGATGGTTTAGGAGCACGTAGCACAGGCACAGCAGCAGCAACCAAGTCTGGTATGACAGGACAGCCAGAGCCAGGGAGTTCTTTGATGGGTAGCAGGTGATGGTACTTATATCCATGAGACATAACAAGCTACAAACAGCCTGGGAATGCCCGTTCACCACTGTAAAAAAAGTGAATGATGTCAACTGCATAAAACTGTCAGGCAGAAGCACAGAGTCCACCATGTTAACATGATAAAATCCTATATTGACAGAGAGACCCTGGTGCTTAGTATCTGCAGTGAGTTGCAGGAGGAACCAGAGGGCGATTTTGAGGTAGACCTTCTCACTGATGCATGGTCTTACACCTTGGTGGATGAGATTGCTCTCTTCTCACAACTAATCCCTAAGCAGGTTCAGGGAATACCAGCAATACTGATGCACAAAATAAAAAGTTGCCTTGAAGCAAAAAAGAAACAGCCACCAGTAAATCCAACAAATTTAATGAAACTCTGACATCTCGGCCAAAGCCTTCAAGGAGTATAACACAAAGCAAAAAACTTGCCCCATATATACACATACAAATACATCAATTAAACAATCATACAATTTAAGTACTCTCCAATTACATTCTTCATTTAATCCCCTTGGAGACAGGGTGTCAAATTCTAAAATGTAAGTAGATTCTTTTAAAAGCAACTGCTTCTTAATAAAAGAAACATCAAATCTAGATATTTGTATTTTTTTCCAAAACAGTGCCTTGTAGCCCTTTACTTTCCCCATCATGAAACAAACTAAAATGTTCAGCTCTAGAGCTCTCTGATTTTTTATTACCAATATCCCTCACATGCTCTAAAATTCTAGTTTTAAAACACCTTTTTGTTTCTCCAATATAAAATCTGTTGCAAGGACATCTCAAGGCATATATAACACCTTCAGTATTGCAAGTAAAATGGCCACAAGTTCTAAAAGAAACATTTATTCTAGGAAAAGTTTTTATTACATACTTGCAAGCCTTGCACTTGCCACAAGCAAATGTACCACACATTGTCAAACTATATGGTATATTGGGAGATGGAATACTGAATGTACCTCTTACCCAAAAATTCTGTATACTTTTTCCTTTTCTGTAGGGAAATGCTAGTTCTTTGTTCAACCACTCTGGAGCATCCCTTAAAGATGTCATATATTTCCAGAAATATCTAACTTGATCTATTATTTTGGGACTAAGGCAACTGTATGTTGTAATAAAAAATATATTTTCATTTGTCTCTTTTTTATGCACAACCCCAGTGTATTGTCCAGCCTGGTTACTTTTCTGATGTCCATTAACTTTGTATTAATTTCTGCCAGCTATCATGTATTGTCTTCACATCATAGCCCCTATTTTTAAATATGTCTATAGTTTTATCTAGTTCTTGTTTGAGATACTCTTCAGTATTACATAACTTATACAAGCGAAAAAAAAAAAATCACCAAAGGGAATAGCTTGTATTGTATGGGGTGGATGTCAGCTTTCACCATACAAAAATTGTGTGCCTTCACTAAATTTCCTGTGGACTGAAGATTTTAAAACGTTCTCATCTGAAATGTCTACTATGACATCTAAAAAAGGGACACAAGTCCCAATTTTCAGACTGTCAAATTTAAGTCCAAATCTATTATTTTGTAAGTCAGCTATACATTCATCAACTAATTCTTTCCCTTCCTCAACCAGAAAAATTGGGTCATCAATAAATCTGTAATATTTGACAACATGTTTAGCAATACAGCAGGAATGTGGGAATTCTGGAACTGGTCAGCTAAAATATACCTATCTGGTGGAGTACCACACAGACATAGCACCCCATCAACCTATCAAAAAAGCTACTTACAGAGTGCTTTAAAGAGTTAGATAAACTTTGGAAGGCGAACTGAAGGACATGTTAGAAACTGGTGTAATTCAGGAGTCCAGCAGTCCTTGGGCCTTACCAGTGGTGCGGGTGCTAAAGAATGATGGTAGTACCCAGTCCTATGTGGACTACCCGGAACTGAATAGTCACAGAGAGTTCATTGCTTTTAATAATTATTTATGTAATATTAATTTGACAGAGGGCCACAGACAGGTACCACTGACCACTGCAGCCAGAGATAGGCCAAATACGCCTTAAATAATTTACAATACCAGACATTACTACTATTTAAGGCATATTGGCTAAGAACATTACCCCTCGCGGTTTAAGGATCTATACTCAATCCTTAATAAATAATCCTGATGAAATTTTGTTAAAAAAATGGGCTGATGCTCAGCAGAAGGCCACGATGAGCTTTGTCCATATTCTTATTGCACATTATGAATGCAGTATTGACTCTGATATTGTTAAAGTTACCAAATTGGGTGAGGAACTCATTAATTATGATGGCCGATCTGGCTACAATTCTGGCTTTAAAATCTTAACTAATGATTTACTACAGTTAGAACAACAATTGAAAGAAAGGAAGAGGAAGAAATTCCTCAGGGACCCGTCTGATTATGAACAAGGGGACCCATTCACCAAGGACAAGCCCAAGAGGGTTAGGTTTTCACAGCAATCACAAAATACAATCAGGAGGAAACGCCCACGTTCTATTCTTAAAAAGTCACCGTCCTCTGGTCCTGAGTCTACTGGGGATGATTCTTCATCTAGTTACGAACCAAATACCTCTGGTGTTACAGGCTCACCAGCTCACAAACGCTCCAACAATATTGTCCCTTTAGGCCCAAACGCAGAAAGGGAGGGAGGAAACATAAGCAGGGTCGACGATCTGCATACCGTGATACAGTTGATTACCAAGAAACAATAAATGTTTGTAACATCTCTTCCTATATCCTTTCTGATGTTGAACTCAAGGTATTGAATAAAGGCCTTTCATTTATCTCTAGTTTCTTTGTGTCTGAAGACAGTTTGGTGGATGTTGTTTTGAGATTTTGTAGAAAATTAAATTTAAAATTGTTTTTTCTTGATAAAGAAACTAGTGTTTCAGAACATGAATTCAGATATCATAATTCAACATTCATGCCACCGATGCATCATACTATATCTCTATTTTAGAAAGCCATTCTTAAGGATTTACATTTTCATGCTAATGAAACCAGGTTAAAACCCAATAACATAACTAGGGTGGAAATGGAGGCAATTTCAAGTATGGCCAACAATCATCAACTAGTTATACTTATGGCCAATATGGGGGTACTATTGTGGTCCAGGATTGGACCCAATATGACATGGAGGCAAAACGACAACTTTTGGATGGTAGGTATTATTCACACTTGGTTATTGACCCCACCCAGTCATTTAAAAAGAAGATTGATTCATTTTTGTTATCAGCCAAGGATGAGGGTATAATCAGTCATAACACTTTACATCTCACTGTGGATGAACCAGCCCCCCAATACATATATTTTTTGCCAAAGATTCATAAGGATGTCAACAACCCCCCTGGTAGACAGATTGTTGCAGGTAGAAAATCCTTAACTGAACCTCTCTCTATATGTGTCTAACCAGATATCTGAAGCCCCTTCTTAAATGGGTATTTTCTTGTATCCAAGATACCACAGAATTTTTAAGGGTAATTTCTGATACACAATTGGAACCAGGTTGGTTTCTGTGCACTTGATGTTAAAGCTCTTTATACTAACAGCCTGCATTGGGCTAGCATTGATGCACTAGAACATTGGTTAACATTATCTGAACTATACCCACCTGGTTTCAACACTTTTCTTATTATTCTTTGTGAACATATCCTTACCAAAAATGTATTTTTTTATCAAGGTGAATGTTATCTTCAAAATAAGGACACCGCCATGGGTGCTTCATTTGCACCCATTTATGCTGATTTATTTATGGCCTATTTTGAGGAGCATATAATTTATGATCGATCCTATAACCTTTACCGTGATGAAATAGACATTTGGAGAAGATGTTTGGATGACTGCTGGATGGTGTGGAGGTCTGATGTTGAATATCTACATGAGTTTGTTAACTATCTCAATGAAAACAAATGGGGTATTGAGTTTTCAGTCATTTATGATCTAAATAACATCATGTTTTTGGATGTTAGTATAACCAGGAACACTGATCATACTTTGTCTACTAAGGTAAATCGCAAATTCCCTGAATATAATTCACTCCTCCATGCCACCAGCTTTCATCCTCATCACATTTGTCGTAACATTCCAAAATCTCAGTTTATACATGGTAAACATATCTGTTCTGATGAACAGGCTTATAGTTTTTACAAGCATGATCTCATCACTAGATTTAAGAATAGGGGCTACGATACTGGTTTCATACACAATGCTGTACTTCATGTTGATGGTTTAGACAGGCCAGACTTGCTTCAATACAAAGACAAAAATTGTACTGATGATACAGTCATCCGTTTTTTGACTACTTATGGCTGCAGTACCAATTCACTAATTCACAGTGTTAACGACCAGTGGAATATTTTGTTGGCTGATTCCACATTATCTACAATTCTACCAACTAGATGCCCCTTTACTTACAAGAAAGGCAGAAATTTGGGCTCTCTTTTCAACCATTACAAACACTTCTTACCATCCACTTTGTCTTTGTCACAATCAGCTATTTCAGGTGGCCGATTAGTTGGCTGTTTCCCTTGTGGGCATTGTTCCTATTGCAGTAAACTCACGAAATCTACCTCCTTTAGCAGTAAAAACACCAGTCAGGTTTTTGATATATGTTTTTATGCCAACTGCCAATCTGATTGGGTTGTTTATCTTGCCACATATTACTGTTCATTCTTTTATGTGGGACAAACCTCCCATTCGGTCAAATTCAGAATGGGTGAACATTTCAGTAAGATCAGACATTTACAAAAAAGAAAAAAAGTGGATTATTAAACTCAGGGGATTATTCCCTCCGGGTCTTAATGAGCACCTATAATCACTAATCATGTGATTAAAAATTTGCATTATATAAATGAGTATTGCATTTGTTCTTTTTACACTGATAAAGGCATTGCTTTTTTGCCGAAACCAGTCATACTCGTTTTTTTTCTATATTTAGTTTGTACTACATTTAAATAAAGTAACTTTGGTGCTACAGCTGCTGGTCTTATTTGTGTTTTGGAATAAGACTGACATCCCCCACCAACCTACTTACAAAACAATTAGAAACAACAAAAACTTTAACCCCACTAATTTCCAAAATAAGGTCAAAGCATGTAATTGGGCAGTCCTAAAACATCTACCACTTGAAGAAGCTGTATTATATTTCAATACCAAATTCCTAGCCATCCTTGATACCCATGCACCTGCTCGTTCTATAAGAAAAAGTTGCTCCGTGGTTTTCAAAAGAAACCAGACAAATGATCTTACTTAGAAACAAAGCTTGGACCACTTGGCATACCACAAAATCCCCCTTAGATCAACTTAGATTTAGACAACTAAGGAACAGCACTAAAACCTCTACCAGCTGTGGTGGTGCAGTGGTAGCATTGTTGCCTCACAGCACCAAGTTCTCCTGTTTGAATCTCGGCTGGAGTGCCTTCTGTGTGGAGTCTGCATGTCCTCCCTGCGGTCGAGTGGTGTTTGAAAGATATGCGTGAATGGGCGTCAGGCTGGCAACTCGGCCCCATAAAAATCTACTGCCAATCATTAGCAGACTGGAGTTCCACTGTGTCGACCCCTAACCGGGAAAAGCTGAAAAAGACCAACAACAACTGTCATTTACAAAAGAAGCATTAAAACAATCTGCAAAAGTTTTGGGCAGGCATAAATAAACTTATTCACCCAGGGCAATGCACAAATCCTACCCCCTCGGCTACCATCCAAAAACCTTCAGAAGATGTTGCCAGTTCCTTTAATAGTTTCTTCACAGAAACTATCCAGTCACTAGCTAACCAACTATCTCCCAGTTGCCCAAGTCCTAATGCCACCACGCCTAGTTCTCAACTTCCCTTTAACTTTCAACCAGTTTCCACATCACTTATCCGTGCCCTACTCAAGAAACTAAAACCTCCCACCCTTGCAGTGGATCTCCTCCCAGCTGAGTATCTACAAAAAGCTGTGGATGCCATACCATACCCAATCTCTATCCTAATCAATAGAACTATATCAGAAGCCACTGTCCCCTCCATCTGGAAGACATCCCGTGTTATTCCACTCCACAAAGGGGGCAGTTCCACTGAACTGTCAAATTATAGACCTATAGCTATTTTGTCACCCCTGGCTAAAATTATGGAGAACTGCATCCGTAAACAACTCCTGAGCCATCTCATTCAGAACAATCTCCTGGCTAACTCACAGCATGGTGTCAGACCATTCCACAGTACAACCCCGGCCCTCCTCTACTTCTCCAATGTTATTAATCAAAACTGAAACAACAATAAGCTTTCTTCTGCCTTCTTTCTTGATCTCTCCAAAGCCTTTAACATGGTTAACCACCAACTACTCATAAACACACTTAAAACTATTCCTCTAGATGTCCAGGCTATCCAATGGTTCAAATCATATCTGAGTGATAGACAACAGGCTGTACTATGGCAGAACAAACTATCTTCCCTTCTACCTATCACTCTTGGGGTCCCTCAGGGCTCTATATTAGGACCCTATTATTTTCTGTCTTTATTAATGACCTGTACACAGTCATCCCAACAGCCACCTGCATTCAATATGCAGCTCACTCCACTTTGATTTGTTCTGCCACCTCCTCTTTAAGTCTTCAGACTCTATCCCAAAAAGTTTTTAATACTGTCAAAAATTGGCTCTGTAAGCTACTGCTTTTCTCCCCCACTTGCAAAGCCTCTGCTTCAACCTTTACTATAAAATCTAACAATGGCACTGTCATTGTCCCAGATTCCTGTACCTGTACCAAACTCTTAGGTGTAACAGTTGATAATAACCTCAAGTTTGATACACATATTAATCAAACTATTAAAAAAGTTAATAAAAAACTTGGCTCACTATACAAGATCAATCCTTTCCTCACTCCACTAGCTAGGACGGTAATTTCCCATACACATCTACTTTCCACCCTCCTTTATGCATCCCGTCTCTTCATGAACTTGAGTAAGTCCGACCTTAATAAAGTCTCTAGCTGCTTTAATCATATTGCTAGATTGCCACTGGAGCAGCATACAGAACACACCACTGTCTGAACCTAAAGAATCTAGGGTGGCTAGAATTGCCTATCCATCTTCAGTACAATCAGCTAAGAGTAGCACATAAAATTCTCTACCAACCTGAAAACACACCCATACTTACAAAAATTATCACCCCTTACAGCAACCTAAAGACACTTTGCTCATCCAACAAATTACTAGTCCAAACCCTCAAAAGCAACAACTCATCTGGAGACTCTCTATATGACAACTTTGGTGGCAAAATATGGAACTCACTTCCTGCTGAGCTTACTTAAGAACCCGTTCTAACCCAATTCTAAAAAATCTAAAACGGCACTTTAAAAGGCAATGGCTGTGTCCTTGCTATAATCCTGACTAAGTCTGGCAATATAAACATGTGCTAAAGAGGTCTTTTGGCCACCCCTACATTGCTTCCTAATTGTTACTCTATAACAAATCAGATTTATATATGACCAAATGAATGACTTTTATCCTATGTAATATATCTGTAACAGTGCTTTAACTTGATTAATGTAACAGTTTTTCTGTACGTATATATAGAGCTTTTCTCCCCGGGCCTCCGCTGAAAATGGCTAAGTATGCAGTCGGAATATCCCAGTCAACAAATGTAAAATAAATAAATAAAATTAATTAAATAAATAAATAAATAAATAAATAAATAAATAAATATGTGCCATACTCACTTGATATCCCCTGGTTTAAGAAATATATGCATTATCTCAAACTAATACATTATTAAAATGTTTTTCAGATGCTAAATCCTCCTTCTACATAGTATATGTACAGATCTATATTATTAAATGCAAGTTCAGTCATATACAGTCATACGAATTTATTTATTCAAATAATCCAGGTAAAGATGACTGTGGTTAAAAATGTCACACACACTGATGGGTATTAAAAAAGAAAAACAAAACAATACCCAGATTTACTCAGATGTGTACATTAAGCATGCATGAATACTTGGACAAAACAATGCGATACTAAATATAATTCAAATCATAAAGAGCTAGGATTAATAAAAGGAAAGAATGCAAACATATAAAACCATAACTTTGTTTCTAATGAAACACACGGCCATCAGGAACCAGGAACTTAAGTATCACATCTTGCAAACCATTTCCACGATCTCTCAGTTCTCTTCTAGAATCTTTTGCTGAAATTAGGATGCCGACTTCTTTCTTCTTCCTTTAGAATGCAAGACGATTGTAGAATATACCAGTTGTTGCTCAGGTCCCTTCAGAAAAATAAAAGACTAAGAGTTAAATCTGAAATTATTTGGAAGACAGACATTTTTTTATCTAATATGTGCTCCCTTCTCTGATGATCATCATCCCTCCCCTCAACGATATATCACCTTTGTACCCTAGTCTGGGAGTTTCAGGTAAACTCTAGGAAAGAGCTGTCCAGATGATGCCATCGTTCAAGCAGTCATTAGGGTGCTTTATGTCCTCGCTGATGTCCTGACAATGAGGGCAGTTGTATGAAAAAACAGTGGATGCCACAGTCTTACAAATCCTCAACAAATCCACAACACAGAAAAAAAAACTACTAATTTGTCAAACACAAGAATTATGGTTTGAATGAAGTGTTGGTATGCTACAGTGTAACAAGTCAAGGCTGAAGCTACCAAGACAACAGAGGTGGGGAAAACGTCATGCACAAAGACATCTATGGCTCAGGAGAAAGAGAAAAAATATCATTATCCTAAATTCAAGAACAAACAATTGGATTTATTTTGATCTGTCCTGCATTGTAAGGGAAATATTTTAAAACAAATGCAGCACATTTACCATCTTTCAAGATAAAACACACATCTTCCCACTGCAGACACTGGAAAATAGCCGATTAATTTAAACACCTTTTAGTAGGTTCTTTGAATTTGAAGCAGGAGTGGTCAGTTAACAGATCTTGGATTACAGTGATAGTTTTGACACTTCAGGAAGAATGTTGAAGACCATCTGTCAACATTTTGTCTAAAAATTGGAGCCTTCATGCAGTGTGGCTAGTATAATGTGTTGAGCATTTTACAACTATTGTTAAGAGATAAGAACTGCTCTGAGAACTCAGGTCAGAGTAATTTAAGCAAAACAGTGAAAATGAAAACAGGTTCCAGAAGCTGTGCAAGATGCCTGTGACTCATACTACTGCCATGCTATTTACATGGAATTTAAAAATGATTTTCTTATTTCTAATTGAGTGATTAAACATTGATTTGGTATGCATGGTTATTTTAAAATCATTTAATTGTTACTTAATCAATTATTTGTGATTGGAGGGAATATGATTGGCTGTATGTTATTTGGGTGGTGCTATTTAAGTGCATTTTCCTGGTCTGTGTATCTTGATAAAGTCTCTGATTTGTCAGACACGAAAGCGCTTGACTGTTTGGATTTGTTTATTAAAGAACGTACTGCTAAGTGGCCTGTGTGGTTCCTGTTTCCAGAGGCTTGGTTTCTAATAATTTAGAACGGGTCAGCTAAGGTTAATCATCAATGAACTTAAGGGGTGGAACTATGAACTAAACATTCTATTTAAGGGGTAAAATAAAATATTTCAGAGCTTTACTAGAAAGGCTCACCCAGACTCTGCTACAGTTTGCTGTGAGGGAAAGGTTAGTTTGCTTTTTATTTGTTGTATTTTCTGTTACTGTATTGCCTTTTTCAATTTTTATACTGTGCTTTGTTTTCTTTACACTGTGTTTTACTTGTATTCTGCTTTTAACTGCATATTAAAACTTGAAAAGAGACCACAGCTCTGTCTCTTGTGAGCCAAACAGAAATTTTTCCGACCCTCCCATCTGGTTACTGTTGTGTTCCTAAGCACCACTGTATTTCTAGTTGCCTGCCCCTTATGTTAATTTGACCATATATCTCATTTCCTCTCTGCTTTTACTGGCTGGTGTGAGTAAGCACAAAATTATCAGTTTGTAAAATCACTCCCTTCAACTATTTACATTTATTGGCCATTCTACTGTATTCTATAGTACCAGAATACAAAAGTGACCACCCCATTTAAAACCTATCTTGCTGTTTTAAAAATAGTGACTCTCCACTAAAACTTAACTTTTTAGACAAGTAAAACTTAAGTTACCACTTTCACATCCAACTCCTCTGGTGCACACTGCAGTTTTTAGGATAAACCCTTTTTTTCATCTTACCTTTAAGCATCTATTGCAAGCCCACCAATTATTGGAGAACCCACATTCTGCCTCTCAGTAGTCATATTGGGATCAGTCCTTCTGTTTTCTCCTGGTGAGAGAAGGAGTGCAGTTACAGTATTTCCTGGAGATTACTGATCACCAGAAAGCTTAATAACTACTTTATAGGTGACAGCTTGGAATCTGTGCTTATATTCTGATCCTGGTGAGAGTAGGAGCAGAGTGCATTGATTCCTGACTCTTTTTAGATGGAGAGTGAGTGTCTGTGCTTAACATACCTGATTGGTCTGGTTGCTATTCGAGGCATCTACCAGTAAAAGGCTACAAGCCTGCATACCTCTGCATCATCTGGGACAAGACTGTGGATCATCAAACAGGCCATGGCCTGCTTCTCTTCTTGAGACTGGTGCTAACATTTTTCTTCTGGTGAGAGAAGAAGCAAAGGAGTATTGTATCCTAACAGAGTGAAGCTGTGTTGAGACCAGCATTAGTAGTAGCCAGGCAGTAGACATTAATGGGACTCCCCTCTTTTCATCATTCTTGACAAGCTAATTCTTTATTTTTCAGTAAGTACTGCTTGATTTCTTTCTAACTTCAGAATATCTGCCTAAATACTTCATCCTTAAATTTTCAGGGTCTACATATTAGTTTCCTCTCAAGTGTTTGGCAGTGCTACTCCTCTGTAGAAACTCAGACACCTTGAGTGACATTTTTCATGTAAAAGGAATATATAAGGAAACAGCTCCAGTACTTAGTAATAATGACCATCCCTCCTGGCATGTCTAAATGTCAGATGTTCTTCGTGTTTCACTGTTGCAGTCATTACATTTGGGGTAATCTGCTGGCAGGTTGCCCTCAGTCGGCCTGAATAACAAAGTCTTGGGTCCTGCGTCAGTTGCTGTTTCCTCTTCCATGACATCAGGTCATCAGGGGTATAAAACATGTAGCCGACGCCATTTTATTCAGTCTTTCTTGCCGCGCGGTGCCCGAAGCAGAAGCAGTTCACAAGTGCCGGTCGTCCGACTCCTGAAATTTTCGTATTCGAGTTTCAGAACCAAAGTCTTCAAACTAAAACTAAGTACCCCATTGGGGAAACTTTTTCTTGCTCCTTACTGAAGTCAGTAAAAGTTAATAATTGCAATACTTGTGGGAAGCAAATACCTCATAGGGATTTTCACCCGCGGTGGTGGTGCTGCAGTAGCGTTGTCGCCTCACAGTACAACGCTGTCTGGTTCGATTCTCAGCTAGAGCGTCTTCTGCGTGGAGACATGCGTGAATGGGCGTACCTTCGTTGAAGGTTGTGCGTCAGGCCTGGCAAGCCGGTACGTAAAAATCAACTGCCAATCATTAGCAGACCGGAGTTCCGCTGTGGTGACCCCTAACCGGGAAAAGCCAAAAGACACAAACAAACTGTATTCCTTGCCTAGGCCCAGATCACAACGTGCCTTGCTGTCGGTTTTGTGCTAGATTTAACCAATGCACTATTAAGCGTCGGTATATTTTTGCTTCTAAATATTTTGGATCAAGATTTAATTATCCTGAAATGTCGTCAGTTAGCAATCTGACTACTGGAGATCACAAAAAACGCAAAGAAAAAGACAGAGACAGACCGTCGAGGTCCAAAACCAATGACAAAGCTTCTCCTAAGCCAGTGGCCGGTTCTCCAGTACTCAGTGAGGCGCTTTCACAGCCCCTGATACCCGCTACTAATGAGTTGCAGGCCTCTACCGAGACCCATTCAGAGTCCGGTATGCCACGAGATTCTCAGAGTATTGAACCCGTGGATGTCTCTCCCTTGGATGGATCCGGAGCCACTGAGCAGGCACCGGCTTCTGAGGGTGTTTTCAGGCCTCAACATTTTTATATTAAACCAACACCAGCCTCAAAAACAAGGTCAAAAACAGCTTCTATGTCTATAAAACCGAAGCATGAGCCACGTGCTCAGGCCTCTATGCCTAAAAAACAGATGATCAAAGTGGCTGAGGATTTAATTACCTTGATCAGGGGTTCCCAACCCCCCCCCCCCCCAAGAGGCCTAGGCAAGGCACTGATTATGAATCTTCAAATCAGGTTTCCATTTCTTCTGACTCCTCTTCTGATCAGGAATTTTCTATTCCACCCTATGAGGATTCTGATGCAGAGGAATCCATCCCATCTGCATCTCCTCCTGAGGATTACTCTTTCAGAGAGACTTTGCATACATTAAGGGAAGATTTTCACTGGATGAATCAGGACTTCTCTGAATCAAAAAAGAGACTTAGGGATTTCCTTCTTCTTCCCCAGCATAGGCCTTTGGCAATACCTCCTGTATTAGACATTGTTGATGATGTGTTTTTGGAATCAACTATGGCTCCTGATTCCCTGCCTCTGGCTCCTAGTAAGCCAGACAGATATTACAGGGTTCCTGACTCCCACAAATTTCTATTCAAAAATCCTGCTGCTGATCCTGAGACTATTTCTCAGGGTCCCAAGGGTGTAAAGGCCTCAACAGCGACAGAGATTCCAGGGTGCTGGATAGATGGGGAAAGAAGGTTTATACGTCTGCAACCTTGGCAATCAGGGCTTTGAACTGCCAGTTTCATATGCTTAAATATCAACAGCATGTTATGGGCTTACTGAAACAGAAAATGATGTTGATTTCTGATTGTGTGGAAAATAAAGAGTTACAGGAATTACTGCATTCAGCAGAACAGGTTGGAAAGCATACTTTGCAATGTGGTTTTGATTCTTTGGAGGCCTCTTGTAGGGCCGCCGTTACTGGATCTGTGATTAGAAGGCATGCCTGGCTCAAGGAGCAAAATCTGCCTGATCATGTTAAAGCTAAATTGTTGGATGCCCGTTTGCAACATGATACTCTCTTTGGTAATAAGGCAGAAGAGGTTTTAAAGAAAATGGAAGACAAAGCTAAATCTATGCAAACTGTAAAATATTTCTTGCAAGTGCAGCCACTCAGGTTCAGTAGACACTGGCCTACTAAAAATTGGTCCTTTCCTGTGTCCAACAGAGCCACTCAAGGCAAATCCAGGCACTCAAAAGGCGCTCAAAAGGCTCCAGATACCAATCACAGGGTTCTTGCAGATCAAAGCAATGGGGTGCCTCCACCTCCAAAACTGGAGGGAACAAAGCACAACCCTACAATAAGCAGTCTCAATGACCTTCCTCTACCATCACCAAGCACTTACCTTTTGGCAGCCCCCTTGGGGGGAAAACTAGCACTTCATGTTCAAAATTGGCATTTAATTACCCAGGAAAAGTGGGTATTAAACATAGTATCCCAGGGGTACAGATTTCATTTCCATACCTTGCCAATTCCAAATGGATGGCTGGATCTGCCACAAAGCCAGTGGGCAGAGGCCCAGAAACAAGTCATGTCCCTCATGGATATGGGGGCTATTCAACCAGTACCAGAAAAGGAAAAAGGACAAGGTTTTTATTCAAGACTTTTCCTGGTACCCAGAAAAGACAATTCTTGGCATCCAATACTGGACTTATCGATTTTGAACACATTCCTGGACATTCCAAAATTCAAAATGCTGACTTTACAACTACTGCCTTGATTGGTAACTCTAGACTTAAAAGAGGCATACCTGCATATCCCAATAAGGGAATCTTGCAGAAGATACCTCTGCTTCAAAGCAGATTTTTTGCATTACCAATTCTCTGCACTGCCCTTTGGCTTATCTACTTGGCCCAGGGTCTTTACAAAGTGCCTGGCACCAGTAATTGCATTCTGTAGACAAAGAAACATTCAAATTTATCCTTATCTGGATGACTGTCTCATTCAAGCAGAGGACAAAGACACTCTTTTTCAACATCTGGCATTTGTGAAAAGGCTTCTAGCATGCCTAGGGTACACCATAAATGAAAAGAAATCACAACTGGTACCCTCCCAAATAATTACATTCCTGGGTGCAAGCTTGAATACAACTGCCCAGATGGCTTACCTTACTCCAGACAAACAAAGGCAACTGACAACACACTTCAAACAAATGGCAACAAAAACCCAGTTATCTGCAAGAACAAATTCTGCAGTCTTTGGGGTTCATGGCATCCTGCATTCTACTGATTCCATATATGAGACTGCATATGAGGAAACTTCAGTGGTACCTAAAAAGTTTATGGAGTCAACATTGTCACAGTCTGGAAACTATGATTCCTCTCATTCCCTGCCTTCAACAGGAGTTTCTTTGGTGGGCAGACACATGTCACCAAAACAAGGGACTCTCATTCACTCTACCCCCTGCCACCCAAACTCTAACTACAGACACATCAGACTATGCTTGGAGGGGGCAACCTGGTGGGGAGATGCATGCAGGGCAAATGGAGCCCAAACCAAATGCATCTGCATATCAATCAGAAAGAGATGCTAGCTGTTCAGAATGCTCTGACAGCCTTCAAGGACTTACTTCATCCTGACTACTGATAAAGATGGACAACACCACAGTTATGTGGTACATAAACAAGCAGGGGGGTACACATTCCTACCCCCTTTGCAGACTAGCCATGGCCTTGTGGAACACAGCATTGACTTACCAAATACATCTTCAAGCTCAATTCCTGCCAGGAAAACAAAATACTCTGGCAGATGACCTAAGCAGAAATCTTATGGACCCGCATGAATGCAGACTGGATCCACATATCTTCAGCATGTTAACACAGAAATGAGGGAGCCCAGACATAGATCTATTTGCCTCTCCCCAGAATTATCAGTTGGACAAATTCTGCACAAGAACTCATCACAAAAAAGCATGGAAAGTGGATGCCCTATCCTTCAGCTGGAAAAACCTATCAGTCTATGCCTTTTCCCCTCTACCTCTACTCTCCAAGGTCTTACTAAAAGTCAGACAGGAAAAACTAAAAATGATCCTAGTTGCTCTGTTCTGGCCTCGCCAGCACTGGTACCCACTTCTAAGGAATATGTCTCAACTTCCTCCATGGTACTTGCCTCAAATACCTCATCTACTGTCTCAGCAGAACAATAAAATTATGCACACTCAGCTCCAAACTCCGAATCTTGCAGCATGGCTGATCAATTCATTATTCAAACAACACCTCTCAGTAAATCTGTGATGGATGTCATTTTGAAAGCCCGAAGGCCTAGTACTAGAAAATGCTTATCTTATGCTGATAAATGGAAGAGATTCTGTGCTTAGAACCAAGCACAAGGAAAAGACACAGCAAAGCCCAATATTTCTCAGATTTTACAATATTTGACTGAGATGCTTGACAAGGGCCTATCGTTTTCTTCAGTAAAAATCCATGCCTCTGCCATCTCAGCTCATTACAACACAGAGCCTCCCCTCTTTTCTCATCCTCTGCTAAAACAGTATCTTAGAGGGGCCAAAAATTTAAGGTCTCCCAGAAGATCTCCAACTCCTGCATGGCACCTCAACTTTGTGCTGGAAAAACTCACCCTGCCTCCTTGTGAACCAGCAGCTACTGCGGATATAAAATTTCTGTCTTAGAAGACAGCTTTTCCTTTGACAGTCACTTCAGCAAGAAGGGTTTCAGAACTGCAGGCTCTCATGGCAGTGGAGACTTTTATCATATTTTACCTGGGCAGGCTGTCCCTCAGGACCAATCCTTTTTTTATGCCTAAGGTGGTATCCAGTGTGGCTCTTAACCAGACCATTCATCTGCCAACTTTTACCCAAATCCGCAGAACAAGGGGGAGAGGATTCTGCATTCATTGGACATACACAGACAACTGAGATTCTTCTTAATCAGGACCAAATCTCTAAGAAAGTCTGAGCAACTGCTGGTAGCATTTGCTGCAAGATCAGAGGGGAAGGCTATATCAAAGCAGACTATTCCTAAGTGGATAAGCCATTGCATTTGTTTCTGCTACTTGCACCATGGTAAACCTGTGCCCAAGGGGATCAGATCACATTCCACCAGGGCTGCCTCTACTTCAGCAGCTTTTCTCAGAGGGGTTCCAACCAAAGACATTCTAGAAGCTGCTACTTGGAGCTCTGTTCATACCTTCACAAAGCATTATCATTTGTCTCTCTTCTCCAAATCCAGGGCAGGCTTTGCCACTGCAGTTCTGCAGAGCCTTATAGCCGCTCCTAATGCTGTTTAGTTCCATCCTCCCATCCATAGCTTTGGGAGTCTACCCAAATGTAATGACTGCAACAGTGAAACATGAAGAACATAGTACAGTTGTGTACACTTACCTTAAATATAGATGTTAGAGTGTATTCACTGTTGCATTCTGGGTTACCTACCCGCCATCCCCCTTTCTATACCTTTTCTTTCCTTCACTATACACTAAAGCCTTTGTGGTGTATTTGCTTTTAGATGAAGGCAAAGTTTATGTTCCTAAAAATGCATTTATATATATGTTTCTGTTTATATATATATATATATATACCCGACATCTGGGGCAAGAAAAACTGAATAAAATGGCATCGTCTGCATGTTTTATACCCCTGATAACCTGACATCATGGAAGAGGAGACAGCAACTGACGCATGACCCAAGACTTTGTTATTCAGGCCGACTGAGGGCAACCTGCCAGCAGATTACCCCAAATGTAATGACTGCAACAGTGAATACACTCGAACATCTACATTTATAGTAAGTGTACACAACTGTACTTTCCCTGTGCTTTCTCCTATTAACCTGGTGAACTTAAGCATTATGAGGCAGTGTAGCAACTGCCTCGTGTACACAGACAACCCTCTCCTCTTACCTCCCAACACTTAGACTTGTGAGAGATGCACTTATATATCCAAATTGGAAGCCATGCACTCTCAAGCCAAGACTGGAATAGCTGGTCAAGAGGAGAAGGTCAACACTTGCACCACACCACATGCAACACATAGCCCTGCAGAACATCCACCATCACAGCTCTCACATAAAAACACACATCCACTTTCGCGGAGGCTCTCAATAGAAATTTACCCAAACAGCAGAGACCTCCAAGACAGAAACACACTCAACCATCACAACACAGCACAAAGCACAAGACACACAGTTCACCTTCACAGTGTGCCCCTCAACCTAAGCCCCTAAGGCAAAACAGCTTGCCAATACACTAATCACAGGTGGGTGACTCGATAGTGAGGCACACTAATACCCCACTCACTCAGCTGAATAAGGAAAAGGTAACAGTCAGCTGTCTATCAGGTGCCAGAATCCGACACATAACACACGCACTCTGGTCACTCCACAACAAGTACAAGTATGACTCTGTTACTGTCCATGTGGGTGTGAATGACCTGAGATGCACCTCCCTGGACTACATGAAAAGAGATATGGAGGAGCTCTCCGATTATGTGGCCCAGGCAGGTATGACCCTAGCCCTGAGCAGCATCCTACTGTTGCCCAGAATTATACCACAGTACAAGCAGAAAATGATTGGCTTCAACAATTGGCTAAGTTTCTGGTGTTATTCTAAGGGGATCCAGTATCTGCCTGCTTGGGATGATATGACTTGACAGACTTTGATGCTTTGCCAGAGATGGCCTGCATCTGTCACCCCTGGGTTTCCGGATACTGGCTAAGGCTCTTACCACCCCTATAGTGCCTTCTTTAGGTGATGTTCCAAAGACCAAATTGCCACCATAATGACTATAAATAAATGCAATCTGAGGGTCATGCTGCTCAACTCTAGAAGTCTAAATCTTAAGATGCACTTGCTCGAAGCACTCCTTAAAATGGAGAACATCGACATTTGTGCTGTAACAGAGACCTGGTTTAAAGCAGCAGAAAGCACCCCTGTGCTACCAGGCTATAACTCATTCCACACCTTTCGGCCCCAGAACATGGATCGAACCTCCAAAAGTGGTGGTGTCTCCATATTCATCAAGAATATGCACACTTCCAGACTAGTAGCCCAGCGTAACGCATCTGAGATACTTCAGGTACAACTAACATTGGGTAAGATGGCGATTCAGGTCGTAGCCTGCTATAGGTCCCAAACCATGTCCCAGGACTCTCTCTCCACATACCTAAGCACCCTGGAAACTATTAGGGTCCAACCCAACAATCTCATACTAGGTGACTTCAACTACCCCTCCATCAACTGGGAAAACTACTCATGCACCAATACACTGGTCCAACGCTTCCTGGAATTCATCAGTTTTAATGCCCTGGACCAGCTTATTCTTACCCCCACTAGAGGAAGCGACATCCTTGACCTGGTTATTGCTAACATGGGCAACTGTTGCTCTACACCACTAGTCAATTCCTCCCTGGTCAGATCTGATCACATTACCAATCACCAGGGAAACCCACATCTCACCCACACCCCCCACAAAGGTAATCACTATGAAAAACTTCTCCAAAGCTGACTCTGGGCTCCTAAAAATAGAGATGGCTAACTTCATGGCACCCATGTCAATGGAAAATAGATGCATGACTTCCAAATCATACATTAATGCACTGTACAAACATGTACATAAACGCATGGAACTAGCCATACCCAACAGAACCAAGAAGCTCTCCTCAAAAAAAAAAAAAAAAGAAGCCAATTTGGTGGTCCTCTGCCATTAATACATTTTACAACAGAAGGAAGAAACTGTTGCAGAAAATTGTGAAGCCCCAAGACTGGAAAAACTCCCTTATTAGCCTTAACAAAAAGTTGAGATTCCTCATCAAAACCTCTAAAACCAGCTATGAAGGCAGAATTATGGCAGACACTAAAAACAACCACAGAGCCTTCTTCTATAGCATCAGAAATCTTCACTGCAATACCCAGGTTTGCTCTGAGTTACTGCACAATGGTACCTCCTATACTATGCCAACAGATATTGCCAACAAACTGGCGACAGATTCAGTGCCAACTTTACCTCCCCAAAGGACCAATCACAATACCTGAGGAATGCCAGGCATCCAGCATTACTGCAGCACATGCTAAAGCTGCATTGTCCAGGGCCAAGAATACAGCTTCCATGGGACCTGCAATATCCCTGGATGTGTTCTGTATGAACTACAGTGTGAAATGGCACCACATCTATGTGCCCTGTTCAATCACAGCCTCACCTCAGGCTTTGTCCCTACCAAATGGCGCACTGCTACAGTCATCCCTCTCCATAAAGGGTGAGCGACTACAGACCCTGGGAATTATCATTACATTAGCCTGATGAGTCTGATATGTAAGGCTATGGCGTGCATCATCATGGACCTAATTAACAAGGATATAGGGAATCTCCAAACTCTAGATCCCACTAATTTGGCTTTGTGAAATGTAGCTCATGCCTGCTCAACCTGGTTGACTTTTTTGAGTCAGTCACCAGAGCTGTGGATGAGGGCAAGGCAGTTCATACAGCCTACCTCAATCTGGCCAAGGCCTTTGATACCATTCCCCACTCAGGAATGATTGATAAACACACCAAACTAGATATTAACCCCTATATCACTAGGTGGGTTGCAAATTGGCTCACAGATAGAACCCACAATGTAAAAGTAGCGGACTCCAAGTTAGACTGACGACCAGTCATGAGTGGAGTCCCACAGGGATCAGTCCTGGGTTCTCTTCTGTTTGGCATCTACTCAGAAGTCCAGGCCAACACAGAGGGACTTTGACTGACCAAGTTCGCAGAGTGCAAGGTGGGAGCCATTATTAACTCCCCAAGTGATGTAGACATCCTACAGAAAGGCCTCACTGAGACCAATGACTGGTTTCGAAACCATGGCCTTAAGCTTAATGCCAAAAAATGCATCGTCATACCCTTTGGGAAAAGCTCAATTCTCACTAATTACCACATTGATGGGAGCCCATTGAACACTGAAGGCATTATAAGAGATCTGGGGACACAGGTTGACAGCAACCTCTCCTTCAACCACCACATTGCCACTATGGTCAGAAAGTCCTTCTATGTGGCACATCTCATTACCAAGGGTTTTGCATCCAGGAAGAAAGAGATCATCATCTCTCTCTACTCTTCCCTCATTAGGCCAGTCATCGAGTATAATGGCCCATTTGGCATGTACCTTACTAGACACATGCAACAGCTGGAAAAGCCACAAAAGTACCTCACAAAGAGGATCCTAGGACTTAAATACATGTCCTACATGGATAGACTCAAAAAACTCCAGCTATTCTCTGTCTAATATCACCTACTTATAGGCGGTCTCTGCTTGACTTACAATGCCATGCCTGACCCAGCTCTGTTAGAAATGCTACATCTAAATAAATCCTAATCCCTCTGCACCACACACTCCAGAGACCTCAACCTCATTACAATAACAGAACTTGCTGGAAGGACAGGTTCATAACCCAGAAACTGCCCATGCTCTGGAATACACTTCCCATACATGTCAAGCAGAGCGCCTCACTGACCTTTTTCAAGAGAAATCTTGAAGAGTGGATGGGAAATAGAAAGTGAACCCTGGGGATCACTCCAGTGGCTCTATTTGATAGAGACACTGGGAACTAATGTCGGGCAGTACGATGCCAGGGCACTTCTATCGGCTAGGCTTGTAAAGGCTCCAGGGCCATTAGCCTGGTACACACCTATGAACCTATGTAAAATGAACCCACAAACTTCTGCATCGAAGGAGTGTGTGCTAATTGTTGAACTACTGAGACTGCAAACAAGCATGCTACTTTTCCAGCTCCCTTCAAGGAAGACACTGAAAAAAAACTGTAGCAAGCAAATGCAGCAACATGAACCACCTTATACTCTGTTTCTGGTTTGCTATAATAACACCAAAAGAAGTAATTTAGAACTGAATGTTTTGATGTAGCACCATGCCTTTTCAACTTATTTGATCAAGAATTCTGGACAAATCCAAAAATATTGGGGGGGGGGGGTAAAACTGCAAGCAATTTTAAATATTACTCTGATTCACTTAAAACGTTAATAGAACAATTTCTGCATAAACATGCATTTTTTGAACAATAAGAACTATAAACCTTTAATGGGTGGCTTTACTGACCGATTGGAATGTGTGATTTATCAGAAAATCAAAAATATTCTGAGGTACAGGATGAACATTTGAAGCAAAATCAAAGACATTCTACAAAAATAGGTGGGTGGCACTCAAAAGGGGAAGTCTGGTCCCAGTAATCCATTCCAGGATGTATTTTTTGGATATGCAGGATTTTAAATGATGTAGTTATGATTTACTGAATGCTATTATAACTTTTTATAAACAAGTCTCAGAAGAGTGTAAGAATTTGCAGTTTTAATAAGTATAATAATTAAAATTATATATTGTTACATTCTTAAGATGAGGCTTCTTCATTTTCAGTTTTGTATGGTTTCTCATTGCCATAACATTTATAGTACCAACAAGCAAAATAATGAAATAAAACTGCTGCCATAGTGAACTTTCTATCTTCCAAATATGGAATACTATACTACCCCCCTTAAGGTGGAAAAAATGAGCAAATGTGGAACATTTACTAACAACTTGGTAAGGAGTTCAAAGCATGTTTGAAATGTTTATTTTATACTTCTTTAACCACAAGCTAAGTTCTTTAAATATTATAGACTCTCAGGAGAAACAACTAAAGTTGCAAAAGTCCAAAGCTCCAGATGGGCAAGCCAAGTAATACTCCCCCAAAGAAAAACACAGTCAATCCAGTCACCAATACCAGTAAGAAGCGGTTTACAACATCATGAATATCATATCATACCAGAACACCAACAAGCAATAGAATAAACAAACTCCAGCCATCAAACTGCAGAATATTACACTATCTTGCACAATTTGGAGCACATGGGTACAATGTCCCAAACTTACTAACAACTAGAAAGGAAGCTCACATCATAGTTAAACTCTAGACTTTACCCCTGTCTCTTTTTGCTTGCCAGAATAGTCAGTTGTTTACAACATAAAATCTTCCTTTCACAGTATTTATGGCAAAGGGTTTATACATCAGTTGTAATATATTGTTTTTTTACCACACATTCTGATCTTTAAACATTAGAAACTTGAGTGTAGGTTGAAAAATTCCAGGTTCCCTTATCCTACACATACAAAATAAGCACATTTTTCTCTTACAAATTCTCAGTGATGAACAATTTTAGCCTTTCTTCCTATCTTGGTTATTACTTCATTCTACCCACTACATTAACAACTCACTCTTACCATCAATTCCCTTTCCCCACAAATCTCTCCTTTTTGCTACAATGAACACCCAAAGTTTATGCAATAAGTTAACTTCCATGCCTGGCTTTCCCACAACCCTGACATTCTTTCTATCTCTGAACCATGGCTAAAACCTCATATAAAAGACCCTGAAATCACTCCTCACAACTACTGAATTATAGGAAATGACAGCACCCAAAAGAAAGGTGGTGGAGTAGCCCCCTACTTTTCTCTTCTTCCCTAACAGTGACACCCTATACTAAGCCCAATACCCCAATTTGCTACAGCCGAGCTAACCCTGGCCCTCCTAAAGATTAACAACCACAAAAACATATGCATAGCTGCCCTATATATCCTGCCAGGTAACAATATCCCCATTATTGAGGATAATCTCTCTTGGTTCTCATCTAACATAAGTAATGAAACTATACTCCTAGGTGATGTTAATATTAACTGGACTTCTATACACTCACCCACAACCTGTCAGAATATAAGCCTATATAACTTCACTCAACTAATCAACTCTCCTACTAGACCCACTAAAGATAACACTTCGGGCAGTATTCTGGACTGGATATTAGTTTCCCAACCCCATATTATCTCTAACAGTGGTTCCCTACCTGACTACCTCAGTGATCATATCCCTGCCTTCAGACATCGTTCACCTTCCTCTCTCCATCTACAATACAACTATATTTCATCCATACCCTGAAAAACTTCAATTCTCAAATCTTCTCTGACTCTTTAAAACACATGGACTGGAGCTCTCTAAAACCCATTCCTCTAGATAATGCTGTTACTTACTTCAATACTTCTTTCATTAACCTGCTAAACAGCTTTGCTCCCCCTAGAACTAAAAGAATTAAATTCAATACTGTCCCTTGGCTAACTAAAGAAACTATGACCCTCATGCATCTCCGAGATAAATCATGGAAACAGTACCAAAAATATAAAACACCCAACTCCCTGACCAAATGCAAACAACTTCATAATAAAGTAAAAGAACACATTGCCGCTGACTGGAAATCCTACTACTCCATATTACAAAGCAACCATAAATCAAACCGCCAAAATTTCTGGAATAGTATCTCTGCCCTCCTCTGTCTTGGTAAAAAAGACAACCCCTGCCCAGATCCTAACTCTTCTGATCTTTCCTTAGCTACACAATTTAACTCCTTCTTCATAGACTCAATAGCCAAGCTCACCACATCTTTCCCTAATAATGTATCAGCTCTGACCCCGTCCCTCACGGCTAACTCAACCAATTCTGATACGAAAGCCACTCAACTCCCCCCTTTACTATCAAACCTATTCCTACCTCTACCATAAAAAAAACTACTACAAAAATTGAAACCATGCTCAAATGCCCCTGACGACCTTCCATCTAACTTCCTTAAGCTAGCTGCCGATGTCATAGCTTTGCCCATCTCCATCCTAATAAATCATTCCTTCCAAGAATCCTGTGTACCTGACCTCTGGAAAAAAGCCTTTATTATTTCCCTTCACAAAGGGGGCAACAATACTGAAATCCCCAATTTCTGGCCAATAGCCATCCTGTCCCTTATCTCTAAAATTCTCTAAAAATGTATTCACCTGCAACTCCTACCCTACCTCTTAGACAATCAGCTGCTGACCCCCACACAACATTGATTTAGATCCAGACACAGCACCACTACTGCCCTCCTCTCCTTCCTCGAAACCATCAACCACACTCGTGATCCGGCAGTATTGCATCTCTCCTCCTTCTAGACTTATCTAAGGCCTTCGATACTGTTTCACATAACCTTCTCTTGCCCAAGCTCTCTCATCTCAATCATTCTGCTTCCTCTATCAGCTGGTTTTCCAGCTTGTCTCTCTGATATACAGCAATCCGTCAAGTGGAAAAGCTGCACCTCTTCCTTCCTTCACACTCTTACAGGCATCCTAGAGGGTTCTATACTAGATCCTTTACTATTTAGCATCTTCATTAATAACTTTCATCAGTGTATCCCAAATGCTAAGCTTGTCCAATACGCAGACGACTCTACAATTATCTGCTCTGCCGAACCCCTCCCCAAACTCATGAAATAAACTCAAGATGCCTTCTCTTCTAACGATTCTTGGATGTTGACTAATCATCTAGCTCTCAATGCATCTAAATCCGAAATTATGATATTTACCCCTTCTAAATACATCAAAATTGACAAGAACTCTTTCTCTATAGCCAGCCAAAACAAGACCCCTATCGAAATAGTCCCCCACACAAAGCTTCTAGGTGTCCTTATTGACGAACAAAGTTTGATATTCATCTACAAACTAATATTAAGAAAACCCACCAAAAGCTAGGTATGCGTTATCATCATAGTTGTTATCTTACTCCCTCAACCAAGCATATTGTTTCTACCACCTGCCTCATTCCCTCCCTCCTCTATGGACCCCCTCTCCTTACTAATCTTCAATCCTAACTAAAGGTAAAATTGTCTTCCTGCTACAATAAGTTTGCTACTGGATCCAAATCCTCCTGTCACCACTGTGACATCCTCCACACCTTGAATTGGCTAGAACTCCCTAACTACCTCTCCTGCATTCAACTCTCTAATGCCCATAAGCTCATCTTCAAACCCTCTAATTGCCCCCCTCTCCTCCACCCTCAAAATGCATCAGCCAGATAGACTACTCAGGTCCAACAATCAGAACCTGCTCGAAGTGTACAAACCCATACGTACTCCAGGGAAACTTCTATTATCTTTCTTCCTAGCACGACTATGGAATTCCCTTCCTCCACATATTCAAACTACTTACAGATCACTCCACTTTTAAGATCTTGTTCCATTCCCACCTCACTTCTCACTGGGAAAGCTCTTGCTCTCACCCCCACATGACTCCTTGTACTTAACCCCTATTCCCTTCATCTTCTTTTTTCTTATCTCAACCTAATACTCAATTCCACTATTTTTAGCTACCTTTTTACTCTTTGCTACTTTACGTATCCCCTATTACTTCTTACAAACGTAGGTACTTGTAAGACTTGTACTCCAAAATGCCTTGTTACTTTATACTTCTTAAAATTGCTTTGTTAAGGCACGGTCCTCAAACATTTTATACTATTTCTATGTCACTTTGTTATTTTTATATTGGCTTAGAATGCTCGGTCAGAGAACATTCCACTAATGTTCTTGTTTACTATTTGTTTTGCCTCTTTTGTTTCTGTTATTTTTTAAACTGTGCATTAATTGTGCATTTGTTGATTTTTCTATTGTAAAACTGTAGAAGGAGCTTTTCTCCCCAGGCCTCCATTGAAAATGGGCTCATTTTGGCCCAATGGACTTTCCCGGTAAACAAACTGCAAATAAAAAATAATAAATAAATAATTCAAATGCTAATTAACTTGAACGTAAATAAATATTCTTTTCAATGGTTTAATAAGCAACTTTTGTAATCATTCATGTAATGTTAGACAGATTTAATTTCCACAACCGGGGTGGTTAATAATGGAGTTCTGCAAAAGTCACTTGTAGGGCCAGTTCTCTTCAACATCTGCATGTTAAATTTGCCTGTGGTAGATCAAGTCTGGATTGGCAGATTTCCGGATGACACCAAATTTGGTTCTGTCTTAACTGATAATAGATGATCAGATAGCTGCATAACAGTTTATGCATATTCTATTTATATGGGAAATGGACGATCTGATTTCATTCAATATTAACAAATGAGGCATTTTGTTTCAGAAAGCAAGGGATAACTGTAGTCAGTGTTGAGTACCAGCTTTTATCTAAGAACTACCAAAATTAAGGATCTTGGAGTTATGGTGGATTATAATCTCAATTCTGAAGCAATGTCTGGTCATATCCTCCAAAGGTGGTTTTATATTATTAAGAATGTATTACATACTGTCTGTTATGATACCCCTTTATATATATTTACTCCACCCTCCAGCTGTCTGGAAATGACATCTAAACAACCTGACTCCTTAAAACAAGTGAAAATACTACGTGACAGCATTAAGTTATTAAAACAAGAATGTCTATCCATCAGAGAATAAATAAGATGTTTTAAACTAAATAAGCTTGTTATTCTTCCTGAAGGACTGCAAGACTCACCATGGAGATTATTTATTTGTATTATCCAGCATTAGGGATTCTAGTTGGGCTAGCACTTCAGACAATTTAAAGTGTTGGTTGGATAAGATTGCCCTACCAGAAGTGGATTCTAAGGACTTTGATCCTTCATATATGTTTGCTATGACCTCGCCTGGAATACTGTGCCACGTTTTGCATACATAATATGATAAGTATTACAAAGTTTGATAGGATACAGAAATTTTACACCAAACTAATTAAAAACACACCCTTTGTAACTGATCTTGTTTTGCTGTCCAACTTAAAACTACATTCAATTTACTATTGGCTGCTAAGAGGAGATATGACTATGGCATTTAAGTGTTTGAAGGATGAGTTTTTTTAAAACTACAAACACCCTCCTACAGGCCCCATGAAGAGCTCAGCGTCTCTCCAACCTAACACCACTCTAAGTATTCAGCTGCTGTACCAACTTTATTTTTTATCTGACCGGTGGATACATTGTTATAAGAAAAGTGCAGTCCGGGTCTGAACTGTCTGCAAACACAAACAGCTAAAGTTAACTTTGTGTATGTGTCTACTTGTTTGAGCTAATATTCCTTACCCTGGAGAGCACTCTGCTTTGGCTTGTAAACAGCCCCCCCCCACACACACACTCATCTTCCATTTTCTCTTTTATTCCCTTTTGTTAGCAAATAGTATCCATAACTGATGAAATACTGTGCGTTTGTTAATTTAAACTGAGACCATAGTAGCCTACTGATACAAGGTTATCCTGTTCTTCCACCTGGGAAATGGTTAAGAAATGACTTACAGCTTCAGAGCAGTCCTTGGTCAATTCTGATTGTTTCTTAAACACAAACTTGTCTTTACTTGGATCTTGGCTCATTAGCGGCAGTACAAAAGAACTGCCTGTTCACACCCTTGTTCTCCCCCTCCCCTTCCCTGTTTATTACCTTAAGCCAATCCCAAAGTTTCTTCCCCTCCCATTCCCTGTTTATTACCTTAAGCCAATCCCAAAGTTAATAAATATTACCTGTGGCAGGCACCATTTTTAAAACTACAACCAAGTGTTTTACAACTGTATATGCTTATTTATGTTGAATTGTGTTACACAGACATCTAATAGGATTTATGCTTTATTACTGGAGGTTACTATGGCATGCTAGCATTGTGTTTGCCTGCACCAAGTTGTTTTTAGTATAATAGTATGTACTATCTGCATAGTTGCAACTTGTTAACTAATATTATTCCTGTATATGTGTTGTGCGTAGACAGCTCATCCTGGTGTCTAATTATTTCTATATATTTGTGGTGTTATTGGTGGATAGAATCACATTAGAGACCTAGGACAGAGTGCTGCTTGCTTTATTTTTATCTGTGACTGCATACCTGTCAGCTGACGTCCCTTCTCACTGATGTGTTTTTCCAATTGGCTCAGTATCTGTATATACTAGTAGTTGATTCAAGACATATTTTCCTGTATGCAGTAGCTATTTGCTCAGTTTGTTTTGTAATCTTTATAATGTATCTTTACCATGTCAAAAGTGCTTACTCCTCTCTGTGCTCTTCTTTTCTAGACCTAACACCACTCTAAGTATTCAGCTGCTATACCACCTTTATCTTTTATCCAACCAGTGGATACATTGTTATAGAAAAAGTGCAGTCCGGGTCTGAACTGTCTGCAAACACAAACAGCTAAAGTTAATTTTGTACCTAACACCACTCTAAGTATTCAACTGCTGTACCTCGTTTATCTTTTATCTGACTGGTGGATACATTGTTATAAGAAAAGCACAGTCCGGGTCTGAACTCTCTACAAACACAAACAGCTAAAGTTAACTTTGTGTATGTGTCCACCTGTTTGAGCTAATATTCATTATCCCCTGGAGAGCACTTTGCTTTGGCTTGCAAGCAGCCCCCACCACTCACACTCATTTTCCATTTCTCTTTTATTTCCTTCTGTTAGCAAATAGTATCCATAACTGATCAAATACTGTATGTTTGTTAATTTAAACTGAGACCACAAGGTTATCCTGTTCTTCCACCTGAGAAATGGTTAAGAAACGACTTACAGCTTCAGAGCAGTCCTTGGTCAATTCTGATTGTTTCTTAAACACAAACTTTTCTTTGCTTGGATCTTGGCTCATCCTGTTCCGTTCCCCTCCCTGCCCTTTGGTTGGATCTTGGCTCATTCCACTCCATTCCCCCTCGCTATGCTTGGGCTCACTCCACTCCCCTCCCTGCCCTTTGCTTGGATCTTAGCTCATCCTACTCCGGTCCCCATCACTACACTCAGGCTCACTCCGCTCTCCTCCCTGCCCTTTGTTTGGATCTTGGCTCATCCCACTCCAATCCCCCCTCGCTACACTCAGGATCACTCCACTCCCCTCCTTGCCCTTTGCTTGGATCTTGGCTCATCCCACTCTGTTCCCCCTCGCTACACTCGGTATCACTCCACTTCCCTCCTGTCCCCATATTCCACCTGCCCCCCAATACCTGCAATTTAAACTTGACCACACCCACCAGAGTTCAAACCACCAAATATGCTTAAGTAATTATAACTAACCCCTCCCATTACAAATTACTACCTATCTACAATACATTTGTACTAACACACAGTAGCAACTACTCATTAGAAACATACCCAGTAAACACCCCAAACATCTCATACATAACTTCTAACATTGAATATATGACATTATAATCCACTCCTCCTACGCCAAAACTTCTTACCACATTAACACAAACTATCTATATTACCTTCTCAGGTACTCAAACCCATACTTTAAATTTTTACTAATATCTACTTAATCCCAAACTCACTCCCTGTTATATCCTGAATAGTCATCATTTCTACCAAACAACTTTTACTTCTAACTCAAATACTACTACTTATTACCATATCTTACCTAACAGATCTCCCCCAAGCTCTCAGTGCAAATCACCCAACCCCATTTCATACAACTAACCCAATCTCCACGATGCACACATATTCCTCAACCTGCATATCACCCAGTTTCTACCTCTTCAATAATAGTATGCTCTTCACCCACAAACTCTTACCTAACCCCAAAAACTCTACTCATATCTATATTAGCCACATCCCCATAAAGCTTACACCCCATAGATTACATACCAAGCAGCTCAAATACCTCTTCTGCCATCTCATCTCTATCCTTCTCTCCAGCAACATTCACCCAAA
Source organism: Protopterus annectens (assembly GCF_019279795.1). Taxonomy (NCBI): domain Eukaryota; kingdom Metazoa; phylum Chordata; order Ceratodontiformes; family Protopteridae; genus Protopterus; species Protopterus annectens. The sequence continues at coordinate 244,971,791 of NC_056741.1, read as the reverse complement.
CCCTGACCCTTCTCCCCCACACATCTCAACCTCCCAATCCCATCCTCCTCCCACAACTGGTAAACCCCTTCATTTTTTAGCTATAAAAGCTCAGAGCATATGCAACAAAATTCCTAACCTCCTTGCCTGGCTTCTCCATAACTGACCTGATATTCTGGCCATCTCATAAACCAGGCTCAAACCCCGTATAAAAGACTCTGAACTAACACCATCCAACTACTTCATAATTAGGAAAGATAGAACATATAAAAAAGGAGGGGAATTCACTCTCCTCTACTCATCATCCCACTTAGTTACCCCCTATACCAAACCTATTCCCAAATTTGGCAAGGCAGAACTAATTCCAGCCCTACTTCATATAAACAAACATAAACTTATATGCATAGTCTCCCTTTATATCCCTCCTGGAGACAATATCTCAACCCTTGAAGATATTCTCTCCTGGTTCTCTAACAGCATCACTAAAGAAACTATAATCCTGGGTGATGTTAATATTAATAGGTAAACAATTCAATCTCTAAGAAACTCACTTAATATAAACGTCCACAACTTCACTCAGCTTATTAACTCAACAACTATGCCTTCAAAGAACTTCCTTGCTGGAAGCACCCTGGACTGGATTCTAGTTTCTCACACACATTACATCTCTGATAGAGGCACTCTGCCCGACTCATTAGGCGAGCACTTCCTCACCTTTGCCCACCATCTTCCCTCCTCCATACAACTAACTCAAACCTACACCTTCACTCGCTGTCTAAAAACTTTAATCCTAGCACATTCTCAAATGCACTAAAAAAATGAACTGGAACCCACTAAAAACCCTTTCCTTAGAAAATGCTGTTACCTACTTTAACTCAACTTTCCTCAACTTGCTTGACTCCTTTGCTCCTCTGAAAACAAAATGCATAAGAAGCAATCCTGTACCTTCGCTAACCAAAAATACCTTACTAGCCATGCAATTCTGGGATAAAGCCTGGAAACGCTACTCCAAAAATAAAACTATCACCACCTTTAATGAATTTAAAACACTTCGTAACAAAGTAAAAAAAAAAACTTACCTCGGACCACAAAGCCTACTTCTCTACACTCCAAACCAACCATAACACCAACCCCAAAAAATTCTGGCATGGAATCTCCTCCCTTCTCAACCCTGGCAAAAAAGAAAACCCCTGCCCTGATCCAGATGCCTCTGACTTGGACTTAGCCACCAAATTTAATACTTTCTTTATCGATTCTGTAAGTAAACTTACATCATCCTTCACTTCCCATTCAGCTTCCCCATCCTTAGTTCCACCTATCCCTCCCTCCCCTAGCATCTCCTGCTCCCAACCTCTTCCTTTCTCCTTCAACGCCATCCCTATAGCCATGATAAAAAAAAAACCTTCTATTAACATTGAAACCCAGCTCCAATGCCCCTGATGATATACCCTCATATTTCTTAAAAGTTGATCTTCCCATCTGCATTCTTATAAATTGATCTATTGTTGAATGTTAAGTTCCCTAGCTCTAGAAAAAGGCCTTTATTATTCCACTCCATAAAGGTGGTAATAACAATAATATCACAAACTTTCGACCTATCGCTATCTTATCTCCCATTTCTAAACTTCTCGAAAATGCATCCATCTACAACTTCTACTTTACCTCATAAACAACCAACTTCTAACCCCTACTCAACATGGTTTCAGACTTGGCTACAGCAGTACCACAGCTCTCCTCTCCTTCCTAGAAACAATTAATAAGGCCTGTGACACTGGCCACGTCATGTCCACTCCCCTCCTTGACTTCTCTAAGCTGTCAACACTATCTCTCATAACCTTCTTTTCACTAAACTCTCCAAACTAAATCCATCCCACTCCTCTATTAACTTGTTTACCAGTTACCTCTCAAACGGGCAACAAGTAGCCAGATGGAAAAAAGTCACCTCCCCTTTTTTCAATACTCCCACAGGTGTCCCCCAGGGTTTAATTTTAGGCCCCCTTCTATTCAATATATTCATAAACGATTTCTACCAAGCCATCCCAAATGCCAACCTTGTCTAATATGCCGACGATTCAACAATAGTCTGCTCTGCCTCTTCTATATCCACCCTAGTTAAATTAACCCAAGATGCCTTCTCCTCCACTGAGCAATGGATGATGGACAACCATCTAGCACTCAATGCTACTAAAACTAAACTAATAATATTTACTGCTTCCAAAACCCCCACCCTAGATAAAACCTCATTCTCAGTCACCAGTCAAAATAATACTTCTCTCGAAATAGTCTCTAATGCTAAACTACTAGGAGTCTTGATCGATGACCAGCTAAAGTTTGATTTGATAATCATCTACCAGTAAATATAAAAAAAACACACAAAAAATAAGCATGCTTTACTGCCACAACTGTTACATCTCTCCCTCCACTAGTCTCTCCCTTTCAAACACTTACCTTAGCCCATCCCTCCTATATGGTGCCTCTACCCTTACTAGCCTGCAATCCTCCCTCAAGACTAAACTCTCCTCTTGCTATAATAAAATAACAAAATTTTCAACCAGCCATAAAGCCACTTCCCATCACTGCACTGCCCTACACCAACTGAATTGGCTTGAGCTGTCCAATCACCTCATCTATATTCAACTTGTCCAAGCACACAAACTTATTTTCACCCCCCCTGTGGCTCTCTTGCCACCACCTTTAAAATGCACCAACCAAACAGACTTTTGAGATCTAATTCCCAAAATCTAATTGAACTACATAAACCTGCCTGTCCACCAGGCAAACATCTAATGTCCTTCTCTCTAGCACGCCATTGGAATTCCCTCCCACCTCTCATCCGCACCACCAGCAGCCTCTCCTCATTCAAAATCTTACTTCACATACACCTAACTTCACTATGGGAATGCTCTTGCTCCCACCCCACATAATCTCCCTACACTATAGCTACTTTCTATAAGCTATAATTCACAATAGCCTCCCATTGTTTTGTACCCCTAATAAACTCTAGGAATTAGCATAACTCCTACAATGGTACGATCCATTAGCCTAGAAATTAACTGCATGAATTAGCATAACTGTTAAAAATTTTAGACTGTTTCTGTTATTGCATTGTGCTAATATGTTAAACTGTTAAAAACTTTGACTATTTTTAAATATTACTCTTATTGCATTGTACTAATATGTGCACTCTACTAATATGTGTTTTTGTATTTGTTTAATTTTGCTTCATTTGTGCACATTACATTTCTCTAATAACTTACTCATATTAAATCTGTAATTTGTAATTTTATGGAGCTTTTCTCCCCAGGACTCCATTGAAAATGGGCTCTTCATGGCCAAATGGACTATTCTGGCAAACAAACTATAAATAAATAAATAAATAAATAAATAATAAATAAATAAATGAGTTGCTTGTAGCCACAGTTGGTATTAAATTCACTTTGCAAGGTTTACATTCTGAAATTATTATTTTTAAATTGATTTTGAGATACTTAATATTGCATTAGATTATTGGCTTTCTCCTGTGATAGTGGCAAGAGTCTGGGGAATCATTTTCCTTTCTGTATAAGACAAGCAACTATTCTGAATACTTTCAAATCTCTACTTGATAACTGGTTTGGAAAAGAAGTTTTTAAGCCTTATTCAGTAGGATACAGACTTCCAGACAGTCTTGGTTGAGGTTTTAGAGTCTGTGTTCTTGACATATCTTTGTAGCAGCACAGGCTTCTCTGCCTCCTCTTCCTTATTGGTAATTCAGTCCTAGAAATAGATTACTTTGAACTGGCAAGGCCTCTGCTGTAAGAAGCCATGATAGTGCCCATCTGTAAGTTTACTGGTATTCAAAAAATCCACAGAGCCTTCTCTGTAACATTCCTTAAATGGAAGTGAGATTAATAGCCTGTAATTCTCTGTTGTCTTCTAAAACTCAGACCTGTGTTATAGAACTGTATCACCTGAAAACCTAGTTATCGCTCTAGTGTTTTTTTTTAATGAGGGGCTGTATAGTTACCCTGGTGTTCACCAAGTATAACAGCCAACTGATTTAGTACTATGGGTGAAAGAACACAGAATATTAAATTCTTCAACTAACGTGTGTAAATTGCAGCTTTTGTACAATTCACTGACTTCTGTTCTTCAAGGTAGGTTACTGTAATGGGGGAAACTGTTACTTTCCCAAGGTGCAATGACCTGCACCTTGGTTGTGGGGTCTCCCCTATTAGGATGAGTGATCAACTCAACAGTATTAAGAAAGTTTTTTTAGCCAAGTGTTGTTTGGTGACACATATTCAAGTGACGTGTCTTTCATGAACTGTTTTGATCATCTGTTGGGTACCCAGATGATAAAATGTGGCAAATGGCAGAACTCTGATATAAGAGGTTATATAGTTACACATCAAGGCAATGAGCTTTTACTCTAAAGTGTTTTAAAGAAGGTTTTTAGCCGAGGCTTTTTTTTTTTTTGCCTTCTTACAGGCAAGGGAATAAAATTCCATATGCCAGATGCAATATGGCTGAATTATTGTCAGTCAGTCATAGGTAGTTACTAAGCTTGCAGTCCAGGAACCATTGAGGAGCCTAACAATTTCTGTTGACTACTTGGTTAAATCCACCACCTGTTCTTCACTCCCTGTGAGGTATTTGCCATGACAAAGTCTTAACCAGTTAGTATAAGGATGTTATTTAGCATAACAGCTTTTAGTTTGTTTAATATTTATGGGAAAAGCATAACAAAATTGTTCTGTAATGTTAGCTGTCTAAGCTTTTCATGTTATGGCATTGATATGTGATGCTAATATAGCAATGTTTATTGTATTTGTCTAGATACTGTCTTGGAGCCAAATAAAAATTAGAATAATCTATGAAATAACTGCCTTTTTTTGACTGACAAAACCACTCCTGTTTGATATAACACATCCCAAAGCTTCTTAGCTTTGGAAGTAACTGATTTTCCATTGGCTTTAATAATCAGGTCTGGGTCCAGCATGACACTCAGATGTTCAATAATATCTACAGTTTTAATGACAGCACCAAGTCTAGATATAAATTTACAGGACCAATGTGGATAGCACCAGTTCTTGCATCTGTTCCACACTTCAGCAGGGCAGTCAATGTCTTACATAAAAAGGGGAGGACCTCGGAAGGGTAAACAGCCTGAACAAGCAGCAATGTATTTGAAATGGTAAAACAAAACAGTCTGTTAGATCAAAAGTGATGAAGTCTTTTCCATCTGATATGTTGTAAAACAGATTTGGACAAAAGAAAACCTTCTGTGTCAAAGTGCATTAACTTAGCGAATGTATCTACCCATATGAATTTTGGTGCTGATTAATAGCCTCACAGGGATGTCAAAATATCCCTTAATTGTGACATATATGTGCAAATTATTTTTTTTTTTGGTGAGTGAGCCTCTTTGGGACCATTTCTCTGCCTCTTCTCATTCAGCGTGTCTCATACTAACTGTAGATCAGAGTGTGAGCGTTGTACCTTACAAGCCACTGTAGTTCATGGGCACAAGCATATAAATACTGAGCATGTGCAAGCAGAGTGCCATTTTGTATAAGCAGCCAGAGTGAAAGCATGTATGTGTGTAGCAGTCAGTCAGTTAGTTTGTCTAAGTTTTATGTTCCAGTCATCCATCCTGAAGTGTTTTTGTGTAATAAATATCTTAAATGACCACTCAAGCCACATCGTCTTATATGAATACACAAGATGAGTGATGCAAGGCGAAGCATTCAAAACATTGAAAATTAATTACTGAATAAATTAAATGTTTGAAATAGTGACATATTGATAAAAGTACTCAAAATAATTAAGAAAATATTTGAAACAATGTTTGAATTGTATAAAATGAAAAAGAGAAAACAACTGTATTTTTTTAACAATGTACTACTTTTTTGCATTAACTAAAGCTATTCAAAGTGTCTGAAGTGTGCAAAGTGTCAACAGTGTGTGCAGTATTACAGTACAGCCTTTTCAAAGAGTACAGTCATTTCAAAAAGACTGTTGTGCAGTTGAATATAATTACAAGTACCTGGTATGTGTTTGAAACTTATTTGGCATGGCAGAGGGATTTTGCAGACCTGGTCCGCTTATGTTTGATAATAATATTGTTGAAAATTGGATAGTGTTTGAACAAGAATATGATATATTCACACATGCTGCTTTTTCTGATAAAGACAAATGTACAAAAACACTTATTCTGCTCAATTTAGCTGGTTCAGAAGTAATTGAGAGAGAATGTTCATTTTTGCATGCACTGTGGTGTATGCAGGGGAGGGGGAAGGCCACCATATTGTGGTACAGACTGAAACGCAGGAAGATCCTGGGTGCTTAAAATGTAAATTTACAGAAATGTGCAACCCTCAAGTGAATATTACAATGGAAAGGCATATATTTTATGCATAAAGTCAAAAGCCTGGTGAAACTTTTGCAGCATATATAACTGACTTGAGAAACAAGGCAAAAATGTGCAGATCTGGTGATCTAAGAGATGAGTTGATAAAAGACAGGTTTGTGTGTGTTGTTAATAATGATGCAGTGAGAAAGATTTTGCTTAGAGACAGTGATTTAATTTTAAGCAAAGCCACAGAAATTTGTCAAATATATGAGCTTACAGAAATGCACATGAATATGCTAATGAATGAGAATAGTGTGCTTACAGTATCTTCTAGTACAAATGTTGATAGCATGCAGCACGAAGTTAAGAGATACAAGCCAAAGGGTGTGGCTCCCATAAAGAAACCTAGGGCAGCTATAGTAAAACCCAGGGCCCACACAGCAAACCGAGGGATGATTTAGCAAAACCCATGTTAAACCTCATAGTTAACTGTTGTAATTGTGGAGGCAGTCATGAACCTAAACGAGAAAAGTGCTTAGCTTTTGGTCAGCAATGCCACAGATGTAAAAAGTGGAATCATTTCAGAAAGCTTTGTAAATTTAAAGAGGCACATTCTTTTAAGAGAGAACATTTAAAGAAGCAAGTTGATCAAATAGAAAGCTATGTCACTTTTTATGTTGATCGTGTCTCTGTGCTTGATGAAATGGTTAATGCAGTAGATTTGCTGGCAAAGAGTGAAGCATTTTGTACTGTACTGATTAAAGGGAGACCTATAGAGCTCAAAGGTGACACTGGTTCAAAGTACAATGTTATGAAATGTTTGCTAATGTAAAAGCTGGTGAAAAACCTGATTTGGCAAAGTGTGCAAAGCTTGTTGCTTATGGTGGTGAAGAGATTCATACTGAAGGCTCAGTAGTGCTTTCATGCTATTCTGCTGGGAACAGGTATGACTTACAGTTTTACGTAGGCAACAGACATGTGCCGTCATTGTTAGGCCTCAAAGATAGTTTGAAAATGGGACTGATTTCATTTGGTAAAGAAGTCCACCATGTAAGCATGAATAACAACAAAGGTTTTACATAGAATATTTTTTCTGAATATGCTAATATTTTCAAAGATGAGATTGGCAAATCTCCAGTCATGTACTCCATGAAGATAGACCACAAGGTAAGCCCAGTTGTCAGACCAGCACGGGAAGTTCCAGTAGCAATGCATAGCAAAGTAAGAGCAGAACTAGACAGAATGGTACATTTAAGAGTTATTTGTCCAGTAGAAGAACCAACTAAATGGGTATCCTCCATGGTAGTCGCTCATAAGAAAAGCTCAGATGACATTCAAATATGTATTGATCCAAGAGATTTGAACAAAGCACTTAAACAACCTCATCATTCGATGCATACAGTTTAAGAAGTTGTTGCTCTCATGCCAAATGCCAGTTTATTCTGTCTTAGATGCAAAAATTTCATTTTAGCAAATTTTGCTTGATCGAAAATCTTCCATGCTAACCACTTTCAGTACTTCATGTGGGTCATTTGTTTATCATTTTGGGTTTATGACCATATCTGTCCAAGCAAGCTGCAATTCTTAAGATGCCGGCTCCAGACAATGCCACATCTTTACAACATTTTGTTGGCATGATCAACTATTTAGGCAGATTCATTCCTGATTTAAGTGAACTTTCAGCACCACTATGAGAGCTGACATGCAAAAATGTACCTTGGTCATGGTTGGAACAACACCAAAGAGCATTTGATATCCTGAAACAGAAAATTGCCAGTCCACCCACTTTGATGTTCACAAACCTGTAACTCTTTCTTGTGATGCTTCAAAATATGGTCTTCATTCAGTAATTCTTCATTGCTATGCATCCAAAGCTATAACTCATACTGAGATGTAGTATGCACAAATTGAAAAAGAGATTTTGGCAATAGTGTTTGCATGTTCGAAGTCCAAAAATAGTCTAATCACCAACCTCTGGTAACTATTTTGAAAAAGCCAATGCACACCGCTCATCTAGATTGCAACAAATGATGTTAAAACTGCAAAAGTACAATTTCAATATGGTTTACACAAAAGTTGTTGTGTCTTTAGGAAAAGTAAATTTCTTTATCTTGATGATACTCCATCCAAATCATTCAGACAAACCACTGAATAGCATGACAACAAGAAAGCTGATTCTGAAGTCATGGAAGTGAGAAATTTTTCTTCCACACGTCTTGATGAGCTTAGAAATCACACAGCTTCTGATCCAATTCTCCAGAAGCTGAACCACTTCATCAGTCATGGATGGCCAGCAAAACAATCTTGTTTACCACTAAATGTGCAGCAGTATTTTCCTTATAGAGAAGAGCTTTTGATGGAAGATTGTATCATGATGAAAGGTCCAAAAGTAGTAATTCCAAAATCCTTGCAACAAGAGTATATTAAAATCTTGCATAAAGGTCACCCGGGAACTGAGTCTACTAAAAGAAGGGCAGGAGGACTAGTATTTTGCCTTTCTATGTCAAAAGATACTGAGAAGGAAACCTCAGCTTGTTCAATTTGTAATAGTACTAAACTGCATCAGCACAAAGAACCACTTCAGCTAAACCAGATTCCTGAACTACTTTGGTTGACAGTAGCCACAGATATTTTCAAATGGAACAGTCAAGATTACTTGGTATTAGTAGGCAATTATTCAAATTGGTTTGAGATTGATCTACTTCCTAACCTAACTTCATTATGAAATTGAAGAGACCTTTTTCTGTCCATGGTAGTCCGCACAAAGTCATTTCTGACAGTGGTGCACAGTTTACAAGTCAGCAGTTCAAAAGATTTGCTGATACATGTGACTTTTTACATGTTACTAGTAGTCCTGAATATCCACAGTCTAATGGCTTGACTGAATATGCAGTTCAAAGTGTGAAACGGTTGTTGGAGAAATCCAAAAGAGGCAATACCAATGTTTTTTCTCAATTTGCTTAATCTCAGAAACATTCCTTGAGACAATTTACTTGGTTCACCTACTCAGAGATTAATGTAGAGACAAACCAGAATTACACTACCAATAAGTAAGAATTTATTTATTCTAAGTGCTAAAAACAACAAAGCAGTAAAAGCTCAACTCATGAAAAAGTATTTGCCACAGAAATTCCTTTAAGACAAAACCAGTAAACCTCTCAATCCATCAAAAGAAGGAGAGATAGTGAGGATGCCGACGACAAAAGGTTTTGATTGAGTAGGACTTGTTAAAAATCTATGTGAGGAACCAAGATTGTACATCACTGAGTCACAAGGAATAAAGGAATAAAATTTAGGTGGAATCAGAAACATTTATTGCTGGTGTCCGAGCCAGTGTTACAGCATCTTGTCTGTAATTGAGACTCTAATTTTCAGAGTATGCTATCGAATGTTCCTGTTCCAGAGAACAATTCATCTTCTGTTCCTGTTCCTGAAAGTGTCCCTGAAGTTCCTAATGAAGAACATTCCCCAGTAACTGTCCCTGTTGCTAAACCCAGTACGGATTATTATATAATAAGGTCAGGTTGTATTTTAAGAATTAATCCTAGATACATGGCAACCTGGATATGATTATTATTGTTTATATGAAAAAAAATTGTCACTGTCAGGAATGAAGCCTCTTCATGTCAGTCTATAAAAATCCAAGCAAAAATCCACAAATACAGCAGCACTTCAGCTAGATAAAACTTTTATATCTGTCATCTGTCATCACTGACAGTCTGAGGAAGCATGGTGGATCCATGTGAAAGCACTTACTGACCTACATTGTTGTTTTTTCTCTGTGTGTTCTTTGTCAATATTAAAGTTTTATCTAGCTGAAGCTGTGCTGCTGTATTCGTGGATTTGTGCTTGGTTATTGTTTATATGTTTATATAATTTGCATGCATATCTGATTGTCTTTTTTCATTTGCATGACAAAATAATCAAAGAGGGGGATGTAGATCATAGTGTGAGCGTTGTACCTTACAAGCCATTGTAGTTCATGGGCATGTGCATATAAGTACTGAGCACGTGCAAGCAGAGGGCCATTTTGTGTAAGCAGCTGGAGTGAAAGCATGTATGGGTGTAGCAGTCAGTCATTTAGTTAGTTCAGTTAAGTTTTATGTTCCAGTCATCCATCCAGATATGTTTGTGTATAATAAACATCTTAAATGAACACCCAAGCCTCATTGTCTTATTTGAGTACACAAGATGTGTGACACTAACTACCTTTCCTTCCCTCATGTTTCAGTTTTATTGAGGGTATCATCATGTTTTGGAAAAGACTTTCTTCTCAGACTCTCCTTTTTGAGAAGCCTCCAACAATCTTTGTCCAAAGTTCCTGAAGTACTAATTTCATAGCCAGACCTCTCTCTCTCAGTACAGTATTAGTTAGAATGGCAATATTTCTCAAGAGTTGGACATAGGCTGCCATTGTCTCTATCCCCAAATAAATTACAGAGTGAAGGGAATGGCCTCTTTAGTGGAACAGTATTTGTTGGCATATGAATGACATTTAACTCAATCAGCAGCTTCTACTGACCAGGAAAGTGAAGGCATGCAATTAAGGCAAATGACTAGATAAAAAAGGTTGCAAGGAGAGGGTTGGGAGGTGGAACAAGCACTGTATAAGGGGAACTTTGAACGATAACCAAGAAGGTGAAGGAAGGTGCCAAGACAGGGAACAAAATGTTCTTTAGGTATGTAGATGAAAGAAGGAAGGAATGAAGGGACAGAGCTGGCCTGGTAGAGCAAAGATAGGAAAGAGATCATAAGGGACAGGTAAATAACCAGAGGTAGTGAATGAATACTTTACTTCAGTCTCTACAAAGGAAAACAGTTGGGGGGTACCATGCTGGGAAAGGGGCAGGCAGAATGAGGAGTCTGTTGGACATATGTCAAGATAGAATCTGCAGAAACTGAGAGGGAACTGGCTTCCCAAAGAAAGGAGACAGAACAAGGACCAGATGGGTTGCTTCCCAAAGTCCTCATGAATCTGTCCAGTGTCTTTCATTAGGTTACTATCTACTATGAATGTCCCTTGAGAACTGGATTACAGCAACAATGGAACCCTTTTAGCCAACTACATATCCATTAGTCTAACAACAGTGGTACGGAAAACTATGGAGAAAATCCTGATGGAAAGGCTAGTTGCTTTCCTAGAGGACAGCAGTCTCTGTGACCACAAACAAAATGGGTTCATGACCAGAAGAATCTCTCAAACCTGATACAGTTTTATTACTTAATTAAAGGGGAACCCAACAAGGCAGTATCGATAGATACTGTCCTGCAGAAGAGGCTAGTAGGAAAACTGGACATGTTTGGATAGGATCAATATGAACTGGTGTGCTGCAGGATTAGATGGTAGGACACAGAGTGTTGTGATAAAAATGAAAATGTCAGAGGCATGAAAAATGAAAATAGGCAAATGGAGTAAGTATGCAGAGGTCAGTCCTGGGTCCAACTGTCTTTGTTCTGCTTGTTTCAGACAAATCTGAGAGAATGGAGAACAGTATCAGCCTTTACAAGGTCCAGTTCAGACAAGTGCAAAGTAATGTAGTCTGACCATTGCAGATCTAGTAGGAAGAATTGGCCATGGAGCGGAACTGATGGTAACTGAGCAGGAAAAATGCTCTAGGAATGTGGATCACAAATGAAGTAAACCACCAGGAGCATAGTGATAGTGACAGCACCCAGTGCAATACTATGGTGTATCCGAGGAGGTAGCATTCAGAAACAAAAAGAAAACGCTTCTTCAATAGAGGGCCATATTCATGCCAAACCTTAAACCTAAACTCTGTGCAGTTTTGGATGAGAAGGACCTGAGACATAAGGAAGGATCCCTGAGGAAAGCCACCGGTAAGGCTCATGGGATAAAGGAAAGGATAATAGCAGAGACTAGAGCTGCTGCTGTACTTCTTAAATGGACCATAACAGACAGAGCGGACATAATCTGGGGGCACAAGGCCACGTTATGCAGATTTAACAGGATTGTCCTCAACATCAAGGAGAGGGGGAAAGAAGGAGCACAGGTAGCACACTGTAGAGACCAACTACTCATTGGATCTCTGAAGGGTGAGGATCCACAGAAGCAAATACAACAATGGATAATGGAGAATGAATCCATGGAGTCAATCAAAACAGAATGGGAAACTGGGAGAAGTGCTGAGAAGAAGCAAAAAATAGAGAGCAGGTAAAATGCTGAATCTGTTCTATGGGCAGCTTATTGTCACCTTCTGCCATCAAGCAAATGTAATGAACTCTTGTCATGTTTTCATGGTTGTGTGGCTACATCAAGTATTTTAACTTTCGAATAAAAGTAAAACATAGCCAATGCCTCCCTGGACCATTCCAGTTTACTTTCTTTGTTAATTTCTCACTTGACTTCTTTAACTGATTGACATTGATGTACAGATAACTTGGTATTCCTGCAAGACAGCCCAAGAAATAAAATATTTACAGAACAGATCATTGCTGGCCTATCTTATGTGGATAAATGGTTTAACATGCATATGCTTAGTATCAACCTTGACACAATGGGAATATGAGAGCTGTATGAGAACCCCTTTTGTGAGTCCCATTGAGTTGAAACTAGTTCACTGAAAGTGGCTTTCAGTTAACATGGAATTTGTCATTTTATCCACTCTTGTGCAACTTGTGGAGTTGATATACATAAGCTAGGGGTGTGTAGGTCACCCTCGCAAGAGGAATGCAAGGGATCTATATCCCCTATAAAAATGCTTTGTTTCAGGTTGGCTGAAAGCAACTTTTAGAAACTTTGATTTGTGGAATTGTGACTTAAAATATCATGTAGACCTTTCCCTAACCCAACAAAAGAAAGGCTATAATATTTCACACAATGCCCGGACTAAATGCCCTGTCTCCAGCTAGGTAGCATGCATCCCAAATTGTGTTAAACTAGAAGAAATCTACTTCTTTAAATACTTAATATGCAAGTGTTTCGCTCAGTGAGAGCACAGACAAACTCATAAACCAGTTTAGTAGGTGCATGCCAGTAATATATTGCCTTGTTCCTTCAACCTATTAGGCTACTAAAGCATCTTTATAACCAAATACAATATCAGAGTCTAACTACAGGTTTACTCTTACAAAGCAAACCTTAACAAATTACTGACCTTTACAAAATAAAAATCCTCTTGCCCTATGAGTTTCAGACATTACTGCAAACTCCTAAGGAGATTTGGGTGACTCCCCATAACTGAAAATGTTGATCTCCAACTCAAAACTCTTAATTCAAAATTGCTAATTTTTTCATGCACACCTAAGGTGTTTCAATGGGAATTCCTCTTCTAATGTTACAGACAAATAGTTAAATAATAATTGGTGACCAAAATACACATACATTGAAGGAGGTCACCACAGTCTTGGTTTGTTCTTGTGCCAAGCTGCAGTGACATGGGAGTTGTTTTTATCAAGACCTGGAGAACTCCTCTTCACTGGGAGTGTGAGGGACTTGCCTCTTCCCACAAAAAAAGATGTATATTCAGAAAAATGAATCGATCCCTTTACTTGTAATGAACTTGCTTTCTACAAACTTGTTTTTGATGGTCTGCCATGGAGCCCATTCTGTACTTTTATTAGCTTAAACTGTCAGATGCCATCTGTTCCATCAATACTTCTGTCTCATAACTGGGTAGATGAATACGCCTTTTTCAACATTACTCCTGAACTTGAAAGTCATTAATGCCAAGTCTCACAAAACAAAGATTATTGTACCTATTCAAGGTGCTTGTCAACTTTCATACCAATGCATTCTGCAAATACTTGACATATATAACTTCTTATAAGTCCCTCACTTGTGTAGTTCAACTTAAAATAACTTTAGGTCTGGCCACAATAAAACAAGGCAACATATAGTTATAGACAAAACATATTCAAACACTGGACAAAGGTCACTTTGTAGGAAGCATTTTCATTACCCAGAAACATTTGTTTGAGAGTGTGGATCATCATACTAATGAAGTTGAAACATTTATCCTTCGATGCAAATGTCCTAACATAGATAAATAGCTACCTTACTAATGGGCCATTTAAAACTAAACTGGAACATCATACTCAGACTGGGGCACCTTCACTGTAGGTGTCCCACAAGGATAAGTCATTGGGTCCTTACTATTCTCTTTGTTCATAAACTATATCGCGTTCGATATCCTTTCCTCTGTAACATTATACACATGATATCACACTGCTTAGAGCAGGCCAATTTTTTTATGAAATAGATATCATCTTCTAGCTGTTTTTTTCAGCATTGGCAAATGGTTTGTCAATAAAAAATGTATTCTTAATGTGATAAAACCTGCCTGCATGCTGTTTGGTTTACCACATAAACTGATAGACTCTGCAGCCTCCAAAAAATTAAATATTAATATGGAAACAGTATATCCCAAGGTCAAGCCTGCAAAGATTTAGGGATGTTACTGGATCTGACAGTCTCATTTACTTCTCACCCATAAGCTATTACCCAGAAATTTAGCAACCAAGTGCTCCTAAACATCTTAACTCCAAATCAAGACATGCTCCTGACATCACTGTTTTACAACAGCATGAATTTTCTGCATGGTATGAAGTACAACTCAAATGTCTGCCTGTATTTTCCAAATTCAATCCTCAATGACTTGCCAGAAAATTATAGTTTTACGAAAAACAGACCAAAAATATGAGGCAAAAATCTGGACATTCTGTGAAAATCTGGACAGTTGAGAAGTATGTGTCTGTGGGGCAGATGAAGAAATGAGGACATCAAGAGTAGAAGTCAAAGTAGCTCCAATTGTAGAGAATCAAAGAGAACAGAATATGGCCGTTCAGTCACATGTGCGAAAAACAGCTGGCAATCTGGTAAAGACGATTTGGGACAGGCAGAAAGAAGGCAAGAGGAAATGTGGGCATCCAGTAAAGAGGCAGATGGACTGTTTGAGGGAAGACCTGCAACAGTCAAGCAAGAATGTCCACGAAAGTAGGAGAGTAGTATTTAATCGAGAGAGATGGTGACGATTGACATGATGCTGCGACTCCATGTAGAAAATGAGAAAAAGGGTGGGGGTTGATGATAATGCTGTCTATATATTCTTTATAACTGCTTTACATTCTAACACAGATGTCAATATCCTTCAGTCTACCATCATCAAAATATGAAACTTTATTAGCCTCTCTCTCTACTGAAATGAGCATTATTAAATATATGTGTGTGTGTGTGTGTGTGTGTGTGTGTGTGTGTGTGTGTGTGTGTGTGTGTGTGTGTGTGTGTGTGTGTGTGGTGTGTGTGTGTCATGTGTGTGTGTGTGTGTGTGTGTGTGTGTGTGTGTGTGTGTGTGTGTGTGTGTGTGTGTGTGTGTGTGTGTGTGTGTGTGTGTGTGTGTCTTCTATTTGTCCAAATGTAAGTACTGCTAGACATGGGAGTGTAATTATTTTTGTGTTTTGAGTATTAATGTTGCTGGAAAAGCTGATGTTCTATTGAATTTTTAAGTGAATAAGAGTTATACTTAAAAGGTGCATCTGGTTTTGTATTTGTTTGGACATTGTGCAGTTTTCCTGAGCATGTAAGTTGAGAGTTGTAGGTAGAACTGGTTCATGGTGATTGGTTCCTGTCATTTTTTGAAGTCACTGTGACTGGGGAGTTTGTGTATTTATGTTATAGGGTATAAGGGTGCAGGTTGACTTGCCTTCTCACAGAAAAATAATGTATTTGTTGTTTTTCTATGTGTTTTGTTTTTCTTCACATCTGTTACTTGACTATTCAGTTACATTTGTTGTTGTTTTTTTCTAGATATTGTTTGTGTTCAGTGATTTGTATTTTACCCAAGAATAACTGGATGAGTTAGGTTCTTCTGTCAAATGATACCATGCTGTATATCCTGGGGTTGACTTTATGATTGCCTATCCAATTATTCAGAGTTACTTTAGGTGTGGCCAATGTGTTGCATTGCATGATGTGTTGGGGAAGCTTATTCCATACGTAGGGAATTTGTTGGGGTAGGAATCCATTGTGCCAGCATGTTCTATTCTGTTTATGTGTCAGTGAAGATTAAGATCTTTGGTGTGGGTGTTCTTGGTGCTATTAGTTTTTAATGACTTGTTAGTTGAGGCACAAATCACCATGGAGGAACATGAATGAGACAGAATAGAGTGCAATGGTTTTTATTCTATTAGTCTAGCTTAGTGAGATTAAACCAGAAATTTTCTTGGTCAGAAATATTTGAGGCCTTTCAAGTTGGACAAGATGTTTAGACAGGTAGATGTTGAAGCGTGCATTGTATTTTATGGTGCATCAAAGAGGTGTATAGAAGAATTATGAGTTCCTTACTCCTGTAAGATATGCCTCTGAAAATTAACTGTGCTACATAGAATGATTTTCTAATTATGACTGACACTTGCTGGTCAAAATACATTTTTTTGTTGTTGAAGGTATTGAGATCCCTGAAGACTGGATTGATTTTAAATGGTTGTCTTTGATATGGCATGAAGGGGAAATTCATGCTTGCTGAATAAACCCACACTATAGTTTTGCATTAAGCTTAGGTCCATGGTTAGTGACCAGACATTAGTCCTATCGAGTTCTTGTTGAAGAACATGCATATCTGTGAGGGAACATATGATGGCACCATGTTTGCAATCCTCAGCAGATGTACAGAGTCATAGCCCATCAACATCTGAGTTTCCATCAGAAAAAATAAATGCCAACGACTAAGGGGTGCAGGACAGATTATTGTGACATGAATCTGTCACTGGTGACATGAATCTGTGGGGGAAGGGTACCCCTGACTCTTACAGCATGAACTGTATCAGTGAGCCAATTGGATATCTAGTGGATGATGTAAAGATAAATGTTAGGTTGTATAAGCTTGATAACAATACTTGCATGGGAAATTGTATTAAGGACTTTATTTAGGTCCACATAAGAAGTGTGGATGGCATGGGCCATATCTATTTAATCTCTGACCCTATCAAAATAAATTGATTAGACTGAGTAGACAGGCTTTACTTTTAACAAAGCCAAGGCTGATTTGTATCAAGGGACTTAAGGGTTCCATATGTTATTATTTATGAGATGTGCTATGATACATTCCATGATCTTACAAGTAATACTCCCTATATCACTGTTTATGCAATCTGGTATGGTAAATTTCCTAACCTGATAAATAACACTGGTGAGACTTATCAGGTCTGTAATTACCTGGATCTGTGGTAGAACCACCCCTGTGTACTGGAATCACTGTGGCAGTTTGCCAAGCATCAAGTATGTAACTGGTGGAGAAACTGAGGTTAAATCAGTTAAGGAGGGGGTTGAGCAAAACTATATTTGGCAATTATCAGGAGACGGACATGTACACTGACTGGTTCCCTAGACATTTCCAAGAAGTGCTGTTTTTGGTCTTTGCCAGAGATTATAGGACTTGATCAAAAGAGATAATGGTGGGGTAGGAGTTATGAGGGTAATAGGAGGACTGAAGCACACTGCAGTGGAGTGAAATGCCAGCAAGGATGTTGGCGATGACCTCTGCACTGGAGTAGGTGGATTAATTAGATATTAGTTCAGAACAGAGCTGAGTGTTATTTCTGAGAGTCCTGATATAGTTGAAATATAGTTAAAGAAATGTTTGTGGTCATCTTTGCTTTTAGTATTCATAACTCAATCAAAAAGGATATCTGTCTTCAAAAGGCTGTTTCTAAAATGAAAATAGTCAGATCTCCTTTTCAACCTAAGTGCTTGTGGAAGGAGGTTATTTGGCTAGCTGACTACATCAAATCTTCTGATGAACTCTATTTCAAACCAAATCGGTACCATACCTTATTATGTTTAGTAATATGCCATCTTTAACACTGAGCCACCTAACATGGTTCATCTACTTTAGAAAATTATACACCATCATTTCACTTTAAAACTATCTCCAAGGAGGCATTCAAGCTCTTTCTGACTTTTCTTTTCTATGTTGCTGTTGGCTCTGACAACATCCATCATAGCTTTCTGAACATTTCTTCCTACTTCATTTTATCACAGAGTTCCCCTGCATGTAGCTTGTTCCTTCAACTTTTTATTCTTCCAACATCTGTAACCATGCTTCATCAGGACTAGTTTTGCCAGAGAAACCTCATACTACAGACTCATTTCTAACCTTCTAGTTCTATATTCCTCTAAACATTGCTTATCTGCCTAATAAAGATCGTCTACCTTCAAAGGACTAAGTAAGTGTCTCATTCTACTGATTAAAAGGTCTAAGGGCTTTATAAAATGATGTAGTAAAATGACCTACCTACAACATAATCTAAGTACCAATGATTCTGGAATAGAGGACCTACCAAATCTGCTGAGGATTCATCTAAGCCAATAACGTAAAGACTACAAAATACCCTTCCAGAGCAACCTGGACCCAATGTGACACCAAGACAAGAATCACCCCAAGGCTATAAGAGATGGAGACATCTGCCACAACAGGAGAGTCTTCCCCTTGAGTATCCCCCACCACAAGGCCTACCCCAGACATTTTTCCCCCTTCATGTCAGTGGATACTAATATTTACATTTTTAGTCCTCAGTTACTCTGAGATACTGAGGCTTCTTACTTGCCACAATCTGGACTAGGCCTGGGCTGTTACTTTTCACAAATCTTCTTGTTCTTTGTACAATATTTGAAATAGTATATTATTTTGGATTCTAGAATAGTTATTAAAAATTCACTTAAATCAAACCATTTAAATATATATCTAATACAATCACATGACTCAACTTATCCAATCAAACACTAATGCAAAACCTATATGAATTGACACTTAAAAACACTGAATACAAAACATAAAAATACAAAAAAATTTAAAAATTGCATTCTCAATATGAAAAAGAATTCACTACTATTACAAAACAATCAAATCTATCTCAATAATCTATATATGTTGCTAAATTGTATAAGATCTAAGTCTGAGTATACTGTTGATGCTTAATGCTATAATGTATGTTTGTATATACGACTTCTAAATCATCTCTGAGTTTCACCCACATAAAACCCTGAACATTCTTGACATTGGGCTACATATACAATGCCTCTGGTATTACAATTAGAATAAAAAGTGGGCTTAATCAAAAGAAGTAATAAGCATGGAACATTTAAATGTGGGGCGTGTCCACAATGTATTAATATTTGTGCTAGGGACACTTTCTTGGTCAACAGAGTTTTGATTAAGCCCACGCTTTATTGTAATTGTAATACCAGAGGCATTAGATATTAAACATCTAGGACAAAATAATGCCCTGGCTAAACATATTATAAATCATCCCATGCATCATTTTTTTTATTTTTTGGAGTGGAAGTTGTCCTTAAGGACCATGGGGGGGGGGTCCTTGGGAAGATCTTTTGGAAGCTAAGGAGTTATCCTGGCAAATTAAACTACAAGCACATATTTCCCTGGGATTAAATGATCAATTAAGCATCAATAGTATACTCAAACTTATATCTTATGTAATTTAGCAACATATATAGATTATTGGTTCATAGGTTCATAAGTTCATAGGTTGGTACTAGGCTATCAGCCCTAGGGCCTATACAAGCCTAGCCATACCAATTCCCTGGCTATTTCTTCCCACACTATTTACTTCCCTGGGCCTCTGTCTAGCAGGGTGACTGACGTGATCCCCGGGGTGAATTTCCTTTCTCCCATCCAATCGTCAAGGTTCCTTTTGAAGAGGGCCAAGGAGGCACTCTGCTTGACAAGTATGGGCAGTCTATTCCAGAGTCTGGGGAGTCTCTGGGTCAGGAACCTATCCCTCCAGCATGTTTTGTTTATTGTGATGATCAGGTTTAGATCCCTAGAGTGTGTGGGTTTTGTGATTCTTTTCCTTCAATTAAAACTCCTCACTGTTACATGGTTAGGTATAGTACCACCCACCTTTCCCCTGATATTGCTGAATGTTCATAGGTTCATAGGTGTTTACTAGGCTAATGAGCAGAAGGGCCATTTTAAGCCTAGCCATGCATCCCATATCTCAGTCTTTGATTTTACCTCATATTTTGCCCTGTCCCTTGTAAAACGATTGATTTCCTGGTAAATCACTGAGGATTACAGTCAGTAAATAATGTCAAACATTAGAAGTTCATACATTTTACTGTTCAGAAAATGCATCACTGAGGCTGGAGGGAACATTTTATTTTATTTATTTTATTTTATTTTACATTTGTTGACCGGGAATAGTCTGACTGAGCTGACATAGCCCTTTTTCAGTGGAGGTCCGGGTAGAAAATTACAGAGGCAAGTATTCTAAAAAGGATGACAGTGTCAACTATTTGACAAGTATTAACATTAATATCAAGCAAACAAATGTTTCCAAGTCATCCTTAAAATCAGGCATATGGATAAGACATATTCATACAGTATGGTCTTAAAGTATTAACACAATATGAGCATTAGTTAATTTCAGGTAAAGGTTTGGTGGGGATATATAGGAAGAGAAAAAGTTAAGCTGAGGCTTAGGAAATCATGGTTTGAAAGAGGGAGGTTGGCAAGGCCATGTGTGAGAAGTGATACAAAGCATAAGAGTGTAAAAGATGAGAGTTAAGGTTAGTGGTCAAATAGTGAACAGTTTAAGGATGGGGAGCAGTTTATGGTGGGTGAGTACAAAGGCAGGACCAGAGTTTTTAAGAGTTCTTTAACAGTTGCTTTGAATTGTTTTGGTTGATTTAGTAATCAAACTTGTAGAAGAAACGTGTTCCAAGTGATGGTAGGATGGTAGCTATATAGACTGCATCCATTATTAGTCCTAGGATTATATATAAGTAGTAGGTCTTGGTCTGAGCTGCAGAGTGATCTAGATGGAGAACAGTGGGATATAAAGGAGGATACATATGTTAGGACAATAGAAAGTTTGGTATAGTATTGAGTGTATAATCTGCAGCTGAGAGAGAAGTAGCAGGTTAGGTAGTCCCAGCCAGTTTAAGTGAGTCACAGTGATGGATTTTATAAGAATGTTGGGTAGAGATTCTGGCAATAACAAGATACCTTGTTATAGGGCTATTTGTTAGGCTTGTAAGGGTCAGCACACTGATTGCTTTGTACTCATCTACGAAGCTATGAAGCAATGTTGATGCAAAACCTGTTGCTTTATTATCTTTTAGGTAAATAAGAGTAATATTTCAACATTGTCTCAGATTGTGGTCTTTTGGTTCACCCCTCATTATTTTAGGCATTGATCAGAATTCCTGAGCAAATATGATGAGAGGGATGGATGTGTCTTACCTCTCAAATGTCTCTGCTTTTGCAGAATGTTTCTGAGTTTGCCTCATAGTGTTTTTTTTTCTTTGCCCTATCTCTGATTATCTAGGGAATCACTGAGGGTTGCAGACATATCATTAGTACCAGGCATTATAGATCAATATTTTATCTGTTTTTTTTATTTTATTTTAGATTTGTTAACCGGGGACGTCTGACTTAGCCGAAAAGGCCTTTTTTCAGCAGAGGCCTGGGGAGAAAAGCTCCACATAGAAAAATTACAGATACATTTAGTTATTTAGACATGATCAGTTGTTGTTGTTGTTTGTCTTTTGGCTTTTACCAGTATACACACAAATTACAAAAGACATGTCTTTATAGTGGTATGCAGCACATCAACAGTTACAGAGGAGAGAACAAACAAAAAAATATTAATTTAAAAATAAAGGTAATTAATAAATTTGTGGTGTACAACTGAAATTTGGAACACAGGTAGAATATATACATAGTACACAGGTACAGTACATACATTGTAGATTAGCCAGTGTTTGTGAGTAAGATTGAAAACTATTATCAAGTACTTTAGGTTTAGTATGTGTACCTTATCTGCTTTCACTAGCCTGGGGAGCAATCATGGCACTGCCAACTTTGCTTGAGACGTTGCCTAATGAGGTTTTTAAAGGAGGCTTTTGAAGATGTGTTTTGAATGCTAGTGGGGACAGAGTTCCATTTTTTAGCCACTGAACTACTATATAGTGCACCTCCAAAGCTATTGTAACTGTTGGTGACTTCTAGTAGTAGTTTGCTTGATGATCTAAGAGGCCTTCTGACTGAGTGATGTACTAAGTTTTTGAGGGCAGGACACTTATTGGGGAGGTAATAGATCGAATGACAGAGGCAGAGCTGATTGTAGGTTAGGAGGTTGGGCAGTTCAAGCCAGTGGAGCTGTCTCAAAGCAGTACAGTGATGAGTTCTATATAAGCAATTTGCAGCAAAGCGGGCAATTCTGTTATAGTAGGCTTCCATTTTGCTTTGTTTAGTTTTGTTGAAATTAGTCAGAATGGGAGATGCATAGAGTAGGGTAGATAGAAGTTGGGAGCGAGCAATGGCTGATCTTGTATTGTTGGTAAGAAATGGTTTGATACGGTAGAGTGATCCCAGTTTGGAATGTACTTTTTTAATAGTTAAGTTGAGATGACTATCAAATTTTAGGTGGGAGACAAAGGTTTTTCCCAATAGCTTAGCCTGTGCCACTGGAGTGATTGGAGTAGCATTTGTGGAGTAGATAGTGAATTGACTGTTATCAATGTTTTTGTTAGAACTGATTATAATCATAAGCTGAGTTTTCTTTGGATTGAGGATAAGTTGGGCTTTGGTAAGGTAGTTTTCAATGTCAGAGAATGCTAGTTGAGTTGTTTGCAGGAGGGTGGGAATGTTTTGTGCAGCACAGATTAAGGTAGTGTCATCTGCATACTGAATAATTGATGCATGCTGTGTGGAGGTATGGAGGTCATTTGTGAAGATTGTGAATAGTAGTGGTCCTAAGACAGCTGAGGAGAGAGAGAATTTTCCCATTTCACAGCTTGGTACCTGTCAG
Organism: Protopterus annectens; assembly: GCF_019279795.1. Lineage (NCBI taxonomy): Eukaryota > Metazoa > Chordata > Ceratodontiformes > Protopteridae > Protopterus > Protopterus annectens. The sequence continues at coordinate 244,948,690 of NC_056741.1, read as the reverse complement.
TTAAGCAGCTTTGGAACCAGGTAAGAGTGGAATTTGATAGGTGATATTGGTTTAGTTTGTATAGTAGGATTTGGTGCAAGACTGTGTCAAATGCTTTGGACATATCCAAAAAAAGAGTTGACACCTGTAAGCCTTCATTTTTGAGATGGTTTACTGTGTCTGTGAAGCAGAGGAGGGCTGTAGTGGTACTATGGGCAGGTATGAAACCATGCTGAGTAGGTGACAGAATGTTGTTGTCTAGGAGATATTTTAGCATCTGGGTATGGATGTATTTTTCTAGGATTTTGGCTAGGGGGGAGAGTAAAGCAATGGGTCTGTAGTTATTAAGTTCAGTGGAGGTCCCACCTTTATGTATGGGTGCAACATAGGATATTTTCCAGAGTTGTGGCACATAGTTTTCAACAATTGATCTGTTTATAAGAGTGGAGATTGGGATAGCAACAGCATCTGCTGTGAGTTTCAAGAAATAGCTGGGGAGTAGGTCGGCTGCTGTTGATGAGGTTTTTAGTTTGGAGAGCATGTTTTTTATTGAAATGGTAGAAACTGTTTTGAGGGTAAAGCTTGTATTAATGTTATTTGTGTTGGGGGGGATAGTGAGGAAGAAACTGTCCTGTGATACTAAGGATAGAATTGAGTTCACAAATTGGGAGTTGAATTGTGTTTCGATGGGAACTTTAGTGTCAGGGGTGGTTGGTTTGGGGGTAGCCTTTTGGGTGGATTTTAGTAGCTGGTTTACATTTTTCCAAAATTTTTAGGGGTTGTGTTGGTATTTAGTTTGTAATGTCATGTAGTAGGATTTTTTTTGTCCAGCCTAATGCATTTTTTTGCATGGTTGCACAGTTCTTGGTACTTATTTAGGCTTTGTGTTTCTTTGTTTCTTTGATAGTAAAGCCAGGCAGTGTCTCTGGACTTGAGGATTTGTTTGGTTTCTTTACTGAACCAGGGGTTTGTAGAGGTTCTAACCTTGATTTTGCGCAATGGAGCAACAGTGTCTAGGTGTTGTAGAAACGTTTTGTTGAAATATGCTGCAGCCTCGTCAAGTGGGAGGGTTTTTAGGGGGGTCCAGTCACAGTTACAGAGTAAAGTATTGAGGACCTCAGGAGAGAATTTCTTCATGTTTCTAGTGGATATATAGTTAGTGGTTTTGCATATGCTTGTTCTACTATGTATAAAGTATATAATGTTGTGGTCACTTAAGGTGTCATGGAGACTGCCTGTGTGAGGGTACAAAGTGTGGTTGTTAGTTAGGATCCAGTCAAGGATGGATTCCCTTTTAGATTTTTTTATCACATCTAGTTGGAATTTGGACTAGCTGCTGGTAGCCATGGAGATTTATTAATATTTAATTAATATTTAAAAATTACCCTTGATTTTTTAGGTCTGCATTAGTTCATCACATTACAATTGCCGCTCACACCACTTCATTGACAGATATTCAGTGAAAATTATTTCAACGACTCAATTAATTTACCGAGGGAAAGTAAATACTTGCCCTACAGCACAACTCTACCCTTTTCTCTACTGTAGTTCAATCAAAGAGTTGGTATATATAGTTGAGAAGGGTGTGGGTGGGCACAATTTCCATAGCTGTAGGTCCGTTGTGCTGTTGGTCAAATATTTAGTTTTACTTTGGCTTCTGCTCTTATCTCCTCATTTCTTTGTCTGTACCACAGTGTGCATCCTACCACACATCTCAGGTACTTCTTCTCCATCACTTCTAGCATCCTCAGCTGTTCTGCTTTCACTGCCCAGGTTTCTGTACCATACAGTAGTACTGGTCACACAACTGTTTTGTACACCTTACTTTTCAGCTTCTTTGGCATTTTTCTGTTATATACTACATCAGACACTCTGTGCTAGTTGGCTATAGCCCCTCTGATTCTAGTTTTGACCTACCCATTCAAGCTTCCCTTCTCCTCAGCGACCCCTCTCACATATTTGAAGCTGTTAACCTGTTCCACACACTTGTTTTATTGTTCACAAAATTTTTGCAGTAATATATTTTACCATTTGTGGGATATATGAAAATATTTTCATTTTCAGTGTCATTACATACAGATTAACCAATGCACCCGCAAGTTGTTGCTTTGCACTTTTCCTGCCTTCCACTGCATTATGTGTTTCTTATTTTACCTCAACTGCATTTATTTTGTTTTATACGTTTCATTTGTTCTTGCAGAGCTTTATCTGACCATGTGGCTAGTTAGAGCTTGTTTCAAACCTGTTTGCCGAGTTAAAAGAAACAACATGGATGCTAGCAATAAGTGTGACCAACCTGAAAGGAGCTATACCAAGGGGTTATTGTTTGAAGTGATGATGCACATTGACTTGCTGTTTTCTGTTAGTAATGATGAAGTTGACAGAATGGACTTGTCATCTCTGTTTGTTCTTATGAAGATGAAAATTACACTACTCAGGAAGCTGTTGTGACAGAATTGTGTTTTTCTTCCATATTTAAAGCACAAATGCATGTCCAGGGGTTTAAGAGTACTGAATCAACCTACATATGAAAATGACAATTTGGAATTTCTAAAGGAATGGCAGGTAATTAGTTTTTATACTAGTTTTGCTTGTATGAAACGTATATTAAAATATTCTGAAAGAGAGATGCTCAAATTGAAAACAGAAGTTTCCAGGCTTGAAAGTGACCTTTTGTAAGTTGAAAGCCATGACAATTATAAATAATACAGAGAGCTATTTCTAGAGAACATAAATTATAAAGATGAGAGACTTGGTAAAAAATAACTTATAACATTTAAAAGAGATGAGAAAGAACGTCTTTACTACTGGGCATGTATTTCATTGAAAAAAAACTGAAAAAGCATGAACAGACTTAATATGGACAAAACAGCAAAATGGTTATTTTATAACTGGCTCTGATAGTGCCTCAGACATGGAAGATGGCAGGGCTACTCTGAAACTTCTTTCATAGTCATTCTGATGTTAATATAGCTTCCCCATTCATCTAGATTTATTGAAGTTTGACCTGTTACTTTTTTTCTGTTATTTCATCTTCTTCTAAGTTAGTCTCCTCCCACTAAATTCTAGTTTATATGTGGAATGGTACTGTCTTGCAGGTGGGCATGCTGACTTTACCGATTTATGTATGTAGAGCTTGACATGGTAGTTGGCAGCACCAGCTGATAAGTTATTAAGACTAGGGGGCACAAGAGGGGAGGATCTACTTAGATGATTGGTATTGGAATGAGAATGACAGCAATTAAAAAAACTTCACCAGAAACCTGAAAAAATATATGTTTATCATGTATTGATATTTTATGTACTACCACTGCATCAGAATTGCTGAAAGTATTTCTTATTATATTTTAATTTCTTATACCTAAAATGCCTGTCATGGGTGCAAGGTAAATGTCCATGAACAAACTCGTGGGAGAGTGTTGCACACACCCCCTACTGTAATGCCTTCCCTGGTAAGGTCAGACCACAAAATGGTCTCCTTTTAAGTAAAAAATAAAACCTGGGCCACCAGCTAAACCGGGAATATTCAGGAACTATTCTAAGGCTAACCTCCTGCTATTAAGTGAGAACCTGGCAAAACTGCAAGCTCTTATAAACCCCAAGAACACTTCTGCCTTTGCAGAACTGTTCACAGAAACCCTGTACAAGCGTGTTAATAGCTGTATAGAGGCAGCCGTATCCACCAGGAAGAAGTACAAAACTAACTCAAAACACAAACCACTCTGGTGGAATCACAAAATCAATCAGATGTATGACAGCAGGAAGAAAATCATGGCAAAAATTAGAAGGTGCAACACCCAGCAGGATAAAAGCACTCTCATTAAACTAAAAAAAACAACTCAGAGGACAAATAAAGTCTACCAAAGCCAAGTTTGAGGTAAGTTTGGCCTCCCAAGCCAAAGACAACTACAAAGCATTCTTTAGCTATGTCTGCAACCTCAAAGGCAATACACAATTGTGTGCAGAGCTCATTGTAAATGTAGTCACCTATTCAGCCAGAAGATATAGCAAACCTCCTGGCTGATAAATTCAGCTCCAACTTTACTCCTCTCTCCCTCAAACTTCCCTCAGGAAATATCATCAGATATAACTTCCCCTACTATCACTAGGGAACAGGTCCTTAATGCTCTCTCCAAGACCAAGAACACTGCATCAATGGAAGAAGACAATATCCCAGGATGCCTTCTAAATAGCATGAAACATGACCTATCAGGGCCTCTGGAATTACTATTTAACTGTAGCCTCCAAACAGGCTTCATGTCTCATGAATGGAGAAAGGCAACAGTCATCCCTTTACTAAAAGGTGGGCCATCTACAGACCCTGGAAACTGCAGACCTGTAAGTCTCACTAGTCTTATATGTAAAGCCATGGAAAGAATTATCATGGAGATGATCAACAGAGATACAGTATAGTAAACCTCCAGACACTGGACCCAACCCAGTCTGGTTTCGTCAAGGGCAGACCATGTCTACTCAACCTGGTGGACTTCTTTGAGAAGGTCACCAACGCAATGGAAGAGGATAAAATCGTTCACACTGCCTACCTTGATCTGGCCAAGGCATTTGACACAATACCCCACTTGGGCATTGTTGACAAACTCAAGAGGTTAGGTACAAACCTGTATGTTACCCAGTGGCTAGCCAACTGGCTCACAGACAGGACCAAGTAAATTAGAATTGAGGAGTCCACCTCTAAAAAGAGGCCAGTCACAAGTGCAGTCCCTCAGGGATTAGCCCTTGGACCGCTCCTTTTAGGCATTTACTTCTCAAAAGTCAAGGTCAATGTCAGTGGTCTCTGGTTGACTAAATTTGCAGATGATTGCAAATTAGGAACTGTCATTGAGTCTCACACTAGCACAAATGTTCTCCAAGATGGGATGACACAGACAACTGATATTAAGAGTCATGGACTAAAACTAAATGCCTAGAAATGCATAATAGTATCCTTTGGGAAGTCATCCATCCCTGGTAACTATCATATTGACAACACACCCCTTAGAGCTGACCCAGTAGTCAGGGACTTAGGGGCACACAGAGATAGTAATCTAGCCTTTGATCATTACATGTCTACAGTGGTGAGGAAATCATTCTATGTTGCACAACTTATAAACAAAGTTATGGAATCTATGTCCAAGGAAGTCATTGTTCCACTTTATTTGGCATTCATCAGACCTATCATTGAGTACAATGTCCCCTTTGGTATGTACCTAACCAGGCATATCCAACAACTGGAATGGCCACAGAAGTTCCTCACTAAAAGAATAAAGGGCATAAGTGATAAGTCCTATGCAGGCTGTCTCAAGGCCTTATCCCTGTATTCTGTCTCCTACAGGCTTTTGAGGTGAGATCTATACCTGGCATACAGGGTGTTGTCAGACCTCACTCTGATGGACCTCCTGCATATCCACAAAACAAACAGTACCAGAATTACCCATTCTAAAGACTTAAACCTTGCCTGTGATATAAATAGGACCTGGTGGAGAGATAGGTATGTATCCCAGAGACTACCCTATCTATGGAACAGGCTACCCATCCATGTGAAGCAGAGTTCCTCCCTAACCCAATTCAAGTGCATCTTGGACAATTGGATGGGAAACCAGAAATCCGTCCATGGTTTGGCACCAATGTCTCTGATGCAAACAGGTCACCTGTAAATGGTTCATCTCCCAGGCCCATGCTTACACTTATCAAGGGTATCATAACTCGTCAGAGATTTGGGATGTATGGCTAGGCTTAAAAAGGCCCTTGTGGTTATTAGACTAGTAAACACCTATGAACTTATAATAGCCATTAAAGAGTCTATAACCAGTTAGTGACCATCTACATTTTAATAGAATGAAGTGCACACTGAAAACTAAAAAATCTGAGGATCCCAATTATGAGCCTTACAACAACAACAATTTAAATGTGAATAGGGAAATATGTGTTATCTATAAGACTATGATATCTTAGTGTACCCCCCAGTCCAAGGTAACAGTGATGTCAGAGTTAGTGTGGGTGGGGGCTAGTGGTGGGTGCTGCATGCTGGGTGTGCATAGCTTCCCTGGAATAATGCTTCAAAAGTGAAAGAGCAAGTTTTGGAATTCATGTTTTGTTTTGTCTAAAGTTTGCATTCGGTTTCAAAGTATTGGGACTCCCATTATCATATGTTGCACTTCCAGCTGGGAGTCCATAGAGACTACCATTTTGAAGCAGTTTTGTTTTCAGTTGCTTTGTTTTCTTTTCATAATTGAGTTTTGGTACTTGCAATAAGACATAGCTTATGCATCACAAATAATATTTTTTCACTCCATTTTTCTTCAATGTTATGAGTCAACGGCCTTTCAGATTATCTATGAAAAAAACAGAGTCAGTGCTCCTTTTAACTTAATTACTCTGTTCTTTGCTTACTTTATGTTACCAAAAAGCCTGCCTTTGTCAATTTACATTTTCTCCAAGGTAAAAGTAGTGAAAAACAAAGTTTTTTTTTAAATATTCAAAGTTGCAGTTTGTAAAAATGCAGACTTTCCTTCTCCAGTGTTATTGCTCAGTCATTGGTAAAAGACAGGTTTTCACTTCAGAGATCTAGTAGCTAAGTAACAACTGATTTTTGTTTGATCCTGTGCTTAATTGTACATCTAAATGATAAAAACAACTTTTCAGTGGTCGCAAATAAGAACATTTACCAACCTGCTTATGTAGCATTGCAGTACAACTCATCTATGTTGTTTACATAGATTTCGCCAACTGACTTTGTAGAAAAGTTTTACTTTATCTCTCTATAGCACTATGGCAACAACAGAAACCACAGTCTTAGGATTTAGAATCATAGGCATTAACCAACAATGAGAATTACAGAATCTTTGCTGTCTAGACTAAGCCATACAGAATGAGACAAATTTATTTCTGAAACGAGTGACTTGAACAGGAAAAAACAAACAAAAAAAATTACTATATGTGACAAGAGAAAAAGTGCAAATTAAAAAAATGAAAATAAAGTGGGTAGGATTCCTTTAAGGTATACAATAACTGCAAGTTGACTTTAATTGAAAATGTTCCCTTATTGTGGATTTAAATATTTTTGGTGGGAAAACTCTTAATATTAAAGTTTGTTCCTTTGTTTGCCAACATTATTTGCAAATCTTGAGTCATCAGATTTATTTATTTATTTTTGAAATAGAAGCAAATTACCTTCTGAATCTACAAGGTTCCAAGGACAGTTTGTTCAAGTAATGGTCTGGGATAAAGCAATACAGCCAAGTGAATACAGATGTACAGATGTTTATGAAAATGCCCTACCTAAATTATTATTCTTCTTTCGGCTTTTTCCTGGTCATGGGTCGCCACAGCGTATCACCTGTCCGATCATGATTGGCAGTGGAGTTTTACGGTGTTGAGTTGCCAGCCTGGTGCCCAACCTTCCACGGAAGGCACACACAGCCACTCACACCTAGGGCCAATTTAGAGTGTCCAATCCACCTACAGCATGTCTTTGGGATGTGAGAGGAAACCGGAGCACTTGGAGGAAACCCACATGACCACAGGGAGGACATGCAGACTCTGCACAAAAGACACCCCAACCGAGGATCAAACCGGAGAACCTCTTGCTTTGAGGCAGCAATGCTAACTGCTGCACCACTGTGGCTGCCCCCCTACCTAAATTATTATAAGTTACTAATTAAATACCCTCCAGTGTAGGGCATGTATCATTTTTGATTCAGACAGAAGAAAAGTGCTTCCTATTGGCTGGACTGCAGTGAGCTGTGCATCTGAGGTCTTGTTGGAACTGAATTTGCCATGATTTTACTGGTTTTGATTCTTTCTTCAATCCCTTTAAACAACAGTGAATTGTGTTTTGAGTAGGACACAACTTTGTTTATTAGTGTTTGGCAGCCATCTTGGAACACTACTAGAGGTGTTTGGCAGCCATCTTGGAACATTGTTAGAGATTATCTTGTGAGGGAGGGCAATATGCTGCTGTTCAGGGAGTCACACTACTGCTGACCTAGTAGTAACTCGTATTCTGATTGACAGTTTCAGTTTTTTTTTTAATTCCCTTCTTGTGGGCCTTGATCTCCTTTTGGCTAGAGTGCTGGGAGCTGTTCATCTGAGTTCTTGTTGGATCTTATCTGATTACTTTTTTACTGAATTTGACTCCTTTCTTAAATCCCTTCAGATGCCATGGAACTGTTTTAATTACTTAAATTGTTATTTAACATTTGAGGCAACAGTGTTTTTTGTGATTTCAGTGCATATTGCTAATTGGGCACAACTTAGTTGGGCAGTGTTTGGGGGCCATCTTGGAAAATTGCTAATTATTATCTTTTGAGAGAGGGTAACTAGCTGCTGTTCTGGGTTTTCAAATTACTGCTGGATTAAAAGCAAGTTGCTTTCTGAATGGCTGTTTCAATCTTTTGTTTATACATATATATATATATATATATATATATATATATATATATATATATATTACAGTGGTTTTTACTCCATGGGCTCAGTGGCTGTAGGTGAAAACACACATATGGTAGTCACCCTTTGTGTGGCTGGGGAAACTTCTTGGATATTTGGCTATTGCCTGACATGCTTGCTAAGCATTTCAGTATAGCTATATTGCTGAAAGGTGCTTGAGACTACTGTCATTTAGTAGTCAAGCACTTCTTGCTATGGTATTGTTGAAGGTTGAACATGTTTGTGTTGGACAGCTAGTAGATGCATGCTGTGCCCCTAAGTGTTGCTGCTGTGCTACCAGATGAGCACAGACTCCTTAGTGCTATAGTAGTTGCTCTACCAACTATGTTGTTCTCACACTGTATACAGTAGTCATTTTGTTCACGCTGTCTATTTGGATCTGGCCAAAACATTCAACACGACACCCTCTGCTGGCATCATTAAATGTAGATTCACACATGGAAAGGTGGATAGCCAACCAGCTGGCAGACAGAACCCACATTTTTAAGGTGGTAGGTTCAAAATGTAAGAAGGTAACTAGAGTGTACCCTAGGACTTGGTACTGAAGCCTCTCTTTTTCAGCATCTAGTTTTCAGATCTCCAGACCAGGAACCAGGAGATTTGGTTAAAGTTTGCAGATGACTGCAAAGTAGGTTTTATACTCAAATTTCTATCTGATACACATCCATTACAACAAGAGTTAACCCTCATAAGCAACATGGGTATGAAAAAGTGCTAAAATGAAATGAAAAAAGGTATAATATTGTTACATTTGGTAAACTACTCTGTCCCTCAATGTACAGTCCAGTCTGTATCCTACTCCAAAATATCCAAAAATCCAAAACATTCACTTCTCAATCTTTTCTAACCTCCTCTGATTAATTCCTATAGCTATCATGCGATATTATATATGCCCTAATTATCAGAAATGGAATCACATTTATTGGCCAAGTATGTGCACATACAAGGAATTTGACTCCGGTTTCAGTAACTCTCCAAGTATGGATTACATAAACAACATACATACAACTATTAAGAACAATACAAATGACATGCATACAGCTATTAAGAACAAGACAAAAAAAAGTAAATATGCATATAAATATACATGCAATGTGCAAAGTGAAACTCAATGCAACAAATAGTGAAATAAAGTCTGGAAAAAAATGAGTATTAACAATATGTAAACAATACTGCAGAATCATCACAGGCTTGGGAAAAAGAATACCCCAACTTAATAAGTTGAGTTAACCGTTTATGAACTTGGTGGCCTGTGGAAAAAACTGTTCTTATATCTGCTTGTTTTGGTGTGTATTAATCTGTAACATCTGGCCAATTGTAATAGTTCAAAAAGATGGCCTGGATGTGAAGGGTCAGTGATGATTTTCCCTGCTCATTTCATGACTGTGGAATAGTGCAGGTCCTGTAAGGAGGGCAAACTAGCACCAATTATATTTTTGGGATACAATTATCCCTTTTTTAACAACAGCTTCTGTTCTAGACTCTACCAGAGTAGGTCTTCCACTTAGTTTTCCCGAATCCCTTTCTATTTGTCTATACTCTGATATCATTTCCTGATCGGGAAGGCAGTCCGTAGCCTGCAGTGCCAATGTCTTCTTGGCCTTTTCCCATTCTATTACATTTCCCTCTCTAGTTATTTGCTCCCAATACTTTGGTTCCTTTGTCAGTTTCCTCCAGTACTTTCCAGCCCCCTCTTTCCTATTTGCTGTACCCCTACTTGCAGTCATCCCTATTGGCAGAATCTTCTTTATAATTAGACCAGTTATTGAGTACACTGACTCCTCTGAGATGTACCTTTCTTTTCATATCAAACAATTGGAAAGGCCCCAGATGTTCCCAACCAAGGAGATAGTTGGTGTAAAGTCCCTGAGCTACTTGGAAATGCATGAAGCACTATTCATTTACTCAGTTTCTTATAGGATCTCATGGGAATGATCTAGATCATGAATTCCATGCCATTAGGGGCCCCACCCCCTTTGACTTCTCGTATCTTCCCAAGTCAAATGGTTCCACTATTACCATAACTGGGGTCTTAATTCTCCACCAGCACATAAATAAAACATGTTGGACAGACAAATTTACCCAGAGCCTGCCCCACCTCTGGAACAGACACCCCCACAAGGTAAACAAATTGACATCCTAACATTTTTCAAATTAAACCTGGATGATTGGGTGGGTACCTATAAGTTTTCTCCAGGACTGGCCTGATTTACCCTTCTTGAGAAAAGGTTACAGCATGAGGGGGGTATTGACAAGGAGCAAATGGTCTAGGGACAAAATTGCCTTGCATTTCCTCTCAACCTGCAGTATTACTGCAGCATAAGAATACTTTGAAATAAAGTGGTGTGTCGTTTCAGTTTGGTCCTTTTCTGTTGTACTGATAACAGTATATGAATAATTGTCTATAGTAGTGCTTTGCTTTTTTAATTTCAGCCATCAACATATCACATATATTTTACACTTCTTTACCTGCTATATTTAAAATCATTACTTTGAGTCTAATGTCAGTATTTTTACATATTGCAATCACACAGTTCTTAATGTAGACTGCTCCTATATATGCCATGTTTAAGCAAGTTTATTCTGTCTGCTGCCAATATTGGACAATGGCAGGGCAGCTTGCTGCAATGACATTTTTATAGTACTGCTTAATAATGTTTTTCTTTTATTTGAAAATATATTTCTGTGTAATATTTTCTGTATCTTTAAATCAGGTAAATTATGAATTTTCTTGCTGTGCTTGTGTGACACTATGTTGCAGTAATCTGTAACACTGTACTTTTAACTGACTAAAATAGTTACTTTGTATCACATCCTGTTTGTGAAGCCTGGCTTGGTTGGCTGTACCTACTGTGTACTGCATTAACCTTTTTTTATGTATCTATAAGTCTCAAGCAAAGTTCAGTTCTTGTTGGATGTTTTTTGTGTTGCTTTGGTCAACTTTATTACTCTTGGGAAACTTTCACCCATCGTTGGCCATACTTCTCGCCTGAATTTCTGTATATATTTTTCATTTCTGCATTTGTTTATTTGAATTTTCAGTGTGTTCATTCTGTGTTCTGTTTACCTACAGACATTGTTACTTACTTTGGATAAATATATATATATATATATATATATATATATATATATATATATATATATGCAAAAAAAAAAAAAAAATATATATATATATATATATATATATATATATATATATATATACACACACACACACACATACACATATATACTCATTCATTGTAGTCATTGTTATATTTGTTCAATTACCTGGGTCATCCAGGTGTTAGCAAATCAATAGTGACTGCTAGCCTTATCTAAATCCCCAGAAAATGCACCATATGGAACACTAGGTGTCCAGCTGACCTTACAATAATGGATACAGAGTTCAAAGGTCAGGTCCTCTGTATCATAAGTATGATGAATGTCATCATGACGAAGGTCTAGCTCAAAATGCTGTTTTATTACAGCCTGGGTTCCTTGTCTTCTCCGAGGTGGAGCTGTAATAATGAAATAAGCTAATGCAATTTCCTTATTCTAGTTTGCTTCAAATTATATTTATATTAGGAAGCAATTGCTATCTCTGTGACAAAATATGGCTGTTATGTGAACAACTCTCATAAGTGCAATAACATAAGAGCAACATTTTCTAAAAAAAAGTCAAAATTGGAAGCTGCAAAGAATAGTAAAAATATTTTTGTAAGGGAGTCATTGCGGACTGTGCCACTTATATCCTTGCTATTTGTATACACTACCAAAAAAAGCAAGGAATGGATGTCCATGATTCACAGCAAACTTAAGTTAAAGTTATTTGAAACCAGTTCTGAACAGAGTCTTTATTGAATACAGAGTCATAGACTTTCATTTTAACTAGTAGAAATACTTCAATAGAACACAACTGTTGCTCTGATGAAGTCTTTGTGGAAACATTTTTTTCATTGCTATGGTCTTGCACTGACCATTGATGCTCCTTCAGCTGCATGCACAGTTGCCCCATTTATTCCCATCTGGGACAAGGGCCTATGGACCATTCTTCCCCTAGTGGAGAGGGATGAACAGACCAAGAGTAGTACCTTCTTCTGGTTTGGCATCACGTTTTTTTCTTTATGGCTCTAACTCCATATACATGCTGGTATGCGTTCTTCTGGAAGAATGTGCTGTAAGTGTAGAATGGGACTGTCACTCACTTCCATGGGTGATAGAAACCTGTAAACAGCCCTGCATAGTGAAACAAGCACATTCTGTGCATTTCTATGGTATCCACCAAGGAAATCAGAGAATTTTGTGTGCACCAGACACATTCTACCCCTTATTCCTGAGACAGGTAAGCAGACTTTGCATGTTCACTCTTTTCCCTCCTCAGCAAACTACCACAGGTAGATACACCACAACTCAAATTTGGCTTGCCTGGATCATAGCCAGGGCTTTGTCTCATTAAAGCAACAGAGCTACCATTTTTTTCCACACTCTTGATCTGTGAGAACAAATCATGATAACTGCATATCAGTACTTACATATTGGATTCTCAGTCCCTAATACCACACATTTACATCTGTCACCCAACAGTACTAACTAAAGGAATTCTACTTTACAAGCTGCTAGAAGTCAACCTGCTTTTGTGGATATACACTGACATGTGCATGTCTTTTTTGGTTAAATAAAGTATTTTAAATTTTATTTATAACCAAGCCATCATGCGCTAGTAACATAATTACAGGACTGAACAAAAATAAATTATAATAAAAAAAATGAAATTTAATATTCCAAATAGTTACAAACAGTTATAAACAGTTAAATGCTTTCATTTATACAATTATATTTCATCCAGAACCAATCAAATTAATCTCAACAACCCACTTTTATAACATTGTTGCATTGTTACATCATTACAAAGACCTGCATCTGGAGCATTTCTCCCCAGGCCGCTGAAAACTGGCTTAGTTCCAAGTTGGACTTTTCCAGTAAACAAATGTTAAATAAAAATAAATAATAAATAAAATTAATGTATCCAATTAATTAGGATTTTGGAACATGTTAGAGATATCAAGAATATTAACCCCAACAATGCTCTGTCTAAACATGCAGAAGTCTGTGGTGACTTCAAAAATTTTTTATTTTTTGTCATGGATAATGTTCACATGTCATTTAGAGTGTGCAACTGGGAAAATACTCTTGAATATAAGGAGCTTTGATGGCAACTGTTATTGAATTCTCATGTTTTACTAGGCATAAATGACGTTGTGTCTTTAAAAAGTGTTTTAACTCTCAGGGCTGCTAAATTATAGATATATTAAAATATTTTATAAATTATCAGTTGAGAAGTTTATATTTCAAAGATGAGCTGTTATTTATACAGTTTTTGATTTTAAGGAATTAAAAGTTTTTATTTTTTACACTGTACTATTTTGAACATTTAATTGTGATATACGATAGACATTTTATTAATTAGTGCCCTTTAAATGTTTAATTGGATGCATGAATTGATGTAACAATGCTATAAAAGCAGGTTGTTGAGATTAATTTGATTGATTCTGATGAAGTCTAATTGTATAGATAAAAGTGCTTAACTGTTTGTAACTGGAATATTAAATTTCATTTTTTTATCATAATTTGTTTTTGTTCGTTCCCATGATTTTGTTACTAGCAGTTTGTGGCTTAGTTATTGTTTTTCATTAGTGTTGGTGCCGATATTCCAAGGCTGTTTTCTATAGTTACGAAGTTGTATTCATCTCTGTGGCAAGACCAGTTTCCGGGACTGGTGCAAAATGGTTATGTCACAAACTGGTGATGAGAATAAAATCTTGTTAAGAATGATATTCTGAAGAAATTGGAAATCTGAAAATGGTTATTGCATCAGGAAATTTTGCATCATTTATTGCTGTGATTCATCTTTTGTAAGAACACTGTGATATTTATTTTTGTTGCTAGTAGAATACAAGAATCAGAAAAGGTAGATTACATTTTGTTCTTGGAGTTTTGTGCCTATTGTAGTTGCAAAACTTGTATCAAGGATAGAGCTCTAATCAATGACATTTCAAGAGTCAGTTTTGCTGACTGATGGTTTTCAATAAACTTCTTTTTAAACTGGTGAATTTGCCGATCTGCTGAATGCTTTTTATGACATCTTGAATATAAGGATTGGCTTAAGCAACTGTCATTATTTTCAATTAGTTACAGGGTAGTTACAAGTGAAACTCAAGAAGAAACAAAAGGAATGAAGTGCCCAAAGACTGCAATCAGCAGCAACTACCATAACTATAAAAGAGGGCACTCTGAGTGCCTTCTTTTGCAGATTTAGTAGTTACAAGTGATCTAATACTTGTGGAAAAGCTATGAAAATGAAACTGTGGTTTCAGTTTTGGGTGTTAAATTTGTAGAACACTTGACAGATGCTAGGAACAACAGTACTCCTATAACTCTTCAAATTGCTAAGTCAATGTTAAAAAGAAATTTCTTTCACTTTCGCACTTTAGGATATGTAAGATGTGGAATATGTACCACTTAGTGTCAGAAAGGTGAAAAATGTAAGCAATTAAAAATGAGGGATGGTTTGGTCAGAGGGTTTTTAACATAATTTGATCGACTACAAACTACCTGAAGGCCTAAAGTGAAGCTATGAGTTTGTTTATCTACATATATTCATACTGGCATCCCTGAGCAGCATACTTTGCAGACATAAATCAGAAGGGATTGCTATGGCCACTTCACCCTGATTAATTCTTATTGGCTATTATTCTAAATGGCAACCAATCAGAATTACCAGGGTAAAGTAACTATAGTACATCCTCCTGTTTATAGTTTTCAAAGTGTACTAGCTAGGGACGCTGCCATAACAAACAACACCACACAAACTGGCAAATTCATCACATTACAAGTGATTTTACTGTAAAAAGCACTTGGCAACAAAATGGACCCCCAAATAAAATAAGAGATTGAAGGGTTTTGTCTTTTTACCTGTTAGAACATAAATATGCTATTTAACAAGGAATTTATGTTAAAATTGTGTGGACTGTAATTGTGATCCCTGAAGTGCAAGACTAGTCATAGGGGTGTAGGTGGCATAGTCTCTTTCATTTCAGGGGGTGCAGGGGGGAAACACCCACTCAAATATATTTTAATAATATTGGAGTGATTTGTGAAATTCACTGTGATTCTGTACCATTTACATTTAATTTTTTTATAGTTGGGCTACTCGCAGTTACATGTCTTCTATTTTCAGTAAGGATGAGTTTAATGAGTAAAATAATCATCTAGAAAAGTCAACAAAATCAGGCAGAGCAGCATTCAAAGAACTGGTAAGCTATAAGTATGTTTAATTTATAACCAGAAATGCATTTCTGCTATTTTCTGTATGTCTGACTTTTTAAACAATTAAATGAATTGGATCATGTGAAATTCAGCTTTTTAAAAAGTTTTTCATGTAAAACAGAGCCAAAGAGAATCTATAGCAACAAATATTTTATACTATAGCTACTCATTATGGTAACAGATTACAATGTTGTCAGAGAAATAATGCTGTTCCTTCAGAGTACAGAAAAGGATGATGATGAATCATTTGAGTACCGTTTCACTGACAGATGTACAATCTAAGTCATGACAAATTAATTGTCTGGTGATGATAACAGCATACTAATCTATTATAAGGTGTGTTTTTATAAGGGGGTGTTCAGGCTACAGAAAATCTGAACTGAAATATTTTATATCCAGAAAAGATGACTACACAGAGCGAAGTGGCTGTATCTTGCTGAGAGCGAAAGTCATTATCCCATCACAAACTATGCACATGTGTTGCCTCAGTTACATCAATACTATCATTGCATTACTCATATAAAAGGTTAGGCAAAACAACTATATATATATATATATATATATATATATATATATATATATATATATATATATATATATATATATATATATATATATATATATATATATATATATATATATATATATATATAGATACACACACACACACACCCACACACACACACACACACATATCTCTTTCACTCTCTCTCTGTATATATACATATATATATATATATATATACACACACACACACACACACACACACACATATATATATATATATATATATATATATATATATGTGTGTGTGTGTGTATATATATATATATATATATATATATATATATATATATATATATATATATATATATATATATATGTTGTCAAATATAGTCTATCATGTAACATGGGAGTTGTTCTACCACTTCTCCAAAAACGTCCCTTGGAGTATCCAGAGAAATCACTGAAAAGATTCACTTTGAATAGGTTACTTTATTTATTAGAAAACTCTTGTCATTTTGGACACTCATTGGAAGTGGCTCTCCATATATCCTACAGTCATGTTAATTTTGGGTGCAGCTATTGAAAACTAATTTTCATCTTTTTTCTTACTTTCTCACAACCTTAACCCTCAACATCTATTCTTGTTCCATGTTATATATCTGGAAATAGTCTATAGAGAATTTTGTACCTATATGTGTTTGTATGGGTCTACTGTACGTGATCGAAATTTCAGAAAGCCGAACCCCATTTGGCTGAGACCATATGTTTGACTTCTGAAATTTTGAACATGTAAAAAAACTAAACAAAACAAAATAAAAACTTACATACATGTTGTCAGCAGGGGGCAAGCCCCCCCTGCACCCCCACACCCCCCTGCAATTTAAATATACCAACTCTGAGATCGCACTACAGTGTGGAAGATGGGAATCTTCCCATTCCGTACTATACAGAGATGTCTGTTCTGCATGATCGAAATTTCAAAAGTCGATCATATGGTATCGGCCATATGGGTTTCGGTTTTCTAAAATTTCGATCATGTGTAGGGGACCTGTTTGTACACATTGTATATTAATCTGTGTAAATTATGGATTTATGTTTTCTTTGTAGTCTCTGCCACTTGACTTATTGTGTTTCACTGATTGTTCTTTTTTTCCCTTGTCTGGATTAAGACTAAAATTGGTTAGTTGTTATCAGTGTTCTATCCCATTTAACAAATTCAAATAAAAAATAAATTAATAGAAAATGAGGATAAAGCTAAAAAAGCTAAAAATAAATTAATAGAAAATGAGGATAAAGCATTATCATTTATAAGTGAAAAACATGGCCAGTTTGTATGAATGAATGAATGTACTCAAATGACTGCTGCTGCTTTTCACCCTTCTTTGAACAGATTAGAAGAAAAAGTGGTACAATCATTTAAAGAATAAATGATTTGATAGGCCTGTTGAAGAAAGAGAACTGGGACTTTAACTCCTTTTAGCGGAATAATGCCAGAATCAGTGTAACTCTTTTTAGCTGAATAATGCCAGAATCAGTGCTGATTGTCATATGCAGAGATGTTAATTGGGAAAAAAACTGAGATCTGCTCTAGACTTGTTTTATCTTGATTTACAAAGTGAAGTTCTCGTAAAGGAAGCCACATAAACTAAGCACCACGATAATGTAATGAAAGTATATACGTCTGAGACAAATGACACAGTAACTGTGAGTATGCTTGGTAAAGGAAAGAAGCAGATATCCACAAAAAAACTATTAGTTGTTATCAGATCTGTATCATATACTGATGAACTCCAGCACTGGAAGAATTGTAAGAAACCATGTCTATAAAATTTTAGAAAGAAAACTGTGACTTGTTACTTCAGAGGATGACTGGTACAGCAGTACACTTGGTGAACCTGTGCTTCCAAAGAAAGGGAGAGTTTCATATATATCAAACAGTTCAAGAAAAGTACATAGAACACAAACGTAGTCCGTAGTCCAAAAAAACAGCTCTTTATTTCGGATCTGCCAACATTTTCATATATATAGTATATACATTTAAATAAGTATAATTGCTTAATAGTATAATTACTTAGTTAATTAACACAGCTTATTTTAAGGAACACATCACAGTTACATAAAAAGTAACAGTTTCAAAGATTTTCAAGTAAAGGAAACATTTCAGTCCATTTAGAATATCCCTTTAAAATATCTCACAATGCTTAAATGTATTTTAAGATATATTTTAGGAGAGTTTCACCTATTACTGTGAACATTGCCACTGGACCAAGGAAGGATGATCACAATGGTGTTCTGCCATTTTGTGAAATCAACACTCTTGAGTAATATTGTGATGGAATAGGGGTTGGGGCAAGTAAAAACTCAGCACTCTGAATAAGACTATGATGGAACAGACAATCGGCCAAGTGTGATCTCAGCACTTTGTGTAAGATTGCAAGAGACCAGAGGATGGGCAAGTGTAAATGTAACACTCTCAGTAACATTGTGATGGAACACAGATTGAGCCAAGTGTAATCTCAATACAATACTACTGTGCTGCAGTGGAGATTTGGCCAAGTGTGGTTTCAGCTCTCTGAATAGGACTGTCATAGAATAGAGGCTGGGCTAAACATGATTTCAGCACTCTGAGTAAAACTGCAATGGAGCAGAGGCTGGGCAAGGGTTTGCTTCTTAAAAGGAAGTGAAGAGATCTTCAAAAGTCTTAATACTATTTGTGCATCCCAAAGGCATGCTTCTGCTTTTCTTGTGAGATTTGAGCACTGTAAATATGTAACACAGTGCTCCATTCAGCTCCCTTTTGAAATACTGGGCCTCAAAATGCTGAGTCCTGACATGCCAAAAAAAAAAAGATAAAAGTATAGAAGAGCGAATATCACACATCTTCCTTCTCCTTTAAACTTCTTTTTGCAGGGAGCAATCCCCCTGAACCCCCTCATGGGGGGGTGGGGGAAAGCCCCCCACATCCGCTAAACCTATATATACCAACTGTGGTATACCTGTACCTTGGAAGAAAAGGCAACATTCCAAGAAATGGCAATCTCAGACTGAATATTTCTAAGTCTAGATTTTCAGCCATTCAGTCTCCACATTACAGACTGTGCTGATGCAGGTCCCAACCTTTTGTATGGTTACTGCTCTATTCTCATACGGAGTGGACTTTAGTAATACATAATGCAAGAATGGAGTATGGCTGTTTAAAACCAGATGTTCCTTCCTTTCCCCCAGCTAGTTTATTTCAAGATATGTATACATCATACAGCATATTGCTTGATCAGATAATTTTACAAACTTCTGGAAGGTGAGATGCTATCCTGAGTGCAAAATGAACTGTATGGTTGGTTGGAATAATCTATATCTGGTTATGATCAGGTCTTTGAGCAGAACCATATTACTATGTGCTCTAGCCAGAGATGCCAAGAAATTCACCTCTAGAGTGAAGCTTGAGAGGTGAAGCTTGACATCCATGTCGAGGACACATAATAACTTGTTAGAGTCAGTGAGACCCAATTATAACTCTTTGTAGTGCATTGAGTTTTATCTATTCCAAGTACTATTAGTTGCAAAAGAAAAAAATGTGAAGTGTGTTACCAGCTTTGAAATTCAGTAAAGCACTTAGCAGCTTCTGTCACATAGCATGTAAATATAACTGGAAGAAAAAATGAGGGACAGTTTATTTAGGTAAATAAATTACTTTCAGACTGATGTCTGAAAACATCCAAGAACAAAAATATGAGACAAAATGTTTAGGGACATATGAGGATGAAGGAAGTCTCTTTCATGACACCCAACTGTAACAGCGCTTAGTGATGTGTAACAATTGTTACATATCTCAGAAAGCACTGTTATAGTCAGGTCTTGCACCATAGGTTTATCTTTATTGCCAGTTTTTGAGTGTAAACATGGTGCTCCATGCACTACATGTCTTTTATTCATCTTTGTGCACACTCCAGTTTTTGGGATAGGTACAAACTGGTGATATTACATTATTGCCTGTGAGCAGTGGAAACTGATACATAAAGAAAGAAAACTGTTTCACTGTGGTAGCCCTCCCTTTATATCACTTGTGTGAGAAACAGACCAGGCCATGGAGTATAGCACTAGGCATGGTAGATATGGAGGTTTACCTCTGAGATACCTGTCACTAAAGATTAAAATTCGTTTGGAAAACAGTGTTACCATTCTTTAAAAATACATCAGTTTTATGCAATAAACTTAGACCAGACCAGGTAGGAGGCATTATTGAGAGACTTAGTTTCAGTCTAAGGGAACTCCAAGGCTCAAGTCTATATGCTAGGTAACATTCTAATACATATGAAGAATATTCAATGGCTACTTCCTACAGTTGCCATGGTTACTAGCTCTTGATTTCTAATTTGTTTAATAATTGGGAATCTAGAATGACACATACACACACACAAAGCTAATATCAAATTATACAATAACAGGTCATTGTTATTCAAAAATTAGACACTGATTGGACATCTCAACCAGCCTGTTGTAAATTGAGCATATACCAATAGAAAAAGTCTGGCACTGATGTACTATTTGGTTGCCAGACATTTCTATTGACATATGCTCCCAGGATGGCAAAAACTAAATAATCAGAAATGTTCCTGATTTTTCCATGTATTTAAGTGCTGTCCCTCTTAGTTTCTCTCTTTTCCATTGCTTCTTCACTGCACTGATGTACTGTCCCACATGCATGTGCTGTACATCAGCAAACATGGAAGAATGAAGAGGAACACTACAGCTCCATCATACAAAGGCATTATTTAAGAAATCTAAGCAATTATATCATCATTGTACAACAGCAATAATCCACTCCTGGGTGTGGGTATATCAGGATTTATCCACAGCTGGCTTTGTTTGATTACTTGGGCTTCGCTTCATGATCGAACCAGACCAACTGTGGGTAAATCCTAATATACTCACACCCAGTGATAGATTATTGCTTAATTATATAACTGAGAACTAGTATTTTAAAAGGACAGTTATAAAACAAATAGGTATGAGGTAAATTTAATAAGTGCTGTGATAAATTCTCCACAGGGTAGAATAATGGACCATTATTATTCGGGGTTTGTACTATAATTATTCAACAATGGGTAGATACTACTACTAATGATGATAAAAAGAAGTTATGTCTTACCATAACGTTCCAGCTGTGCTGTAGATCTTTGTTCATTCATTACCATTAGGACCTTGGTTCCGTCCTCGGAATCGATATGGCCATTTCCAAGCTCGCGCCAGCCAAACATTCTCAGCTAAGACCTACCCATAATGCCCCTCTACTAGTTACTTCAGATCAAGTTTACTCGCCCTTAGATAATAGATGTAGTAATAGAAAAAAATAGTAGGAGGCTCTGTCTGAGCAAATACCCTAACCAGGAGTTCCTAAAGTCCTGCAGGAGTCCAGGCAGGGGGAAGGAGGGCGGGAAGTAATGAATGAACAAAGATCTACAACACAGATGGAACGCTATGGTAAGACATATCTTCTTTATCTGATGTTGTAAATCTTTGTTTATTCATTACCATTAGGACCGAGTACCCAGCTACTTGAGTCCTGGGTGGCCCTAAGGAAGGATATTTCTGAGCACCATAGAACCAAAAGATGCTCGTCCTCTGGAGACCAAATCCAATTTGTAATGAGATATAAAGGTATGAGGTCTTGCCCAAGTGGCTGCTGTGCAGATATCCATAGAGGCTCTGGAATGAAATGCTATTGAAGTAGCCATAGATCTGGTAGAATGAGCCTTTATTCTGGAAGGTAAGGATAGCTTATTCTGTTGGTAGATAAATGTAATGACGTTTGTAAGCCAGGAGTATAAAGTCACTTTGGAAACAGATTTACCCAATTTGGGTCCTGCAAAGGCCATGAACAATTGATCTGTTTTCCTGAAAGATTTAGTCCTGTCCAAATAACAACGAAGCTGCCAATGCACATCAAGGGTGTGTAAAAGGTACACCCCTCTGTTAGAATGCCTTGGGAAGAAAACCAGCAGGTCAATAGATTGGTTAATGGAAAAGCCAGAAATGACCTTGGGCAAGAAAGAAGGGTCAGTATGAAGGGACACCCTATCTATGTGGAAGATCAAGTAAGGACTCCTGACACTCAAGGCCTGCAGCTCAGATACTCTTCTCACTGAGGTAAGTGCTACTAGAAGTAAGGTTTTCCATGACAAAAACTTTAAATCACATGAATCAAAGGGCTCGAAAGGATGACCTGTGAGAGACTGAAGTACCAAAGTCAAGTCCCAGGGTTCTAAGGGAGGCTTGACCAGAGGTTTAACATGTAATACTCCTTTCAAAAAGGTCTTGCACAGGTGGTGTGACATAATTGAAGAATTATCAAGATCATTATGAAAACTGGCCATAGCTGCTAAATGTACAGTGATCGTCGAAGCTGAGGCTCTTGCATGCAAAACAGTAGTCAGGTATTATAGGATCTTTTGAACAGGCATAAAGAAAGGGTCTAAGTTCTGATCTTTGGCCCAAATAGAGAATCTAGTCTATTTACTAGAATAAATTTTCCTAGTGGAAGGTTTGTGTGAAGCCAGAAGAATTTCAAGAACAGGAGATGAGATGTCAGGCAGCCTGGCAATCACTGGAAGTGAAGAAACCAAACTGTGAGCTTGAAACTGGGCAGGTTCAGATGAATCAGTCCCTGAGGATAAGATAACAGGTCTTGGGAATGATCCAGGATCCATGGACTGTGAATCAGATGAGGCCATAGGGAAGACCCAGTGGCCAATTGTGCATTAGATCATCCCTCGGTGGTTCCCCCTGAGGGAGATCAGGGCAAAGTAGCTTCTGCATTTGTAGTTTAGAGGAGGAAGCAGACAGGTTGCAGCAAGGCTTGCCTCAGCATTGGAAGATCCGATCTGCTGTTACAGGGTTGAGGGACCACTCGTGAGGCATCAGGATGTTCCTGCTCAGATTGTCCGCAATAAGGTTGGAACTCTCGGGAATGTATGTTGCTATAAGGAAGTGGTTGGAAGCCATCACCCAGTCCCAAATCCTCATGACTTCCCGACACAGGGGATAAGACCTGGTTCTGCCTTGCTTTTTGATATACCAGGTGACTGATATGATGTCTGAATGAATTGCAATGGTCCCAGATGGTAGGGACACATGGAAGGCTTGCAATGCTAGGATAACTGCCTTCAGTTCCAGGACATTTATGTGCAAATTGGCCTCCATGGGGGACCAGGTGCCTTGGACAGTCTTTCCCTGGAAATGCCCCCTCCCAACAGGGAAGCATTTGTGGTCACCATGGCCGTGGGCTGGGGAAGACAGAATGGTCGACACCAAAGATTCGTTTGTGGGTTCATCCACCATAACATTTCTTCCTTGCAACAGTTTGAAAGATGTAACATGTGGTCGAGTGGGTAAATTAGCAATGACCATTGTGCGGAAAGGAGCTATTGTAGGATTCTCATGTGCAGTCTCGCCAGTGGTACTAACATAATGGCAGCTGCCATGGAGCCTAAGAGTTGCAGTACAAGATGTGCTGGTACATAGGTCTGAGAAGAAGGTCTTGGATTTGGTATGTTATGTTCACAAACCTGTGAGGGGGGAGAGATGCTTGACATGATGTTGTGTCAAAGACCGCTCCAATGAATTTCAGTGTCTTTGTTGGAGACATTGAGATTTGTCCTTGTTGACTGTAATCCCCAAACGGAGAGTGAAACCTTGAGTTTAAGAAGATTCCTGGTCGGAGAGGTAAGGAACCAATTGCCTAGATAGGGAAACACCTTAAATCCTTGCAGTCAAAGATGAGGTACCACAACTGCCATACATTCGGTGAACACTCGAGGGACTGTCGAGAGACTGAATGGCAATGCCCTGAACTGGTAGTGATTGGCTCCCAACTGTTAGTGGAGAAACCTCCGGGAGCAGTCATCCATCTTCATGTGGTAGTACGCATCCTGGAAGGTCTATAGAGCACATCCAGTTATCCATCCCTAGGAAGGGAAGAATGGACTGTATTGTGACCATCCGGAAATTTTGAAGTTTGATAAATTTGTTCAATAAGCTGAGATCCAGGATTGGTCTCCAGTCCCCTGCTTTTTTGGCACTAAAAAGAACCTTGAATAAAACCTGGATCCTGTCTGATCTAGTGGTACTGGTTGGATGACTCTTTTCCTTGGCAGCTTTTCTATTTCTAAGGCTGCTAATTTCCTCTGATTGGGTGGTATATCAAGGATGGGAGTTAAATCTAATGGTATTTGATAGCCTCTGGATATTATTCTCTGCACCGAAACATCAGTAATAATAAGATGCCAGGCTGGTAGATGCAGAGAAAAATGACCCCTGACTGCTTTCAGAGGAAAGCAATCAGGCTGCTGCTCAGGAGCACTAGTAGGGTCTACCAGAGAAAGAATCTCTAGCTCCCTGGTTACACGGACCCCCTCTACCTCGAAAGGGACGTCTTCCATATAAGTTTCCACCTCTGCCCCAGGGGGGATTGTTCACCACGAGTGTCACAAAAAGGACCTTGGGATTTCTTGAACCACATTTTTTCCCTCCCTTCTGGTTCCTGGAGTAGGACCTCTGGGGGTCAGAAAGGCATACACCCACAGCAGACAAGGTCTTTCCATCTTTCTCACTACGTGTAAGAGTGTCTCGTACTTTGGGTCCAAAAAGTGCAGATTCATCGACAGGTACATTGACGAAGGAAGATTTAAAGGGGTCTGCGAAGTCACACAACCGCATCCAAGCATTACGTCTCATGACAACGCCTGATGCGGCAGCTCGAGCTGCTCCCTCGGTGGAGTGAGATATCAAACACATCGAGGAGTTCAAAATGGATTCAAGGGTAGCTAGCTGCGAGACGACAGTATCACGCACCTCATCAGGCAGTACCCCACCAAAGAGGGAGACATTTCAGAAATTAGGTCTCTTTGAAGGCAAGTCAAGTGTGCTGGATAGAACAGAGACTGAATAGTGAATGTCACTGAAGCATAGGTCCACTTCCCTAGTCTGTCCATGGTCCAGGACTCTCTGTTTGGAGGATGGATGGTGGAACTATCTTTTGCCAGTTCCCTCTTGGTGGCCGCCACTATGACCATAGAATCAACTGTCAACTGCTAGGACAAGTGGGGCTGGTCTTCAGGTGTAGATAAAATTTTTTGTCTGGCCTCTGAGGAACAGGTTTTATGTTATCCGGGGCCTTTCAGGCACACTGCACAATGATTTTAACAATGTCATCTACCAGTGGAGTGGCTGGGCACGGAAGGCCTGCAGGAACACTGATTCCTCAGAAGAAGGGTTATAGAACTTCCAGTCTCCCCACTGCTTGAGGATTTTGAGAATGTCTCTGAATGAAGATGTCATCTGGGGAAGACCGTGGGGACCCTTCCCCCTCATCACAATCAGTATCTTCGGTGATAGATTCCTCCAGTGAATCAAGATGCTTCCTCTTGCACCGTTTCTTCTGGGGTGGCTCCCCAGTGGGATCTTTTGAGGAGGACTCCGGAGAAGGGGTTCCCTTCAAAGAAGTTTCTTGTGACTCCCGTGCCTGGGGTCCCAGAAATAGAGGGCTGGGAGAGGTGCATGCTAGGGGATGGTTCTGATACTGATGTCATTGGTGCTGACTGCGAGTCCACTACCTGTACAGCTGGCCCACCTGAGGAGAGATGGGAGTCTGGAACCGGGAGGGACAACCTCGGAACCAGGGTTACACCTCGCCGTGAGGAGCCCACCTCCAGGTGAGGAGCTCTGAGAGAACTGGAAGCCATCGGCACCATGGACATAGATGGCACCAGTGAGAAAATAGGCACCGGGCTAGGTACCAAGGTATGGATGATCCAAGCACTGCTTCGGGAGAGCATCAGTTCCACCGGAGCCAATGCAGCAAGGGTGGACAGAGCCGACAGGGAAAACCTGCTGTCGGAACTGAGACAGTATGCACCGGAGCAGAAATATCTTGTCCTTGGCAGGTATTTGAGTTTTGGAGCTGATGGAGCCAAAGAAACTGTTGGCACCATGGCTGGGGATGGTGCTGAAGCAGGTACAATCATTGGAGCTAATGTTGGATCCAAGGACGGCACCGAAGTCAGTGGTGCCGAGGTTGGATCTGAAACAGGGGTGAATATCATGGACAGCACTGAGGGAGAAGACACAGAGACTGGTGCTGAAGAGGTCTGCGGTGAGGGCACCGGTGAAGCATGGAGCCGACTCAGTTCTGTAACTGACGGAGATGCAGGAACCGAGTGACTCCATTTTTCCTTATGTTTTTTTTTTTTTTTTTGGTTTTGGAGGGGGTGAGACCTCCGACCCAGATAGAGCCTCTGAAAAAGGTGTCTTGAGTAATCCATTTTTTCCTTATGTTTTTTGGTCTTTGGAGGGGATGAGACCTCCAACCCAGATAGAGCCTCTGAAAAAGGTGTCTTGAGTAATCCATTTTTCCTTATGTTTTTTGGTCTTTGGAAGGGGTGAGACCTCCGACCCAGATAGAGCCTCTGAAAAAGGTGTCTTTTTAAGATAAGTTTATTTTTACGTTCTGCTAGTGTACAATTACTAAAACTAGCACAAATGTCACAGCCAGCTTTAATATGATCCATGCCAAAACAGTAGCCACAACGAACATATGTATCTGAGTTAGGCATCTTATGTCCACACTTGTCACACTGTTTAAAATCCCAACTTAGCTTTGTCTAATATAATAAGACAACAAGGCTATCCTATAGAAAAATTAAGGGAGAAAATACCAATGATGTTATTTTAAAAAAAAAAAATACCACTAGTAAAAAGGAAAGGCCTGTCAAAGACAGGGGAGAAGGACAATACCAATAAACATAAAAAATTAAATTACCAAGGAAAAGGGTAGGAAATAGGCTTAGGTTATAGTCAACAGTGAGAAAATGCTAACTTGACTAAAAATTACAAAATTTTGAAGAGAAACTGTTTTAAAATTAATTTTCTACTTAGCTTTGAGAGAGATGGCTAGCACATCTGACTAGGAACACAGCAAACGAGATCTGAAGTAACTAGTTGAGGGGCATTATGGGTAGGTCTTAGCTGAGAGTTTTTGGCTGGCGCGAGCTTGGAAACGGCCGTGTTGGTACCAAGGACGAAACTGAGGTCCTAATGGTAATGAATAAACAAAGATTTACAACATCAGATCTGATGTTAGTTACAAATTGTGAACTGGCTGCGCAAACAAGGAAGGGGCAGACAGGATCGAGGCAATGTAAAATTCCAGCAATGATTTCTCAAAAAGTTTTTAAAATAAATGCTTACATTTTATTTTGACATGCACATACACACACACACACACACACACACACACACACACACACACACACACACACACACACACATATGCACACAAAAATATTTATAAAAACTGAATGTTTGTTTACCTTTTGCTCTTCTGATCTTTCCTCTTTTCTACATTGCGCATCTTTGCACACTTTCAAAAAAACATAACCATAAATTTATCTTATTTTACTTTCTTCAGAACTAAGAAATACAAAGAGCAAAGAGATCACTGTATAATAAATGTTAAAGTGAATTTAATTTATGTGCAATATCAGGATTATCTGTCTAGAACATTATAGTATATAGTAAGCAGTTATATATCTAGTAATGTCTTGTCATATTAAGTCTATGTGATATCTACACATTTCAGATAAGGAGACATGGAATTTCATTCAGTTTTTGCACTTGTGTGATTCTGAATAACAATAAAGTTTACTTTGACTTGACTTTGACTTTGAATTGTACATATCCTTTTTCTTATTAATAAAGGTGTTGAGTATTTAGAGTAGACTAACACTTTCAAGCCTCTTTCAGCCAAACCTTGTGCAAAAAACAAAGCAAGCAACAAAGACAAGAATATGTAATTTAAACATAACAATACAATATTAACACAGAAGTCTGAGTACAGAAATAAAAGGATACCTCTCAGCTTTACCTATTTTAGAGCTACGTACCTATTTTCATGCTAGATTTGCCTCTTTGCATGATGTACCAATTTTTTTAGGTATGCACCTATTTTCAGGCTTAATTTATCCCTTCATATGATTTTGTCAATCTCAACATGCATCATATATGCTTTTAAAGGTGTTTAGTACAGAGGAAACCAGGCTCCATGACCAACGTACTGATTGCACTAATATTGAGAATGAGATCCCACATTTTACATCTCATTTTTTCAGGCTTAGAGAATCTTCAAATGTAAACTGTGTTGTTCACAACATACTTATATTTTTGTCAGTTACAGTTTTTTCAAATTTGTGTTTCTTAACAGTATCCCATATTCAATCTTTGAAGCAGAAAGAGTTATATGTTTTTCAGTATTCAAACTATATACTAATTGGGATTTTCTAGATTTTTGTCCTGACGTACTAACTTTTCAAGAACCCTTGAAGCTATTTTCAATGTGTGCAGGTTTAGAGGTATGTACAAGTAAGTCAGAAAAGTACTAAATAGTATTTAATACAATGAATAAATTAGAATACTAATCAAAACCACTATCAAATGGCTCACAATCACAAGGTCATTTGTCTACATTCTTTTCCAGTCTTTTGCTGTTGTTCACAGTCAGGAAAAAAAAAGAGAAAGAAAACCATAAAGCAAGAAATCAGCAAAGAATGAGGAATGCTGCCTTGTCCAATGGCGATAGTACCACTTAGGCACCAAATGACTAATAAGGACAGTTTTCCCACCACACATAAAACTCTGATGTTTTCTGTGAGTAGCTTCATATTTGTACAAGGAGGTCTGTAAAATTATAAAGCAGCTATCTGCAAAGGTGCTTCTGTGAAGATCTGAAGAAACCTTTCTACTTTATAGGCATATACACATTTATCTTTCTCATGTAGCACCTTTTAGAAAATGAAATGCTTAGAAAGAAAATGTTACATAGGAGTATATAATCTTAAAATGGATTGCACAAAGGGAATATTATTGTCAGGATGATTTTTTTTCACAGGAAGTTGTAAAAACACGGGTATTTCCTTAAGAAAAGTGGAGATTCAGGAACTGTGGGTAAATTTAAGACAAGACATTTCTAATGATAGATAAGAAAATACATACTGGTGGTTACCTGTGACCAACAGCTCATTTAAGTGGCAAGGGTATAGGTAGGCGCAGTGGGATCAGCAATCATGTTCTGCTCCTGCCATCTACATTTCTGTGAATATATAGAATGAATATAAAGAGATTATATGGGAAGGGATTTACCAGGGCTGCTGATGGAAAAGAATGGGCAAATCATTCTGCTGAGTGTGGAAGGGTAAACTTTGTGTGTAGATAAAGCAGTCTTTATATATGACTGCTGCAATATTTCTGTAGGTCGAGTTAATTAAAAATTACACTCTCTCTCTCTCTATCTCTGTCCCATTGCCTGTAAGTATTCCTTCCTCTGTGGTTGCTGTAGCTACATGCACCTGGCACATTCTAATTCCTTTTTTTCTGCTTTTTCTTGGCAACTGTAACCCACTGTTTTCAGCTCCAATTACTGACAGTGTTCCAGTACCACCAATAGACCCCTCCATCCATTATACTTGTGTACTTCACTATGGACTATGAAATATGCAAAGGCTTTCCTGTAACCCATCTGACAGACATACACTCAGGGACTCGAATCCAAACTTGAGTAATTCTTCATCTATCCCTTGTGAAGGACACCAAATAGAAAGGATTAGACCAGATAAAATCACTTTAGCCAGCAGATCTAGGACACTCTCTCTCTGATGCACTGCATGTGGGAAAATACAGATGCCTTGTTGAAGTTTCAAGAAATGTATTTAGTTAAGTAGGTAGATGGACAAGTACTCTTGTTCTAATATGTTCTATTCAACAGGTCAGTTATTTAAAGGTAGTCACAAACAATGGTGGAAGGGACCAGGGGTGCTGATTGGAGAAACATCTGGGAGATGTAAAAACAAGAAAATAATCTCAAAACTTAGAGGTTAGTC
Organism: Protopterus annectens; assembly: GCF_019279795.1. Lineage (NCBI taxonomy): Eukaryota > Metazoa > Chordata > Ceratodontiformes > Protopteridae > Protopterus > Protopterus annectens. Next base: position 244,918,519 of record NC_056741.1, on the reverse strand, counting down.
CATTATGTGAATATTCCCGAAGGACCCGTGAGGGTTTACCAGATCAACAGCCTGTGGAACCTCTGCTTGGTTAAAAGGTTTATTTTTATTTTTCACACTTCCACACAACACAGTAACTAGTATCAAATGGAAAATCCAATGTAAACAGCAACGGAGTATCAGGACTTAGAAACCGGTATTTCACGTTATTAAAATAACAATGTTAAAATCAGTAAAGCACTTTCATCCTGCCAATTTAGGACTTCCTCAGAGGATGTTAGCTCTGATGAAGTCCTAAATTGGCAGGATGAAAGTGCTTTCTAAGTCCTTATACTCTGTTACTGTTTACATTGGATTTATTTTATTTTTATTTTTAACATTTTTATCAAACATACAGAACAGGAGAATTCATGCATGACAACATACCATGAGCAACCATTATAGAACTGTATTTAAAAAAAACACTTTTGTCTGAGTTTCATCAGGTCCATCTGATAGAGTGGTTTGTTGAGTGGTTTACAGTTTGATCAATGGAAATGCCTGCTTTTATGAGGCTGTTGCCAGACTTTATTATTATAATGGAAAAAGGTTCTATAATAAGGTTTTCACATTCCTTGAAGCACTTTATGACAGCTTTATTACAGAATCTTTTTCCAGTCTGACTCGTCTGTATCACCGCTTATCACATGTAATATGAGAGGCTGTGCCCACTTTAATGTGGCTCATATTTCCTGAAATACATTATGAAAGATTAACCACCACTACAAAGACTGTGGAGTACAGAGGCACATGTGTACCAATGTGCTCACACAACTAAATGAGCTACAAAATCAAAAACATAGTTTGCACCTCAAAAAGATGGTCTTCTGTCCCGCTAAATACTGACTAACTAATAAGTTACATTTGCTATTACCAAAGGTAAAGCCATAAGCAACTTTCTTGTGGGGACTTTGTTTCCAACCCTGGAAATTAAATATACTAACTCCAGGATCGTACAAACTCAAAGAAAGGAGAAATCCCCTTGAATTATGTAACAGTCAATATAATGACCTTCGACCATTACATAATTTAATAACAGCTGTACCATCAATGAAAAAGCATTAGCATTTCAGCATGCAATGAAATGCTTGCAGTGGTAAATCACAACGCACCCACGCTTATATATATATATATATATATATATATATATATATATATATATATATATATATATATATATATATATAAAGGGCTGAAGTCTTTAAGCTTTGTATGTTTGAAAGTGATGATTACAGCTTTCTACTTTAAGTTCTGGCTGTGGTTTACGTTCCTCCAAGTCCGAAAAAGGTTTTCGTGTTAATAGTTTTTTTGCTTTGTAACCTTTTGACAGTTTTATCTTTGGTTTAAGTCATTTTCTGTCTGGATATGGAGGACATACCAAGGAACTCATACCGTGATGGGAGCCAAGATCGCCTCAATCTCTTTAACTACAATTTACCATTTGAAATAGTCTCAGCTGTGCAATCATTTAACGATGTAGTAGAAAGAACACATGACATCCTGAGGAGATTAGGATCTTATGGAGCTAACAGCAGACAAGTAACGAACCTAACAACCACAAACACATCGGACCAGCATCCCAATGGCCTCACAGGAGTAAATAACCTTTTGGATGAGATTCTGCCACCCAATAGTAACAACCCTTTTTTGGCTTGGCAGGAAGAAGACATTCTCTCCAGTGCATCTAACATGTTACTGGGATCTGTTTCAAAGGTCGCTACCCCTGGTAACTGTAAACATCTTATTTTTAAGCTTGAAGAACTTGTTTCTAATTACAAAAGTATTGAATATGATGATTTTTACCTCACCGGCTGTGTTGACAATTATATTGTTCCGCAAGGTCTGAGATTTAGCAAATTCCCCAATGCCACTGACCAAAACAGTGATATTTATCAGTCCCCTTGTTAGATTTTTAACGAAGCTGGTATTAAAGTTCTCTAAACTTTAATAGTCCATAATCAGAAAAAAATGGAGAATTTGATTACAGAAATTAAAGCACTCAATGATTCTATCCTCAGGCATCCTTATTTCAAAGCTGTTAAGCCTGAATGGATGAGAATCGATGCTAAGGTTTCCAGACATGTAGCTTCCCTTATCCAGAAAAAGAGAAAGAAGTTAGCCCATGACTTGGAACAATATAGGCAGAAAGCTGCCTACCCACTTTGTCTAAACAAATGTAACAGCTTAAAAACAACACTCCCACATCCACAAGTCACTCGCATTGTTTTCCAAAAGGACAAGATCCCACTTTTACCAACAGGATTAAGAATGGCACTGGTTTTTTCAACACCACAATGAAGTAACTTCACAAGCCACCAAGCTGAAGACTCTATTGAAGGCATGACTGGAAACTCCACTAAAGAAATCATTCATCCACCCAGGAACAAAGCACAAGAGATCAGCAATCCTACAGCTGCAGTGAATGTTAATAACCCAAATCATTTTTTATCCCTCACCTTGCTGAACAACAAGGCAACCACAGAAACTCCCAGAAGGAGAAGACGGGGGAGAGGAGGGGAAGAGGCAGGGATCAGTCTCAAGGAATGAGACAGTTCTAACAAATTTAAAATAAAGGTCTCAATTTTATACCAGCCCAAAGAGTGTCTGCTACCGATGTTATTATTGATTTAAAATTGTTTTGTAGAAAGCTTAACTTTAAACAAGGCTTTATGTTCAACAATATAGAATTTAATAATCTCTCTTTTGGTGCTAGTCAGGTTTCTAGCTATCAGCAGAACTTCTTGGGAGACAATGAAGCTACAATGTCACAAAGTGCTAACCACCATCCTGTTGGTCACATTATTCTTCTGTTGATGTTACTAGCTAGACCAGCAGTACTGAGTCAGATTCAGATAGTGAAGGTCCAGCCCCCCAGGAGGAAAAGCACTTTTAATCCACCTCTTAACCAGTTCCTCAATATTTTTTCAAGAATTTGTGAAAAAGAAATTAGAGCCGCTCTTAACAAGAAACCACTTTCCAACTGGTTTAATCTGTGTGTGTGTGTGTGTGTGTGTGTGTGTGTGTGTGTGTGTGTGTGTGTGTGTGTGTGTGTGTGTGTGTATGCACACGCGCATGCAAGGGGCTGCAGAATGTATGTGTGTTTGAGGTTTTTTTTCCTCTGTGTGATCTTGGAGTTAGTATATATAAGTAGGGGTGTGTGGGGGGTGCATGGGGGCTTGCCCCCAGCTTATGTTTAGTGTAGGTATGTGTACGTGTGGTGCTTTGTTGTGTTTATGATTTTTGTGGTGTTCATAGGTAGGTACTAGGCTATTGGCCCTGGGGCCTATACAAGCCCAGCCAAAGAGGTACCCTGGCTTTTGCCACCCAAGAAAATTATTTTCCTGTGCCACTGTTGAGCAGAGCCACAGAGGTGATCCCCGGGGTGAATTTCCTATTTCCCATCCAATCACCAAGATTTTTCTTGAAGAGTGCTAATGAGGAGCTTTGTTTGATATAGATAGGTAGTTTATTCCAGAGTATGGAAAGTCTCAGGGACAGGAATCTATCCCTCCGGCATGTTCTGTTTATTGTGGTGACAAGGTTAAGGTCCCTCGAGCATGTAGCTTGGAGGGATTGGGATTTCTTTAAGTGGAGCATGTCCAACAGCTCTGGGTTTGACATAGCTTTGTATGTTAGGCAGAGATCACCTCTGAGTAGGTGATATGCGACAGAGTAAAGCTGGAGTTTTTTAAGACAGTCTGCGTAGGGCATCTGTTTGAGGCCGGTAATCCTCTTTGTGAAGTATTTCTGCGGCCTTTCCAGTTGTTGTAGATGTCTTGTGAGGTGCATACTAAAAGGGGCGTTGTACTCTATAATGGGTCTAATGATTGATGAGTAGAGGGGAACAATGACCTCTTTTTTTCTGGATGAGAAATCTTTTGTGATGAGGTGTGCCACATAGAAGGATTTCCTGACTACTGTGGCGATGTGATTATCAAAGGAGAGACTACTGTCCACCTGTGTCCCAAGGTCTCTTATCACACTTTCGGTGTTAAGTATACTAGCGCCTATGTTGTAGTTCATGGGTACAGAGTTTTTACCAAAGGGGATGACAATGCACTTTTTGGCAATGAGCTTGAGGCCATGGCTTTGACACCAGGCATCTGTCTTAGTGAGGCCCTTTTGCAGGATGTCCACATTGTTAGGAGTTTCGATTATGGCTCCTAGTTTGCAGTCATCTGTGAACTTCATTAGCCAAAGACCTTCTGTGTTAGCCTGTACTTTACAGACGTAGATACCAAACAGGAGAATACCCAGGACTGAATCCTGTGGTACTCCACTTGATACTGGTCTGATGTCGGATTTGGAGTCTGCTACTTTCACAGTGTGGGTTCTGTCAGTGAGCCAGTTGGCAACCCATCTTGTGACATAGGGATTTATACCTAGTTTAATGAGTTTATCTTTAATTCCAGAGTGGGGGATGGTGTCGAAAGCCTTGGCAAGATCTAGATAGGCTGTGTGAACCACCTTACCCTTGTCTACGGCTTTGGTGACTGCTTCAAAGAAGTCTATCAGGTTTAGGAGACATGATCTGCCTTTTACAAACCCGAACTGGGTGGGGTCCAGAGTTTGGAGATTATCAATGTCTTTGTTTATAAGTTCCATGATGATATGTTCCATGGCTTTGCAGACCAGGCTCATCAGGCTAATGGGGCGGTAGTTCCCAGGGTCTGTGTTGGCTCCCCCATTGTGGAGTGGGATAACTGTTGCTGTGCACCATTCAGCAGGCACAAAGCCTGAGGTGAGGCTATGATTGAACATGGTACTTAGGTGGGGTGCCAGTTCATTCTGTAGTTCGTGTAGAACACAGCCTGGGATGTTGTCTGGTCCCATGGATGCTGTGTTCCTGGCTTTGGAGAGTGTGGTTTTTACCTGTGCAGCCATCATTACAGGAACTTTGCCTTCTTCCAGTATAGAGATCTTTAGGGGGTGAGAAGGGGGTAAAGTTAGCACTGAACCTATCTGCCAGGATGTTGGCAATATCAGTTGGGTCTGTATATTTAGTGCCATTGTGCTGTAACTCAGAGCAGATCTGAGTGTTGCCATTGAGATTCTTGACATAGCTATAGAATGCTTTGTGGATGTCTTTAGAATCAGTGGTGATTTTGTTTTTGTAACTAGCTTTGGAGGATTTTATCAAGGATCGCAGCTTCTTATGGAGGCTGACCAGGGAGCTCCTCCACTCATGGGATTTTACTCTCTTTTGCAACAGTTTCTTCCTTCTGTTGTACAGTTTGTTTATGGCAGGGGACCACCAGATTGGCTTCCTTTTTTTGGAGGATAGTGTCTTGGTTCTGTTTGGGATAGCATGATCCATGCACTCATGTAAGTGCGTATAAAGTGCAATTGTGTAGGATTCAGTAGTCGTAACTGTATTGTCTATCTGCATGCGTGTCATGACGTTCACCACTTCTGTCTTAAGAAGCATGAAGTTGGCTTTGGAGAAATATTTTACGATGATTTCCTTAATGGGGCATGGGGGCAGGATGTGGAGAGATCTAGGGTAATTAGCTTATGGTCGGATCGGACCAAAGAGTCGTTGACTTCAGGTGTGGAACACTGGTCACTCATGTTGGTAACGACTAGATCTAGGATATTGTTGCCCCTGGTGGGGGTGTGGATAAGTTGATTCAGGGCATTGGAGTTTATGAATTCCAGAAAGCGTTGCACGAAGGAGTTGGTACATGAGTAGTTTTCCCAGTTAATGGTGGGGTAGCTGAAATCGCCCATTAATAGGGTGTTTGGTGGTTGAACCCTAATATTTTCCAGTACATCAAGAAAAGAGGAGTGGGAATCCTGGGGCATGGTGGGTGATCTGTAGCAAGCTACAATTTGGACTGCAATTTTGCCCAGAGTTAGTTGCACTTGTATAACCTCAGCTGCATTATGCTGATCAGCTAGCCTGGAGGTGTGGATATCCTTAATGAATATGGACACACCTCCACCTTTGGTGTTCTGGTTCAGGTTACATGGCTGAAAAGTGCGGTATGAGTTATAGCCTGATAGTGCAGGGGTGCTCTCTGGAGCCTTGAACCAGGTCTCAGTCACTGCACAGATATCAATGTTCTTGATTTTAAGGAGTGCCTCGAGTGAGTGCATTTTGAGATTTAGACTTCTAGCATTGAGTAGCATCACCCTTAGTTTTTGCTTGCCTGTTCCTGTTACAGAGGTGAATTTGTCATTTGAACCTTGCCTAAAAAAGGCACTATAGGGGCAGCAAGAACCTTAGCCAGTATTGGGAATCCCAGGGGTGACAGGTGCAGGCCATCTCTGGCAAAGCATCGTGGTCTGTCGACCATGTCATCCCAGGCAGACAGATACTGGATCCCTTTAGAATGGCACCAGAAGCTTAGCCAGTTGTTGAAGTCAATCATTTTGTCCTTGTACTGCGGCATCATTCTGGATGATGGCAGAATGCTACTCAGGGCTAGGGTCATACCTGCCTGGGCTACAAGATTGGAGAGCTCTTCCATGTCTGTTTTCATGTAGTCCAGGGAGGTATGTCTCAGGTCATTCACACCAACATGGACAATGACAGAGTCATATTTGTACTTGTTGTGGAGTGACCTGAGTGCGTGGGTTATGTGGCGGATCCTGGCACCCGGCAGGCAGCTGACAGTAACTTTCTCCTTGTTTAGCCTGGTGAGTGGGACATCAGTGTGCCTGACTATAGAGTCACCTATGACTAGTGTGTTGGGTACGTTGTTTTTCCTTATTGGCTGTGGTTGAGTGGCCCACTGAGTCTGCGGGCTATGTGTCATTTGGGATGTGTTGGAGGGTGGAGGTTGCTTGCATTTCTGCTTTGGAGGTTTCTGTTGCTTGAGCAGATTATTATTGAGAGCCTCCACAAATGTTTTTGTGTTTCTATGTGTGGATTTTGGTGGTGTAGATTTAGTGAGACAATGGGATGAGTGTGGTGTGGTGCAAGTGTTTACCTTCTCCTCTTGACTGTCAAGTTCAGTCTTGATTGGAGAGAGCTTTACCTCCAGTTTGGCTAGATAAGTGCATCTCTCACAGGTTGTAGTGTTGAGTGGTAGGAGGAGAGAGTTGTCTGTGTACATGAGGCAATTTCTACATTGCCCCAAGATGCCCAGATTCATCAGATAGACAAAAGAGAACACTGGGAGCTGACCCTTTGACATGCCTGAATAAAAAACTCTTTTCCTCTAGATAAGTGAGGAAAGGAAGTACCAAAACTGTTTTCCTTTAGGTAATGAGGAAGGTTGAGTGCTGTAGTAATTAGTAGGTTATTTAGTGCTTATAAGTGTCTGTCAGCCTGGGATGACATGCTAGACAAGCCACATTGTTTCACCAGAGACAGCTTGCACCTGTCACCCTTAGGCTTTCGAATACTGGCTAAGGCTCTTGCCACCCCCATAGTGCCTTTTTTAGGCAAGGCTCAAAAGACAAACCCACCTCCATAGACAATACCAGAAACAAAAAACTAAGGGTAATGCTACTCAATGCCAGAAGTCTAAACCTCAAGATGCAATCACTCGTGGCACTCGTCAGTATGGAGAAAATCGATATCTATGCAGTAACAGAAACCTGGTTCAAGGCTCCAGGGAGCACCCCAGCACTACCAGGATTCAACTCATACCATTCCTTTCGGCCCCAGAACTCTGACCGGAATACTAAAGGCTGGGGAGTATCCATTTTCATCAAGGATACCCACACCTCCAGGTTAGTGGCACTGCACGAGGCAGCTGAGACCATCCATGTGCAACTAACAGTAGGTAAAACTGCTTTTCAGTTCATAGCCTGCTACAGATCACCCACCTTGTCTCAGGATCCCCACTCGGCATTCCTGAGAACATTGGAGAATATGAAGGTCTCACCAAACACCATGATATTGGGGGATTTCAACTACCCAAACACTGACTGGGAAAACTACTCAAGTCCCAACTCTTTTGCCCAATGGTTCCTGGAGTTTATAAACTCAAATGCATTGGAACAACTGGTCACCACTCCCACAAGAGGGGACAACATATTGGACTTGGTCATCACCAACATGGGGGCTCAATGTTCCACACCAGAGGTTAATCCCTCGTTGGTAAGATCAGACCATAAACTTATCACAATGGACATCCACATCCCGATCCCACCCCCAGCCAAGGAAACCACTGTGAAAAATTCTCAAAAGCAAACTTCACACTTCTCAAGACCGAGGTGGAAAGTTTCAAAGTCCCCGGGCTAATGGAAAATGCTACTCAAACTGCAGAATCCTTTACAAATGCACTCTATGAGCACCTACAGGAATGCATGGATCATGCTATCCCAAGTAAAACCAAGACTCACTCCTCCAAGAACAGGAGACCAGTCTGGTGGACCCCAGCCATAAATAAGCTATACAACAGAAGGAGGAAACTATTACATGACAAGGTAAAATCCCAAAAAGGGAAGGTATCCTTGATCAGTATTAGCAAGAAACTTCGATCCCTCATAAAATCATCAAAGGCCAGCTTCGAAAGAAAAATTGCCAAAGACTCTAAAGATAATCACAAGGCGTTCTTTAGCTGCATCAAAAATCTGGGTGGCAGCTCTCAGATCAGCTCTGAGCTGGTGCAAAATGGCACAAAATACATTGAACCCACAGACATTGCTAACATCCTGGCAGACAGATTCAGTACAAACTTCACCACCCCTTCCCTCCCAAAAGGGCCTGTGTCTATCCCAGAAGAATGCAGTCCCCCAGACATCACAGACATGCACTTGAAAGCAACCCTCTCCAAAGTAAAAAACACAGCATCAATGGGACCAGATGGTATCCCGGGCTACGTCTTACATGAGCTCCAAAACGAACTAAACTCTCACATAAATTCACTGTTCCGACTCAGCCTTACCACAGGTTATGTACCCAAAGAATGGCATACAGCAACAGTGATCCCGCTCCACAAAGGTGGCACCACAACGGATCCCAGGAACTATCGCCCTATAGGCCTGACTAGCCTGGTCTGCAAGGCTATGGAGCGCATCATCATGGATCTCATAAACAAAGACATTGGAAACCTCCAAACACTGGACCCCACCCAATTCAGCATTGTTAAGGGCAGATCTTGCCTCTTAAACCTAGTTGACTTCTTTCAGGACATGCTGGAGGGATAGATTCATATCCCAAAGGCTTCCCATGCTCTGGAATAGAATCCCAGTCCATGTTAGGCAGAGCCACTCACTGACCCTCTTCAAGAGAAATCTTGATGAGTGGATGGGAAATCGTAAATTTGCTCCTGGGATCACTTCTATGGCCCTGCTGGACAGAGGCTCAGGAATCTAGTCTAAAGGGAGGCAAAAGCCATCACATTCTGGCTAGGCTTATAAATGCCCTAGGGCAGATAGCCTAATACCTACCTATGAACCTATGAACAAGTGCTGATTACGAGTAAGCAAATTCAAGTGCTAAAACTAAGAATCTGTATCTGGACTAAACTATTTACAGGAAAGGGGGGAAGCAAGTGCAAATGCAGGCTTTCAAATCAGAAAGTTGAGAGAGATGGAAAAACTGCCCAGACGGCCAATAACTACAATTTCTGGACCAGAACCACTCTTTATGTGGTAGATAGGTTACCTAGTGCTTACCACTCCCACTGATAAGCTAGAAGGCTTCCCTCCAACACAGAATGGCTTGGGGGCACAGAAGCTTACATACAGTCCTGGATACAGCAAATTTGAATCTGGACTACACTAGTTACAGGAAAGTTTTTATATATAGATATATATATATATATATATATATATATATATATATATATATATATATATATATATACAGAAAAGTAACTAAAACAGCAGTCAAAACAATTCAAATGCAGTGCAAGCTAGCACACTTGAGTATGTAGCAATGTTAGACCAAACAGTTTAAAAAATGCAATTAAATTAAAAATGACTAAAAACAAATGCAGAAGGAGTCTATTAGGTAGAATGAGGTAAAGAGATGGGACTGGGGGGAGTGTCCCAGATCAAATCTACAGTGGGGGCGGGCAACTGCAAAAGCCTCCAAATTTAAACAACACAGGAATAGGGAGGGTGAGTATGGGAAAACCAACACCTTCAGCAGAGATCTGAAAAACTATACAGTGAAGCAAAGATAACAGTGCACAACTCTGAAGTCAGCCATCAATGATATAAAGTTAATCAAACAATTACTAGTACACAACTCTGAAGTGCCAGAAAAATATACTCAGCTCTGTATATCTCCAGATAGCTTGAAGAGCACTCTGTCAGGACACAGGAAGGCTCCAGCAATGATATGTGTTGTGGTTTGTGTGTGGTGTAGTGTATGTATGTTCGGGTTTGTGATTTCAGCTTTGTGGGGTTTCGGTGTTCTGATGGTTTCAGCTTTATGCGCTTGAAATGTTGAAATTCGAGATTTCAGCATTTTGAGTATATGAAGTGAAACCTTATATATATATATATATATATATATATATATATATACATATACACAATATATATATATATATTTATTTTTATTTTTTTTATTTAACATTTGTTGACCGGGAATGTCCGACTAGGTTCCACAGAGCCTGTTTTCAGCTGAGGCCCGGGGAGAAACGCTATATCAATAAATAAATAAATAAATAAATATATATACATATATATATATATATATATATATATATAGAGAGAGAGAGAGAGATGGTTCTACTGAAATACAGTGGCATGACGTACTGTCAATTGCTGATTGATTGACCACATGCAGATGGTCGACAGGTGTGATAGATTGACAATCCCCAGGTGGGGGAATATTCCCTTTTCCTGGTGATTGTGCAATCTTAGAGTTAGTATAACAAATTAGCTGGGGGTGTAGATGGGCTTGGCCTTGCTGTTTTGTGGTCAAGTGGTTCTTGCTGTCAACACTGTGGTGTGTCATTGTAACTCAGTAATCCCATATATATATATATATATATATATATATATATATATATATATATATATATATATATATATCTATATATATAATATATATATATATATATATATATATATATATATATATATGTGTGTGTGTGTGTGGGGGGGGGTTAGGGTGAACAATCAAACATTACTTTCTTTGAAATCTATATTAACTACAGAAAAAAATAATATTATGTGTGGGGGGGGGGGTTAAGCCAGAATTCTTGGGAGTTATAGATGTTCTGTGGAGCATTTTGAAGTTTTTTTTAAACAATAATGGCTTGAATAAAAATCATAAACAAGGAAAGAACTCAGTGTTACTCTTTCAACTTTAATTTCTTTCTGCTTTTTTTCAACTCAACCTAGCTGACTAAGAATACACTATAATAACTATGGAGGAAATAATTGTATTAAGCCTGGGGTCTGGGGCGACACAAGGCCTCCAGAAGCCACAGGAGTTCTAGATGCTCTGAAATGCATTTTAGAGTTTTTTTAAACAATCTTTTCATTCCATGATGACTTAATAAATTATGATTATAGAAATAAATTCAGTCTTACTTTTCAGCTCTGTTTTTCCTACATTATTTCAACACACCCTAACAGACCAAGACTCACTAAAATAAATGAATAAGCTGAAGTTCTTGGGGCTGGGAGTCCAAGGGTTATAGATACTCTGAGGTGCATTTTAGAGCTTTTTTTTTTACCTATTAATCCAACGCTGGTATGAACATAAGTCATGAGTAAGGAAAGAAATCAAGTCTTACTTTATTTATTTCAAAGAAAATAAGTTGCTCAAAGCTGCTAAAATAGCAGTCCACTGTAAACTGAGAAGACAAATATGTAGATACATAAATCATATCTGGCAATAGTACATACTCCCCCTCCATCAAAAAAAGAAGGCAGTCAATTTATGTGTATCTCCCTCTAGTGTTAGATTGGAATGAAAATTAAGGGAAAAATAGCTGCAGCCATATATTTCAGGTAGCCGCTGTCATATATATATATATATATATATATATATATATATATATATATATATATATATTTATATGTATATACACGACATGTTTCCTCACCCCTACCCCAAAAACACTGCTACCATCTGTATACTCCTCTGATTATCAAATTGGGCTGAAATTGAAAAAAATAGAACACAATATATTACACACACACACATATATATATATATATATATATATATATATATATGTGTGTGTGTGTGTGTGTGTGTCTGTATACAAGATGAAAAAGAGGCATTAGAAGTGATGTGCATTCAGCAGGAGCCTTCGAAGAAGTGCCCAAGGAAGAAGGTCACATGGCATACTGGTCCCAGGAAAGATAACACCACTTGAAGTACTTGAATACTGGCCAAGGCTCTTGCCGCCCCCATAGTGCCTTTTTTAGTCAAGGCTCCAAAGACAAACCCACCACCGTAAATAGCACAAGTAACCAAAAACTGAGGGTAATGCTACTCAATGCCAGAAGTCTAAACCTCAAAATGCACCACTCGAGGCACTCCTCAGTATGGAGAACATCGACATCTGTGCAGTAACAGAAACCTGGCCTAAGGCTCCTGAGAGCACCCCAGCACTACTAGGTTTTAACTCATACCATACCTTTCGGCCACAGAACCAGGACCAAAACACAAAAGGCGGGGGTGTATCCATATTCATCAAGGATACCCACACCTCCAGATTAGTGGCGCAGCACAATGCATCAGAGATCATCCATGTGCAACTAACAATGGGCAAAACTGCAATCCAAATTGTAGCTTACTACAGGTCACCCACCATGGCCCAGGACCCCCATTCCACATTTCTGGAGACACTGGGAAATATGAAGGTCCTACCAAACACCTTAATACTGAGTGATTTCAATTACCCAAACATAAACTGGGAGAACTACTCAAGTACTAACTCCCTTGCCCGACACTTCCTAGAATTTATAAACTTGAATGCCCTGGATCAACTGGTCAACACCCCCACCAGAGGGAACAACATATTGGACCTGGTCATCACCAACATGGGTGACCGGTGTTCCACACCGGAGGTCAACCCCTCACTGGTTAGATCAGACCATAGACTAATCACTCTGGATATCCACATTCTGCCCCACCCACAATCAAGAAAACCATCATGAAAAACTTTTTCAAAAGCAAACTTCACGTTACTTAAGACTGAGGTGGAAAGGTTCACAGACCATGCTAAAGGACAATGCTGTCCAAGCTGCTGAAACCTTTAAAAAGGCACTCTATGAGCATCTGCAGGAATGCATGGATTGTGCTATCCCAAGTAAAACCAAGACTCCCTCCTCCAAGAAAAGGAAACTAGTCTGGTGGACCCCTGCCATAAACAAGCTATACAACAGAAGGAGGAAACTAGTACAGAAAAGAGTAAAATCCCAAGAAGGAAAGACATCCCTGATCAGTATCAGCAAGAAACTACGATCCCTCATTAAATCATCCAAGGCTAGTTTCAAAAGAAAAATTGCCAATGACTCTAAAGATAACCACAAAGCATTCTTTAGCTATGTCAAGAACCTAAGTGGAAACTCTCAGATCTGCTCTGAGTTAGTGCAGAATGGCACAAATTACACTTAACCGACTGATATTGCAAACTTTCTGGCAGACAGGTTTAGTGCAAACTTCACCCCCTAAAGGGCCCATAACCATACCAGAAGAATGTAGGGCCCCGTCAATCACCGACACACAGGTTAAAACAGCTCTATCCAAAGCCAAAAACACAGCTTCAATGGGACCAGATGGTGTCCCAGGCTGTGTCTTACATGAGCTCCAAAATGATCTAACCCCTCACCTAAACACACTGTTCAAACTCAGCCTCTCTACAGGCTATGTACCCACAGAGTGGCACACAGCAACAGTTATCCCGCTCCACAAAGGTGGAGGCACAACGGACTCTGGGAACTATCGCCCTATAAGCCTGACTAGCCTGGTCTGCAAGACTATGGAACGCATCATCATGGAACTCATTAACAGAGACATTGGGAACCTTGAAACCTTGGACCCTACCCAGTTTGGCTTTGTTAATGGCAGATCATGCCTCCTAAACCTGGTGGACTTCTTTGAGATGGTTGCCAAGGCAATAGACAAGGGAAAGGAGGTTCACACAGCCTACCTAGACCTTGCAAAGGCTTTCAACACCATTCCCCATTCTAGTATTACAGACAAGCTCACCAGCTTGAACACAAACCCCTACGTTACGAGATGGGTTGCCAACTGGCTCATGGATAGAACCCACATGGTGAGAGTTGCAGGCTCTACATCTGACTCTAAACCAGTTACAAATGGTGTCCCCCAGGGCTCAGTCCTAGGACCCCTCCTGTTTGGTATATACCTCTCAAAGGTACAGGCAAGCAACTAGGGGCCATAACTGATTCTCCGGCTGATACAGACACCCTCCAGATGGGTCTCACTGAGATGGATAACTGGTGTCAAAATCATGGCCTCAAGCTAAATGCCAAAAAGTGCATAGTCATCCCCTTTGGAAAAAACAAAGTACTCATGAACTACCACATAGGTGGTAGTCCCTAAATACAGAAAATGTAATAAGGGATCTGGGGACCCAAGTAGATAGTAATCTCTCCTTTGATAATCATATTGCCAAGGTGGCTAGAAAATCCTTCTATGTGGCCCACCTAATCAGAAAAGGGTTCGCATCTAGAACAAAAGAGGTTATTGTACCTCTCTACTCATCACTCATTAGACCCATCATAGAATACAATGCCCCATTTGGGATGTACCTTACAAGACACCTGCAACAGCTGGAAAGGCCACAAAAGTACCTCACCAAGAGGATTACTGGCCTCAAACAGATGCCCTATGCAGCTCGACTGAAGAAACTCCAGCTGTACTCAGCTGCATACCACCTACTCAGAGGTGATCTCTGCCTGACATACAAGGCCATGTCCAATGCAGAATTGATGGACATGCTCCACCTAAAAAAAAAACAAATCCCAGAGAGCCACACGCTCTAGAGATATAAACCTCACCACAACGATAAATAGGACATGCTGGAGGGATAGATTCCTATCCCAAAGACTCCCCATGCTTTGGAACAAGATTCCAATCTACATTAGGCAGAGCTCCTTGCTAACACTCTTCAAGAGAAACCTTGATGAGTGGATGGGAAACAGAAATTTTACCCCGTGGGTCATTTCAGTGGCTCTGCTGGACAGAGGCACAGGGAACTAATCTAAGGGAGTGGCAAAAGCCAACACATTCTGGCTAGGCTTATAAATTCCTTCAGGCAGATAGCCTTGTACCTACCTATGAACCTATACTTACACCTCCCTACCATTATCCACACATACAACGTACAAAAACACACACATACACTCACTCACCTTCAATTCCAGACACCATACCAGCCAAACACAACATGTAACTTACTGGAAATGCATAAGCACGGATTCGAGATATTTGAATTCGTTCTTATGCACTTTTGGCATTCTGCATTTTCAGCTTCATGGTCTTGCAATACTGAAATCCGAGATTTCAGCATTTCAAGATTATGAAGTGAAACTATATATATATAAATAGATATATATAGATATACACACTCATAAGTTTACAAACAATACTTCTGGATTTGTGTTATACAGTATTACTGTACAGCGCATTCTGGTTGGTAGGTTGGAATCGTATACAATACTTCTGGATTTGTGTTATACAGTATTACTGTACAGTACACACTGGTTGGTAGGTTGGAATCATATACAATACTTCTGGATTTATGTTATACAGTATTACTGTACAGCGCATTCTGGTTGGTAGGTTGGAATCGTATACAATACTTCTGGATTTGTGTTATACAGTATTACTGTACAGTACATACTGGTTGGTAGGTTGGAATCGTATACAATACTTCTGGATTTATGTTATACAGTATTACTGTACAGCGCATTCTGGTTGGTAGGTTGGAATCGTATACAATACTTCTGGATTTGTGTTATACAGTATTACTGTACAGCGCATACTGGTTGGTAGGTTGGAATCATATGCAATACTTCTGAATTGATGTTATACAGTATTACTGTACAGCGCATTCTGGTTGGTAGGTTGGTATCGTAGATGCTGCTACTTGTCTAGTAATATCCAGGGAAATGTTTTCTCAACTCTTTAGCAAAAATTAAGGTTAATTCGATCCCTGGCCCTGACAATATAACAGCCTGCTTTTGGTTGAACTTGAACAAACATATGACTACTAACCTAACCAAACTCTTGTCCGATGGTATGACACCTAGGAGCTGCAAGTTGGCTAATACAGTGCCCATACAAAAGGGGAACTTTTGATAACATAGGTAATTCTAGGCCAATTAGCCTAACATTATGTACTGGAAAATGCTTTGAAAGATGCCTTTTAGAAATAATTATAGAAAATATTACCATTGACTCTTTGATGGATATTTTCCAACATGATTTTGTAAACTAGAAACATGTTCACCAAGATCACATACTTCTATAATCTTAACAGTTTAGCTGTGGACTCTGCTGTTGGATAACCTATTTGGATCTTTCAAAGGCATTTGACAGATTGCCACAGACTGTCATTATGGATTCAATGTTGAAATCACTGATAAACCCCTATGTTGTCAGGTGGACACAGAATTGGTTAAAAGATTGATATCAACAGCTAAAGACTAATAATTTCTATCAAACTGGGAGGCTGTTCAGGCCTGGGTCTCTCTCAGGGACTGGAGCTGGACCCAATACTGTTTAATTTGTTTTATCTTGCTTTCTATCGCTGGACTCCTGCTGGGTGGCTAAATAAGCCGACAATGCAAAAACTGGTGCTTTTGTGACCAATGAGGATGATACATACAAATTTAGTGAATATTTGGAAAATGTATTTACATGTTTGACTAATCACTGGATAAATATAAATAAGAATAAAGATGTTTGCAGTGAGACAGATGCTTGGGATGAAGATAGAAATGAAGCAGGCGTTCAACTGGGCATTCCTAGACTTGGAGAAAACATATGACAAGGTCCCAAGAAAGCTGATTTGGCAAATCCTGTGGTGGTTCAAAGTCCCAGAAACATTGGTAGAAGTACGTATAAGGGCCTAATGACTGAAGTATGGACAGTGTTCAGTCGCACAGAGTTGTTCCCAATGGCAGCGGGTGTGCATCAAGGTTCGGCTCTGAGTCTACTGCTGCTCATATTGGCCATGAGCTACATTAGCAAACAGGCCTGAGGAGTCTGATCCACAAAGTTGCTGTCGGCAGATGATGAGCAAGAACTTCAGCAAAGGAAAGGAGAATGGAATGCAAAACTGAAGACGCATGGAATGAAACTGCGTACAGATAAGACAGCGGTAACGGAAGCATATGGAGGAAATCAGGAGAAGCCGTGAAATGAGATAGAATGGAAATAGTGGAACAGGTTAACAGTTTCAAGAATCTGGGAGGGATGGTTAAGGAAAAGAGAAGTCCACATGAGGAGGCCAAAGCTGGAATCAGAAGGGCCACAGCTAATTGCCACAGACTGTCAGATGTAGTGTATGACAAAACAATGCCAAAGAAGCTGAAAAGTAAGGTGCACAAAACATTGGTGTGGCTACTACTATAGTATAGTACAGAAATCTGGGCAGTAAAGGCAAAGCAATTGAGGAAACTAGAGGTGATGGAGATGAAGTGCCTGAGATGGGTGGTAGGATGCACACTGCGGGACAGATGAAGAAATGAGGATATAAGAGCAGAAGCCAGAGTAGCTCCAATTTCAGAAAAGGTCAAAGAGAACAGATTATGATGGCTCAGGCACATGTGCAGAAAAGCAGAAGACAATCTGGTAAAGAAGATTTGGGACAAACAGGAAGAAGGCAAGAGGAAATGAGGGAATCCAACAAAGAGGTGGATGGCTTGTGTGAGAGAAGAGCTGTGTCAGTCAGGCATGAGAGTCAAAGAAGCTAGGAGTGTGACACTGAATAGAGAGAGAGAGAGAGAGAGAGAGAGAGAGAGAGAGAGAGAGAGAGAGAGAGAGAGAGAGAGAGATGGCAACAATTGAATCGACCCCCCTACCTCATGTAAAAATGGGAAAAAGGAGTTTGATGATGATAAAGATGAAGAATAAATGTGTTTTGGTAAGCTTATATTACAGGGTATGTCTTGTTCTGGAGTTACACATCATAACATCCAGGATAACTATAGGAATCTGGGAATTACTATATGTAAAGTAATGAAATTTAGAAGTCGTACATCAATAACCAAAACTAAGGAAATGAAGGTGGTTGGACTAATTCTTAAAAACTTCTCACAAGGTTCGTGAATTTTTGACTAAGTTATTTATGACATATATAAGACCAGTGATAATAAATGTGACTGGTTTATTCTTGAAGGTATATACTACAAATATTCAAAAATAATTACATCTATTAAACATCTTTCATATGATTCCAAACTTCAGAGCATTGGATTTTTTTCTTTTAGTCATAGGCATATAAGAAAGAAGTTAAGCTTGATGTTTTAGGTGCTTCATGGAGACGAGTTCTGTACTATAATCAGTACTGAGTTGCTAGAATCCACATTTAATTCCAGTGGAGATTACAGATTTAAGACTGGCAAATGTAGGACTACTTTAAGATGAAGATATATGTCAGTCTGTATGAAACACGTGTGGAATAAATTACCTCTGTATAACAAGCAATTTCACTGGCAAATTTTAAAAGTGTATTAGATGAATGGATGAGACCCGCAGTGGTGGTGCTGCGGTAGCGTTGTCGCCTCACAGTAAGACGCTGTCCGATTCGATTCTCAGCTAGAGCGTCTTCTGTGTGGAGACATGCATGAATGGGCATACCTTCGTTGAAGGTTGTGTGTCAGGCCTGGCAAGCCGGTACTTAAAAATCAACTGCCAATCATTAGCGGACCGGAGTTCTGCTGTGGCAACCCCTAACCGGGAAAAGCCGAAAGACGCAAACAAACATTAGATGAATGGATGAGGCAGATGGTATACTCTCTAACAATGGAATATATTTTCTAGTTGGTCTCCTGAACCATATGCAGTTTTATAAACTATGAAATTGTACACATCTTGTGATATACATAGATAACTGAAAATAAAATTATTTTCAACTGATTTATTCAGAGCGCATAGTAAAAGTCATTACAGAATGCACAGTCACTGTACCTGACTCCCTAATTAATCTTCAGTATCTTGAATATTTATTCATAGAAGGTTAAACAGAAAACTGAGTGTTGTTTATATAAAAGCAGCTTTTGAAACTGAATCCTTTTAACAGCATCCTCCTGAATTCACGCCTGTGCATTCTAGCACATCAGGCAATGAGTGCCCTTCAGCACCTGTTGTTTCCATACCAGGTACATACTCACACCTAGGGCCAATTTAGAGTGTCCAGTCCACCTACTGTATGTCTTTGGAATCTGGGAGGAATCTGCAGCACTCAGAGGAAACCCACACGAGAGTGTCTAGTCCACCTACTGTATGTCTTTGGAATCTGGGAGGAAGCTGCAGCACTCAGAGGAAACCCACACGAACTCAGGGAGGACATGAAGACTTCACACAGAAGGCACCCCAGCCGAGAATAAAACCAGAGGACCTCTTGCTGTGAGGTGACAATGCTAACCACTACACCACTGTGCTGTCCTTTTAACAGCATCAGTCCTAATCGATTCCTTTCTTTACTTTTAGAGTTTTCATGTTGAACTGAATTATTACCCTCATAAACATTTTCACTTAGAGAAGATGGTGAAGATTTCTGTAGTTCTGATTCTGTAGATATGTCACACACACATTCAAGTCTAGGCACATAGACAACAGTTTGATTACTTAATCAAATGCTTCATGTTTCTTCTATAGCTTTGCATATTTAGACCTTGATTCACATATGACCTGGGCTATTTTACTGGGTCAGTCACAGTTCCAAGTACATTGCTTTTCTGTGAAAGTCTAAAATCCACATTCATCCTTACTGTACAAAATCCCCTATTTGTAACACAGACCAATTTTACAATTGTCTGTCATAATAAAACTTTTGTTTAAGATGTATTTCTTGTAAAAGTGTAATAACATTGTTATTACTGTCATGCATTACTGAGTGGAAAGTGGATAAGTTAGACTTAAGACATCTATGTGTCAGTAATTGTGCTGGTAAAACATGTTCCTGTATTCTTAAACTGGTAGCAATCCAAATTCTTGTCACATAATAAGATTTGTAACTGTCTGGACCATTCATTACGCTTGCTTGTTGCTCTGTTGATAGCTAGGACTCAAAATGGTGCAGTTAGCTTTGCACTAATTGAGAAAACTATGGAGTTCTTGACTCATAAACTATGTATCATTGTCTGATATCACTTCATCAGGAATGCCATGCCTTGCAAAACTTCTCAAAAACATAGGTAATCGAGAAACATTTTGCAAAACTTCCAGATCATTCTACTGCACATCCTTTAACTCATGAAGCACACAGTTTCATGGGGGGGGGGTCACCTGCCCCCCCCCCCCCATGTGCCGCCATCTAATGTTGCTCCTGTATATTATCAAATGTATAACAAGTAAAATGTATTGAACAATGTAATTTGGTAAAATATGAGTAGATAAATGTTTTCAATGACTTGTGATTAGATATAGATAAGTTGAATCACACACACACACACACACACACACACACACACACACACACACACACACACACACACACACACACACATGGGTCTACCTCAAATTATTGAAAATTCACTTTATCAAATCCCATTTCAGCGAACCTCATTTCATTGATTCTCATTATACTGAATTCCCGGAGCTACAAAAAGGAAATGCTGGGAAAGGAAACAATTGACCACCATGGTGAACTTTGCCCTTACTCCACTGTAGTGTGATCTCGGAGTGGGTATATTTAGTTAGGGGGTGTGTGGGGGCACAGCTCCCACACAACAGGGGGTGTGGGGGGCATAATCCCCCCAGTTGGAGTTTTTTTTGTTTTTCTGTTTGTTTTTTTTTTGTCCTGGTGGTCGAGTGGTTTCTTTCCCGGGGTTTTCTTTTCATAGCTCCGGGAGTTCGATATAATGGAAGTTGATGAAATGCGGTTTGCTGAAATGGGATTCAGTAAAGTGAGTTTGCAATAATTTGATGTAAATCCACATATATGTATATTCACATTAGTATTTCTCCTTATAAAATGGATTTTAGCATAGTAACATTATGGCTTAAAGTTTCATGTAGCTGCACAACGTTTGGAAATTTTAAATAATAATCCAGAAACACAAGGGATAATGTACAGCTTTGTACTGAAGCAAATCCATTGCTGCTTTCATCCAAGCGAGATTTTGTATTTCATGCTACAGCATGGGTTGGGAGGCAGTTAGCCTAGTACTAACCTATGAACAGCATTTCTTCATTTTGGATTTCATTCCTGATCACATTACAGGTGTCATATTTCTACAGCATTTGTCTGAACTTTTCAGACATCTTAGTTAAATAAAGAACTTTACATGCTCTTTCTTTATATTTCGTAATTCCTAAACGAGGGGTAATTATTGGATGTGATTGACATATCGCATTCAGCATGGCCTTGAATATACAAAAGCTCATCATGGTATTGAAGGTAGACAGAAATATACTAATGCAGAGATTTGGCATTATAGCTGTCTGACCATTCATAGTTACAGATTGTAGAGGCTATCCTTGCACTAATTCTCATCTCTTCCAACTCTTTTCTAAACATAAGTAACTGAGAAATCATTTGTGAATCTTCCAGATCTTACTAAAGCACATCTTCTATATAAATTGCAAGTATACTGTATTGCATTAACCTTCCCTGATTTACATTGAATATAACAAAGCATAAAGTCTTTTGGTGTATTGCTGGTGTTTTACGAAGACAATTCTTAAAGACATGTAGTTTAAGATCTGATTCCATAATGACTTTTTTTATCATAGATGTAGTCATGGGATTTAGGAACTAAAATCTATGATCAATTATCAGATTACAGCATGCAGGAACATCAAAGTTCTTAACCCAGACATTACTTGATTAGTACTGTATTAAGCCCATGTTGACTCTTTTTCTTCTTGAAGAATAATAGATTACAATGCATAAAGAGCAAGTACCCCCTCCCCCCCAAAACAGCAAGTATCTATCCCGGCAGAGGGCTGCCTCCCAAACATCTCTGATGCTCAGGTGAAGGCTGCCCTCTCCAAAGCAAAAAACACTGCTTCCATGGGACCAGATGGCATCCCAGGTTGCGTCCTACATGAACTCCAAGAGGAACTAATCCCTCAAATAAAACAGCTATACAATCTCAGCCTCACTACAGGATATGTGCCCACAGAATGGCGTTCAGCAACAATGGTTCCACTCCACAAAGGTGGAGCCTCTATGGACCCTGGAAACTATCGCCCCATAAGCCTGACTAGCTTAGTCTGCAAGGCTATGGAGAGGATCATCATGGAGCTCACAAACAAAGACATTGGGGACCTACAGACACTAGATCCTACCCAGTTCGGCTTTGTCAAGGGTAGATCCTGCCTTTTGAACTTGGTTGACTTCTTCGAAACAGTCACCAAAGCCATAGATGAAGGGAAGGTAGTCCACACAGCCTATCTGGACCTTGCAAAGGCATTTGACACAATACCCCACTCGGGCATCATAGATAAACTATCCAGCTTAAATATAAACCCCTATGTCACAAGATGGGTCACAAACTGGCTCAAAGACAGAACCCACAGAGTGAGAGTTGCTGGAGCCATGTCCGACTTGAAACCGGTCACAAGTGGCATCCCACAGGGTTCTGTCCTGGGACCACTCTTGTTCGGTATATACTTGTCCGAGGTACAGGCAAACGTGGGAGGACTATGGCTCACCAAGTTCGCAGACGACTGCAAACTGGGCGCCATAATCAACTCTCCAGCTGACACAAACATCCTTCAAAAAGGTCTCACAGAGACAGATAACTGGTGCCAGTGCCATGGTTAAAAGCTAAATGCCAAAAAAATGTATAGTCATACCCTTTGGCAAAAACAATGTGCCCACAAATTACCACATAGGTGGAAACCCAGAGAAAGTTATTAGGGACCTGGGGACCCAAGTTGATAGCAATCTCTCCTTTGAAAACCACATTGCCAAAGTGGTTAGAAAGACCTTCTACATAGCCCACCTCATCATGAATGGTTTCACATCTAGATCAAGAGAGGTAATCGTGCCCCTTTATTCATCCCTCATCAGGCCCATCATGGAATACAATGCCCCTTTTGGGATGTACCTTACCCGACACCTGCAGCAATTAGAAAGACCCCAAAAGTATCTCACCAAGAGGATCAAGGGTCTCAAACAGATGTCATATGCTGCTCAGTTAAAAAAACTCCAGCTCTACTCAGTTGCATACCACCTACTTCGAGGCGATCTATGCCTGACATACAAAGCTATGTCAAATCCAGAATTAATGGACATGCTCCACCTCAGTAAATCTAAATCCCTTAGAGCCACACGCTTGAGGGACTTGAACCTCAGCACAGAAATAAATAGAACTTGCTGGAGGGACAGGTTCATAACACAGAGGCTCCCTTTGCTCTGGAATAAAATTCCAGTTCATGTGAGGCAGAGCACCTCACTGAATCTCTTCAAGAAGAATCTCGATAGGTGGATGGGGGATCGTAGGTTTGTCCCAGGGATTACTCCCGTGTCACTATTAGACAGAGGCACAGTAAACTAAACCTTAAAAAGGGCACAGTATACTCAAACCAAGGGGTGGCGTAAGCCATACAGAATCGGGCTAGGCTTATAATTGCCTCAGGGCAGATAGCCTAGTATGAACCTATGAACCTATGAACCTATAACAGAATTTCACTGTAGACACCTCAGTGACTAAACTGTTAAGTATTTAAAAGTTTTAGTTTTGCTCCATTGATCAGAACCAATCAGTATCATGCTCTTGGAGTTTCCTAATTGATACTGTTGTGTCAGACAAATTTGGAATAAACTTAGAAAGTTTTCTTTTCTTTTTTTTTTGTATGCTTTTTCCCTCTGTCCAAATTGAACTTGAACCCATTCATTCCCTGGTAGTGGGGAATTCCCCCTGATCCACCCAGGTGAGAGCCATCTGGGGGAGGCCAATATTTAGACAACCATGAAGTTTTTTTGCTTGCTTGTCTCCTCTCTGGTATCCCAGCAATGAAAACGTTTTCACTTATTAGTCTAAATCCTCCAATTGTGGAGGGGCACAGAACCTGCATCACCAGGGGGGCTGCATTGCTTTCCTCTGTGCAAGTACTTGTTACCATACACTTGCTCAGTGAAGGCCCAGAAGTGGCTTGGTGGACCACACACACATGTCCTTAGGTCATGGGCCTGCACCTTTCCTCCAAAGGGCTGCTGCAACCCTATGACTTGCTCTACCACTTCTCCAAAATGTGGACACCTTTCTTTCTTGCCAGCTCTGTCAAGCACCTGAGCTGATAATCAAGTTTAGTTCACCTGGCCCATAGCCAGTGCTTTTTTGTTATGTGCCACTGGTGCTGGCTAAGGAGATATTGTACCATGTAACGGGAGTTCATAAAAAATGAGTTGTTGTGAAGCTTCTGCATATTCTCAGTTAGTTTTTATCAGAAATCAGTCTGGAATCATTGAGAAGGCAAAACAAGGACCATGCACATAATAGTTAATACACACTTACTTGTGTTCAGCTTCAAGACACCTTGTGTCATATCTGAATATTAGCTTAATGAGACATAACTTATAGTCATGCTTAGTAGCTTTCCAGACCAGAAAGTTGATCGATTATATTGTTTAACCTCTCCAGCCCTTCAATCTTTTCAGCCACTGCTCTGGAGCACCCCTGGGGCTGATTTGAAATCTGTCTGGACCTGATGATATTTCAAAAGGCAACTTTAGAAACCGGTATGTAATAAAGCATGTATTTAATATGGAAAGCTTTGAACAAGTTTTATTTAAGATAAATTGCCAAAAACCATGGTTAGCATCAAACACATTAAAGAAAATTGTGTTGGATTGCTGAAACATCTTCAATCGCTTTAAGTTGATAATGTTCCCTTTTAATATTCCTTAGATTTCTTTGAGATATAAGGGAAAACAGAGGAACAGGTTAATAGCTTCAGGTGTCTGAGTGGGGTGGTTGAGGAAAAAGGGCATCTGAATGAGGAAGTCAAAGCTAGAATCAGGGGGCTACAGCTCACTGGCACACAGTGTCTGGGATAGTGTTTGACAGAAGAATGTCAAAGAAGCCGAAAAATATATCGTACAAAACAATCATGTGACCAGTACTAGTGTATGGTGCAGAGACCTGGGCAATGAAGGCAGAGCAGTTGAGAAAGCTAGGCATGATGAAGATGAAGTACCTGAGACACATGGTAGGATGCCCAGTGTGGGAAGGATGAAGAAATGATGACATCAGTGCAAAAGGCAAGGTAGCTCCAATTGCAGAGAAGGTCAAAGAGAACAGAGTTTGGGTGTTTCAGGCACATGTGCAGGAAACAGAAGGGGATATGATGAAAATATTCTACTCCCTACAAGCACTCCATACCCTGGAAAACTTTGATATATGCATCATCACAGAGACTGCTTCAAGATCAACAAAAGTACTCCATCACTGCAGGGTTTCATTGCCTATCACATGTCGACCCACTGCATTAGACTAAGGCATTAAAAGTGGCAGTCTCTCTATAGTCTGAAAAAAGCATTTCATTTCCATACTCATTAGACAAGGCGATGACTCCTCCACAGTCAACTTACTATTAACAAAACCCATTATCATATCATAGTATCGCTAACAATAGAACCCCCTATATTTCTCCTCAGCCCATACCTCCTGCCTAATTAGTATGGAGTCCCTATCTATTAAGCCAAGCATCATTATCTTACGAGAATTCAACTACCCATCCATAAACTGAGAGACTTGTACATCTACAAACATAAAGTAATCAACGACCAGTCCGCTAAACGTACAGAGTATAAACTTTAATTATGAAAAATAGTTGAGATCTTTCATCCTATAAATGTAATGGACTTCATCAGAACTGTAAAAGAACTTTCAAATTACCAGGCTTAAAAACCCCAACCTGACACACCTCTTCAATACATTCCAGTTAATACAATATATAAAACCCCACTAAAATGTTTAAAGACATACACTCATAAAAACAAATTTTATATATGATGAAGTCAATTACATTTATAGTACAAAAGTGCTCAACTGTATTCTTGTAATTAAAGTTTACCCCCTGTACTTTTACTTTACTTTATTTTATTTTCTTATTTTGATATGACTAAGTGGTCACTCTTGTTATATTTTAATTTTTTTTTGGAACATGTCGCTCTCCTACTTTGGACACAATAGAAGAGTCTTTGTAGGTTCTGTTCAAGCAGTTTTATTTTATACAAACACATCATGATAGACGTTTACTGACTTTAACTTAAGCAACATATATATACAAGCTAAGTGCTGGAATCATACATGCTTACTCTCTGGCTGCACTGTCAAAATGGCACTAGGAATGGCACGTGCTCAACATTTATACATGCACGTTATGTCCTTGACATGCTTCTTAAAGATACAGCACATGGAACGTGAACTCTGATCTACATCCTCCCTCTTGAAAAAAATAAAAAACAATGTTATGAATCAATTTGGCATGCAGATATCACACACAGTTCTCTAGCATGCATTTACATAGGATAAGATACATATATACACAGTTAAGTCCATGTTGCTGCATATTTCACACTGGGCCTAGATACCCGTCCATATCATGTGACATAAAACTGGAGCTGTCTCTGTACAATGTTCAATCTTTGAATTGTCTGAAACATTTTCACGAATGGAATCAAAGATAGGAATACACTCTGGGGTGGGAACAACATTTGGTTCACTCTAAGATCTAGAGTTTGTGTAATTAAAATGATGTTGTGATGATGATAAATTCCCATGGTTTCTCCTGTACTACATACTCTCAGATTCTACAAGGTAAGATCTCAGCTTGGCACATATACCTGCAACTTGACCAATCTGGTTGAAACATTTTGATGTTTGCATTCTCACTGTTTCTCCTTCCCTCAACGGACAAAGAAATCTGCTCAATTTGTCATAACTGGACTTCTGGATTGAACGCTTCTTGAATAGTTGAGCCTTTATAGTTCTGTTGTTCTTAGCTTTAGGCCTCAGTAAACTGGAACTAATAGTTAGCATAATTTTAGTTTGCCTGGAAAGAAGTCTTTGAGCTGGTGAGCCAAGAATATTGTCACTGGGTATGCTTCTGAGATTAAGTAAATTCAAAAAGTCATCGGTATTGTCACTCTTTGACCTTTCATGTAACTGCTTTGCACTCTGTACTGCACGCTCAGCTAGACCATTTGACTGTGGATATTCAGGACTGCTAGTAACATGTACAAAGTCCCATTCTCTTGCAAATTTCTGAAACAGCTGACTAGTAAATTGAGTACCACTGTCAGAATTAACTTTTGGGGACTACCATGGACTGAGAAATGATTTTTCAACTTAACAATAACAGTAGTGAATGTTAGGTTAGGTAGTAAGTCAATCTCAAACCAGTTCGAAGAAGAGTCTCACATTACTAAGTAGTATTGATTGTTTCACTCAAAGATATCAGTGGCTGCTGTCGACCAAGGTAGTTCAGGAACTTGATTTAGCTGAAGTGGTTCTCTTTGCAAATGGGGTTTAGTACTATTGCATACTGAACAAGAAGAAAGTACTGTATCAATGTCTTTCAGTAATGATAGTCAGAATACTAGATGTTATGTAGTCCAATTTCGCCTACATTCTTACCCGTGGGTTTGGAGCCGAATATCGGCTCTGACTCGGCCAAACTTTTCTAGCTCGAAGTCTTCTGTTGGTTGGGCTAAGCAGGTATCCCATGCTGCACTGCTCCATATCCCCAGATCTCATTTGCCGCTCGTGTAGCTCGGAAGTGGTCTCACTCTTGGCTGTGGCTAAGTACCCTTTTTTCTTGTTATTCTGAGAAAACTTGTTATAAACAAAAAGCTATTTTAATAGCTATTTCTAATTGGTGTTGTGTTGGTAATTCTGTAGTGTGACTGTGTTTTGTGGTATCCCGCTAACTGTTCTATCGGGCTAGGCCCATTTCAGTTAGAGGACCTAGTCCTCTCCTCTTGTCCTGCATTGTTTTGTTTCTAAAACCGTTTAAGTTAGAGGTTTTAGTGTCTATTTCCCTTCTGTGTACTTGTTCAAAAAAAGTTTTAGTTAGAGGTTTTTAGCCCTAGTCATCTCAGTGTGTGTCCCTTCTGAGGATTGTGTGTGCTGTGTTGTGTAAAAACTTGTTCCCGCCTTTAGTGGTGTTTTGCATATCTGTGTCATTTTTCCTGTCAGACAGTGATTTGTGCATTGTTGTGGTAGTTGTGATTTCTTGTTAAAAATATGTCCAAAGACTCCAAGGAGCACAAACCTTCGGGTTTTAAAAAGTGCTCTAAGTGTGGTTACAAGATGTCCATCACCGATGGATATTCTGTTTGTGTTTATTGCCTGGGAGCAATCCACCTGCAGGAGTCCTGCAGCTTCTGCCATGCTTTTAGTCCCAGGGTGCTCCAAGAAAGAAAGAATAAGCTAATTCTAAAGGGACTCTTGAAACCCTCGTTCGAAGAGGCCATGGATTCTGCTTCCAGTTCTAAATCAAAATCCTCAAAGTCAAAAAAGAGATCTCCAGCTCCTTTAGTTTTCTCGGAGCCACCGGAGAAAGTCACAAAACTTGCTTCAACCTCCGCGGCTCCACTGTCCTCGGGGCTGCAAGAAGTGTCAGTGTTGATGGAACCAGCGTTGGCTCCAATTATTTTGGAACCTCTTCGGAGCCGATCGCCCATTCTTAGACCAGTGCCACCTGAGAGGAGATCTCGATCTCCCTCCCTGTCCTCCAAATCCTCCAGGACTCTTTCAGATGTGGATGTCGATAGGGTAGTGCAGAGGCTCCTCCAGTCACCGGTTTTGGCAAAATTGTTTTCGGCTCCATCCCAGTCGACTCCGGAGCCCGTCCCGATACCTTCTTCGATCATTCCTCCTCTGAGTGCATCTCTGTCTTCGGAGCCAGAGTGTTCCGCTCCATGTGATGTTCCTAGGTCGGTTCTGATGCCCGCTCTGGGCCTATTGATACCGATGTTGGCTCTGACCCCGTCGGCACCGTCCACAGGGTTCAGGACTCGGGATTCTTCAGTCAGGCCCGAGGGGGACACCTTGGGACACATTTCGGTTCCTAGTCTCCCGCTCGGTGCCTCGGCTCGAGGAACCCTGACTCCTGTCATGGTCTTGGAGGCTGGCCGGTCCTCGGACTCGGGGGGGCCTGCCTTTGAGGCCATGCAGACTGCACTGGCCGGATCATCAGCTACATCATGCGGGTCAATCATTCTGTCCCCTACCACTCTGGTGAGAGCCTCTGATCACCACCTATCTGTAGACAGCGGAGCCCCAAGGGCAAGGGATACCCCCATGAGTGGTCCCCAAGTTTCTGAGGGCCCTTTAGAGTTCATGCCTGAGAAGCCCCCTAGAAAGAAAATGTGGAAGAGGAAGCACATAGACTCCCGGGATGAGTCTCTCACCTCAAATACTGACCTCGAGGAATTGGAGGGGTCCACCAAGTCATCTTCTGATGATGTTTCCTTCTCTGACATCCTGGAGATATTGAAACAAAGAGGTGACTGGCCGTCCAAAGCCCCCTCCGAGGAGGAGTCAGTCTTCCTGAAGGCCTTTGGTGCTCAGCCCTCCACCTCCTGGGTGTCCCCAGCCTTCGACGGGCTCCTGGATTTAATTTGTCGGAGGGTGTGGGAGAACCCTGATTCTGTGAAACCTGTACCCAGGAGACCTAATAAATTTCTTTCTGCTCCCCCAGGTAAGGAGTTTTTGTCCAAAGGAGTCCCTGTGGATGCCATGGTGGTGGTGGCAGCCACTCAGAAAGAAGTAGCGGAGACTTCTTCCTCCGTCCATCCTCCTAACAAGGAGTCTAGGACCATGGACCGGTATGGGAAGCATACCCTCTCATCAGCAACCTTTACCTTACGGTCGCTGAACTACCTGTTTCATTTTACTTGGCTCCAGAGAGATCTCCTCAAGGAGTTAGGAGATACTCTTGTGGGTAATGTGCTTGAGGAGGTGGCCCAGACGGTTAACCCCCAGGTGTCTACCCTCAATTCCATCATTAACTCCTCCATGCGGCTCATTTCTTATGCAGCCGAGGGAGCAAGTAGGGCAGCAAGCTCAGGAGTCACCCTTAGAAGGCAAGCCTGGCTGTGCCTTTGTCATTTTGCAGAGGCCTTCAAGTCTTCTTTCACTGACGCCCCCTTTGATGGTTCTTCTTTGTTCGGAACCAAAGTGAAAGACACCTTCACCAGGGGCGAGCAAGAGGGAAAGACCCTGTCTGCTGTAGGGGTCCATTTTTCCCTTCCCTCTAGGCCATACCCCAAGGCCCAGTGGGGTGGGAAGATGTGGTTCAAAAAATCACAGAGATTTTTTTCCTGGTGCACAAGGTGAGTCCCCCTCCAGAGGCAGAGGAGGGGAAGGTTATTCAGGGAGATGCAGCCCTAGACGCAGAAGGGGCCCCCGCAATTCAGGAGACTGCAATTCCTTTCACGGCTCTCCCTACCATCATTCCTGATGGGATGCCCGACTGTGTATTTCTGGAGCCAGTCGGGGGTTGAATATCGTTATACCCAGAAGCCTGGCAAAGCTTCACCCAGGACCGATGGGTATTACGATTAATTTCCGGAGGTTATGTCATCCCCTTTTCATCAGACCCCCCTCCAGTCAGAAAAATCCCAGACGTTCCACCCAGTCAAAGGGATCACGCAGCTTCAGAGGTTTCAAAGCTGCTAGGAAAGGAAGCCATCCAGCGTGTCCCCTCAGACCAAATTGGATTAGGGATTTACTCAAGATTCTTTTTGGTGCCAAAAAGAACAGGGGACCTGAGACCCATATTAGATCTCAGCCAACTGAACAACTATGTACAAAAGTCCAAGTTCCGTATGGTGACACTACAATCGATTCTCCCATTGTTGGGAGAAGAAGTATGGATGTGCTCCATCGACCTCAAGGATGCTTACTACCATGTCAAAATGGACAGGGCATCCAGGAGTCACCTACGCTTCTGGCTGGGAGCCAGTCATTTCCAGTTTTGAGCCCTGCCCTTTGGTCTCACCACAACCCTCAGGGTGTTCACCAAGTGTATGGCGGTGGTGACAGCTCACTTGAGACGTCAAGGATTCTAAGTGTTTCCGTATCTGGATGACTGGCTCCTTACTGCCCCCACCAGGCATCTACTAATCCAAACCAGGGACGCTACCATCACTCTCTGTCAACAGTTGGGCATAATACTAAACTGGGAAAAATCTGCCTTGTTGCCCTCACAGCATGTCATTTTTATAGGTGCAGAATTAGACACCATTCAAATGCGAGCCTTCCTACAGCAGGAAAGAATCAGAGTCTTACAGCAACAGGTACATGCCCTACTACCCCTGAGGAAAGTGAACGCAAGATGGATTCTTCAACTCCTGGGGACCATGGCAGCAACAATTATGTTGGCCCCTCTAGCGAGATTGCACATGAGGCTCCTTCAATGGCTCCTCTTTGCTCAATGGTCTCTCCAAAAACTTCCACTTTCCCACCCTATTTTGCTCACAGACAGATGCAAACAGGATCTAAGTTGGTGGCTTTGCACCAACAATCTGGGCAGGGGAAAACCCTCCGTTCCACCAACCCCAGTTGCCACAGTGACCACGGACACCTCCCAGATGGGGTGGGGGGGCATTATCTCG
Organism: Protopterus annectens; assembly: GCF_019279795.1. Taxonomy (NCBI): domain Eukaryota; kingdom Metazoa; phylum Chordata; order Ceratodontiformes; family Protopteridae; genus Protopterus; species Protopterus annectens. Next base: position 244,886,849 of record NC_056741.1, on the reverse strand, counting down.
GCAGAACAGTCCAAGGCACGTGGCAAGATCACGAGATATATCTGCATATCAATGTCCTAGAGATGAGAGCAGTGCTACTTGCATTGCAGGCACTTCAGAGCTTTCTACCTCTAGGGACTATTGCAATACACTCAGACAACATGTCAGTAGTGTGGTATCTGAACAAGCAGGGGGGGACCAGATCATACCCTCTGTGCAGAGAGGCCATGTGAATGTGGCAGTGGGCAGTATCTTCCCAACGGTTTCTGGTAGCAACGGACATTCCAGGGAAGTCCAACGTGATAGCAGATAGGCTAAGTAGAGCTATTCTGATGCCTTACGAGTGGTCCCTGAATCGTCTAGTTGCAGAACTAATCTTCATCGGATGGGGTCAGACTTGCTGCAACCTTTTTGCCAGCCCCTTCAATGCCAAATGCAGCAGTTACTTCACGCTGATCCCCCCCACAGGGGGAGTCACCCAGGGACGCTCTACTTGACGAGTGGCCCTCCGGTCTGCTTTATGCTTTCCCTCCATTTCCCTTGCTATCAAAAGTGATTCAGAAAGCGCAATCCTTGGGAAGCAGAATGATTCTGATTGCTTCACACTGGCCTCGTCAAGTCTGGTTCCACTTTCTCCACCCCTACATTGTGGACACACCTTGAATTCTGGACCCACAACAAGATTTACTGACACACATGTCGGGACAGTTCCACCCCTCTCTACGGACCCTCCAGTTGACAGCCTGGCTACTCCACTTCCGTCATTAGTTAGGCTTCATCACTTTTCACCTGAGGTAGTTCATATTTTATCTTACTCTCATAAGCCCTCTACTAGGAAGATTTATTCTAGCAAATGGAAGAGGTTTTCCATTTGGGCTCATACCCAAGGAATTGACTCTTACACAGCCCCAATTGCTTCAGTCTTGGAGTTTTTGTCTATGCTTTTCCATCAGGGCTCAGCGTCAGCTACCATTAAAGTTCAATTGGCAGCAATTTCTAACTTTCATGTTGCTAATGAGCCCAGTCTGATGGCTCACAGACCCTGTAAGGCTTTCCTGAAGGGCACTCTGTTACTCCGTGCTCCGGTCTCAGAACCTATCATGCCCTGGGATCTAAATTTTGTCCTGAAAGCCCTTACTTCACCATCCTTTGAGCCTGCAGCTACCTGCGACTTAAAATTCTTGACCTGGAAAACTGCCTTTTTAATAGCCATCACATCAGCCAGACGAGTTTCAGAAATTCAAGCTCTTTCTATAAAACCTCCATACTTGATCTTTCATAAGGACAGGTTTTCTCTCAGACCAAACCCTTCCTTTCTTCCTAAAGTGGCATCCATGTCTAATCTTAATCAATCTATTGAATTGCAAGTATTTTTTCCCCTTTTTTCAAACAAGGCAGAATTTAAATTTCATCAATTGGATGTACACAGACAGTTACGTTTCTACCTGCACCGAACTAAAGATCTCCGGAAATCTAATCAACTGTTTGTCTCCTTTTTGGAACACAAAATTGGGTCCCCTGTCTCCAAAGTCACCCTATCCAGATGGATATCCAGTTGCATCTCTTTTGCTTATTCCACAGGAGGTAAAGACCTACCTTTTCCGGTCAAGGCTCACTCTACTCGGGCTGTATCTACATCTACATCTACAGCCTATCAAGCCAGATTGTCTATGGATGATATTTGTGTGGCAGCTACTTGAGCTTCTCCTCACACATTTGTTACTCATTACAAGTTGGACGTGGCATCTAGGGGCAGGTCTTCCTTTGGTTCCACAGTACTCAGGAGTATCTTCCAATGAGCCTCCCAGGATGTAGACGCTAGGGACGCTGTCCCACGGGTAAGAATGTAGATGAGATTGGACTACATAACATCAAGAAGTTATGTACTCACCATAACGTTCGATGTATGTAGTCCATCTCGCCTCACATTCTTGCTTACCTTCCCACCTTCCCCCTTCCTGGAGGATCTGGAGGTTAGGTTTTATTTACAGAGTTTCCTTCACTTTTAACTTATTCTTCTTTACTTGGATGTTGTTATGCATGGGGTATGAATGAGTGTTCGCAGCAAACTAGATCTGGGGATATGGAGCAGTGCAGCATGGGATACCTGCTTAGTCCAGCCAATAGAAGACTTCGAGCTAGAAAAGTTTGGCCGAGTCAGAGCCGATATTCGGCTCCGAACCCACGGGTAAGAATGTGAGGAGAGATGGACTACATACATCGAACGTTATGGTGAGTACATAACTTCTTGTTCTCTCACTCTTCTCTTAGTGGATGCAGAATCTGGGTGACCACAATGCAAAAATCTGGATATATTCTTGTTGTAAGGAAGCAAGAACAATAATTTTAGGACCTTTGAAAATAATGCCATCTTCCATCAACATTTTACCTCTGTAAGGAAAGTAGGTTTGCACTTCAGGTGGTACACTAGATTGCTTTGACGGACATGCAACATTAATGCAGTGATTAAGCCTTTGCACAACTGGATCAGTCTTAGTGTGATCTCTTAAATCATCAAGCCTAGTGGTAGACAAATTATGCATTGCCATCATGTCAAAGTCAAACTTCTCTGCATCAAGCTGTTCTGTTGTATTTCTGGTTGACCTGGATAAGGTATCAGCCAGACAGAATAGTTTGCCTTTTGTATAGACCATTTTGAAGTTGTACCTTTGCAATTTGACCATCATTCTTTGTAATCTTGCTGGAGCGGAATGCATAGGCTTCTTTAAAATAGTAACTAGAGGTTGATGATCAGTTTCAGTCTGAATAGCTCAACCATAAATATAATAATGAAACTTGGAACATGCAAATACTATTGCCAAAAGTTCATTCTCAATTTAATCATACTGCATCTCAGTTTTGGTAAGTGATCTAGATGCATAGGCTACTGGTCTGCCCTCTTGAAGAAGTATAACTGTGCCTAGACCAAATTTTGAAGCATCACAGGAAAGAGTGACTGGTTTGCTCCCATCATAGTACCTTAATGTAGATGGGGTGGTAATTTTCTGTTTGAGGTCTTCAAATGCCTTCTGGTGGTGTTCTAGCTATGACCATACAACATTTTTGCATGTTAGGTCTCTTAAAGGTGCTGTCAACTCACTGAAGTCTGGTATAAACTTGCCTAAATAGTTGACCATGCCTAGGAAATGCTGTAGAGATTGAACATTGTTTGGTGCTGACATCTCAAGAATAGCTGCTTGCTTAGACAGGTCTGGTCTTAAGCCAGTGCTGGTAAATAAATGACCTACACATATAATTTCTGGTAGTCTGAATTTGCACTTTAGAGGATTGAGCTTTAAGTTTACTTCAAGTGCTTTGTCTAGAACTCTCTTTAGGTTTCTGTCATGCTCTGCTTCACCACCGCCTCCAACCATAAATCATCTACTATTATGGCACAAGGATAACCCCAAAAATATTTGCTCCATTGCCCGCTGAAAGACTTCACTTGCAGAATTTATTCCAAATGGCATCCTTAGGAATCTGTATCTGCCAAATGGTGTACCAAAAGTGGTTAGTAATGAGGATTTACGATCAAGCATCACTTGTCAAAATTAACTTTTTATATCCAAGACAGAAAAGACAGAGGCATTTGGTATTAGAGCTGCGACCTCTTCGACTGTGCGCATTTGATGATATGGTCTCTTCAATGCTTTGTTCAAATCTTTTGGGTCAATACATATTCTGATTTAATCTGAGCATTTTTTGTGAGTTGCTACCATAGACAACACCCATTCAGTTGGATCTGTAACTGGACAAATTGCACCTTGCTGCAACATTTTATCCAGCTGAGCCTTGACTTTATTCTGCATAGCTATCATAACTTTTCTTGCCAGTCTGACCACTGGAGTGACCTCTGCATCTAACTTTATAGAATATACAACTGGAAGTTTGCTCAACTTGTGATGAAAAATATCAGCATACTTTGAGAAAATGGCTTCAGAAAAACTGGAATTAGGAGATGCACTTATGTGATGAACTTCTTTGGTAAACGAAAGCAGATTCATTCTCAAACTATATTTAATACCCAATAAAGACTGTACTGGCCTTCAGACTACATAGAATAACAAGTTGTAACAGTTCTTGGCCAAATAACATGAAAACATCACCGAGCCTTTGGTTTGAATTTCTTCACCACCATAAGCAACAAGTCTTGCACTAGTTGAGATACTGAGTTGTTCATTAGCTCTCACTTTAGCAAATGTGTTTACTGATATAACATTACACTTTGAACCAGTGTCTACTTTAAGCTCTTTGGATTTACCATTGATCCGGACAGTGCAAAATGCTTCACTCTTTGCCAATAAATTTACTGCATCATCTCTTTCACCAAGCACTGATACACCATCTACATAGAAAGCTGACTGTTGTGTGTCTACTTGATCAACTAGCTTTTTTATGTGACCTTTCTTTGCAACTGTGTGGGTTTTACTTGCTCTGCAAAGCTTTTAAAAATGGTTCATTTTTTACACTTGTGACATTGCTAACCAAATGCTAAACACTTCTCTCTTTTAGACTCATGATTTGCATCACAACTGTGACAGTTAACAATAAGGCTGGACTTGTGTTTTGCTGATTCCGGCTTGTACTGCACTGAAGATGCTCCTTTAACTGAACTAGTCTTACAACTTGCTGAAAAGCTATGTGGCTTCCCTGGGGAGCCAGCAGGGCTGTGGCTGCCATGTGTTTAGGCCTACTTCTGTTTGCTATGTGTTGCATACTATCTACGTTTGCTCTGGAGCCTACTGAAACTATGCTCTTGTCACTCACAAGCATATTTGTGTGTTTTTTTGTCACTTCATGGATCTGCCAAATCTCTATGACTTTACTCAACGTGAAATCACTGTCACGAAGCAAGATCTTTCTCACAACAGCACTATTAATACCACACATGAGCCTGTCATTTATTAACTCATCTTTTAAGTTACCAAACCAACATGTTTTAGTTTTGTTTCTGAGGTCAGTTATATAAGCTGCAAACGTTTCCCCTGGTTTCTGATCTCTTGTGTAAAACAAATGCCTCTCTAATGTAATATTAGTGTGGGGTTACACATTTCTATGAACTTGCACTTCAAACACTCAGGTTCTTCCCTTGATTCAGCCTGTACAGCAATATGATGGTTTTCACCTTCTCCCTCATATACTGCTGGTACATACACAAATGAACGCTCTCTTTCTACGGCCTCCGACCCAACTAGGCTTAACAAAATGAATGCCTTGGTACATGCATCTTTATCTGAATAAGCTGTTTGTATAAAAATATCGTACTCTTGCTCAAATATTCCCCAGTTCTCTGCAATATTCTGATCAAATACAACTGGTAAAGGCTTTCAAAATCCATCTGCCATATTAACACATACCAGTGAAGGGTTCTGCAAATAAGCACAAACACATGCACATACACATATGCCAGTATTTCTAACTTTTTGCATCTGAAATTATGCTTTTGGGCTTTTCGAAATTATGCTATTGGGCTTTTCTGCGAAGCACTGTAACACCTTTGAAATCACTTTATTGCAAGAAATCAACTCATCAGTATAAGAAACATACCAAACAACTGCATGATGCAAGCATCTCTGTAATTGGACTTTGTGAAATAAGTCTCTAGGGCACTGTAATACTCTTGAAATTATTGTCTTGCTAAAGTACTTTATTTTTTAAGAAACATCTCAAATAACTTCACAATGCAAATGAACTGAGCAAAAGAACCTCAGAATCAATAACATTTTGAAGTAATTGCACTTTGCGAATAAACTGTACACAGCACACTGAAATCTCCCCAAAATGGTGGTACCTTGCTAGGCAACTCTTTGCAGTGCAAGAAACACTCTGTAATAGTGACACTTTGTGAATAGACACACCCAACACGTGAAACTTTTCAAAATGGCTATACTTTGACTGTACTTTAAAAAATAATTGCACTTTGCACACAAATAAACTCTTCAGAATGCATACACAGTAATAAACACACACTGTAAGCACTTTTATACATTCTGAGATACTTTAAATAACTTTAGTTGTGCCCTTAGTAGAATACAAAGCCATAGTTATCCCAAAACACAGCACTTTGCGAAAAGCATACAGTCACCTTGCTTTATTTATGATTAATGTGTACTTTTTGCCCTTATTATATTCATTGTTGTGCCACCCGCTTGTTTAATAATGTAGTTTGTGCCCTTGTAATGCTCTGTTTTACCTTTTTTATAAAAAAGTAGTTTGTGCATTTTCTCATTATCTTTCATTCTTTACTGGCTCTTTTTCATGCTTGTTTCTCTTAGTTTTATCTTCACTGTCATCTCTGCACCTCATGGCTCCAAATATTATTCTTTGCGATCCTGGTTCTGACACCGTGTTGCTCTCCTACTTTGGACACAATAGAAGAGTCTTCGTGGGTTCTCTTCAAGCAACTTTATTTTATACAAGCACATCATGACAGAAGTTTACTGACTTTAACTTCAATAACTTATCTACAAACTAATTGCAGGATTCATACATGCTTGCTCTCTGGCTGCACTCACAAAATGGCAATAGGTATGGCATGTGCTCAGTCTTTATACATGCACATTGCGTCTTAACATGCTTCTTTAAAGATACAGCACCACAGCACATGCATTCTGATCTACAGAACATCTACAACATGTTTGCCCAAAAATTTCCGGACTTCATCAATATAAACTCTCTGGACAGATTAGCCCACACAACAAACAGTTACAACAAAATCCTGGATTTGGTCCTTGCCAATATGGGGCAACTTTGTTGCCCACCAACTGTAACTTCCTTCTTGGTCATATCAAACAACAGATCAGTCACATTCACGATAAGATTGAAAAGACTGAAACCTGAAAGCAACTGCCAGTAACTCGGTATTCAGAGAGTATGTGAAAGCTAATGTACTAAACCTGAGTGATGACCTAGCGAAATGAAATATCCTCTTCCTTTTTAGTGACTCCACTGCTCATGTAGAATTCATTGATGCAAAATTCTATGTACAGGTGATGTGTCTGTACTGCTGAGAAATAAATATAACTCCAAAATGAAAAATAAACCCCTATGACGGAACCCTAATATAAAGAGGCTCTATAATAAAAGAAAAAACCCCTCGTTGCATGCAAATATTTAACTCTCAAGTTGCAAAATATGCTCTTGCTAAACTTGACGAGGAACTCCACACTCTGATTAAATCACCTAACACCAGATATGAGGTAAAAATAACCACCCAGGTTAAGGAGAACTGCAAGGCTTTCTTTACTTGTGTTGGAAACCTCAGAACCAGTGCCTAGAACTGTGCAGAGTGAATACTAAACAATATCACATACTCGGACCCAGAGGGCATTGCCAGTTGACTAGCAGAAAATTTAGCTCAAACTTCACCCTCTTCTCCCATCTAGTATTCTGCGATCACATACCTGCATCTACATCCCCCAAATCACCGAATAACAAGTCCTCAAGAAGATATCTAAGGCAAAGAACACTACTTCTATGGGGTCTAACAACATACCAGGCTGCCTTCTGGTTAGCCTGAAACATGGTGTGTCAGACCCCCTACAGAGGTTATTCAATGTCAGCCTCAAAATAGGCTGTATGCTAGATGAATAGAGAAGAACAGTGGTTATTCCCTTGCACAAAGATGGGCCTTCAACATACCTGGGTAATTGTAGACTTATAAGCCTGACCAAACTCATCTGTAAGGCCTTAGAAAGGATCATTATGGGATTAATACATAATGATGTAGGTAACCTACAGACTCTCAACCCATTCCAGTTTGGATTTGTCAAGGGCAGATCCTGTCTACTTAACCCTGGTTGACTTCTTTGAAAAAGTTATTGTAGTAATGGATAAGAACAAATCAGTACAAACCACATACCTAGACCTTGTAAAGGTATTGAACACCATCCCACAATCAGGTACTGTTGACAAACTCTCCAAGCTAAATGTAAATCCCAGTGTAACTCTGGATAGCAAAGTGCCTCACAAATAGAACCAAGGAAATACAGTTGGGAGGCCCTACCTTCTCAAAAAGACCTGTCCCTAGTGGTGTTACCCAGAGGTCAGTTCTTGGGTCTCAGATTTTTGGCATTTGCTTCTCAGAGGTCAAAGCTAACGTAAGGGTTTGGGGCTGGCCAAGTTTGCAGATGACTGTAAATGTGTTGCCATTATAAACTCCTCAGAATACACTATGGTCTTCCAAGAGGATCTATCCTAAACAAACACTTGGTATCAAAAGCTTGGAATAAAATTGTATGCCAAGAAGTGTGTAATCTTATTCTTCAGCAAACATGACTCCTGTTGTAACTATCACACTGACAAAACACTGCTGAAAACTGATCCAGTAGTTAGAGATTTGGGAACATATGTCAACAACAAACTGTCCATTGATCACCATGTATCCATTATTGTAAGGAAGTCCTTTGTCCATCACACAGCTTAAATCTAAATGTATGTTGTCCAGGTGCAGGGATGTAATCATTCCACTGTACTCGGCATGCTGTTAGGCCGATCATTGAGTATAATGCCCTGTTTGGTATTCTACTTATCCAAGTACTTGTCATAATTGGAACGACCACAACACTTTCACACTAAGAAAATAAAGGGCCTAAATCATAAAAACTATGTGGACTGTCTCAAAGTCTTGTCTTTCTTCTTGATATTATATAGGTTGCTAAAAGGTAACCTCTGCCACATGTATAGTGCATCAGCAGACCATATCCTGTCAGACCCATTATACATTTACAAGCTCAATGGTGGCATAATCACCCACTCAAGGGATCTCAGTCTCTATTACAACATAAATAGAACATGCTGGAGGGACAGGTATGTATCAGAGACAACAAGACTAAAACATCATCATGTTGGAGGGATAGGTATGTATCAGAGACAAGAGGACTAAAATGGCATCATGTTGGAGGGATAGGTATGTATCAGAGACAACAGGACTAAAATGGCATCATGTCTCAATTGAGTATCATGGTCTGTTGTGTGATGCACATTGAGACAAAAGAACCTATTTGAATTTATAACATTTTTATTGTTTTATGTTTTTATTAAAGTTATTCTACTTTGATGAAGTATAAATCTTTGTGGTTTCTTTGACTGGTCAAGTTTCCTTTTGGATTGTGTATAAATACCCCCCCCCCTAAAAAAAATCATGTTGTGGGTAAAACCTTTCATATTCTTACTTTGCAATTTTTTCCAAATATATTTAATGAGAAGTGTAGCAGGGAATTGAAATATTTTGTTCATGCAGACATTTAGTCATACTGGCACCATAGCTACTGCACAAGTAACTGAGATTTAGTTTATGTGTAAAGGCCTTTAAACTACAGACTGTATCAAACAAATTCACTCTGCTTTAAGGAATAAAAGTTAAGCCCCTTTTCAAGCACGTCCATTTCATTAGCATTTAAAGTTTTTTTAGATGAATTAAATACTTGAAAACTGCTATCAAACACAGTCCCCCGGATTTACTTTCCTTCCATGCAGGCCTAGCTTAGTCCTGCATAGAAGTGGCCATTTAGGAGCATGACGACAGCGCGTCATGCATATTAATGAAGGCCCGCTGCTTGAGCTCTTAATCTTACACAGAGTGTGTAAGAGTGCAGGGGGTGCGTCTGAGAGCAGAGCTCACAGAATATACACGCCCGGCCTGCAATTTAGAACAGCAGACAAGTCCCAAAAGAATGAGCGAGACCGCTCATAGGTGTATGCATACCCCCAGCAACATCCCCCACATGTTAAAGAGCAATAGTTAAAACAACAAATATAAGGATATTTTTATTATGAAACAGACGAGATTTAACTGTAGGTGTGTGGGTTTGCCCATTGCTTGGCTATGGTTAATGCAGCTTAAATGGCACAAGAGGATAAAAAGCAAGATATATGCAAATGAAGCAGTACAGTAATAGTGTAGTGGGCAGAGCATTCGCCTTACAAGCAGTCATTCCCAGTTTGAGTCCCACTGCAGCACATTCCATTTTCCATGTCAAATCACTTTATGACCAATATTTTTAGTTGCATAACCTACGAAATAACATATATTTGAGAACTGGACTACTGCATTAAATGCAGATGTGAGGTGTCAGTGTCATAATGTTGCAAGGTCCACAGATAATCACATGTGCCCCATACAGTATATGTACACAGGAATCAGGGATACAAATGTAAGGTGAAATGTGCAATGAATGATAACTCTATACAGCTTTGAAATCCCCCACCTTCCCAAAAAACCATTAGACATGACTGTCTAAATTAGTGCAGTTGTAAGTGGGAGTAAGCAGTAGTAAGCAAATGTAAGCACTATTAAGCAGTAGTATGTGGGAGTAAGCATATGCAAGCACTAGTAAGCAGGTTTAAGCCCGTTTGCATGGGGGTAAGCAATGCGCACACAGGGTAAGCAATATTGAAGCTAACTCTCTGTAAGCATATTTAACCGGAGGTTAGCAGTGCTTACCCTTGCGCAAACCTGCACAAGCCCACTTACAAGTGCTTAAAAGTGCCTTCATCACTTTCTATGCAACAGCCACTATTCTGGCCAGAAACAAAATAAACAGCCTTTGCAGGTCTTGAACCCAGGACCCTGTACACTATAGTCACAGTAGATATCCACTAAGCCATCACAGCACTACATAAGAATGAGGTATCACCAAACAGATCCTCACTATAGTAAAATCAAACTGAACATATGAAAGGAATCTATATACAGTCTTATGTTCTGTACCTATTACATAACATAAATATGTGAACTGGAGTACTGCAGTAAGCCCACATGTGAGGTGTAATTGTAATAAAGTGTTGAAGTCCCCTAATAAACACAAGGAGTCCATACAGTGTACGTACACATGAATCATAGAGACCAGACATATATATATATATATAACATGTAATGAATAATAAATCAATGTCAAAAAGCAAATATAATGCAAATTAAATATTTAGCAACACTAAGCATTGCACAGGCCAGCTTAGTAGGTGTAAGCAATGTGTAGGCCAGCTAACTCAATTTGCCCATTGGTATACCCCTGTAAACAATGCCAACCTTAGGTAAGCAGGTTTACCCATAGCTTAGCCTTTTCAAAACCATCCAATCATGGCAAAGTGTGGGAAATTGGCCCTATGTAAACCCAAAAGGTGGGAATACATCTCATAACTGGTTGTAGCTTCCCCTTGCAGGCATCATGTCTGGAATGGGAGAAAGTGTGTGCTTTCGGGTGCAGCACTGGAGCATCTAGGAGTCCAGAGTCATGGCAGGACTCCTTGTCAAAGACCATGAGCAGAGACTGCTGTAGAGCCAGTACCAGGGTTCCCAATACAAAGCGGAAGCCTGGGGCCATCTTGCCCGTGACCTCACCAGTGCCACTGGCATACCCTGAACTGGTGTGCAGGTCCGGCATCACTATGCCAACCTGAAGCAGCAAAAGGGGGATCTCTTGGATCAGTGGATCCAAGAGGGTAGGAGGACAGGGGAGGTCCCAGCAGTGTGTAAGTATCACTCCACTACCTATTTAATAATTGCCAGCTCATGTATATTATGGATAGGTATGGCTAAATATTCCTCTTATGTCCTTCATAGCAGCAAGTGAGTGGGCTGTGAACCAGGGGGTCCATGGGTGTGTCCCTTGGAGAGGGTGAGACATGAGGCAGGTTAGTAATACTCTTGCATGTACTGTCATAGGAACTGTATTAGTAAGTCAATTGCCTGTATAAAACCTGTATTGTTTAAGACAGGTACTGCATACACCAGAGACTATGGCAGGAAGAGTCTCATATAGGTTGTATGTAAATAAAAGCATAATAGCCTAACAATGAAGGTCTAACTGCTGTACTGCATGTGTTTACTGTGGTATCATATGTAAATGTAGATTTGCAATCACTTAATAGTACTGTTGTATTAAGCACTGTTACCCATGCTGTGCAACATAAATAAAAAATGTGTAGAAATTTCTGTATATAACTGGTGTAATCCCCAGAGGTCAGCTAGTACAACTGGGTCTATATCACGTAATCAAATCATGGAACATCAAACGTTCAAATGAGCGAATGTTCACATAATCGAATACTGTATTGTGGGGGGCTGCACCCTTCCCCCGCTAAATATATATTCCTACTCTGAGGTCGCACTACAGTGAGGATAGGAGAAAAATCCCAATCTTCACTGTAGTGTGAAATAAATCCAGGAACTTCGATGATGTGAAAATTCGCTCATTTGAGCATTCAATGTTCTGCGATTCGAAGTTATGATATAGACCTGTACAACTGGGAGAGACATAGACAGAAAAAAGTGAAAAGATGGACAACAAAATCCAAATAGCACACACAACTGAGATGTGAACTGTTGTATTTTTAGCACACACAGCCATGGTTCAAATCCTGGGAGTGGTAGTAGTCTGCATACAGAATCACACCCCACAACTGTACAAATATATCCAGAATGTCCAGTACATTGGCCCATATCTGCTGCCTGTCACTGTGTCCCCCTGGGAAATCAGTGGGATGATCCCAGACATATAGGCTGCAAACATGAAATACAACTGATTGTCACACATCTATAAGAACAAACCTGTCACTCTAGCAACTCCCCAAACTGTTATGAGAGTAATAAGCCAAGTATGTCCCATCTACACCCCCATGTTGCCAAGCTGTGACCAGAGTGTGTACAGTAACAGAGTGAGATGTAAGTGCATAATACTAATGTAAAACTGGTACTTTGTGTGGCAACAGTCAGGTAGTACTAGCAAGCATTGCTCCCACAGGTCCATCAGAGATGAACACTGTGCCCAGAAATAAAAGAATGATACCCTGTACTGGTACTGTTTACTTTGGTATTGCATGGCATTGTTAGTGTTGCAGATGCTCTGAATAATAAGGTATTACTCATCACTGTCACCCACATTCTGCTACATAATATAACTGTCTAGGAAATGCTGTATAAGAGTGATGTAATACAAGGTCAGAATGTAAAACCACAAGAGAATTATATACAGAAATCAGATAAGAGATATACAGCAATATCCATATAGCACACACAACTGTGATGGATAGTGGTTTAGTGTTAGCAGACACAGCCATGGTCTGAATCCTGGGAGTGGAAGTAGGCTGCATACAGAATCATACCCCACAACTGTACAGATATGTCCAGAATGTCCAGTATATTGGCCTGTATCTGCTGCCTGTCACCCTGTCCCCCTGGGAAATCAGTGGGGTGATCCCAGATGTTTAGGCAGCAGACAGGAAATACAACTGATTGTCACACATCTATAAAAACAAACCTGTCACGCTTGCAACTCCCCAAAATGTTATGAGAGTATTTGGCCAAGTACGTCCCATCTACACCCCCATGTTGTCAAGCTGTGACCAGAGTGTGTACAGTAACAGAGTGAGATGTAAGTGCATAATACTAATGTAAAATTGGTACTTTGTGTGGCAACAGTCAGGTAGTGCTACCAAACATTGCTCCCACAGGTCCATCAGATATGAACACTGTGTCTGAAAATAAAAGATTGATACCCTGTACTGGTACTGTTTACTCTGGTATGGTATGGCATTGTTAGTGTTGCAGTTGCTCTGAATAATAAGGTATTACTCATCAGTGTCACCAATACTGTGCTACATAATATAACTGTCTAGGAAATCCTGTATAAGAGGGTTGTAAGTCACTAAAGGTTGAAGAGGGCAATAGTCTACATATGTCCTTGTTCAACTGCATGTGATCAAGACATGGCCAGAGTCTGTGCAAAAAGAGATGGACAGGTACGTGCATAACATCAACCTGGAATCTGGGAGTATGTGTAGAAACAGTTAGCTAGTGTTAACAAACAATTCCTCCACAGGTATAACAGGTAAGAGGTGTATACTGCAGGAAAAAACACTTCATGTATATAGCTGTTGACAGCCATATCACTGTCCAAACTAAGGCAATAGGGTAGTGTAGTAATACTTGTAAGGTACAGATAGCACCGACTAGGAAAGTAATGCAAACTCAAGGAATATACAAGTTGTTAATTGACATCTTTCACTCTTCCCCACCATATCTCCAACAATACACTAAATACCCACCTCATTTGCTACGTGATGACTTCACTGTCATGTTGGGACATATGTCCTATTGTTTGATAATTATTTAAATCTGTTTTTATGCATGTGCTAAATACTCCAACATTGGTGGCATGGTGCCATCAATGTACCTGCATGCTGTTGTTATTACCATTGTGGTCCCATATATGCACGTGTTTCGTTTGCTATGCAACTGTTCCATATCTGGTGTCTGGGTTAATGGGAATATCTATGCATGCTGTTATACCTAACCCTGAAATGTGTTGACTATTACTAACCCACATATGTTGATAAACCATATGCACTATAGCACGTATGGGAATGTGGGTTCCAGCGGATCCACCTGTCCCACCTCAGCTGGCCATGGCACCAGGCACCAGCACATCTGGGGCCCAATCAGGAACCTCCTCGTCCATTTGTCCTGCACCACTCTTTGGGTGGAACTGCCTCAGGGGATGGGGCTCGCCCACTCGGAAGCGGGCGTGGACAGGAACCTGTCACCCATCACCAGGTCTGGGTCATGGTGCGTAGCAAGCTCCGCAGGTAGGTTGAAAATCTGCTATGCCAGCTTGAGGGCCATGTGTCATGACTAGAGGGTCAGCCTGGCTCTCTGACTCAGCCCCCAGCACAGCCACCTTTGGGGCTGTGAAGGTGCAGTGGTGACTGTCCATGGGTGGGGACGTCAGTCCCACTGTTTTCACTAGGGGGCTCATGGGCTTCTGATTTCCCAACACCCTTCCCCATCAAGGTGTTTACCCCCACGTGTCATATACCACCCCTGTATGCGTCTTGTTTGTCTTGTCTGTTAACCTACCCAACCTACTGCCCCAAATATACCTACTATCCCTCCCCAAAATCCCACTCTCACCTGAAAAAAAAGACAGTCTGTTCCCACAGAAAAATATTTCCCCATACATAGCCGTCCATTTCGCACATGTGTCCACTGGACATATGTAATCTGATCTAACTGGCATCAAAACATATTATTGTTGTCCTCTCCCATCTCTCATGAGTTTGAGTGTCCAAATCTACCTCCAAATTCAGTGTATATGCACAGCTGTTGCTGTAGAAGAAATGGGCAGATATGGACCTTCCCTACCCCCTCCTGCACATCCCTACTATTTTCCCTACTGTCTTTCCCTCTTTGTGCCCCTTTTTCATCACTTTCCTATCAACCCTTTTTTCTTTTCTTTTAAAAAAAAACTAGCACGGGGTAAGCGGGAGTAAGCACTTTTAAGCAGCAGTAAGTGGATTTAAGCCTGTTTGTGTGGGGTAAGCAATGCCTACACAGATTAAGCAATTTAGAAGCTAAATGAGTATAAGAAACAGTAACTGGAAGTTAGCAGTGCTTACCTCCATGCAAACCCGCTTACAACTGCTTAAAAGTACCTTAACCACTCTGTATCTGACAGCCCTTGTTCTGCCCAGCAACAAAATGAGCAGTCCTTGCAGGTCTTGAACCCAGGACCCTGTACACTATAGTCACAGCACTTAACCAGTATGCCATGACCACTATGAAGAGAGCTGTTGTTTTTCCAATATATCTGTCAATACACATATTGATTAGTATTGAACAATTGCCTTTACTTCCACAGTTTTGTAGTACTTATTATTAATATGGCTGTTGCATCACACATGTTGTTTTATTATATTGTACACATAGCAGATACATAAGGTGAGATACATATGGGAGGGTATACACAACCGTGAGGGTTACACATGACAGGAATATGGATATATACATGTAAAATGTTGATATATGTCTACATGTACATACACATCTGTATTCATACATATGTCTGCATACACATCTGTATAGTGCAATATATATATGGTCATGTGTACATCTCTTCGCAGATATATATATATATATATATATATATATAGCTATATATATATATATATATATATATATATATAGATAGATAGATAGATAGATATATGTATATATAGATATACATGTATGCACATCCTATGTATACAGATATGCCTATTTATGTAGATATATCTGTAGATATCTATATGTGCATACATGTCTGTCTGTCTGATATACCTATTGCTGTCAATATATATGTAGATATCCGTTATTATATGTGCATATGTATCTCTATCTGTATATGTGTAGACATATATCACTGTGTATATGTATAAATCTGAGTGTTTATATATATATATATATATATATATATATATATATATATATACATATATATATATATATATATATATATATATATATATATATATATATATACATGTTCATCTATGTATGTTGATAGGTATATGTGTGTATATCTATATAGCTATATAGATAAATATATATACATATATGTTCACCACAGCCCCAACAGTCCCAACTTCTTAGTGCAAGATGATGTCAGGTATGTATTGCAGGTATATATGTAGACTATTGCTACTGTAATAGGGGTTGACTTCACAGACATCCTAAGGACATCATAGTACAGTACCATTGCTAGCACAGTAATGATCCTGTGGACTACAACAGGGGTATGGTCAATAAATGTGGACAGTCTGACACACTCTGGTCAGTCCAGAGGTATACACAGAACCTCTTAGTGCAAGACATGTGGACCAAGCCTGACAATGTGGATGTTAACAGCCATGTAGATGGGTATATCATGTAATACTGGTATACCTTTGCCCCTATAGGTTATGTGTTCACACACCCCTGTCTGTCCTGACACATAATAACCGCTGGTACGGAGGTGACATGGCCACATACTACCCACTAGTTAGTGATATACATCTGTACAGCATCCCACTGCTTTGTCAGAAATGCATGGCTGTTATGGTGGCCTGGCAGTAGTACATCTGGCAAGTAGCTGGACATAACATCACACTGGGTAAGTACAATAAGCTGCTAGGCATGTAACAAAGCACTGTGCAAGCTACAGGCAGACTGCCACAACACTGGCCTACATTTCTTATGGGGGAATACATATGTACCTGCATATATAGCAGACTCTACAGGTATGTCACAGCATAGAACACAGCCACAGCCACATATAGTAAGCTAATGTAATATTACAGTATATGGACTATCTGGTCAACACCATCCTCATATGTACCACTCACATGCTAACCCTACATATACTGGGCCACTACACAGTGTGGTCCGATGCCTGTCTGTGGTATGAGGCATGTGTGTGTTTTGCCCTACAAACATGTAAGCCGATAGGGTAACATACACTGGAGCAGCATGTAACATCAGATAGAACAGGACCAAGAACAATGACATCTACCACAGTCTGTACACAGGCCAAGGTACATATTCACAATACACACACTGTCGACAATCACCATAAGTACACAGACCTCAGTACTGTGCACACAACCACAGAATGCCCAGGTTATGTCCTCAAATATAACCCCTACTATACATAACATGTATTGCAGTCTGATATCTCACTGGCTTGTTATCAGATATGATGTCAATAAATAATGGTGTACAGAACATATGCACATCTTACTGCATGACATATGTACAGAGGTTGACAGAGTTGTGGCTGGAAGCACAAACATAGGGCCAATATTGACATGTTGCTGTGATAACCTCAGACATTTACTGTTGTAACAGGGTTTGTTGTGACATATGTCCTATGAGGGATATGAAGTCAGTAACTCTCATAGCTGTCACCGTGTACTGACTGCAATCTTCACACTATGCTTCTGAAGTTCTCAGATAGTTGCTGTGAGTAACACAAGAAACAAAAGGCACCACACACTGCCCAGTCTGCAGATGACCCTACAGATGGGGGGTTTCTCAAAAACATAGCACTATCATAACAGGTATTCAAACATGTAGACCAGCCATATCCAAACACACCCTATTAAACCAACATTAGTCCAAATGCAGAAAAGCAACACTTACATTCTGTAGTCATGTTAGGCACATCCCCCTCCTGTGTGTTGGCCTGTTTCCACAGTGTATGCTGTTAGAAGTAAATCCCCAATCCATATGTGATGCTGTTTGCCAAACACCAGATCTAGGTCCTGCTCACAGTGAATGAAAAGGCCCAACACCAACATGATGTTCCTAGATATTGGAGTGTGTTTCCATGCAATTGGCTATGGAAATGTTACCCCAGCTGTTCCACATGTAATCAGCTAGAGGAGTGCTGCAATTCATGCAGAGGCCATCAGCTGATCATGAGCATCACTTACAAAACACATGCTGCTGCCTAAGCAAAGCAGGTGTAGTTCTCCACATCCACCAGAGAGGGAGTGAGAGAGGCAGACAGAGACAAAGTAAGTCAGGGAGGTGGTGGGAGAGTAAAACCTAAGCATGTTTGTGTCACACCCCTACTAGTACAGGGTATCAAACACCTGCCTGACTATATATTGCTATCACATGTCTATGCTGTTATTGCATGCACCACATAGCTTACATGTTGAGGAACTGTCCAAAAGTATATGTGATGGTGAGTGACATCTGCAACAGTGATATGGCAGTGATACAGTAGGTGTAGTACATGTGCCTGTCCGCATGAACAGGTATCAGCATCAACACAGCCATACTCTGTCTGGGACTCACACACAGGAATACACTTCCTAACTAGTTAGTTTGCCACAATACAGTACTGTGCGGGTATCACATGACCCACAGGGGTTATCCGGAGGTTATATGGGCAAAGAGTATGTGAAGGTGTCTGACATCAGACAGCATGCTTCAGTATGCCAATGAGGGTTGTAGTGAGTGTGAATGTGGTCAAAAGCATCATACACCACACACACACATACACAGGGTGCCAGTACTGACATGCATGTGTGCATTGCCTCATGGGTGAGGATGGCATAATGAATGATTATTTGGTGTGTAGTGGTTGACTGTGCCAGAAGACTGTACAAGGCTAGGTGAAGGGTATACCTTGGCATCAGGCCACATGATAATGGTCTGCAGTATGGCTCAGGGGTGTAGTGTCTAGATTGGCCCACACAGGTGGGTATTGTATTCACCATCCAGTCACCTGGGTAACTATTGTGTGTGGCCATTGCTGTTCAATGCTTGCCATGTATGTGTTCTTTAGTCCATGCCATGGACGCTGTCTGAAATGTGCACATGTTCCACATGCATGTACAGTGACATGTGAAACTGTACCTGGGGTGTCTGGCCCATGTTGTGTACACAGATTGTTATCATCAGCTGTGCCTCTCCTAGCCTCATGTGCTGGGAACAGGTAATAGACAGCAGGGTGACCATGCACCTACATTGATTGCATGATACAGGTATTCCCTGGTGTCAGTGGCATCTGTCCATACAGGGCATGTGTATAAGGCATGGTATGTCCTATGTGGGTCACATTTGATGGCACCACAGGTGTTGCAGGTGTCCAGTGGGGAGCATATTGATGGCACACTGTCTGCATGTATGTGTGTATTGTACTGATGGACAGGGTGCCATGCCCTCTGTAGTCCACTGCAATCACACCATGGTACTACCAACATAGCAGTTGCTGCCTAGGCCTTGATGTCACATGTAGGGGTTTGGATTGCCACCCCAGCCTCTTGGCTATTTCACATCTGTTATCCTTGTAAGATGAACATTGTGACATATAATAGGGCCACCATAAAAGAAATGTGCAAAACCCACTCCACAATGAGTCCAGTTGTTACACACTCACAGCCACCTCCACACAGGATACGAATGACAAACACACAGGCACACACACACTCACACAGACACACACACAGACACACACACACACACACACACACACACACACACACACACACACACACAGACACACACACACCTGCCATGTCTGGGAATAGAACTCCTACCTAACTAGTTTATTACACTACAACATTACACAGTTATTGGACGCACCACAGGGATTACTGGAGTACTCCTTCCCCAAAGGTGTATTTCACAGTGACTGATATCAGCAGGCTTGCCAAAGTAGGGCATTTGAATTGTAGTGAGTGTAACTAGCTTAAAAGCATTGCTCCCTACACAGACAAAGTAACACACACACAAACATCCACACTTAACATGTATGGGAATAGAACCCCTACCAAAGTAATATATCACATCACAGCATTATGCTGTTATAGGATGCACCATAGAGGTTACTGGGCTACTTCTTTCCCAAAGGTGTATTTCACAGTGAATGACATCAACAGACTTGCCAAAGTAGAGCATTTGGGTTGTAGTGAGTGTGACTAGCCTAAAAAGCTTTGCTCCCTGCACAAAGACACACACACACACACACACACACAAACATCCACACTTGCCATGTGTGGGAATAGAACTCCTACCAACATACTATATCACACTAAAGCATTATGCTGATATAGGATGCACCACTGAGATTACTGGGCTACACCTTTCCCAAAGGTGTATTTCACAGGGATTGACATCAGCAGGCTTGCCAAAATAGGACATTTGAATTGTATTGAGTGTAATTAGCCTAAAAAGCATCGCAACGTACACAGACAAAGATGCACACACAGTTGCCATGTCTGGGATTAGAACTCCTACCTAACTAGTTTATAACACTACAGCATTACTCAGTTATAGGACGCACCATGGAGATTACTGGGCTACACCTTTCCCAAAGGTGTATTTCACAGGGAATGACATCAGCAGCCTTGCCAGAGTAGGGCATTTGAATTGTAGTGAGTGTGACTAGCCTAAAAAGCATTGCTTCCTATACAGACAGACAGACACACACACACACACACACACACACACACACACACACACACACACACACACACACACACACACACACACACACACTGTTGCCATATCTGGTATTAGAACTCCTACCTAACGAGTTTATCACACTACAGCATTACGCCATTTTAGGACGCGCCACAGAGATTACTAGGTTACTCCATTCCCAAAGGTGTATTTCAAAGTGGATGACATCAGCAGGCTTGTCATAGCAGGGCTTTGGGGAGGGCAGTGTGTGTGCATGGGCCATAACCCATTCATCTAGAGGTTGACACACTACATGCAGGCACACACAGGTTTATATTTTGCAGGTATGTGTATACAACTGCAAGATGACTACTGCCTTGTACAGTCATGTTGCACAGCTAGCACTTGCACCACAGAGTCTAAAATGCTGATGAATACCAGTGGCTAATTTCTACAGTGAATGACATTTACACATCATGTGATTGTAGCCATTTGGCTGTGCGCTGGGTGGGACAGGCCTCATGATGGAAGGCTCTTTGTCACTGTCATTCTCTTCCACACATCTATGTATGTCTACTTTTGGCATAGTATAGTGTGTTGTCCTTGCATATATGTCTGTATTCCTATCCAATGTGTGTGCAAAGTATGACTGGTGCATACTAAGGAGTGTATGCACTAACATCTGCAACTGTCAGATATGTATGGTCAACTGTTGTTTGCAGACATGGGCTTCATTTGTTTAAGTGTGTGAGCATGCCCAGTATGACCTTTCAGTATGTTGTTGTCTGACATTGCCTTCATTTCTCTAAGTGTGTGATCATGCTCAGTATGCCCTTCTGTATTGAATGTGTGGATCCATTCCAGGTAGTTTGTACTCCAGTGCAGACCTTTGGTTGTACACCTACAGGTAGCAAACTGTTTCTGCAGGGTATCTGTAGCTCATTTGACAATATGGGGTCAAACTGTGCAAGGTATAGTGTGTACTGTAGGTGATTGTGTCTGTGCTACTTTTGCTACATGGTACTGATGTTAGCAGAGATATTCAGATGTGTACTGTTATACACTGTGATGTTTTATGTCCTCAAGTACTGTCAGGTAGACATTCTTGCTCACAGTGATGTCCTGGGGAACAAGTGTGAATGCAGCTGTGTCCAGTATTGTGGGCAAACACCTACATATGCATGGAAAGTTATGCCATTCTGGAGGGGGAGCTGCAGACACTTGCTGCTGGGTCTGTGTATCCAGTGCAGCACTTTGGAATGTTGCTGGCAGAGGATCCCGTACTTGTACATCCATTGACTTGACAGTATGACCTTATCTTGCTGTGGCAATACCTCACAGCTGTACAGATTCACACAGGTTACCCAGAGGCAGGGGTCGTAAGTCAGGACATTACCCCTATTGTGGTGTTTGGGCAGGTTTGTAGCCACCCATTTATGTGTTTGCAGCCAGGGATAGTATGTGCACACAGCTGTGTGTCGGACCTTGCACATTCCATGCTTCCCATGCTCCCACTCCCCCATCTATTATTCTATCCTCTTCCATACATTACACATACATTCTCTGATGCTTTCCCTAAGGTTATCATCTCATCACAGCTGTGTTTTGGTGTTGGTCCACAGTTCATGCAGTGGGACACGGTGGACATGTTACTGTGGTTTGTCCACACGGCCATGCATATGGCTTATGTTGAGTGTGTTATGTTGTTATTTGGGTGTCCATGACATAACATGCATTGGCAGTATGTGTGAGACACAGACCTTTGGCAGAGGCCTTTAGGCCATTTGGTGGTGATGCATGCTAGCTGTGGCAGGCCATTCATTCCGTCAGTCCTACAGTCCCAGACCGCCATACAGTATATTCCCCTGGGGTGACAGGGTAGGTGTGCTAGGTGTTCATGCCAATACTTTCTATCAGTATTGATCAGGTGGTGTGGATGCTGGCAGGGTGCTACCTACAGCTAGGGACACACTTGCATGGGACACCTGCACTGCATGCTGCATTCTTTTGCTATTGCCATACATAGATGGGGGTCATATTGTACCCATTCCCAACAACAGGGATATGACCAAGGAGGTACCTGTGGGTGGTGTTTGGGTGAGCTGGATACATGTGTGCTATGGACACTACTTGCATCTGACTCACAGATATGCATGGGGCATTCCAGTTATGCTGGCATGTGCAGGTACATCAGCAGTTTCTCAGTGCATCAGTCCTATCACCTTTGTGATCTGCAGTTATTTGGCCAGACGACACCAGTATTCCCTACTATAGGCCCAGATACTGTGATGCATACCTGTATGTACAATTCCAAGGGTGTGTCTATTTCACAGTTACACATTATATACTGTATGTCTGGGATACTTTTCCCTGTGTACTGCTTGTATATCTAGCCCAACAGCCATGCCATGTCCATCTTTCAGATGGTGACACATATTACCACCATACATATACAATGGCTTACTGCTAGCATGTGTTATACTGGTGGGAATTGTCTTTGGCACTGCAGTTGTGAGGACTTGGCCCTGTCATCAGCAGTAGTGGGCAATGGCCACCAGGTCAATTCTCAACATGCATACATACTGACCACTCTCACACAACATGAAACAAACCAGCCTAACACACACATACTTGCATATTGTACAAATGCTACAATCTATCTTGCTACCTTGGCCACCTTTGGGCATCCGTGCTCCATTAGTATTATACCGACACATACATGTTACTACATTTCTACATAGGCTTGGGGGCACACCTGACTGTTACTACATGTCTACATAGGATTGGGGACACACACCTGACTGTTTATACATTGCTACACTGGATTGGGGGGGGGCACACCTGACACTTGTAAACATTTGCTATGACTGTACTGGTATGTCAGGCATTCCACTTCATTCTGTTTTCTAACCTATCATGCTGACTAGAGGCATATCAGTGTACTACAGGTCTTAGGTTTGATTGACCTACATATACGTTTCTGACTTCCTACCATTCAGAACTAATATCCCACTGCCTGACCTGGTGTCATTTGTCTGTGTAGGCTGGGGGGGAGGTTACCCATAGGCATCATTCAGAGGCCTTAGCACAGCCTTTGTTTGTATTTGTCTACCCCTGTCCTGCTGACTGAAACTGTTCTTGGGTATGTGAACCTCCCTGACTGGCATGTGTGTGTCATATGGACACACATGTGGCCCAGCACATTTCCTGCAGTGGGTTTTGTCACCATGTGTAGTACTGGCTATTACAGTGACACCAGTATTTGTTACAGATCTCATGTTGCCACTGTAGGTGTCTACTATCTGCTGGCATCCCATTCAACCACCCGATTCCATTGCATGCTCACATCCATACCATAGATTCAGGTAACAACACATACTAATCCATTCGGCAATTAGTAAGGAGAGTGACTTACCTTGTGGGTGTGACAGTATTGAGGATGGTGCTGAAGGGCTGCCTATGTCAGATACACATAGTACACTCCCTACACATGGTTGAGCACAGGTAGTGTCATGTTTGGCATCCCTTTTACTGTATGTGTGAGTCAGAGAGAGGTGTCATTCCCTGGATCCCTCCTGTGTCAGTGTATGTGCTATATGTTGCCTCTTTGCCAAGGTTAGGGCACACTTGACTTGCCTCCTTCTGCCTACAGGCAGGCTCAAGTTGTTCCTCCTCTGAGTCACTCTGTGCCTGTGCAGGCCTTGGCAATGGTAGGGGCTGTGTGGCCCTGCCCTATGCCGTTCCTGCTGCAGCTGTTTCCGCAGGATCATATTGTGTAGCATGGCACATACAATGACAATTTGAGTACATGTAGCTGGTGAGTACTGCAAGGCTCCACTGGATGTGCCCAGGCACCAGAACCATGACTTGTGCATCCCAAACACATGCTCTATTATAATTCTGGTCTGTGCATGTGCCTCATTATGGTGTTCTTGTTCAGGTGTGTGTGCATTTCTGATGGGTATCATCAGCCACGGCACCAGTGCGTAACCAGCATCCCCCACTAGGTGACCGTATGGGATGTCCCCATTGGCAAATCTCTGGTACAGCTGCATCAGCTGCCAAATGTGGGAACTGTGATAGCTTCCAGGGCAGCCAGCACACACGTTCATTATTATGCCCTGGGCATCACACATGACCTGGCAGTTGATGGAGGGGAAGCCCTTGCGGTTGATGTACACCCTACCCTGCTCACTGGGTGGTGCTTTGATGCATATGTGCGTGCAGTCTATAGCACCCACTACCTTAGAGTATTCTGCTATTTGGTGGAAAAAATTCATATTGCTGGCCAACTCCTCATGGGTGTTGGGGAAATATACGTGCTCACCGGCATGTGCTGACATGGCATCCAGGAACTGGTGGAGTACGCTGGATGCTGATGCCTATGAGATCTCCATGATATCCCCAGTTGGCCTTTGGAAGGTACCTGTAGATAGTATTCTTAGGCCTACACATACCTTGGTGTCCACTGGGATGAGTTCCCCTCTATTAGTTCTGTGTGTGAGGTGTGGCCGGCACAGCTCAACAATTTTCTATGGAGGTCCCTGTCCACCCTATAGCGCTCCACTATCTCCAGCTCATGTAGCCCCTGGTAGGTTACCCTGGGTCTGTACACTCTTCTCTGTCTCCTCACTGTGGATTGGTCAACAGCATTCTCATCCTCACCACCCTTAGCCTCTTCCACATGTTGTTGTATGATAGCTATTGCAGCCCCTATCATTTTGTTGTTTTTGTTTGTTAATATTCCCCCACTTGTATACACTGGTGGTGTAGAGTATGTGGGAAAACCAGAGGGAAATGTGTTTGCATAGTTTATAGTAGTGTTCTGGGCTGGGCTGCTGCCTTTGTAATTGACAGATTCTGATACATTTCACCTGCCAGTTATGCTAGTTCTCCCTGATTACCTTCTTACTGCTGTTTTCCCTTCCTATTGCTTTTCTGTTTAGGCCCGGGGGCACACCACGCAAACACAATGCTCAAATGTGCACAGAGCTGTTATTTCCTGATTTACTTTTTTTTCCCCTTTAAAACCCGGTGTGCAGTGCGCACACCCTCTTAGGCAATGTAAAGAGTGCTAGGCAGTTTCAGACACACCCCCTTGCTTAGCTCTGCTAAGCTAAGGGCAAACCCGAGCCACAGGGCTCCAATCCGCTTACAGTATGCCTGACACCCCCCCCAATGATGTCAGCTAACTCCTACGCTTGCACCAAGCTGTTCCTGTTCTTACACTGTTGGGTTCTGACTAGCATGCAGGGGAGATCTGGGATTCAGTATCATTCCCCTCATTTGCATAGGATTGCCTGCTGATTCATAGTTACAGGTCCCACACTGAGCCTCCCTCCTTAGCAACCACTATTCACTGGCCATGTTGTCTTCTGCCTGTCATTGAGTATAATGGCAACATAGTGATTTTGGTTAGAATGCTTATTTTAGGCTTTTTTGTTATTTTTCACCCGATCCTGTTTGCCTGCCGCTGCCCTACGGTTAAACAACCGAGATCGTCTAAAAAAAATTAAAAGTTAATGTTTTTATTTTTGCAACTGTTTTTCATGCCATTGGCCATATATTTGGCCATTGGCATGCTTTCTACATAATATCCACCCTTTATTTGGAGCTGTCATGGCTCTGTTTTGTAGTTTGCAGAAATGTACTTGGTTACTGACTGAGTACATTTCTGCAGATTACACTAGCCCTGACTGCGGTGGTGGTGCTGCGGTAGCATTGTCACCTCACAATAAGACGTTGTCCTGTTTGATTCTCAGCTAGAGCGTCTTCTGTGTGGAGACATGCGTGAATGGGCGTACCTTCGTTGAAGGTTGTGCATCAGGACTGGCAACTCGGCATGTAAAAATCTACTGCCAATCATTAGCGGACCGGAGTTCCGCTGTGGCATCCCCTAACTGGGAAAAGCCGAAATACACAACAACACTAGCCCTGCATGGCCAGCTTCCAGCTTCCTGGATCAGAAATTCACCTCATTTGCATGGATTTCACCTGCAAATGGGGTAATTTGCATACAGGGGCTGAGCCCGTACAGGACTAGTGCAGGAGCGCTCCTGCACATCCCTACAGCTTATTCCTGGATTGCACGGCAGACATATTGCTTGCTGGAGCTACTGCACTAGTTCTGCACACTGTGCAGGGCTTGCTGAATCCGGGGGCGTATTTCCTGAACTGGAATAAACCAAATCAATTGTAGGGTCAATAACTGTTGTTCTTTTCTTGGGAGTACCATTAATTCTGTTGATTGCATTGACAGCATCCTTTTTGTGGTTGGACTGTTACTGCTGTACATCACCTATGTTGTATTGAGCTTGGAGTCAAAGTATGCTGATTAAACAGTTGGTGACAAGACTTTACCTGACTGGATGGAGAGAAACAATTTGGACGTTGAAAACTTCTTTGCTTTAATCTTGCACAAACCTCTTGGTTGGGCCTTTACTAGTCATAGGTGGAACAAAAATGATCTGGACCTCAGTGTTAGCTGTTGAAATGTGATTGTATGCAGAAGCTACTATTGCTCCAGGGTCTGTAATTTATGTCTCCAGTTGTAGATTCATTAATATGTTATATAAACATTGTTTAATTTCTGCTTCCTGCGAATACCGTTCTCTTTAATCAGGTTTTGTTGATCAGAGTCATCATATTACCAGATAAAGCAACAGGAGCTTCTTTTTCCAAATCCTCAAAATAACTATGAATACCAGTTTTAATTTTCACAATACATAATTTTCATTATATTTAAACAACTCCAGGTATGCCAAATCAGCCTTCTCTTTATAATGTTTGTAACAGGAAGGCTTGATTAAAGCAAAATCTGTTAGGCACTTTTAATCAACTGAAGCTTTTCTTGTCCT
The DNA here is from genome assembly GCF_019279795.1 of Protopterus annectens. Taxonomy (NCBI): domain Eukaryota; kingdom Metazoa; phylum Chordata; order Ceratodontiformes; family Protopteridae; genus Protopterus; species Protopterus annectens. The sequence continues at coordinate 244,859,303 of NC_056741.1, read as the reverse complement.
CTTCTGGCCAGTTCCAGTGAAAACTATATAGTCTAAATAGGTATTTGTTTTCAAATCTGATAATATATTGTCTAATTTTCCTTTTGACAACTTCCTAGTTCATTAAAGACCACACCAAAGTTGCCGGAACTGCAACATGGAGTGTTGTAGCCTATGAAACCTCTTACCAGCAAATGATCTCATCTGTCCCCATAAAGGTAAAAGTTAGTCTTCTGCTTATGTTGCCTGAACCAACATATTTACTTGTAAGGGTGAGCATGCTGGCAGCTAATGAAGATTTAGAGAAAGGAGATCTAGATATTTATAGAAACAATGTTGCAGTGAGGAGTTACCTTGGTGCAGTTATACGTAATGCCTGTGAGTTGCATGATAGAGAATGAAATATGAAGGGCTTTACTTAAGGCTAACCGTGTGGAATCTAATGCTAATGTCATTACCGTGGCTAAAGATTATACAGGTCATGAATGTTCTTTAGTAATGATATTATCTTGATTTAAGTGATATTAGATCCATTATTATCAACAACTGGCATATTTTTATTTTTTTTATTTAACATTTGTTTACCAAGAAAGTCTGACTTGGAGCGAAGCCAATTTTCAGCAGAGGCCTGGGAAGAAACACTCCAAATGCATGTCTTTGTAATGTGGGAAGAAACCCACACTGACAAAGGGAGGACATGCAGACTCCACACAGAAGGCACCCCAGCTGAGAATTGAACCGGAGAACCTCTTGCTGTGAGGCAACAATGTAACCACTGCACCACTGTGCCATCCAATATTGCACACCTACTCAATTGCCACAGTGGAATAAAGCCTTAACTAAGGTCCAGGCAACCTGAGTTAAATGACCAGCCTGGACATCTGCTGGAGGTGATGTGGGGATGATGGGGATGTCTATCTTCAAGTGGGAATGGAGAAGATTTGGGATTGTCTTCACACAGGCCATGCAACACATGAATTGTCTCTAGCATGGTGTGCATGGCAGCTGTCTGTGCCTGGATCACTGACCTGCATATATACTGATTGATCCCAAGAGTGGTATCCAGGTCAGATAAAAACTTGGAGTCATGACAGTGATGGCTGTCAGTGTGCCTCTTCCCTATGGTGGGGTGCCTCCAATGTGTGTGGACATAGGAGACTGGTTATCAGTATGCATTTCCCCTATGGTGGGTGAACACACACACACACACACACACACACACACACACACACACACACACACACACACACACACACACACACACACACACACACACACACACACACACACACACTGGGGGCAGTGATGCCATTCATCACATTGACTCCAGCATAGCCTGTGTGGGACTCAGCCTAAGAAGGTGCCCAAAGTAAAACACAGGTGATTCCTGAGGTTCAGCCTACCCCACCACTGCCACCTTATTTGCAGGGGATGTGTACATGCCCATACAATGTTAGCATTGCTGGTAGTACCACAGTGTTATCTAACTTTACCACATGTATACTTCGAGCATCACTGGCCCCAGATGATCAGCTGACATCAAATGTGTGCTGTCCTGTTATGCTGAGCCATCCACCGGTACAGCCTGTAAAAGTATAAAGATAACATACCTGTGACAGTTCTGGAGCATATGCCTAGCTCCCCAAACCCATGGCACTCATACTTGTGTAGGTCAGTTATGTGAATATCATAGGGGCAGTTACATACCTTGTGGTACAGGTTCACAGTTGCAGTCCCAATTTACCTGGACAACAAATGTGTACAGGTATTCTATTGAATAATCCATTGTCATGTGCAAAGTAGTGTACAGTTTGAAATGGATTTGCTATTAACTAACCTGTGCATTTCCTGCATACACTCACTCAGTAGTCACCAGACTAGCTAGCACATCCAAGTTGCTGTTAGATAAGACAGTTCACTCACCTCCCCCAGACAGGGTTACCATCAACTCTTTCACCTCTGTGAAGTGTTTTTGTGCTAATGCCCCACCTCCTGTGGTAGACCTGTCCATGTACCTTGGTATTGTCATGCAGTACTATAGCAATGACCTTATGATGCACCTGTACTTCTAGTATGGCAATCCACCTCAATGACACCCTGAATCACTCTTTGCCCTACCTGCTCTCTTGGCAAGCCTTGATAGTTTTACAATCTTACAAGCTATAAATGTTATGCGTAAATTGAGCCTGAAGTAATACTTTTGTTTTTTGGGTGATGGAATGTTCCAGCTGATGCCATTCTCCTGGGACCCATGACAAGATGTATGCACTGTGGGTTACATGTGCAGGTCAGTTTGCACTTTTCAACATCTTTGCTCAAGAATTCTGGCAAAGGACAAAAATAATGGGGTGGGACAAAGGTCTAAAAATGGGGACAACTTTAAATATTAGCCTAATTCACTTAAAAAAAATAGGATAACAGATTTTGCATACCCATGCATTTCCTGAGCATTAAGATGTATGAAACACTAACTCTGGCATTGCTGTCTGACTGTAATCCTTAGTGGTTTTCCAGTAAAACCAAAAGTTTATGAGACCAGGTCTAAAATATGAGGCAAAAATTAGGGGCATCTGAGAGCTATGCCCCTAGCAGGATATTCATCTGTCACGTCTTGTGCTATGCTCTCTGTCATTGTGAGTCCCCCAGCTGGAGGATAAGGTAAAGCTGGAGAGGTATAATTCATTGTATTTATTCATTTGCAGCCAAAGAAGAGCATTTTTAACCTTGGCCAAGAAAATGTTTGACATTATATTTGTAAGCAGCAACTAAAAATAAAACAACATAATAATTGTCTGGAGATAGTTAACTGAAAAAATATTTAAATACACAATGAATCAATTAATTCCATAAGGTGAGAACTCTATAGCTAATTGTCTGGGGCAAGAGTCTTGCAAATCTGGGATGTTAGCTAACATGTAAATGGTAACTCCCAAAGTGGGAGCTATCATTTGCATATTAGGAAATTGGCTTTTGTGTTATTCCCTAGCACCGTACTGATTATGTCTTTAACATCCAAGGTGTTAGGTGTACAGGGGGTCTGTATGCTGTACATTTGTGATTCACATAATGTAATCAATGGCTGTGCCCCTCCCCCTTTGCAGAAATCATGTCCTTCCCTGAATACTCCCTAGTTTTCTCTTGGGATTCAGCCATGGAAAACATGTCTGGGCATAGAATCTCCACTCCACTCTCTGAAGGCAAGCTGGTTAAGCCTTGGTATCTTTCCTCTTTACCATGCCACTTTCAATAAGTGCCTGAATTACTAATCAATCTCAGGTCACCTTAGTCATAGGGGCTTTATTCCTGTATACCAGGAGAGCTAACTGACAAATATAAATGTTTCTGAAAAACATTAAACAATTTCAGAGGATCCATGGCAGTAGCCATAATTAGTACATTAAGACAGCTACAGATGAGAGCAGGGTTATACACCTTCAGATAAGAGAGAACATTTAAACCAGCTGAAAGAAGAGAGTAGCAAGGAAAGACAAAAACTTGAACAGGAAGAGACTTACATTGTTTAAACCCAAGAAGACAAGAAAAGTCTTTTTTAGCTGAGTTCTCTTTGCAGAAAGGAGGAGCAAGAATATGTGGTGATGAGAGAAAGTTGTTTTGTGTAATCTGGGGTGTCCACCCAAGGAGGGCAGTGAGGACCTTAAAATGTAAAAGCAGGTAAATAAGGTGACTTAAAGGGAGCAAGGAACTCTTTGTTTTAGATAAGACAAGACTGGGTGTTCTCTGTTTGGTGATGGTGGTGGTGGTGGGGTGGGGTGGTGGTGGGAGGCAGTCTGTACATTTTATATACTACAGTTTGCAGCCTAATAGAGGGGTATATTGATGGCCTCTGAAAAGCACCATATGCAGCTGGGAGTGGCTCAGTCACTATCATAGTTTTTTGTAAAGGAAGAGTCACTGAGGAAGGGATAGTTTAATATGCAGTTTGAATGAAATTTCTTATTTATGTCACACCGTAACGCCGTGCCATTTCCAACAAGTGCCCAAGTTACTAATCAAACTCAGATCACCTTAGACATATATCTTGCACTGCTGTATTTACAGTAGCTGACAAAGCAAATAGGAAAAAAAAGGTGCAATATGCTGATTTTTACATCACCGTTTGATATAATGCATATTTATTTGTAATTTCTGTGGAGTAATACTGAATTGGTTGAAGAAAACTGACTGTGTAGGCAGCTGATTTTGCAAACAACATTAGATTTAGGATGCCAATATACCCAAAAGGTTAATGTTGAACAGGCTGCTGTAGGGTGATACATACTCTTTATACTTTCACGATCAGTGAGCATCATCTGTGTTATAATGGCTCTTCCACAGGCACATCTGTTATGATGGCTCTTCCACAGGCACACCTGTTATGATAGCTCTTCCACAGGCACACCTGTGTTATGGTGGCTCTTCCACAGGCACACCTGTGATATGATGACTCTTCCACAGACACACCTGTGTTATGATGGCTCTTCCACAGACACACCTGTGTTATGATGGCTCTTCCACTGACATCCAATAGGCACTCACTTACCATACTTCCTTGTAGGGAGGCTGTTAGCTAGGGTGGTAATATGGATACGTTATTATGCATGACATCCCATAATGTACCACACAGAGATTTATTTATTTATTTTATACATTTCGTAACTGGGGTAGAGCACTTATCATAAGTGACCACCTTCTGTCTCAGCTTTCAAAATCCCAGAAGAGTTGCCAGATCATGTATTTTTCAACTACTACCACTTGAGACAGATTAACTACTACCACTTGAGACAGATTCAAGCCACTGAACTTACAGGTGCAACATTAAGATACTCAGTTATAACCACATTGCAGCATGCTGTAAAAATTATAAAAGTACCTTGTCTGGAGAAGCAGAACACAACTGGAATCAGGACCAGCAAAGCCAACAGAGGTACAACCACAATATACATTATACAGTTTCTTTGGAGCACTGTAGTGTAAGCTGTAATAAAATGAACAAATTATGCTAATGAGTTGTCAGCTCAGCTTAAAACTAAATTTAACAGCAAGAGGAACAAACACCAGTGATTTTTTATCATAGGAGTCAGCGCATGCATGATATAAATACCTCTTATGATGTGAGTAACTTTTTCTGGAGTAAGAGGGGAATATTCTAAAATTTGTCTATACCTGCTCTGCTTACATCATATCAAAAACAAGACAATAATATAATAATGAAATTTTTTTCTCTGTCTGACTGACTTCATTGTGGTATATTCACCCAAGCCTTGTCATCCAACTTTCATGGGATTTACCTAATGTACCTAATGTCCACTTGTGACATTGTCAGGGGTTGATCAATTAATTCCCAGAGTTTAAAATCAAAAGACTGAATTTACAGGGTTAAATTATTTGAGATCCAGCCTGCCAAAGATACTCAGAAGTAAGTTTTTTTTGCCCCACCTACCTCCCCATGTGAGGAGCAAGCCCACATTCCCCCAAACCTATATCTACCAACACCATAATCACACAAACATGAAGAAAATAAGAAATCTTCCAAACCAAATGTATTACTACATGTGCAGAATTAGAAATAGCACTGGTAGCAATTTACTATTGAAAGCATTAATCACGGAGGTCAAATCTGGGGAATCTGGAGTATGGGGAATGGATCAGCTGAACGTTATGGCTCAGGGAAATGTATGTAAACCCTTCAAGGTCTATTGAACTGGGTTGCTAGTGTTCAGGAAATATCACATCTGGTCCAGTTCTGCTTATTTTGTTTTGTCTCTTAATTGTTGATGCATCCAGTGAAACTGTGTTGGGTCTGCATTCATACTTTAGGCTTTAACCACCAAGAAAGATTCATAATCTGTTTCCCCCGGGAGACTAGACTGGCCATTCCAGTTGTTGCTTTTCTATTCTTCAGCCATTGCTCATTGATCTGCATGTATTTATAATCTGGCCATTGGTGTGACAGAACAAAGATACTTCTTTGGCCTTGTACTTATACACTACTGGGCTAACACATTCCTTCTTTAAAATGTAATATTGTTCCTGCTTCAGTTTCCTTCTACGTCTCAAAAACATGAAAACATGCCATAGGTGAAATGGCGATCTTCTAAACTGCTAATACATGTGCATCCTGTGTGATGCAGTGTATGTCTATTATGTGACAGACTGATATCATTTCCAGGATTAGCTTGACTGCTTGCTCTGTGTTGACTGCTGTGATATATACATCAGCTCCCCATTACACTGAACTGGATAAAACAAGTGACTGGTGAATGAACAGTTAATGAATGAATGACCAAATTCTGGTCACTTCAGAGTACTTTACCTGTATTTATTGTTTCATGTTATAGGCTGAAAATGGTAACTTTTAAAGTATTTTATTTACAAACTTGTTATTTTTTTCATTTGCATACCTAGTGCTTTAGGCTTTCTCTTAGGCATATCCCAACCTATCTCAGTACATACCTTTGCCACATAAACCTTCTTCAGGCTACAGGTGGTAGCCCGTTTACATATAGCCAGCTTATTTACTAGGGGTGTTTCAAATGCCATTAAGAAACAGGCATTGTGGTAATTGAAGAATACTGAATGAATATCAGCTGTATGATAAATGTGTAAAATTATTTTATATACACAAATGAAATCACTCCTAACAGAATACTCAGACCTGTCTTCTTCCTCGTCTTCTGTATGCCTCATCAATTTTCATTAACCTACAGTCCTTTCATCTAACTAAACTGGAGTAAGTGGTACTTCACTCCTTTAATTAGTTTGTATTTCATAATCTATTAGCCTTTTCTCATATTATGATTGTGTACAACATCCTTCTACCCCAGAGAGATGCCCTGCCACCAGCAAGTTATTAAACTGGTACACCTTCTAGAGAACTGCATTCACTAAACTAACAGTACTCACTCAAAAATCTAAAAACCATAATGGTGACCGTGTGAAGGACTGTATACTGAAGGGCATAATAATGTGGCAAGATTGCTGCACTGGCGATTGTGCAAACATTATAGTACTGAAGTGGCTGAAAAACATTGGAAAAATGAGCCACAAAGCATCATAAAAATTTATGAAGTTTATATCACATGGGATCACCCATTACCAACAGTTCAAAAGATCGGTTTACTATTGAAAATGCGAACGGCACTTGGGCGACAGTCGGATAGTCGAACATATAAGGTCGTAAACAAGGATATCGAAGACAAAATAATCAATCTAGGAACGGTTTTAACATGGGTCGAGGTAGGGAAGATGTTTGTAGTAGGGAATAATACTGAACACCTACCTCGACCCATGTTAAAACCATTCCTAGATTGATTATTTTGTCTTCGACATCCTTGTTTATGACCTTATATGTTCGACTATCCGACTGTCGCCCAAGTGCCGTTCGCATTTTCAATAGTAAACCCAAAAGATCAATGCTAGAAAACCATTTATAGTGGTCCAAGAAAAGAAGACAAGAGTAGCATTGATCGTTGAAATCACCACACCCAGTGACTACAGTGTCTTGCGTATAGAGAGAGAGACACAGTCATAAAATATATGGATCTGCAGGCAGAAATGAGATCAATGTGGAAGAAGGAAACCCAGATAGTTCCGATAGTAGTAGAAGCAACGGGTCTTATAAAAAAGAATCTACAGTCATATTTAGATATGTTACCAATCCATGTAACTCCATACAAATTGCAGAAGGAGTCATTACTGGGCACACTGCGGGTGCTACGAAGAGCACTTTTGGCTGACATCAAAGATTGAAACAATACTAATTTCATGAACTTTAATTTTACCTTGACTTAGGAACGGGGTCCATTCCCATCATGGTATTAGAAACCCAAAAGATTTGGAGAAATTAAAAAGAGTGACTGTCTATGCTCTTTATATGTTGCTAAACTGCAAAATTGAATCTCAGCAGATATCAGGAATTTCTCATCTTATCCACAATTTAAAATCTCTTTGAAGATGTACCTCTCAGTCAAATGGTCCTGTACTTGTAACACCGCCATTACCAAGACATTTCTTATTCTAAATCTTATCCCATCTGCAGTTAACAATGCCAATGAAATCATAGCGGTCTATCAGTGCAACAGTACTGCCCTTTTATTAAAACAATTGCTAATTCTCTACATTGTGCAGTCAAATAAAATATCACTAAATTCTGAAGCTTTTACTGTATCAGTCCCCTAGTTACATGTCTCAGTGAATCTAGCTAATTGGAGTAAGTATGCATACGCCTTATATAACATCTGTGTGCTAAAATTACGATGGGAATACGTACATACAAACTGTAAATAATGCTGAATTACTATTGATATTTGTGTTTTATGAGCTGTATATGATACGTTCGATAGCTGTGGCTGAGCTTAGTGTGACGTGCATACTATAAAGTGTATGTAATATGATGAGCAAGCCAACATCCAAGGTTTAGTGGGACTGGAATGAAAAGCTGTTACCCATGATTCTCTGACAACCCTTTCTCTGTTTTTAGAATGTTATTCTTCATCTACATGTAAGAATTTGTATTAGCTTTAGGGTGAAGATGTACATCAATGTGCCAGTCTTGCAAAAAGATAATAATTTGTTTCAAATCATTAGTAAAATAATAATAATGCACTAATTGCCATTTGAAGGCTACTAGCAGGACTTGCTATTCAAGCAGACCACAGGCATCACTGTAAAAAGGAAGTACTCAACATCTGTTCTGTGACCATCATCCTTTTAGATTATATGCTGGACTCGGGGAACACATGTAGATTATTAAACTGTGACAATACCTGATCACCAAGATAATGGGTTTAGCTTTAAACCTACATAAATAAAAGCTTGTGGGATTTAAATTAGTGCTTTCTAACAAAAACAAACTTTCATGTGCTAATGAATGCCTATACATGTTAATGTAATACATTGCTAAAATAAAATCAAAAATAATCTGAGCTGCATTACATTATCGTAAATATTTGCAAGATGGAACATCAGTGTTTCATTACTCCATCCACTGACTGCTTCAGACTTTCATTTTTGAAATATGGCATTAGAGGTTGGGGCAGATGTGTAGCAAAAATATCGATTTTGTGTTTGCAATCTCATGTTTTAGCCTCCCCCCATATCCCCTTACAGTTAAAAATGTTCACCTCTCCAAATTTTACTTCTCACACTTAAGAAATAAATGCATCATTGTTGGCTGTTGTCACTACAACCATACATACGATTGTTTTCATATGACAGTGATATGTTTAAGTGGCCTGTACGTTGATCTATTTTTGTAGGCATACATTTAGACACTTAAATACATCTTCAAGCTTCTATATCTGCTGTTTCTAAGCGATAATAAAAATATTTTCAGCTTAGTACATGCATTATGCCTGACTATACTGTTGGTGGAGGCACTGAAGGGTAATAGTCTACCTGATGCAGGGTACAGAACAATTTGTAGATGAAAACTTCTAGCATCTAAGAAATATTGCAATGTAATATACCCCTTGTAGTGTGATAGTAAAGTAATGAAACTTGCTATTTTTATTAAACTTTATATATTTTAAAAGGCCTTATTTTCATTTGGTCCATTCTGATAGGATAACAACCCAAATGAGACTGATTTTTAACCAGCCAGGAGCTGATATGATCTGCAGCCTTTTCATAATAGTATAGGTTCATAGGTGTGTACTAGGCTAATGGCCCTGGAGCTTTTACAAGCCTATCCCATAGGATTACCCTGGCATTGTGCCACCTGACATGCAACATTTGTACTGCCTGTGATTTTAGAGGTTTCCCCCTTTTAAACATATTACCGGTATTCACAAAGAAACCATACCTCTCGACTTCTAACAGCAAGAAATCTGGACAAAGCCATACATGAGGGGACAAAGGTCCAAAAATAAGGACATTTTTTAAATATTGCTCTTACAAACTTAGTTGATAGAATAACAGATTTTGCATTAGCATGAATTTTCTGAAGGGTATGAAGTCTGAAACTTAATTTTCTGTCATTATTTTTTCTGAATTCATCACTCAATGTTTTTGCCAATGATTTGCCTGAAAACCATAATTTTATGAGAAACAGACCAAAAATATGAGGAAAAAATGTGGACATTCTGTGAAAATGTGTACAGTTGAGAGCTAGGAAAAAATGTTTTCCAGCATTAATTTCATCATTGCTGCAGTAACAGTAATGAAGAAATCTGGGTGATGAAAACCTGGCAATGCAGTAGACATCGCAAGAGGGTCTGATACCGGTAGAACCCAAACGAATACTACCAAGAGCAAGTCATTTAGTAGTGAAACATGCTTAGCATTAACCAAGACAATAGCTGTGAGATTAATAATTTTAGGATAAACGTCCAAGCACTTTAAATGATTCAACAGCTTTAATATGCAATCCAAACCATAATAACAACAGCAGCAACAACAGCAGCTAATAGAGTTTGCATAGCTCAACAGTGTATAGAAACTTCTGGATTTTCACCACTGCAGTGACAGGCAATGGTGGAGGTTCAACGTTACCTTGGGTTGATATAGATTGCAAGCTCTTCTAGGTCTTAAGTTCTCAGACATTGTCACAATGAACCTTCCTTATGCTACAGAAAAGTCCTCAAAGCCTCCTGTATATCACAAAAGTACTTCAGACCTCCCTGTACAAAAACAATGTTACTATGCAGAGAAACAGACCAACCCTCAAAAAACACCACGCATAGACTTAAAATAGCCAATCACTGTCTTAGAGCATTATAGTTTTATTAATGATTCAAAACAAATGCAGGCATTCATTGACTGCTATCTTTCTGCATTTAGTCTGGTCCCACATGAAATGAATACTGAATTGTTTTTAAGTACACACCATTTTTGTACTTATTTGATCTTCATCTGAAACCATCCTGAGTGAAACTTGCCTCACAATTTGAGAACTGCTCTTCTAGGTACACCTTTGCTTTCAACAAATGTAGGCTTAAGAACTACACACCCTTCTTATTCTGAAAATTCACTGTTCAAACTAATTTTAAGTATAAGAATAAATACACACCTTTACCAAACCAGCGACTCTCTCCTTTTTACCATAAAGCTCTTCACTTACCCAAGTTTCCACCCTGTCCATCAAAATCCCAATACTTTATGTGTCCTTTCATTCAATCCCAACTCTACTGGTGCCTGTAAACTTCTAAACCACATCCTCAGACTTATCTCTTTCCTTCTCTCTGGCAACATCCACCCCAACCCAGGATTCCCTGGAAACCAGCATTCATATCAACTTGCAACCCCTATTCAGTCTCCCCACAAATCTCTACTTTTCACTACCATTAATGCCCAAAGCCTATGTAACAAACTACCTACCTTCCATGCCTGGCTTGCCCATAACCACCCTGACATAGTAGCAGTCACTGAAACATGGCTCAAACCACATCTGAAAGACTCCAAAATCACCCCTCCCAACTACAGAATCATTAGAAATGACAGAACCCAAAAGAAAGGGTCTATGCGAAATATTCAAAGTTTCAAAACTTCGAACCTCATATGTTCGACAACATATGAGCGAAGTCTGAAACATCGAAAATATAATAAAAAATTAAAAAAAACTTACCTCAACACTCTGAGCAGGGGGGCAAATCCCCCTGCACCCCTCACACACCCCGTACATAAATATACCAACTCCGAGATCACACTTTAGTGCAGAAAAGGGAAAATTTCCCATTCTGTGCCGTATGGAGCCGTTGCTTTTCACCTTCAAACTTTTTAAAGTTCGATCATAGGTGTCAACCATATGACATTCAAACTTTAAAATGTTTTTTATAATTAATAGGGACCCAAAAGAAAGGAGGTGGAGGAGCACTACTTTTTTTCTCCTCCCTAATAGTAATTCCTTATACCAACCATGTACCTAAATTCGGCACAGCTGAAATAACTCTAGCCCTCCTGAAAATCAACAACCATAAACACATAGCCATAGCCACCCTTTATATCCCACCTGGAAATAACATTCCTCTTCTGGAAGATATACTTTCTTGGTTCTCAGCAAATATTAGCAATGATACAATCATCTTAGGAGATGTTAACATTAACTGGACTTCTATTCAGTCAACCACTTCCTCCCAACTTGTACAACTTCTCTCAATTAGTTAACTCTCCTACTAGACCCAATAAAGACAATTCTTCAAGAAGCATTCTGGACTGGATTTTAGTTTCCCACTCCTGTAATATCACAGATAGTGGAACTTTGCCCGATTCTCTCAGTGATTCATAGGTTCATAGGTGTTTACTAGACTAACGACCACAAGCGCCTTTTCAAGCCTAGCCATGCATCTCAAATCTCTGACGAGTTCTGATACCCTTGATAAGTCTAAGCATGGGCCTGGGAGATGAACTATTTACAGGTTACCTGTTAGCATCAGGGACATAGGTGCCAAACCAGGGATGAATATCCAGTTTCCTATCCAGTTGATCATTTACCTGCCTTCATTTGTCACACCCCTTCCTCCATGCACTTACAGCACAACTATATCTTAACCCACAACCTCTAAAACGTCAACCCACAATCCTTTTCCGATAGCTTAAAACTAATAAACTGGAACCCTCTGACAACTCTCCCTCTTGACAATGCTGTTACTTACTTTAACACTACTTTTATTAACCTACTAAACTGCTTTGCCCCTCCTAGAACTAAAACAGCAAAATCCATACTGCCCCTTGGCTTTCCAATGACACATTATCCCTCATGCATACTTGTGACAAAACAACCACAAATCCAATCCCAAAAAGTTCTGGAATAGTATCACTACTCTCCTCAGTCCTGGCCGAAAAGCCAATCTCTGCCCTGACCCTAGCTTCCCTGACCACATCATAGCCACCAAATTGAACTCCTTCTTCATACACTCTATTGCCAAGCTCACCACATCTTTCCCTCAGAACTCCATCGCTCCATCCACTCCTATTACCCACAACCCCCCTCCGGCTGCCACACTTACTTCCCACCCCTCTCTCTTCTCCTTCAAGCCTATCCCAGTCTCCACTATAAAAAAAACTCCTCCAAAAACTAAATCCCTGTTCCAACGCCCCCGACAATCTTCCTACTAACTTACTTAAGCTAGCTGCAGATGGCATCACACTCACCAGTTATATACTAATCAACCATTCTATCTAAGAATCCTACATACCCCTCCTCTGGAAAAAAGCTTTTATCATTCCCTTACATAAAGGAGGCAACAACACTGACATCCCCAACTTCTGCTCCATTGCCATCCTCTCCCACATCTCAAAAAATATTGAAAAATGTATTCACCTTCAACCTTTACCCTACCTCCTAGGCAATCACTTACTTACCCTGACACAACATGGATTTAGACCTGGACATAATAACACAGCCCTTCTATCATTTCTTGAAAACATCAACCACCCCCATGATTCTGGTAATATTGTATCTGCTCTTCTCTTAGACCTTTCTAAGGACTTTGATACAATATCCCACTGCCTACTTCTTTCAATGCTCTACCAGCTTAATCTCTTTCTCCCTCCTCTTTGAATTGGTTTTCCAGTTATCACTCTGATAGACAGCAAGCTGCCAAATGGAATAATTCCACCTCGCCCTACTTTAACACTCAGACTGATGTTCCCCAAGGATCTATCCTGGGTTCACTTTTATTCAATATCTGCATAAATTACTTCCACCAATGCATCCCCAATGCCAAACTTGTCCAATACGCAGAAGACTCAACCATTATTTGCTATGCGGAATCTCTTCATAAACTTATACATAAAACACAAGCCACATTCAACAACACAGAGATTTGGATGCAAAATAATCACTTAGCTCTTAATTCATCTGAAACCAAAATCATGATCTTTACCCCTTCTAAAAATACCAAAATAGACACAAACACCTTCTCTATAATTAGCCAAAATAAAACTCCCATCAAATTAGTCTCCCAAACTAAGTTTCTAGATGCCCTTATCGATGAACAGTTAAAATCTGACTTTCATCTCCAAACCAACGTTAAGAAAACCCACCAAAAACTAGGAATGCTTTACCGGCACAATTGCTACCTCACGTCTTCAACTAAGCTTACCCTCTCTACCACATAACTCCTCCCCTCTCTCATGTACAGAGCTCCTCTCTTTACCAACCTACAAGCAACCCTCAAAGCTAAATTAGCATCCTGTTACAATAAAATTGCCAAATTTGCTACTAGCTCAAAATCCTTTTCCCACCACTGTGACTCCTTACACTCCCTGAACTGGCTAGAACTCCCTCACTACCTATCCTACATTCAACTCTCCACTGCCCATAAACTCATTTTCAATCCTTCTAAATGCCCCTCCCTCTCCTCCATCCTCACTATGCATCTTCCTGAATGAACCCTCAGATCTAATAATCAAAACCTCCTTGCAGTACACAAATCATCACGTACCCCTGGTCAACTTCTTCTATCTTTCTCCCTTGCACAAAAATGGAACTCACTTCCTCCCCACATCCGTACTACACAAAATCTTTCCTTTTTTAAGGCCTTGCTCCATTCTTACCTCTCCTCTACCTGGGAATGCTCCTACTCCCACCCATCCTAACCTTCCTCCCACTACTGCTACTCCTACTGCCTTACCCTAGCTCCGATATGCTTTCTGCCTCTCACATATGAGAAAATGTATATTCCCTATTTAGGATTCTATACTACTGATGTAACGTGACCATATTGTATTATATCATGTTTTGGCTACTGCTTCTTTGTTTCTAGATCATACTGTATTATCTCTTGTATGTACATACGTTTGAACTGTTACTGTATTGATTTCTTGTTATTACTTCTTGCTGATTTTTGTACATATATACTGTGGAGCTTTTCTCCCGGGAATCCATTGAAAAAGGGCACATCTTGGCCCAATGTAGGGTTACCACCTGTCCCACTTTGTGAGGGACAGTCCCTCTTTGGGCAGTTGTGTCCTGACAAAAAATTTAAAAAATGGCAAATGTCCTGAGATTTTAGGACAAAATTATTTCCTATATTTTATGTAATAGTTGCATAAAACAGTTATTCTGTATCTAAAATACCTAAATGTTATAAGAAACAGAATAAGCAACTAAAATGCTACAAGAATAAGCTTTTATTTAGGCAAAAAAGTTAAGTTCTATCCTTTGTACTGACAGTGGGTATGTGTCGGCCTGTAAAATCTGATGTTTGTACCAAAAATGTCCCACTTTGGCCATTTAAAAAGGTGGCAACCCTAATGGGCTTTCCTGGTTAACAAACTACAAATAAAATAAATGATAAATAAATAAATACTCATTTCAACAGCATACATTCTGAAAACCTGCAACTTCTGTGTTTTTCTCCAGTCTGTAGCATTTATAAGCAATAAAACAGTAACTTATCATTTTTATGTTTTCAATGTCACTTTCTTACTATAAAAGTCTAAACAAACTACCAGATCCTCTGTGAAAGTAGAATGGATTACTGGATTATTAAGGGGAAAAAACGGATTTCACCACTACCTAGCAAAGACTTTTAGGAGAATAGGGGGCGCCTTTCATGTGTAGGAGCCTATCAAGGTGGGATCACAAAAGGCAAAAATTACTATTCTAAAGAACATCTACCTTCTTAGCATCATAAGTATAGGTAAGAGTTGCTCACTGCCTTTGGTCATGATAGGCTGAGATAAAAGTTTCTTAATACAGTTTCCACATTTATATCATATATATGAGAGCAAACATTTAGAAACCTCTGTACTGTTTAACAAGTATTTTGCAGGTTCACCCACAGTAGTGGTGCTGCGGTAGTGTTGTCGCCTCACAGCAAGACGTTGTCACGTTCGATTCTCAGCTAGAGCGTCTTCTGTGTGGAGGCATGCATGAATGGGCGTGCCTTTGTTGAAGGTTGTGCGACAGGGCTGGTAACTCGGCACGTAAAAATCCACTACCAAACATTAGTGGACTGGAGTTCCAGTGGGATAAGCTGAAAGAAACAACAACACAATGATTCATTATCGATATCATGCATGTGCCTTATCAAAAATGAATCATTTGTGACCAGTGACCACAGTATAAAACAGATCTTGAACAACTCTCACTTATGGCTGGGATCTGTTTAGGACCATAACTGAAGTTCATAGGTAAGTACTAGGCTAACTGCCCTTGTGGGCCATTTTAAGCCTAGCCAATTTCCCTTTTTGCACTTAAATACCTTATTTGCCCGGTTTTGTGTGCCAGGCAGTGCTGGTTAGCTACGGTAAAACTATTCCTGGCTCCACAAAGTCTCCTCTTCAATTTTTCTCTTGGAACTAGACAAACTTTCAACTTAAGCACTCAAGCCACTCATTTATCAGCCTGGCACTTACTCAAAACTTATAGCAAGCACTTATAAACCGTAGCACTAGACCCTCCTGTACTGTACAGAAGGACAAGGCTCTCTATTTGACCTTACTAGCCATTCAGTAAAACAGTTCACTGTACCTATCCAGGCATGTCCAAAGGGCAGTTTCAGGTGTACTCTCCAGTTCAACTGGTGAATCTGGGCATTTTGAGGCAATGTTACAACTGCTTCATGTACACAGATAACCCCCTCCTCCTACCCCCAAACATTAATACATGTGAGAGATGCAATTATACAGCCAAACTGGAGGATAAGCTCTCTCAACCCAAGACTGGATCAAATAGTCAAGAGGAGAAGGGAAATGCATCACACCACCAGTCTCACATAAACCCATTAAAGCAGCACTGGAAAAAAACACACATAAATACATGAAAACATACTCGGAGGCCCTAAATAAAAATCTGCAAAACCAACAGAGACCTCCAAAGCAAACATGAAACACATACTTCACAAAACCAGTGTGCCATGCAATCACAGCCCTTAAGGCAAAATAACATACCCAACATAGTAGTAATAGGTGACTCTATAGTCAGGCACACTGACATCCCACTCACTAGGATGAATAAGGAGAAGGTTACTGTTAGCTGCCTGTCGGGTGCCAAGATCCGCCACATAACACAAGCACTCAGGTCACTACAGAACAAGTACAAATATGACTCTGTCATTGTCCATGTTGGTGTGAATGACCTGAGCCGTACCTCTCTGGACTACATGAAAAAAGACATGGAAGAGCTCTCTGATCACGTAGCCCAGGCCGGTATGACCCTGAGTAGCATCCTGCCCTCACCAAGAATGATACCACAGTATTAAGAAAAAAATTCTCAATTTCAACAATTGGCTACGTTTCTGGTGTCATTCAAAGGGGCTCCATTGTCTGTCTGCCTGGGATGACATGCTCGACAAGCCATGCTGCTTCGCTAGAGATGGCTTGCACCTCTTACTCTTAGGCTTTTGAATACTGGCCAAGGCTCTTGCCACCCTCATAGTGCCTTTTTTAGGCAAGGCTCAAAAGATAAACCTACTGCTGTAAATAGCACAAGTAACAAAAAACTGAGGGTAGTGCTACTCGATGCCAGAAGTCTGAACCTCAAAATGCATGCACTTGAGGCACTCCTCAGTATGGAGAAAATTGATATATGTGCAGTAACAGAAACCTTGTTTAAGGCTCCAGAGAGCACCCCAGCACTACCAGGCTACAACTCATACCATACATTCCGGCCACAGAACCCAAACCAAAATACAAAAGGCGGGGGCGTATCCATATTCAAGGATAGCCACACCTCCAGGTTAGTGGCACAGCACGATGCTTCAGAGATCATCCACATGAAACTAACAATGGGAAAAACTGCAATTCAAATTGTAGCTTGCTACAGATCACCCATCATTTCCCAGGACCCCTATTCCACGTTCCTGGAAACACTGGGAAACATAAAGGTTCTACCAAACCTTTATGGGTTGGGAGGGTAGTCTAATGGTTAAGGTGTTTGCCTTACAAGCACAAGGTGCAGGGTTTGAGTCTCACAAGGGATAATTGGCTAAGCTTAAAATGGCTCACAAGGGCAGATAGCTTAGTACTAATCTATGAACCTATGAACCTAATATTGGGTGATTTCAATTATCCAAACATTAACTGGGAGAACTACTCAAGTACTAACTCCCTTGCCCAACATTTCCTAGACTTTATAAACTCAAACACCCTGGTTCAACTGGTCAACACTCCCATCAGAGGTGACAACATATTGGACATGGTCATCACCAACATGGGCGACCGGTGTTCTACACCGGAGGTCAACCCCTTGCTGGTTAGATCTGACCATAAACAAATCACTTTGGATATCCACATTCCGCCCCCACCCCCGGATAAGGAAACCACTGTGAAAAACTTTACAAAAGCAAACTTCACATTACTTAAGACCGAGGTGGAAAGTTTCAAAGCCCCCATGCTGAAGGATAACGCTGTCCAAGCTGCAAAAATCTTTACTAATGCATTCTACGGGCACCAACAAGAATGCATGGATCATGCCATCCCAAGTAAAACCAAGACTCACTCCTCCAAGAAAAGGAAACCAGTCTTGTGGTCTCCTGCCATAAACAAGCTATACAATAGAAGGCGGAAACTAGTACAGAAAAGAATAAAAACCCAATAAGGGAAGACATCCCTGATCAGTATCAGCATGAAACTATTATCCCTCATAAAATCATCCAAGACGAGCTTTGAAAGAAAAATTGCCAAGGACTCCAAAGATAACCACAAGGCATTCTTTAGCTATGTCAAGAATCTAAGTGGCAATGCTCAGATTTGCTTGGAGTTAGTGTAGAATGGCACAAAATACACTGAACCGACCGGTATCGCCAACATCCTGGCAGACAGGTTCAGTGCAAACTTCACCCCCCTCTCACCCCCAAGAGGGCCCATAACCATACCAGAAGAGTGTAGAGTCCCTGAAATCACAGACACTCAGGTTAAAACAGCCCTGTTCAAAGCCAAAAACACAGCATCAATGGGACCAGATGGTGTCCCAGGCTGCGTCCTACACAAGCTCAAAGACAAACTAACCTCTCACCTAAACACACTGGTCAAACTCAGCCTCTCCGCAGGCTACATATCCATAGAGTGGCGCACAGCAGCAGTTATTCCGCTCCACAAAGGTGGAGGCACAACAGGCCCTGGGACTTATCGCCCTATAAGCCTGACTAGCTTGGTCTGCAAGGCTATGGAGCGCATCATCATGGAACTCATTAACAGAGACATTGGGAACCTCCAAATACTGGACCCTACCCAGTTCGGCTTTGTTAAGGGCAGATCATGCCTCCTGAACCTGGTGGACTTCTTTTTGACAGTTACCAAGACTATAGATGAGGGAAAGGTGGTATACACAGCCTACCTAGACCTCGCAAAGGCCTTCTACACCATTCCCCATTCTGGTATTATAGACAAGCTCACCAGCCTGAACATAAACCCCTATGTCACAAGATAGGTTGCCAAGTGGACAGAACTCACATGGTGAGAGTTGCGGGAGCTAGGTCCGACTCTAAATCGGTTACAAGTGGAGTTCCCCAGGCAGGGGCGTCCCGTGCTATTGGACTGCCGGACTGCAGCCCCCTCAACAAAAAGTAAAAAGAAATTAAAAAAAAAAAATATTTAAATTTTCGCGGACTTCGTGCATGCGCAGTAGTCTAGACTACTGTGAGTCTACTGCGCATGCTCCAGGCAGTCCGGCCGTCCTGGTAGGGAAACACGAGCAGAGTCTGTGCACTTTTAAAGTGCACAGACTCGCTGGGAAAACGCGTCGGGGCCGGACTGCAACACCAGCAGTCAGGAGTCTCTCGTCGGGAAGGGGTTTCAGCGGATCTCGCGGGTCTTTGTATTATTGCGCGGGCATGTGGATGTACGTTATGGAGAATGGACAGGAGGTAAGTGTGTTAATTATGGTGCTTTTAACGTTTTGATAGGGACTTTGTGTGTGTGTGTTTGAAGTTGATAGGGACTTTGTGTGTGTGTGTGTTTGAAGTTGATAGGGACTTTGTGTGTGTGTGTGTGTGTGTGTGTGTTTGAAGTTGATAGGGACTTTGTGTGTGTGTGTGTGTTTGAAGTTGATAGGGACTTTGTGTGTGTGTGTGTGTGTGTTTGAAGTTGATAGGGACTTTGTGTGTGTGTGTGTGTGTTTGAAGTTGGGATTAAACAATCTACAACATTCTGATAATTTATCATTCAACTAAATCAAACACAGACAGGAATGCAGAAAGTATACATGGATATAAGGGGCCAAATACTGTCTTGGAAGCTCGACAGCATAAAAGAAAGACCAGTGAGCAAGTGAGGGCAGAAAAAATGTATACTGTCATAAACAATACACAGTTTCAAGTAGAAATGAAAGAAACATATCCTATATAACAAAATGTTTAAAAGAGTTAGTTGAAGAACATGTCCAGAATGCTTAACAGATGACATCTAAATGGATAAAATATGCATCTGCCATATCTGCTGTCAGTGAGCTACTACTTCCATGAGAGTATGTACGTACATTGGCTTTCTATTGATATGTGTTTGTTTTAAATGCTGTTCATACTGTGCTCTGTAGACGTGTCTGAGCTTAACATGCTGTTAGTACTAATGGTGTATGTAAGATGGTAATCACCCGTTAAGTTATGTAATCTTGAGTGTTATACCATATATCTACTGCTAGCTCATGCAGAAGTGTTGTAATGGGGAGCTTTTTTAGCCAGGCATCTTCTGAAAAGAGGCTTTGCCCAGATAAAATTTCCTATTAAACAAAAGTCTAACTAAATAAATACAGTTTTGAGATTGTTGTTGTAATCCTGGCATAATTATGCAAATTAGATGGATAAGGAGAAGTCTTTCTCCTCTTTGTATTATAACTATAAGAAGAGCTGACATACAGCAAGCACGTTGCTGTTAGATGAATGTGTGATAAGGAAGGAAAAGGCTGGCATTTTTTTCTAGCTAGGAAAAGTTGTACCACAGAGGCCTAACCAGGTGAACCAGAGTGCAAACCAGATGAGCTCATTTCCTCTGGTGAAAAATTTTCCATGTGCCACAGCATACATTGATTTATAGACAAAAAAGTCTGATACCATTAATATTATACACAGCCTTGACAAAGCACCATAGAACATGCATCAGTGAATTAAGCAAACACTAGCCTTAATGTACAGGTAACTGAGCACACATCTTTTGTTCTTTCCTTTATCAGCATCACAGGCTGTACAGTATATGCATTCAGCAGTTATCTTAATCTTATGAACTATATTAATTGTCCTACTTTATGCTAGTGTTGTGGCATTAATTATAACCTGTGTCTGTTCTGCATTGTAGGACTTGGCAATTGCTTATATTTTGAATGTCACTGTCTGTCACTGTAGGGTACTTTGTGTGTGTGTGTGTTTGAAGTTGATAGGGACTTTGTGTGTGTGTGTTTGAAGTTGACAGGGACTTTGTGTGTGTGTGTTTGAAGTTGATAGGGACTTTGTGTGTGTGTGTGTTTGAAGTTGATAGGGACTTTGTGTGTGTGTGTTTGAAGTTGATAGAGACTTTGTGTGTGTGTGTGTTTGAAGTTGATAGGGACTTTGTGTGTGTTTGAAGTTGATAGGGACTTTGTGTGTGTGTGTTTGAAGTTGATAGGGAGTTGTGTGTGTGTGTGTGTGTGTTTGAAGTTGATAGGGACTTTGTGTGTGTTTGAAGTTGATAGGGACTTTGTGTGTGTTTGAAGTTGATAGGGACTTGTGTGTGTGTGTGTGTGTGTGTGTGTGTGTGTGTGTGTGTGTGTGTGTTTGAAGTTGATAGGGACTTGTGTGTGTGTGTGTGTGTGTGTGTGTGTGTGTGTGTGTGTGTTTGAAGTTGATAGGGACTTGTGTGTGTGTGTGTGTTTGAAGTTGATAGGGACTTGTGTGTGTTTGAAGTTGATAGGGACTTGTGTGTGTTTGAAGTTGATAGGGACTTGTGTGTGTGTGTGTTTGAAGTTGATAGGGACTTGTGTGTGTGAAGTTGATAGGGACTTGTGTGTGCGAAGTTGATAGGGACTTGTGTGTGTTTGAAGTTGATAGGGACTTGTGTGTGTGTGTTTGAAGTTGATAGGGACTTGTGTGTGTGTTTGAAGTTGATAGGGACTTGTGTGTGTGTTTGAAGTTGATAGGGACTTGTGTGTTTGAAGTTGATAGGACTTGTGTGTGTGTGTTTGAAGTTGATAGGACTTGTTTGTGTGTGTGTTTGAAGTTGATAGGGACTTGTGTGTGTGTGAAGTTGATAGGGACTTGTGTGTGTGTGAAGTTGATAGGGACTTGTGTGTGTGAAGTTGATAGGGACTTGTGTGTGTGAAGTTGATAGGGACTTGTGTGTGTGAAGTTGATAGGTGTGTGTGTGAAAATGCCCCAGGTGGTGTGGTAGGGAATACCTCAGGCTTGAACCCTGTACCCTGTATGCAGGTGTTAAAGACTTGAGTTCCCTACCCACCACCATTTGTAAAAAAACTGCAGATTTTTGCCTCATATTCAATCTGATCTGTTCCTCATAATATCTGTGGTTTGTAAATGCTGTAATGCTTGACATTTGATGGGGCAGTTGTAGCATTGTTGCCTCACAGCTGCAGGTTCTCAGGTTTGCTTCTTGGCTGGGGTGCCTTCTTTGTGGTCTCTTTATCTTCTCCCTGTGTTTGTGTGGGTTTGCTTTTGTGTCCTCCCATGTTACAAAGACATGTCTGCATTATTTCTTCCTGGGCCTCTGCTGAATTTTTTTTTTTGTTCCAAGTCAAACTGTCCTGATTAACAAATGTTAAATAAAATTGACAGGCATTTGAATTTCAGACTTCAGGTTTCTGAATGTTTAAGTCCTTGCGTATTTGATGGTGCAGTGGTAGTATTGTTGCCTCACAGCTATAGGTTTTCTGGTTTGATTCTTGGCTGAGGTGCCTTCTGTGTGGAGTCTGCATCTCCTCCCTGTGTTTGTGTGGATTAGCTCTGGTGCCCTGTCATTTTACAAAGACGTGTCTGCAGTATTTCTCCCTGGGTCTCTGCTGAAAATTGTTTTTATTCTGTCAGCAGTAAAATTGACAGACTTGAATTTCAGGCTTCATGTTCTTCAGAAAATCCATAGTAACACAACCGTAACATAACCTTTTATTCTAGCAATTTTCTAAGTTTATAAGATGAATATTTGAAATTTGTCCCTATTTTTGGGACTGCATTCCCTCATTATTGGCTTCGTCCAGGTCTTTTGTGCTAAGGTTGACAGCTATGGCAAGAACAGAATTCACTGAATGTTTGATGGCTGTATTCCCTCATTACTGGGTTTGTCCAGGTGTTTTGTACTAAGAGGTTGACAGCTGTGGTGAGAACTGAATTCACTAAATGATAGTCATTTAAGTTTCAGTCTTCCTCTTTTACAAAGCAGCTGCTTTGGCGTTGTGGTATGTTGCTCTGTTTTGCACAGGGAGCTTGGCAGTAAAATGTATGGTTCTAGCAACTTTCCAAGATTATACAAGCAATGTTTGTGTCCCTGGTTTTTGGGCTTTTGACCCCCCCCCCCAATACATTTTGGCTTTTTCCAGTTTTCTTGTGCTGCGAAGTTGAGTATTGAGTAGATTTTACAAGGAGCTGAGAGCTGCAGGGGAACAGAAGTTTAGTGCTGCTTAAGTGAAGTTGGTTTGCCTTGTTAATAGCACAACAAGTTGTGTACTTGCCTTTGATGCAGAAGGCTGTGGGTTCTACTCCCACAAGGGGTGAATGCTGCTGTACTGAGAATGTTCTCCTTGGTGAAGATACTAACTATGAGTCCGTTATCAGTTTGCCATCCATTTCCTCTTGCAATATTACTAGCTTATCCATTTCCTCTTGCAATATTACTAGCTTATCATTTTTTAATGTAATATAGGCAATTTATTCCTGAGGGGCAACAGGCACTTTATTTTTCGATGAAACCATGAAATATAAAGGTGTTTGCTAGCAGCAACCTCTTCATTAGTTACAGATTTCTTTAATGTGGAATTATTTAGATGACTTTTACTTCTTCAGAAATAGTGCATATTTACTGATAATGGACTGTAGAATTGTGCATATTTACTGATAATGGACTGTAGAATTGTGCATATTTACTGATAATGGTGGACTGTAGAATTGTGCATATTTATTGTGCATATTTATTGATAATGGTGGACTGTAGAATTGTGCATATTTACTGATAATGGTGGACTGTAGAATTGTGCATATTTACTGATAATGGTGGACTGCGGAAGTCTGAGTAGACTTTTATGATAAATGTTCTGAACTGGGCAGTTTTGTCATTTTGGGTGCATGCATTTTGTTTCATTGCTTACTGGAAAAATGTTCAAAACAAATTTAAAACGCCCTCTAACAACTGTAATATATTGTACAAGGAATATAATTTAGTACAATGAGGAAGGTGTATCAAAGAGCACATGTATGTTTCATATGCAAGGGGCCTATGATTTGAAAACAGCCCAAAATTGATCTTTATCTGCCACTGGCAAAATGTATTTTCTTTGAATGTGGGTTTCAATGCTGTTTCAATGAATGTGAGTTTCAAGGGCAGAGACGTTTTAATGCTAAGTTTTCATTGTGAGACTGCATTGCTTTGTTTAGTAGATGACTTAGTGTTTGTGCTGTAAAATACAAAATAAAACTTTCAAATGAAGTCCAACTCATCATACAAGTAAAGCAGTATGCACATTAGTGTTTATGGTAAATGGAGTGAAATAGCCAAGTAATGGTTCATTGGAATGGCTGCAGAGGCTCCATTCAACCGTGATTTTGTCAGGGGGGAAGGGCAGCAAACTCAGACAGGCCCAGCTGAACTATACCTCCCAAATGTCCAGATTTTCAAAGAATGAATAGATTTTTGCTTCTTATTTTTGGTTTGTTCTTCATAAAATTTGTAGTTTTCTGGCAAATCATTTAGAAATTAAGTCACTAAATAGAGTTTCATACTTCATAACCTTCAGAAAAATGCATGCTAAAGTAAGAACTGTTATTCTATCAACTGTCTCAATTTATACAAGAGCAATTTTTAGTACTGCTTATATGTTCCCCCAGTATATTTGGCCTTGTTCAGATTTACTGCATTAACAGGTTGAGAGGTACATGCAAATAAATTGCTTTATAGAATTAGGCATAGCCAACCTCTCAACTGTCTCCGATTTTGGCTTAAAATGTTGCTCTTCCCCTAATAATCCCTCCATAAAATAGCAATTTTGGAAGAAAACATGGAGGGTTTACAATTAAGAAATAACTAATAAAGTTATAGATTACTTGAAATGCATGTAGATTCTTTTATTTTGTCAGCTGCTCAAGTTAGCAGTACTAATATTAAAGTGTCCCTTCTTTGACAGGTTCCCAGCTGTATTGTGTGGCTATTTTATATTTTTGCATCACATTTGGTCCATTTTTCATAAAATTGTGTTTTTGGCAAATTAGTGACAAATCACTAAAGACTGAAGTTAGAAAATAATGACAGACATTTGAGTTTCAGATTTTATACCCTTCAGAAAAGTCATACTAATGCAAGACCTATTCTATTATCTTTCTAAGTTTATTAGAGCAATATTTAAAAATTGTCCTTATTTGTGGGCATTTGTCCCACTTCTGTATATGGCTTTGTCCAGATTTCTTGCTCTGAGGTTGAGAGGTATGGCACATGTGTCAGGGCCATCACAGTCAGCCAGAGACATTTCAAATTGTGACATACTTGTTGCACCCCACTCCACCATGTACTGACTCTGGATGTGTCCAAGCAAGGCAAGGAGTAGTTATGCAGTGTAAATGTGCAGTGTGTCCCCCCATCCAAGGTAGACACAAGTACTACAGTGGCTTTTCATCTGTCCTTGATTTTGCAGAAAGTTCTGGTTTCTGTCATATTTTTGTACTGTTGATTTATGCTTATTACTCAAAGTGCCTGTTGCTCTGTGTTTAAGTAGCAATGCTTTAATGACCATAATGTAAGCTTGTCTGAGATCGTAAGATGCAAGTAAGCTTTAATAAGCATACTGTTAAAGAATTGCCAACATTGAAAGCCTTTCTGTTGTTGCCATGCAGAGAATACTTGACTAGATAATGTATAAGCCTTGGGTATTAAAGGACAGGATTCCATTATTTTAAAAAGCTCATTACACTTGTTGGAGACTTCCAGTCATCTCTACAGACTTTACCCGTAAACTAAACAGAATACCAATCATGTGTTGTCCATAACCTGTACAGTAATCCTTTAAGCAATGTATCTTGAGCTTGTTTCTTGTTTGCTTTTCATTTTTTACTTACATGGTTTCCCCATGAAACAAGTAGATAGTTGTCAGGCAGCAGGTCTTTTTTGGATAAGAAACATTTTTACAAGTGGGGGCATCACAGAGATTTCTACTTTCAGCATATTACTTGGCACTTTAATAAAGCTGAATGTAAATTATAATTAGAACTGCATTGCAAGGAGAAGTGGTTTGAGTTGAGTGCTTCTGGTTTTGCTTGTACTTGATTTTGACTGGCATTCCAGTAATGTATTTAAAAAGTAATTTATTTTTTCATGCCTCACAACCTTTTGTTTCCATCTAGATATTAAGTAAGCTGCCATGCAGCCAATGCATTGAAATACTTTTATTCTTCTATACTTATTTTTGTCTTGATTGGACTCTCATAATGATGGTTTGCCACCCAGGGCAGCATATTTAATTAAAGTTAGTTTTTGTGGTTTTGAGCAAAGCTCCTCCCCTTTCTGGTTGGCCACACCCCTCCCCCTTGACCCCACCCATTCAGCTGTCTCCTGCAGCCCCCCTTTGATTTGAAGTCACCAGCCGCCACTGTCCCCAGGGCTCAGTCCTAGGACCCCTCCTGTTCGGTGTATACTTCTCAGAGGTACAGGCAAGCACAGGAGGACTATGGCTGACCAGGTTCGCAGATGATTGCAAACTAGGGGCTATAATTGACTCTTCGGCTGACACAGACATCCTCCAAAAGGGTTTCACTGAGACAGATACCTGGTGTCAAAATCATGGCCTCAAGCTAAATGTCAAAAAGTGCATAATCATCCCCTTTGGAAAAAACAAAGTACCCACAAACTACCACATAGGTGGTAGTCCCCTAAATACGGAAGACGTAATAAGGGATCTGGGGACCCAAGTAGATAGTAATCTCAACTTTGATAATTACATTGCCAAAGTGGTTAGAAAATCATTCTACATGGCCCACCTAATCACAAAAGGGTTCGCATCCAGATCAAAAGAGGTCATTGTACCCCTCTACTCATCACTCATCAGACCCATCACAGAATACAACGCCCCATTTGGGATGTACCTTACAAGACACCTGCAACAGCTTGAAAGACCACAGAAGCACCTCACCAAGAGGATCACTGGCCTCAAACAGATGCCCTATGCAGCTCGACTGAAGAAATTACAGCTGTACTCAGTTGCATACCGCCTACTCAGAGGTGATCTCTGCCTGACATACAAGGCCATGTCCAACCCAGAATTGATGGACATGCTCCACCTAAAGAAAACCTTATCCCTGTGAGCCACACGCTCTAGGGATCTAAACTCACCACAACAATAAAAAGGACGTGCTGGAGGGATAGATTCCTGTCCCAGAGACTTCCCATGCTTTGGAACAAGATCCCAATCTACATCAGGCAGAGCTCCTCGCTAACACTCTTCAAAAGAAATCTTGACAAGTGTTTGGGAAACAGAAAGTTTACCTTGGGAATCACTTCAGTGGCTCTGCTGGACAGAGGCACAGGGAACTAATCTAAGGGGGGGGGGGCGGCGAAAGCCAACACATTCTGGCTAGGCTTATAAATGCCTTTGAGAAGATAGCCTAGTACCTACCTATGAACCTATGAACCTATAAAATAACCTACCCCATTTTGTTACACATGGCCTTACCCATCCCATGGTCAATAATTATATATTAGCCCTAATGAGAACAGCTGGGATCATGCCACAGATAATTTAAGAGGGGACACATTTATGGGATGAAACATTTAGGAGCTGCCCTGTCCATTAGTAGTACATGGGACAGTCCTGGGGTAAATTTTCTGTTTCCCATCACGAGGTCTAAGCTGTGCTTGAATATGGACAGGGATGAACTTTGTTTTATGTAGATGGGGAGAGTGTTCCACAATAGTGGTATCCTCTGCAAGATATACCTGTCCCTCAGAACCATTCTGATGATGTTGCAGAAGAGGTTTATTCCTCTAGACCAAGTATTTCTGTTGTCATTTGACATGCTGATGTGCAGTAAATCCATCAGTAATGAGTCAGAGAATGCCTTGTATGCCAGACACAGGTCACCTCTTAGAAGTCTGTAGGATACTGAGTATAGTGACAGGGCTTTGAATCGGTCCATGTGGGATATGTTGTTTAGCCATAAACATAATCATGTAGACAACAGTCTATAACTCCAGGTACAGAACTTCTCCACTTTGTATACTTATCAAAAGTCTCATTTTGGGCCCATTTTTTGGGCTTTTGCTTTCAGCCTTGGCAGAAGCAAGTCAAATGCTTTTCTTAGTTTTTGTGACATAAGTACTACTGCTAGAAACAAACCTGCCATCTCTTGAAGGATAACTCTCTCTGAGCTATGGAAGCCTTGTTTTTACAGTTTCACAGTTTTTTCTTCATCCTTTCCTTCAAGGTGTGCACAGCTCGTACATCCACTACTGACAAACATTTAAATGAATCAGGGAATGTTGCAGTAGCAACATGATAAATTCCATTTATCGTCATAATGTTTGCAGATTCTATGCTTGAAATAACAGCCGTGATAATATACTTGCATTCTGAAAATACAACTTATGCTACAGCATTGATTCATTTTTTAGTGATTGCATACATCATAGTAGAATACATGACAGACACATCCATACACTTTGAGTGAGCATCTCTCAAGACTAGAAACTATTTTCTGGAAAAGAATATCACGATACATATGCAATCTAGATCATAACTTCTTAGACCATTCTCATGGATGTAAAGGTGCAACAATCAGTGGTGATTTTGCTATTTCCTTTAAATTCATCACTCATCTTCTTTTTCCATATCACTATCCAAGCTAGTCCACCATACAGATATGATCTGGCTAAGCCTTTCATTCTGGACTGTCTAGGATTTACGCATATATGTATGTACGTATTAATTTATTGAGATAATTTAGTTATGTTTACCTGTTTGATGGTCGGGTAATCCCACTGGACAAACTGTCCCTTTGCAGGGGTGATCCAGGAGCACTTTCTGGTTAAACGATTTGCTCAAGTTCACACAGTAGACAAATGAAGGTAGAAGGAATCAAACCCTGTACTGTAAGCACAAGAAGCAGCTCCTTAACAGCTCAGAGCTCTAGTTCTCTACACTAACTGCCAGGATGAGCTTGGTTTAATATGGTCAGTATTACAGAATAGCTCTCACTTATGGCCCCAATTAAGCTGTCTACTAACAGCTTAGGTCATGGTTATAATTTGGCTTCTAGAATGCAACAAAGTACAAAACTTCTCATCTTCTCTTTGTCGATGATTTGAAACTCATCAGATAAGGAACTGAAAGCACAAGTGCAAGTTGTCAGAACTTTTTCAGGTGATATAAGAATGTCATTTGGTCTTGATAAATGTGCAAAAGTAACCTTTAAAGCAGGAAAACTGCAGCACCAAGAAAACATCAGTTTGGGATAAGAATGTGATATAAAAGAACTTGAGCAAAAGGGAGTGTATTTGGGAATTGATGAAGGATCAACAATAAAACATGAACAAATGCGAATAAAATTTACTAAGGAATACTTTAGAAGGCTTAAATTAATCCTGAAAACAGCGATGACATCTAGGAATAAAATTCCAAGCTATAAACCAATGTGGCCTTCCTGTCCTAACTTACAGTTTTGGAGTGAATGATTGGCCCCAAAATGTGCTGGATAGATTAGACAGGAAAACAAGAAGGATGCTTCATGCTCACCAAATGATTTATAAAAATCACTGCATACCAAGATTATATATTCCCCGTTCTGAAGGAGGGATGGGCCTCCTTGAAATTGATTACATGTATAGATCTGCAATCGTGGGACTCCACACATATCTGCTGACCTTACAAAACCCAAATGTAGTGACAGTTTTGAATCATGAGTAGAATAAGTCTAAGATGACTTCCCTGCTTAGGCTAGCAGAAGCATATCGGCATCAAGCAGGAATGGAAATCAAGCCACAAGTAGATAATCAGGCAGCAACTGAATATGCCAAAAAATAAAAGAAAAAATATAAGGCGAAGGACCAGATGAGAAGGCAAGATATGTGGAAAAAACATTAATATAAAGGCAAATTTAAACCAAGAGATGAAAGGTAATATTGGCGACCCAAGATAATGGGTTACATACACAATTTGGTTTACAAAGTCCATTGAACATGTGGGAGAAACAGACAAATATAGGTTTTGTAAAACAGAATTGGAAACAGTTGCACACCTCGTTTCTGGTCGCAGCATACTAATGGCAGAAGGACTATATCCTGAAAGGCATAATAAGTGTGGCAAGACTGTTGCACTGGGGATTGTGCAAACATTATGGTATTGAAGTTTCTGAAAAACACTGGAAATATAAGCCACAAAGCATCATAGAAAATGATGAAGTCTACATCACAGGGGATCCTCTATTACCAATAGTTCAAAAGATAGATGCTAGAAAACCAGATATAGTAGTCCAGGAAAAGAAAACAAAAGTAGCATTGATCATTGAAATCGCCACACCCACTGACTAGTGTCCTGCATACAGAGAGACACAAAGTCATAAAATATCAGGATTTGCAGGCGATGTGGAAGAAAGATACCCAGATAGTTCCAGTAGTAGTAGGAGCAATAGGTCTTATAAAAGAGTCTACAATCCTATTTAAATACACTATCAATGCATGTAACTCTGTATGAATTGCAGAAAGAGTAATTACTGGGCACATTGTGGGTGCTGTGAAGAGCACTTCTGGCTGACATCAAAGATTGAAGCAATACTAATATCATGAACTTTCATTGTACTTTGACTTAGGAATGGGGTCCATTCCTGTCATGGTATTAGAAACCCAAAAGATTTGGAGAAATTAAAAAAGGGAATAACCTCGTGGAGGGACTCTTACTCAAATTACCTACAGTATATCTTCACATAGGGCACTGAATACTAATATTCTGAAATAGTATGGTATAAAGTTTGCACTGGTTATTTCAGTCCAGCCATTCAGGTTAGAATTCATTTACTTGAAACAGAATGTTATTTCTGTCAGTCTAAAGGTTAATCTGCTCAGTAAACAGTGGTGCACTTTGAATAAGATATAATGTCAATTCCTGATCTAGCGTATATAAATCTGTAGGCTTTTTTGGGCTAGGTAACTTATTACATCAGCACCAGCATGATTCTTTCATTGTTTGTAAACTATTTTTATACTCCTATACTCTTGGTAGGATTGCCTAAAACTGTACCCTTGCTAAATCCATTTGTGGACCATGTTTCTTTTCACTGAACAAAGGTAATCAGTTGTCTGTAATCAGTATCCATGACCATGCAAACTGTAACTTTTTCTGGATTCCAAAAATTACTGTGAACTATGCCTTATCCACTTGTGAGCACTTCTGCTTAGCAGACATTACTGTAAGCAATGTAAAACCACTTAATTTCAACCAAAAACTTTTTTGCCTTTTTTTTGCTAGATTATACTATTTACTGCACGTTTTATTGTGTTCTGCTTATTTAATACTGTATTTTAATACTGTAAACTAAACTGCACTGTTTGTACTGCATTTATCTGCCTTGCTGTGCCTGTTAAATCTTAATTTGTTGCTGTTTTCATTGTTTGCAAAGTTTTTTTGATATTTTCACTGATTGCATAGTAATTGTTACTATTTTTCACTGTCTGCAAAGCATCTGTTTGTTCCATTTTCCCGACAAGCAGTTTGTAGGCTCATAGGATGATGCTAGGCTATTGGCCCAGAGGCCTTTATAAGCCTAGCCAAGAATTTTGCCCATGTTCCCTCAAAGTCAACACATGTTTCCCCTGTCCAGCAGGGACACAGTTGGGATCCCAGGGTGTATTTTCTGTTTCTCATCCAGTCATCCAGGTTCATTTTAAAGAGGGCTAGAGAGGTACTCTGCTTGACATGGAGAGGGAGTCTATTTCACAGATGGGGGAGTCTTTGGGATTCAAATCTATCCCGCCAACAAGTTCTATTAATGTCATAGACCAGGTTAAGGCCTTGCATGCAGGTTGCATGAGTGGAATTTGACTTATGGATATTCAGCAACTTCATTATGGCTGGGTCTGAGATGGCCTTGTATGCCAGACATAGGTCACCTCTGAGCAGTCTGTATGAGACTGAGTAGAGAGACAGTACTTTTAGCCTATCTATATAGGATAGGTGTTTGAGACCCTGGATTTTCTTGGTCAGGAACCGTCTCTCCAGCTGCTGCATGTGGTGGCAAGGTACATGCCGAAGGGGGCACTGTACTGGATACTGGGTCTGATAAGGGAGGAGTACAGGGATGTTATGACCTCCTTGTTCCTTGATGAAATACCCTTATTTATGAGGTGGGCCATGTAGAAAGCCTTCTGAACAACAAAAGAGACGTGGTGGTCAAAAGTCAGGTTGCTATCAACCTGGGTGCCCAAGTCCCTCATGACTGATTGCATGTTTAGTACGTTGTTATTAATGTAATAATTAGTGGGGATGCCATTTTCCCCAAAGGGGATAATAATGCATTTCTTGGCATTTGGTTTGAGGCCATGCTTCTGCCACCAGTCATTAGTTTGGGTAAGGCCGTCTTGGAGGATGGGAATTTACGATAGCACCCAGCTTGCAGTCATCTGCAGACTTGGTCAGCCACAGACCATTGGTTTTGATTTTAGTGTTTTAAATAACTGATTTGTTTGCTGTTTAAAACATTCTTTAGTGTCTCCTTGGTGTTTTTCCTGCTGTTTAAAACATTTTTAGTGTTTCACTGCTGCTTCTTCTGCTGTTTAAAACATTTGTTAATGTTTCCCACCTAAATTAGTGTAACTAGTAGCTGTAGGATAGTCCAGATACAGGTTTGCTGCATCTGGGTCTGTTTGTAGTGGCTGTTGTACTCTGAGCAGATTTTTCACACCATCTTTGATTGCAAGGGGCCCTTCTGCATCCTTGTGAGAGAAGTGTGCTGACTGGAACCTGTCTGGTGAAGGGTGATTGGTCTAGGGCTTGGCATAAGCACCCTCATTGGTTCTTTGATTTTTTAAAGTTTTTTTAAGTTTTTAGCTTTTGGCATTTAAGCCCTGTGTTTGAGCAGGGTTTTGCTTGTTTGAATTGAGCTGAATTGAGGTCGGCTACCACCCACAACTCTGAAATGATATACCAGATGACTAGAGGCTTCTGAGCTTCCCAAAATCCATAAGTTCTGTTTTTTTTTTTTTTTTTTGCTCGATTATACTATTTACTGGTACAGCGGGGTAGCATTGTTGCCTACCAGCAAGAGGTTCTCCTGTTCAATTCTTGGCTGGAGTGCCTTCTGTGTGGAGTCTGCATGTTCTCCCTGCAGTCGAGTGGCCTCCAAAAGACATGCCTGAATGGGCGTGCCTTCGCTGAAGGTTGGGCGTCGGGCTGGCAACTCGGCACCATAAAAATCAACTGCCAATCATTAGCGGACCGGAGTTCCGCTGTGGCGACCCCTAACTGGGAAAAGCAGAAAAGACAAACAAACATACTATTTACTGCAGTTTTTATTGTGTTCTGCTTATTTAATCCTGTATTTTAGTACTGTAAACTAAACTGCACTGTTTATACTGCATTTGTCTGCCTTACTGTGCCTGTTAAATGTTGTTGCTGTTTTTACTGTTTGCAAAGCTTATTTTGATATTTTCACTGATTGCATAGTAATTGCTACAACATTTCACTGTTTGCAGAGCATCTGCTCTGTTTGTTCTGTTTTCTGCTAACTAGTGTTTTAAATAACTGATTTGTTTGCTGTTTAAATCGTTTAGTGTATCCTTGCTGTTTTTCTACTGTTTAAAACATTTTTATTGTCTCACTGCTGTTTTTCTGCTGTTTAGAACATGTTTTTAGTGTTTCCCACTTAAATTGGTGTAGCTAGTAGCTGTAACATAGTTTGCTTCTGCACCCTTGTGAGAGAAGTGTGGTGATTGGAACCTATCTGGTGAAGGGTGATTGGTCTAAGGCTTGGAGTAAGCACCCTCATTGGTTCTTTTGATTTTTTTAAAGTTTTTTAAAGTTTTTAGCTTATGGTATTTAAGCATCATGTTTGAGCAGATTTCTGTTTCTTTTTGCATCATGCAACACAGTGCACTGCCATGCAATTGTGCACCACAGCTGGGCAGATCATTTCAACAAGTTTTCCCTTAGATACAGCTGTAGTACATTAGTGTAGTCCTCATCCTTAGTATATTTCCAGTCTAAGTATTACTAATGAGCTGTGACCTATTAAACTACCAGCCAACATCCCCGTCAGAAATACCCATTTACACCCCTTTGTAATAACAGTTCTCCAAAGCTAGCATTATGGACAGTTGGACTATAACTCACTCTAGTACAGAGTGTGAGAGATGTAGCTACACAAAGAATCTTGAATTCCTGCTCTCTAGCACTGAAGAGGTTGTCAACTCACCCACCACTGCACATGCACATAGTACCACTACTCATACAGATAGTATCCATCCAACACATAAATCAACAAATGCGGAGGTTCTTTCAAAAAACTTACCGAAACACCAGTGACTTCCAAAACACAACACTGCTGCAACTAGCGCAGTTCTCACAGCACCCAAGACACACAACAACTCAAGGCATAATGCAGATAAACCAAATTTTCTTGTCATTGGAGACTCCATAGTTAGACACACGAATGTCTCACTCACCAGGTTATATAAGGAGAAAGTCACGGTCAGCTGCCTGTCTGGTGCCAGGATTCATCAGATCACGCATGCACTCAGGTCACTCAGCAACAACTACCATTATGACTCTGTCATAGCTCCTGTTGGAGTGAATGACCTGAGACATACCTCACTGGGCTATATGAAGAGAGACATGATTGAGCTCTCTGAGTATGTGTCCCAGGCAGATATGTCCCTAGCCTTGAGCAGCATACTATCCTCACCTAGAATTATGCCACAGTATTAACAAAACTGATTGATTTCAATAACTGGCTTAGTTTTTGGTGTCATTCAATAGAGATCCAGTTTCTGTCAGCTTGGGAAGTCATGTTCAACAAACCTCGCTGCTTTGCCAAAGATGGTTTGCACTTGGCACCACTAAACTTTCAGCTGCTGGCAAAGGCTCTTGTCTTCCCCATAGTGTCTTTTTTAGGCAAGGTCTCATAAACAAAATTGTCAATGTGAAAATTGCTAATTATAACAAAATAAGGGTTATGTTGCTAAACGCTAGGACCCTATATGAAAAACTGAAAACCCTGAAAGCACTCCTATCACTGGAGATCTGTGCAGTCACAGAAACCTTGTTCAAGGCCTCAGAGAGTACCTCAGCCTTGGAAGGCTACAATGCCTTCCACACCTTCAGACTGCAAAATGAACTTATGAGAACCAAAGAAGGAAGTGTTTCTATTTATATTAGAGATAAATTCACCTCCTGACTAGTTAGACAGGAAAACTCCATGGAGTTACTTCAAGTTCAGATTACTGTGGGTAAGACCCCCATTTATGTCATAGCTAGTTATAGACCCCTCCTCCATGAATCATGATGTGCATGAGGCCTACTTGGCCAAACTGGAGTCAATCCAAATATAGCCAAACACTCTGGTCATGGGAGACTTCAATCATCCCACCATCAACTGGGAATCCTACTCTAGCCCTAACTCACTAGTGAAAAAGTTCCTTGACTTTGTTAACTCAAATGACCTGGAACAAATTGTTCAAACTCCAAAAAGTGGAACAAACATACTAGATCTGGTCCTCACCAACATGACAAACAGATGCACCACCTCTGTTGGTCCATCATTAGTTAAATCTGACCACAAATTAGGTACCTTCAAACTGGCACTAACACCAGCGCTCATAAAGGGTAAAGTCAGACTAAAACACTTTACCAAGACAAACTATCCCCTCCTAGGGGAAGATATGAAAGCATTTCAAGCCCCACCCCAGCTGGAAGTGGTAACTGCACCAAAGCTTACACTAAAGCCCTGTACAACCACTTGTATAGTTGTATAGACTCAGCTGTTCCAGTGAGAAGCAATGTCAAAGTCCCAAGTAAAAACAAGATGCCCTGGTGGACATCCAGCATTAACAAACTTTACAACAAATGCAAAAAGCTGCTTTCTACAAAAATTAAGGCGAAGCCCCAGCAATGGAAAAGCACCCTCCTCTGCCTCAACAGCAAATAACACAACATATCAGATCCTCTAAGTGTAACTTTGAGAAAACTTAGCAATCACAGCTAAGCTATGTATGCAGCCTAAACGGTAGGACCCAAGCATGTGCTGAACTAGTGACTAATGGTATCAGACACACTGATCCTGCAGAGATAGCAAACCTGCTAGTGGACAGATTTGGTGAAAATTTCACTCCCTTATCCCCTCCAAACCTATCAAAAACATTGCCCCAACCCCCCCCCCCACCCTACATATCTGAAATGCAGGTCAGTAAAGCCTTGTCTAAGGGACAAAACACAGCCTCTATGGGGCCAGACAGTATCCCAGGCTGTTTTCTAAACAAACTAAAACATGAACTAGCATCACCATTAAGTACCCTATTCAATCACAGCCTAACCACAGGCTATGTTCCTGCAGAATGGAGAACAGCAACAGTTATTCACCTCCACAAAGGTGGCTTAGCAACAGACCCAGGGAATTATAGACCCATAATTCTGACCAGCCTCATCTGTAAGGCCATGGAATGTATTATCATGGATCTTATAAATAAAGACATAGGTGACCTCCAAACCCTAGATCTGACCCAATTCAGCTTTGTCAAGGGCAGATCCTGCCTGCTAAAACTGGTAGATTTCTTTGAAAATGTGTCCAGGGCCACTGACGAGGCACACGGCATACCTTGACTTGGCCAAGGCCTTCGACACAATCCTACACTAAGGCATTACCTATAACTTTAGCACACTGAATGTAAACCCCTTTGTTATAAGATGCGTTGCCAACTGGCTCAAAAACCGGTAACACACCATCAATTGGAAATGACAAAAGCACACTGACACCCAGTTCCTGAAGAAAAATGCCACACCATAAAGTCCGAGGGTTATTTAATATAAACTAATGCTTATATTGAACACTGCATTTTTGTCCTGTCACATCAAAGACTTCATCAGATATACCATTAAATGAGCAATCTTCGTAATATATTCATCCCCCTCTCTTACGTCCCCCAATCAGCATTTTATTCCAATTAACTAATTAAAAAAATGTTAAAAACATAAACCTCAAAATCTCTTAAGTAATCTTATATTCTAAAATTAAAAATGATGTCAATATATTTTAGATAATAGACTTTCAATGTTAAAACAATAATAAAAT
Organism: Protopterus annectens; assembly: GCF_019279795.1. Taxonomy (NCBI): domain Eukaryota; kingdom Metazoa; phylum Chordata; order Ceratodontiformes; family Protopteridae; genus Protopterus; species Protopterus annectens. The sequence goes on along the minus strand of NC_056741.1, from coordinate 244,821,993 downwards.
GCTATCATTTACTTATAAAAATAATATCTATACTTTGTACATTGTAGCAGGTGGTACAACATGACACAAACATAAATAGAGGACAAATGTACATAGCTTTACCTTAGATTTCCATCTAGTAACTATACTGTTATAGTTTGGCTGCTCTAAGCTTTAAGACTGGTGCTAAAGAAATGTAATTATTCAGCCCTGGCTTTTTATTGGCTTCCAGTTTTAGTTGCCAAAATAATTCACAAAATTCTATTGTGGTCTCCCAGGGTCCCCCCCGTGGGTCCATGTCTATTTTCTCTGCAACGTAAAACCCATATTTGGCTGAAGTACAAGTAGTGGAATGTCTGTAAAGGGAATTGTTTTCTTCCATTTTTTTAATATCATTAAGATGTTCATAGATCCGTCTTTTAAACTTTCTGGTAGTTTTCCCTATATAAAATGCCCCACAGATGCTGCATACAGCAATATATACCACACCAATGGTGTCACAGTTTACAAACCCATTAGTTTTGAGTGTTGTCCCTCTTTCATCCAAAACTAATGTTTCTCCCTGCAGAACGTGTGGGCACTGTGAACACCTCCCACATTTGTATGTTCCCGTTTTTCTCTTGTTGTGTCCCTTCCTTCTTGTTTCCAGTAACTCCTTAATGTTCCTCCCCTTCCTATAGGTGAATTTTAGGGGATCTAAGAAGATTTTTTCTAGGTCTGAGTACTTGCTAAACCTGTTCCAGTTATTTGAAACTATGTTTCTAATAGATCCAGTATTGACACTGTAGTTTAACACATAATTATTATTCCAATTGATGGAATCTTTTGTTTCTTTCCCTTCCCCCATCATCCCTAGGGATAATTCACCCAAAATGGGGGCAAATTTCTTCCTTCTTTCCTCCCTAATTTCTACCCTAATCTCATCAATAAGTGATAGGGGGTATCCTCTTTCTAGAAACATTTCTTTCAATTTTTGACTTTCTATTTCAAAATCCTCGTCTTCGGAGGTCATCCTGCAACTCCTAATAAATTGTCCTCTCACTATACCCCTCTTGTGCCAAAATGGATGTGCACTCGAGTAAAAGAGGTACAAGTTGGAGAAGGTGTTATTTCTGAAGACATTAGATTTGAATTGCTTAACTTCAGTTATCTTTTCCAGGGCCACATCAAGATTTTCCAGTCTCTTCTTGGAAATAGTATGGGTGAACTTTAAGAATTCAGTGGTACTATTTATGTAGTCAATAAACTTGTTCAATTCTTCTTCTGGTCCAGACCAAAAAATAACTATATCATCCAGGTACCTACGATAGAAGTTCCAATATTTGGAAAAACATGAATGTAAAATATATTTCTCCTCCCAGTTAGAAAGTACTAAATTAGCATACATGGGAGCACAACTTGCTCCCATGGCTACTCCACTAATCTGTTTAAAAAATTCCCCCTCGAAGAAAAGCAAATTATTTGTTAACACTAGCTCCATTAGCTCTATTATTAAATCTATGGAATCATTGTCTAGGTCCCCTTTATACCTCAATGCTTCTTCAAACCATTCTAATCCAACCCTGTGAGGGTCTTGGATATCTAAGGTGACAAATATTAACTCATTGCAATACAAATTGTTATTGATACTCCTTAAAAAGTCCCAAGAGTCTTTGAGAATTCCCACTCTCCCTGTCCAAACATTTTTAAGTTTATTGTCCAAAAACTTAGCTATTGGGTATGTTTTGGATCCCGTGGCAGCCACAATGGGTCTAAATGGTGGGTCTTCCAAATTTTTGTGGACTTTCAGGATCCCAAATATAGATGGTACTTTGGGCTTATCTATAGATAAGAAGTTATATGCATCAAAATTAATATCACCTTCTTCCTTTAATTCTTTCAATATGAAGTCTATTTTTCTATATGCCATGTTAATTTCATTTCTAGAGACTCTTGAATACCTATTGGTGTTATTTAGCATTTCCAGCATTTTTGCTGAATATAGAATGCTATCCATTATAACCACCCCCCACCCTTATCGGGCTTCATTACCCGGATATAATGATTGTCTCTTAATCAGGTAAGTAGCAGATTTTCATCTTTGGCAAGATTAAATTGTTTCTTTCTCCTCTTAAGACTTTCCCTTAGTTCTTTCTCCACCCGTGTTTCAAAATTCATTATTTGTGGATGAAGGGGTGGATTATATGTACTTTTCTTTTTGTTTTTGTTCTGAAAACTAATCTGATTATTCCCTTCCTTATGCTGTTCTAAAATCAACTCCAAATAATTTTTATGTACAAATAACTTCAACTCGATCAGGGTTCTAGAAATGTCTTCTGTGTAACTAGGGACAAATTTAAGGCCCTTTCAAAAAAGATCAAAATGTGTGCTGGTAACCTCCAACCCACTGTAATTATAAATGCTAAAATTGTGGTATGAATACCTGCTACCTTCTATAACAATATTTTCCTTATCTTCTTCGATGGAACCTCTAGAAAAACTTGTCCCGTTTAAATCTGGGCTCAAAAGCACCTCATGTTTGGGTACCCACCCCCTTGTCTTTGATAATAGTTAACTGGTCCCTGTTCTCTAATTCTCTCAGACCTCCTGGGTTCGGGAAATTCTTGGGGGTCATCGAGATCATAACTTCTCTCCCTATTATCGTTGTGGTGGTTAAAACTTCCTCCATTATCTCTTCTTCCTCTAAAGTTACTTTCATAACCTAGGGGGCCACCTTCCAAATTGTGTGACCCTCCCTGTTGTTTGTAAAATCCCTTCGTTCTAGGTTTGGGGTAACTAATTTTGTCTTTATATTCATTTATGTCACGTTTCAGTTTCTTACATTTTCTTTCATACAAAAACCTACATTTGTCCTCTATTTTGGCTTTCATGTTAATATATTTCATCTTCTTATCTTTAATGGTAAATAACAAGTCATTTACAATAAGTAGGTTGGTTCTCTCAATGTCGGATAACAGTTTCTCCATTACCCTTCCATTTTCCTTAATGATGGTCCTAAGTATATCCAACCCACAATTGTTAAAAATTTCCAACAGTTCTAAATGAAATTCACTACCCTCTACTACATTGTTGGGGTATTTGTATATACGTAACCCCTTTGGCACTATACCTCTCTTGACATATTCTTGTAGGTATTTATTGTCTATGCACAATGTTTTATATTTCACTATCTTATCATACAACGTGCTCACATTTGTATTATAACTATTAACATTAAAAACATCGGTAGAATCATTCTGTGAATTAAAATTCAAAAAGGCTCTGTTGTTTGTGAGCCAGGAAATAACATCTTTGTCCCTACCCCAGTCCAAATCCATAGAACCACGGCCTCTTGTTCTGTTGGCGTTCGAGTGATTAGTCCCATGCTGTTCTATACTGATGCCTTCATTTGAATCAGTCCTTGTTTCTGCCTGTCTCGATTTAACAGTCCTGGAATTCCTGTTGGTATAATCCAAATTACCACAATGGCATTCTCTCCCCTCCTCACAAGCAGAAGCAGGATTACCCATCTCTGTCAGTTCATTTTCTTGCAACATCATATTAGACGTCTTTCCGTTATGTTCACCAAGTAACCACACCTCCTGGTTACCTGGTAACAAAAGGTTTCCGTTGACTTCTAAGTCAGCCACACCGGTGGAATCTCCATTGGAAATCCCTTTATTACTGTTCTGTTGACTCGAAAGTGCTATCAGCTGTGAGAGCTGCCCTTCAACTCGTGTGAGCCGATCGCTAATCCCTTCCAAAGTGCCAGCTCTCAAATTGGGAGTGCTAGGCTCAGAAACGGATGTCTCCATAAAACGACAACAAAACCAAACCAAACCAGGAAAGTGTGCAAACCAAAACTCTAATCCAAAACGACAAAAGCACACTGACACCCAGTTCCTGAAGAAAAATGCCACACCATAAAGTCCGAAGGTTACTCTCTTTAATATAAACTAATGCTTATATTGAACACTGCGTTTTCGTCCTGTCACATCAAAGACTTCATCAGATATACCATTAAGTGAGCAATCTTCGTAATATATTCATCCCCCTCTCTTACGTCCCCCAATCAGCATTTTATTCCAATTAATTAATTAAAAAATGTTAAAAACATAAACCTCAAAATCTCTTAAGTAATCTCATATTCTAAAATTAAAAATGATGTTAATATATTTTAAATAATAGCCATTCAATGTTAAAACAATAATAAAATGCTATAATTTACTTATAAAAATAATATCAATACTTTGTACATTGTAGGAGGTGGTACAACACAAACATAAATAGAGGACAAATGTACATAGCTTTACCTTAGATTCTGACCACCATCAATTGGGTGACTCCTATCACCAGCAGGATGCCACAAGGGTTAGTGCTGGGCCCACTAATGTTTGGTATAGACTTCTCAGAAGTTCAGGCTAAAACTAAAGGGATGACTGTAAACTGGGTGCAATTATCGAATTCCCAAATTATATTAGTATATTTTAGCAGTGTTTTATGCAGACCAATGACTGGTGCCTTAGTCATGGTCTCAAACTAAATGCAAAAAAATGCATCATCATTCCCTTCGGTAAAAACAATGTCCTTTCACACTATCAAATTAATGACAATACCCTGTGTACCTACAAAGTGGTAAGGGATTTAGGATCACAAACAGACTGTGACCACCTTGTGTGTACTGTAGTAAGGAAGGCTTTCTGTGTAGCACACTTGATTAGCAAAGGCATCGCCTCTAGAGCAAAGGAGGTTATAACCCCTCTATACTCAAAATGAAAACAAACAGTCTTGAACCACAAGTCAGTTATAAGTCTTTAATCTGCAAGTACAAACTTTCATGTTTTCAAAACCCTTCATCAGGCAACCTATTCAAATCATTTAAAAACACTCATTTAAATATTAGATTCAATTAAATAAATCCAATCATGTGATTTTATTCATCCATTAAATAAAAAGTGAGTTAAAATATCAAATAACATTATTTTACCCTATTATGTAACTCTTTCAAGTTTGGTTTAATTGTAATAAACCCATTTAATCCTGGTGGATACTGTCCCTTAAACCTTAAGATCCACCTGTTTTCCTCTATTTTTGTTTTATTCTTTATGTCTCCATCTCACAATTGTGGGTAGATAACATTAAGAATTACAAACTTAAAAGAGTGTGTTTTATCTGTATTTTGAATGTGTTTATAGAATGCATTACTTTCTACACCCCTTCTAATTTCAGATAAGTGACTGCATATTATATCCAATAACCTTTGGTTAGTTTTACCTATATAATACGCAGGACACTTATTACATTGTTCAAAATAAACACAATTGTTCATCTCATAGGTACCATAAGCCTTTAATATATATTTTTTTATTATAGAAAAGACATATAATTGATTTTTCTCTAAAAATAAAGTTACAAAAACTACATCACTTGCAAGTGTAAGTACCTGTTTTACTAAAAAGAGGTTTCTTAATCTTAACTTTTATTTTAATCTAATTGAGATAAAAAAGTGTAAGTTCAAGAGAGACCTTTTGGATTTTAGAAGAGGTCTTGTGTTCATTTGGCCCAATCAGATGAAGAGGAATGAAACTACTGACTCAGCAGGAGAAAAAGTGATGCCATTGCCTACTTCTTTAGAGTTTGCAACCACAGGAGTTATAACATTGAATGAAGTGTTGACTGAAAGGTCTGAAAATGTATCTAATATCTTATCAGTCATAATGCCTCCTGAGCAACAACAAATGGCTGTTGATTCAAATTTGGTAACGGCACTTGATCCTTTGGATTTTTCCCATTTCCAAGGACAGCCGTTGTCATTACCACCGATAAAAGAAAAAGAGACACCAGAGTCACAAGAAAGACATGAAGAAGGATTTGCAGCATTCACATCCAATAATCTGCAGCCAAATGAAGCATTAACGACCAGTACAGTTCATAGGTTCATAGGTGTGTACTAAGCTAATGGCCCTGGAGCCTTTACAAGCCTAGCCCATAGAAGTGCCCTGACATTGTGCCACCAGACGTTAGTTCCCAGTGCCATTATCAAGTAGAGCCACTGGAGTGATCCCTGGGGTGAACTTTCTATTACCCATCCACTCATCAAGAATTCTCTTGAAGAGGGACAGTGAGGTGCTCTGCTTGACATGTATGGGAAGTCTATTCCAGAGCATGGGCATTCTCCAGGTGAGGAACCTGTCCCTCCAGCATGTTCTGTTGCCTCTAAGTAGGCGATATGAGACAGAGAATAGCTGGAGTCTTTTGAGTCTGCCAGTGTAGGATATGTGTTTAATGCCTAGGATCCGCTTCATGAGGTACTTCTGTGGCCTCTCCAGCTGTTGCAGGTGTCTAGTGAGGTACATGCCAAATGGGGCATTATACTTGATGATTGGTCTAATGAGGGAAGAGTAGAGACAGACGATGACATCATTCTTCCTGGAAGCAAGACCCTTGGTAATGAGATGTGCCACATAGAAGGACTTTCTGACCACAGTGGCAATGTGGTGGTCGAAGGGGAGGTTACTGCCAACCTGCATCCCCAGATCTCTTATAACACCTTCAGTGTTCAGTGGTCTCCCATCGATGTGGTAATTATTGGGAACTGAGTTTTTACCAAAGGGGATGACGATGCATTTTTTGGCATTAAGCTTAAGGCCATGGTTTTAACACCAGTTGTTGGTCTCAGTGAGGCCTTTCTGTAGGATGTCTGCATCACTAGGGGAGTTAATAATGGCTCACAGCTTGCAGTCATCGGCAAACTTGGTCAGTCAGAGTCCCTTTGTGTTGGCCTGGACTTCTGAGAAGTAGATGCCAAACAGGAGACGACCCAGGACCGATCCCTGTGAGACTCTACTTGTGACTGGTCAGCAGTCTTACTTGGAGTCTGCTACTTTCACACTGTGTGTTCTATCTGTGAGCCAATTTGCAACCCACCTAGTGATATAGGTGTTGATGCCTAGTTTGGTGAGTTTATCAATAATTCCCGAGTGAGGAATGGTATCAAATGCCTTGGCCAGATTGAGGTAGGCTGTATGCACTGTCTTACCTTCATCCACTGCCCTAGTGACTGACTCATAGAAGTCAACCAGGTTGAGCAGGCATAATCTCCCTTTCACAAAGCCAAACTGCGTGGGGTTTAGAGTTTGGAGATTTCCTATATCTTTGTTAATCAGGTCCATGATGATGCACTCCATAGCTTTACATATCAGACTCATCAGGCTGATGGGGTGATAATTCCCAGGGTCTGTAGTCGCTCCACCTTTATGGAGAGGGATGACTGCAGAAGTGCACCATTCGATACCGACAATGCCTGAGGTGAGGCTGTGACTGAACAGGGCACACAGATGTGGTGCCAGTTTGCTTTGTAGTTCATGTAGAACACAGCGAGGGATATTATTGGGTCCCATGGAAGCTGTATTCTTGGCCATGGACAATGCAGCATTAACCTGTGCTGCAGTAATGCTGGGTGCCTGGCATTCTTCCGGTACTCTGATTGGTCCTTTAGTGTGGTAGAGAAGGGTAAAGTTGGCACTAAATCTGTCAGCCAGTATGTTGGCAATATCTGTTGGCTCAGTATAGGAGGTACCATTGTGCAGTAACTCAGAGCAAATTTGGGTATTGCCATGGAGGTTCTTGATATAACTATAGAAGGCTTTGTGATTGTTTTTAGTGTCTGCCACAATTCTGCCTTCATAGCTGGCTTTAGGGGATTTGATGAGGGATCTCAACTTTTTGTTGAGGCTAATAAGGGAGTTTTTCTAGTCTTGGGGCTTCACCTTTTTCTGCAACAGTTTCTTCCTTCTGTTGTAGAGTTTATTAATGGCAGCAGACCACCAGATTGGCTTCCTTTTTTGGGAGGAGAGTTTCTTGGTTCTGTTGGGTATGGCTAGTTCCATGCATTTATGTACATGTTCGTACAGTGAATTGGTGTGTGATTTGGCAGTCATGCAGCTATTTTCCATTGGCATGGGTGCCGTGAAGTTAGCCACCTCTGTTTTCAGGAGCCCAAAGTCAGCTTTGGAGAAGTTTTTCAAGGTGATTACCTTTGCGGGGGGATGTGGGTGAGATGTAGATTTCCATGGTGATTAGTTTATAGTCAGATCTGACCAGGGAGGGATTGACTACTGGTGTACAGCAATGGTCACCCATGTTAGTAATAACCAGGTCAAGGATGTTGCTTCCTCTAGTGGGGTCAGAATTAGCTGGTCCAGGGTATTGGAATTGATGAATTCCAGGAAGCGTTGGGTCAGTGTACTCGTGCTTGAGTAGTTTTTCCAGTTGATAGAAGGGTAGTTGAAGTCTCCTAGTATGAGAGTGTTGGGTTGGAACTTGATAGATTCCAGGGTGCTTAGGAATGTGGAGTGAGAGTCTAGGGACATGGTTGGGGACCTATAGCAGGCTATGACCTGGTTCACTGTCTTACCCAATGTTAGTTGTACCTGAATTATCGCAGAAGTGTTATGCTGGGTTAGTAGTCTGGAGGTGTGCATATCCTTTATGAATATGGAGACACCACTGCCTTTGGAGCTTCGGTCCATGTTTTGGGGCCAAAAGGTGTGGAATGAGTTATAACCGGTTAGCAAAGGGGTGCTTTCTGACGCTTTAAACCAGGCCTCCGTTACAGCACAAATGTAATGTTCTCCATTTTGAGGAGTTCTTCGAGTGAGTGCATCTTGAGATTTAGACTTCTAGCATTGAGCAGCATGACCCACAGATTGCATTTATTTATAACTGTTACAGTTGTAATTTCGTCTTTGGAACACTGCCTAAAAAAGGCACTATAGGGGTGGCAAGAGTCTTGGCCAGTACCTAGAAACCCAGGAGTGACAGATGCAGGTCATCTCTGGCAAAGGATCAAGGTCTGTCAGTCATGTCATCCCAAGCAGACAGATATTGGATCCCCTTTGAATGACATCAGAAACTTAGCCAATTGTTGAAGTCAATCATTTTTTGTTTGTATTGCGGTATCATTCTGGGTGACAGTAGGATACTGCTCAGGGCTAGGGTTATACCTGGCTGAGCCACATAATCCAAGAGCTCCACCATGTCTCTTTTCATGTAGTCCAGGGAGGTGCGTCTCAGGTCATTCACACCCACATGGCCAGTGACAGAGTCATACTTGTACTTGTTGTGGAGTGACCTGAGTGTGTGTGTTATGTGTCGGATTCTGACACCCAATAGACAGCAGACTGTTACCTTCTCCTTATTCAGCCTAGTGAGTGAGACATCTGTTTGCCTCATTATTGAGTCACCTATGATTAGTGTATTGGGCAAGGTGTTTAGCCTTAGGGGCTTAGGTTGAGTGGCACTCTGTGGAGCTGAGTTATGTGTCCTCTGCTTTGTGCTGTGTTGTGGTGGTCAAATGCGTTTCTACCTTGGAGGTCTCTGCTGTTTGGGTAAATTTCTATTGAGAGCCTCTGCAAAAGTGGGTGTGTGGTTTGTATTTTTATGTGAGAGCTGTGATGGTGGGCATTCTGGAGGGCTACGTGTTCCATGTGGTGTGGTGCAGGTGTTGACCTTCTCCTCTTGACCAGCTAGTGCGATCCTGGCTGGAGAGTGCATACCTTCCAATTTGGTGATATAAGTGCATCTCTCACAAGTCTGAGTCTTGGGAGGTAAGAGGAGAGGGTTGTCTGTGTACATGAGGCAGTTGCTACACTGCCTCAGAATGCCCAAGTGCACCAGGTTAATAGGAGAAAGCACAGGGAACTGCCCTTTAATCATGCCAGGAGGGATGGTCATAACTACTAAGTACTGGTGCTGCAATAATTGCTACAAAAACCTGCTGAAGTACAAAGTGTTTAAGCTATTTGAAGTGCAAGAGAGAAAGAACTAGCAAGATCCAAGGGAAAAACTGAAGAACAGACTTTCTGGCACCAGTAATAGTTTACTTCAGCTCTGTGCCACTGTGCAGAGCTTAAACAAGTGGAAACCCATGCAAACGCGGGCTTTTAAACCAGAAAGTTGAAGGGAATGGAAAAAACTGCCCAAACAGCCAATAAACTACAATTTCTGAGCCAGAAAAAAACTCCTCTTGTGGTAGATAGGCTACCTAGTGCTTACCACTCCCAATGATAAGCTAGAAGGCTTCCCTCCAGCACAGAAAGTCTTGGTGGGGGGGGGGGGGCTCAGAAGCTTACAAACAGTCCTGGATACAGCAAATCCATATCTGGAGTAGACCAGTTACAAGAAATGTGGGAAACAAGCTTAGAACTTTTTTTTTTACAGAAAAGCAGCTAAAACAGCAGTAAAAACAATTCAAATGCAGTGCAAGCTAGCACACTTGAGTGTGTAGCAATGTTAAAGCAAATACAGTTTAAATAAATGCAATTAAATAAAAAAAATGACAAAAACAAGTTCAGAAAGGAGTAAATCAGGAAAAAAATCAAAATGGACGCACCTAGAGTATCTTCTTCTCCTACCTGGAGCTCTTCCAGTCTGCAGAATGCCACAACTGGATCCGCAGAGCTTAAACAAGTGCAAAGTTGTGGTAACTTGGGCTTTTAAACCAGAAAATTGAAGAGGATGGAAAAACTGGCCAAACAGCCAATAAAATACAATTTCTGGGCCAGAAACCACTCCTCTTGTGGTAGATAGTCTGCTTAGAGCTTAGTACTCCCACTGATAAGCTAGAAGGCTTCCCTCTAGCACAGAAAGGCTTGGGCGGCTCAGAAGCTTACAAACAGTCCTGGTTATAGCAAATCTGTATCTGGACTAGATGGTATAGTTTTTAATTTATCAAGACAATTATTAACAGAAGTTCAGCTTAAAGTATTGGAGGCAGGATTGTCTTTCATACCTGCATTACAGAGGATGTTGCAAGAACTTTAACTGAATTTAAACTATACGTTAAAAATTTGAATTTGAAAATTGCTTTTGCTGATCCAAACCTAATGAATTTGCTGCACATCCATAAATCAAACAGGACTAGAGTCACCCATTTCAGGGACCTATATATGGCCTGTGACTTGAACAGGACATGGTGGAGGGACAGATTTGTCTCCCAGTGACTGCAGCATCATTGGAATAGACTGCCATTTAATGTTAAGCAGAGCACCTGTATAACATTGCTCAAAGGGAACCTGGGTGAGTGGATGGGGCACCATACATTCTTACTGGGGATAGTGCCCAAAGTCCTGCTGGACATGGGTAAAGTGTCATTGGTATTACATTGGGATGCAACAGCTAGGCTTGAAATGACCTCCTGGTCGAGAGCCTAGCAACCTGTATGAGTCTATGTATCGTACATACTGTAGTTATTTTGCAAAAAAAATATTTTTAAGCCACAAACATTCATCTCTTTCATCTCTCAGTCCTTACAGTACTTCATCTAACATCAGCTCAATTTTTTAGTATAACCCAGTAACAAGCATATCACCCAAACAAATGTCATAATGTGATGTTCCTTGTAATAAACCTTGTATAGCTCCTCTGAAATATAGCAGGTGATGATGACATTCTAGAAGGTAAATAACTATATGTAAATATTCCTTTATGAGTATTTGCAGATTAACATTTCTTAAGCTTATCATTCAGGGCCACATCTAAATTACAAAACGTCCTTGAAGGTCTTCAACTTGAGTTTAAAGTCAATGTTTAAGACATGTTACTCAGTCAACAGTCAATTTATAATTTTTAGACAATCTAATAATGCCATCATGTTTCAGTACACCTACTGTGGGATCAGCTCATTTTAAGACTTTGCAGGTATAACTATTTTCTTTTTCTGAATGAAGAGGTCAAGGCTAGAATCAGAGGGACTGCAGCCAACTGATATAAAGTGTCAGGTATAATGTATGACAGAAGAATGTCATAGAAACTGAAAAGTAAGCTGTATGAAACAGTGGTGTGACCAGTACTACTGTATGGTATAGAAACCTGGGAAGTAAAGGCAGAGCAGAGGAGGAAGCTAGAGGTGATGGAAATTAAGTGCCTGAGATGGGTGGTAGGATACACACTGTGGGACAGATGAAGAAATGTGGACATAAGGAAAGAAGCCAAAGTAGCTTCATTTGCAGAAAATGTCAAAGAGAACAGAGTATGGTGGTTCAGGCACACGTTCATAAAATCAGAAGACAGTCTGTTGAAGTAGATTTGGGACCGACATGAAGAAACAAGGGTGCCCACCAAAGAGGTGGATGGATTGTTTAAGAGAAGATCTACGACAGCTAGACATGAGTCTTGAAGAACGCAGGAGTGTAGTACTGAATCAAGAGAGATGGCATAATTTAACATGACACCTCGACCCCATGTAGAAAGTGGGGAAAGGGTTTTTGATAAAAAAAAAATATTTTTTTTTTTAAAAATCTTGATATCTTCTTCAACCTTGATATGAATATTGTAAGGAACTGATCTTGACCTGAAAAATCTAGGTCTGGCATATGTTGAACCATAAATACTAGCTTTAACTCCATTTAAATTACTGTGTTTTTCTTGAATAAAGTTTCTTGTTTAATCAGGACTTCTGTGTAGGGCTTCATTTTCAGAATACACGTGCCATTCTGTACTTATTTCTATTTTAAATGACTTTTGTTTATACAACTTATCCCAGAAAAAGTTGGATCGGTACTATTATTAAAAGTAAATAAATGTTACCTGTTTACCATAATGTTAAATTTGAATGAGCATGTCAATCCTTTTCAGCAACCAGGAATATGGTGAGTAGGATTAAGGTAAGTCAGAATTTAACATTTTCCATGGTACTGTTTCCTCCCCCTTATTCATAATGATCTGCATGCAACCTTTCTTTCCAGATATTCATGAGGCTGTGCTGACATGGAGACAGAAACAATTACAGAAATACAAGAATCCCTGTAGACCTTGTATGTCCTGAGAGAAGAGCATAGAAGGTTGCATGTTGATGAGGACAGACTTGCTTATCTAGATATAATTTTAAGATAAGTAACTAACTTCTGTATCTGATAAGAGGAGGCCCATGCACTTCAGATATCAGGTCAGAGGTTTAATCTTGTTATTCTCATTTTGATAAGATATTCATAATGACTGTGGCCCTGGTTGAAGACCTGGATCTAGTGATCACATCCTGCTTATTGAGTCATGCAAAACGTATTTGGTGAAGTCCATGTAGCTGATGCACAAATATAATCTAAAGGTACATTTTTGAAAAAGGCCTCAGATGTATCTACTGCCTTGTTGAGTGGCTTATTGTATTATTGTAGTAAAACTTTACATAATCTTTTAACACCTCTTAGAAGTTTATTTAAGAAACTTTGGATCTCAATTTCCTTTTTGGAAAATGAAATTAACAATTAACAATTGTGAACCTTTTTCAACAGATTTAGTTCTATCCAGGTAAAATCTGAATTGCCTGTTTACATTCATATAATGCAGCAAGTATTTACATACATTAGTAGAATCTGGAAATAAAACAGGCAGATTTATAGACACCATAAGAATAGTTTAAGTAACTACCCTGGGCATAATGGATGGATTAGTTCACTAAAATACTCTATCCTATCAAAGGCATGGCCAGTGGGACATGTTTCCTACAAGCCTATGCAATGTGGCCCATGAAAAAACAAATATATATTTCTTCATTCATTTTCTGATTAGCCACTTTATCCTAATCAGGGTTGTCAATGATTATAATAAAGCAGGTAATCTGAGAAAGAATGAATAACTGAACAAATTAATTAATTACAGAATGAATGAACACCACAAATTGTTTTGAATGTTTCATTCACAGTTCTGATGATGTCTAAAGATGAAAGTGCTTTACTGTGATTTATTCTGTTTGGTGTACTAAACTTCTATAAAGTGCTACCTGGTTGCTGGATTTTTATTATAGTGATTTTAATGGTCCATTGCTGGTTTCTGTTGTTTGATTTTGTGGATCACAGACAAAGGCAGTGAATGTGTTTAAATCAATCCTTTCAAAAAGTAATAGGATATGGCTAGCTAGTCAGTGCCATGTTACTGTGTGAGGTAAGCACTTCAGACTGGTTGCACTGAGCACCTAATCTTGATGTGCACCTGATGCAATCAACAGGAAGAGGTACTCTGATTTTCAGAGATTGGTCTTCTCCTGAAGATATTTTTATTTTTACTGGTAGATCACCAGAAATAACTCTGACAGGTGGTGACAGTGCAATCTGCCTACAGAAGTTATCCATTCATTTCTTTCCTTTTTTTTACTTGTTTATAATTACAGTGACTTGGGTGGGTGGTGAATAGCAGCAGGACACTGAAATGCATTACTGTGAGCAATATTTCTTTCACCTTCTTTGTGATCATACATCAAAAGTTGTTGCCAAAAGCAGCAATCTCTTTGGGGCACAGTATGTGTATGAAAGGAAAAGTCAGTTACGGTTTTGATAGGGTTTGTTGGGGGAAGTGCATATGGGTCTGAGAGAAATGAGTTGAAATACATTGTTGTGATCATTTGAATACCTTTTAACAAGGGGCAGAGAAGGGTTGTGTGTGAAACCCCAGGGCAATTATAAGATCATTGTTAAATGATCATTGACATGACTTGTTAGGTGTAGAGTGTGTATCTGAGAGCAATAAATTGAAATATATTAAAGTGGCCATTATGAATTTAAATTTTCTTTACAATCAGACATCATAAATATGTGCAAGAAGTGGTCATCTTTATTGGGGGTCAGGCTAAGGCTGAAAGCAAAATGCAGTTACACAAGCACTGTTAAATGATCATTGATATGGGTAATTTTGGATTGTAATGTATATGTCTGAGAACAACAAAATGAAGGGCATTATTGTAGCCATAATAGTTAAGAGACTTGTTCACATACAAAGATGGTGCACCTTCCATACCTCTCAACTGTACAGATTTTTTCAGAATGTCCAGAGATTTGGCTCAGATTTTTGGTCTGATTCTCATACAATTATGGTTTTCTGGCAAATCAGTGGTAAAACATTGAGGGTTGAAATCAGAAAATTAATGACAGATATTTGAGTTTCAGATTTCATACTTTTCAGAAAATTCATGCTAATTCAAAACCTGTTATTCTACCAGCTTTCTAACTTTGTAAGAGTAATAGTTAAAAATTGCCCCTATTTTTGGGCCTTTGTCCCCCCATTATTTGTGGCTTTGTCCAAATCTCTTGGTCTAAGAAGTTGAGAGGCATGGTACCCTCCCAGATGGGGTATATTTCACTGGGAATATATGAGTGAAAAAAGCTGACTTTAGTGTTTGCTATATTTTATAAACACAACAAAATCAGAACCCATGTATTCACTATGAAGATATTACATTATTATTATAGTTTCATAATTAATTGCATGAAGATGTCACATAGACCTTGGCTGAAGTACTGGTCCCCATGTGGCCCTTGTGGTCATTTGAGTTTGACGTTCCAACTCTTATCATTATGAAATACTAAGTAAGAAAGACTGATACACAAGGTCTACAGTTTAGACAGTTTTCTGGAAGGAATAATGGAAAGAGAGAGAGATTTGTTGCAAATATGGTGGGGGGAGACAGAGATGTGTATTAAAAACTATGGTTACCTTGCTGTATGAGTTGCTCAGACCTGTTTCCATCTTTATGTCTCTCAGGCAAGATGTTTTGTGAGAGACTCCCTGTTTATAAAGCAGACAAAAATGAGGTCATCATCACACACCTGGTGCAGCATTACCAGGTGTTGTTTGGCAGAGAAGCCCATGAGCAGCAGGAGCAGACCGCCCTGTGGAACAATCTTGTTCACAGGGTAAATGATGTTGGCCTGCATAACTGCAGTTATGAGCAGGTCCAGCATCACTGCATTGGCCTACTTCGCAATGCCCGTTGGCGTGCTGCTGCAGTCATGGGGGAATCACCTAGCAATGGGGGGGGTCATGCCATCCACCCCCCCTCACACATGTTGAGGAGCTCCTTGCCAGCCTCGGGGCACCCGCCCACACACACAACTGACGGAGAGTATAGTGGAGGTGGGTGCTACCCACATACCAGCAGAAGAGCGTGCAGGTAAGGTCACAGGGCACATCAGTAGAACATTGTTGCGTATCCATCTGCATCTATATAGGTAGACAAATATACAGTCTATTACTGCATAGTAGCAATAAACAGATGTGCATAAGCTGTAGTATTGTGGGCTTATACTGTTGATGTACTGTAATGCTGCACCCACGCTGTACCAATGCCACAGCTGTGGTTACTGACATCATATCTCTCATACACTTATGTAGGTCCCTGTGGTATACCTCCAAGGCAGCAGCCTGTAGCTGGTGAGTAGGTTTTTTTGTTCAGGTTTGCCAATACACTGTTCATGGTATGGCTATGGTATATTCCATGCACACATTTAACACACCTACCCATAATGCATGCTGTACATGTTCACGTATTGTTGCTGTTAACTGCACTGCATCACAGTGGTCACCATGATTGTGTATCTGAAGGGTATGTTAGACTCCTGCAATATAACCAACATCCTGTCATTGCAAAATGTGTGCACAGAGATGAATATAATGGTGGGACAAATGGCCTACAGTAGGGACATGTGTGAAACATCACCCTTATACAGTGCTACGACAGCGTATATACCAGTATTACAATGGCAACTGTTACAGATCTACACTATGACATATCATAATACTGTGGTCCACAATCCTTACAACCTGAAATGTGGTCTCAACATGAGCAATGAGTGTGTAATATGGAATCGTAGGTTAGGGCAGCAAATATGGGAAATACATACTTTTACAAACTCTGGAAGCATATGTGTGCACACACTCCAGATAAAATATAGTGGAAACAGCTGTTGAGGTACTGACTGCATGCATTTGTCATGGAAATGCACCTTCCAGCAAGTACACATTCCCAGTGTCACATCAAGTATTGGTCTGCTGTCCAATACATTTGGCCATCAAATGTGCACACTTACATACATGGACACCCACACAAACCTGCAACAGAGGCAGCTGTGGCTTGCACACATCTTACATGACATGGCATGGGCCCCCATACCCAACTGGTAGCACCCATGAGCTGGACATGTAGCCATACCTCACCATTGCATATACCATGGCAAACAGTGCAGACAGTCATGTATGTGGCAAGGATGCATGGGACAGGAATGATGTAGGAAATAAACAGATGGCCACCCAAGACATGTCACATGTAGCAAACTGGTCATGCAGGCTGCCTAGTAACATGCCACAACACTGAGGGGGTTGCAGGAATGTCTAGCAAGTACTGGATGTGCAGTACCCATGTCAGCAACTGCCTGGACTCTGCAAAAGTGTGGCCCATGGGTTATGGTAATCAGATGTGACAGTTGTACCACAGGAAACATCAGCCAGACCTCTCTACAGGTAGCATATGCATAAAAGAAGAGGTCTCAAAAGACATGCATTGCAATGTGTACTGGTGCACCAAGACCACGTTGGAAACTTACAGACAGTACCACGTAAGATACATGTGTTGCACAATCAACGCCTCACCCCACCTCAGGCCCACCATCCCCATCTGTACCATGCCGGTGCCAGTGTACACTTGTATGTTTCCCATTTATTAGCTGGGACTAGGCTTTTACACATGGTGTTTAGTGTTTGGGACACTATAAACTGACACACATGTGTAGGCCATAATTGTCAAGCATCTGCAAAAAGGCTGAAGGTGGGGAGGGGGAGTCATCATGACAACAGTACACTGTAGCAGGGATCCAAAGGATGCTATGAATGGCTGTATCTGCACACATTCAGGGTCAGGAACTGTGGCAGATGTAACCTTGACTCCACAGCAATAGTGATGGCAGTGTGTGAACTCCAAGGGATGTGCATGTGAGTTGACCTTACAATCATGCAGAGTTGGGGAACATGTGTAGGGCAGACTGACCATATATTGGCAAATGCAGATGGCCCATGCTAGTATACCCCTGCCAGGAATAGTGACTGCTGTAATACACATAACAGTAGGTGCAACAAACCATCATGATAAGGGCATGCACACATATGCACACACGAAGTGTATGCATCTCAGTCAGCATCAGCACACCTAACACATTTGTTTGACACTGCATTTGATTGTACAGGACATATGTCACATATCAGACTCATGTAATGTTAACATATGCAGTAATGTGGTCCCATGGCATATCAAGGAAGATGGCGTCATATCAGTAAGGGTGTGTACACTCCCTATAGCCACAGTAAGGTTTGATGGTTGTCAGTGTAATAGTATCGTATTGGTCATACATGCACCGCTGATGACATCTGTAAATCGGACATCAGGCATTCACAAATTACATCTGTCCATATATCATCCCAGGTATGTGTAAGACAAACACATAGGGGCTAGGAGCAGCAGAGCAGACATAACTGACACCGTAATACACATTCAGCAATGGTGTGTACACCTGTGAGATATTACGCACAGTATATGGCAGGGTGCTGAACAGGTGCACAACAATACTGTGTACATGGGTGCAGTATTTTCCAGGGTAAGGGGCATTACCTGCTAACACAGCCCATGTATCACACACATGTATACTGTTGCTAGCATGGATTGACTATAGCTGCACCGCATGCTGTTGAGTACCATATGTTCTGCATGTTGACAGATGGGTAATGGGAGGTCTGTGTGTAATATTTTTGCGCAACCTCACCTGTAAGTGTGTGTGGGGTGGGTGGGTGGTTATATTGTCTGTAAGTGCAATCTGGTGGAGTGGAGGGAGGTTGATGCATGTAGGATGTGTGTGTGTATGTGTGGGTGTCCATGTATGCATATGTGTGATTGTGGAGTTATTCATACGTCACTACTTCCCTGTGGAATTGTGCAGTACATGGACATGGTCTGACACATGAGACACCAGGAATACTTGTCTGATATGTAATCTCAGGACAGCTGATAGTATAATAAGGTCTTTAGCATGGAACATGATTGGGAGGGAAACTAGACACCAGGCATACTGTTAAAATTGCAATCAGCAGAAAGGTGAAAGAATACCCACATATGCAGCACTACAGATGCATTGGGGAATTACTAGACAGCACCAGTGAGTGTATCCAAATATTACTAAGTGGCGGAGATATATCACGGCATGGACAAATTCGATCGCGCCAGATTTTTGTAAGGCCAGCTGGTCATACATTACTGCATACGTGCATCTCAACCTCTTTGCCCAGGAGTCAGGAACAGAGTCCAAAATCAGGAAACAACACAGACATTGCCTGGGGAAAGAAACAGCTGGAGCAAGCTCTCATCTAAGCAGGACAAGAACTTTACTGATGAATGTGGAATTCTGAAGCAAATGTTTTTGGATATGACATACTCAGAGGAATTGTGCTGGATGCAGTATTTTGAAATTCTTGAACAAAGCTGCTAAGTGTTACAGGATCTGGTGTCCTGCCGGTATTTATAAAAATACCTTCTAAAAGAAGAAACTCTCCCTGAAGATTATCAGAGTCTGTGCATTTTAAAAGCGCAACTTGTTGTCCTGCACCCCCACTGTGTCTGCGCCTCGTTGGACATCTAATCCAAAAATAAAATATACTCACTCTGCTGCCTCATCCCCACCATGGGAATAGGACCAACGCTTCTCCTTGAGGTATAGCCTCTGAAGAAAACAATAAACTTGTTGTCCTGCACCCCCCACTGTGTCTGCACCTCGTTGGACTTCTAATCCAAAAATAAAATATACTCACTCTGCTGCCTCATCCCTACCACGGGAATAGGACCAAAGATTCTCACTGAGGTATAGCCTCTGAATAAGACAAGAAACTTGTTGTCCTGCACCCCCCACTGTGTCTGCACCTCGTTGGACATCTAATCCAAAAATAAAATATACTCACTCTGCTGCCTCATCCCCACCACGGGAATAGGACCAAAGATTCTCCCTGAGGTATAGCCTCTGAATAAAACAAGAAAGTACATGCAACTGCTGCTAGCCCTAAATAACTGATTGTATTTGCTTAAAGCTCCTGCTAGGTGGTTTCAGCACTTTCCCTTGCCAGGATAGCCAGCAGCCTAACCAAACTTTCACATTTCTGTTCCCCCCATACTTGCTCCTTCTCTAGCCCTCCGATTTCACTGGGCTCTCTCCTTCTCCTCCCACTACTGGGACTTGTCCTTGCAGAGCCACAAGTGTACCTTCAGCTTTTGTCCACTAGATGGCACCCTATCCTCACAATTCCAGACTTCTTATATCCCAAGCTTTAAGTTTTCTTAAAGTTCCCTTGTAGATCTATATTAAGCTCCTTTCTTTCTCTTTTCCTACATTTAGGTCACTCCATCCTGTCAAATCCCTGCCCCCTCTACTGACCTCAAGCTATCAGTACTCCACTGATTGGTTCTCGTCCATCTGCAGCTTCCCTTGGCTCTACCCACTCTGATCGCCCTGCGGGCTTACTCCGCTCCCCTACGCTACCCCCAAATTCCACCCACCCCCAGTATCTGTACACTTATACCTTTATAGCCACACCCATCATCCAGCCTTAACCAGTTAGACTCCATTCCACTTTCAATCACCCACTTCCAAATCCCACCCATTTAACGATCACTCCCCTCTCCCTCCCCCCATTAATTAAAGTCTCGCCTGCCCCTCCCAAAACATACAGCTCTTCCACCCTTGCAACTTAGTCAGTTATAACAAACCTACTCTTAGTATCCTATCTCACTATGATCTCAAAACCACAATTTTACTCTTCCCAACTACTACTACTTCTCAATATATCCTATATTTACTACCTCACCCAACCTACAAACAGTAACCACTCACCAACCTTTCACACAACTAACCATCTTAGCCTACCTCTGTCACACCCACACATCCCAATATCTCCCTACCTGTACCCTATACAACACCACCTTCTCTTCCCCTACAAACTTATTACCCCTTATAAATATCCTATCCCCTCTTCACCCAACAAAACCCTCATGAATCCAATAAAACTCACCCCTGACTCCAAACAGACCAAGCACCTCTCCAACCTAATCCTACATCTAGCTACCATACTACTATCTGGAGACATACACCTCAACCCAGGCCCCTCTACATCCCTCCAACAGATATATCCATATTATTCACATCTTTAAATGCCCAAAGCATAGCTAACAAAGTCCCTAATCTCCATGCCTGGCTTTCACACAATAAATCAGACATCGTGTCCATCTCTGAAACTTGGTTGAAACCTCATATAAAAGTTTCTGAAATAATACCACCCAACTACTCTATCATTAGAAAAGATAGAACCCACAAAAAAGGAGGAGGAGTAGCCCTCCTATACTTATCCTCCTTATCAGTTATTCCTTATAACAAACCTACACCCACTTTAATAAAGCTGAATTACTTCTAGCACTACTTCAAGTTAACATACATAAATGCATATGTATAGCCTCCCTTTACATCCCTCCTGGTGACAATACTTCTACACTTGAGGACATCCTCTCCTGGTTTTTACCAACATTTGTATGGAAACAATAATTTTAGGGGACACTAATATCAATTGGTCCTCCATACAGTCTCCCACAAACCCACTTAACATCAACATCTACAATTTCTCACAGCTGATCAACTCCATAACCCGGCCCTCAAAAAATCTCTACAATGGTAGTATCCTAGGCTGGATTTTAGTCTCCCACCCTCATTATTTCTCTGATGGTGGCACATTTCCCAATTCCCTTAGTGATCACTTAGCCACATTCACACATCAATTTCCCTCACCCTTACATCTTACACACACTTGTATTACTACTCACTACCACAAACATTTCAATCCCATTACCTTCTCCAACTCTCTAAAAGCAATAAACTGGAATACTCTAAAAACTCTACCCCTGGAACAGGCAGTTACCTACTTCAATACAACCTTCTTAACCTCCTAGACCACCATGCTCCCTTAAAGACAAAAAGAATAAAAAATAAAACTGCTCCTTGGCAAACAAAAAACACAGTAGCAACCATGCACCTCAGAGATAAAGCTTGGGCATATTACCAAAAACACAGGACTCCCCTCACTCATAATGAGTTCAAAACACTTAGGAACAAAGTAAAAAAGCTCATCATCATGGATCGAAAGAATTACTTCTCCATACTCCAAAACAAAAATAAAATGAGCCCCCAAAGATTTTGGAAAGGCATCTCCACCCTCCGTAACCCCAGCAGAACAGATAACCCCAGCCCAGACCCTGATGCTCCAGACATAGATCTGGCTACACAATTCAATACTTTTTTCATCAATTCTATATCCAAACTAACCTCATCATTCTCATCCTCTAACACCACCACACCCTCCACATTATCCCCATCCTCCTCTACCAATCCTCTACCCTCCATTTCTGCTTCTCCTCCTATTTCCTCTCCATCACCACCCCCAATACCCCCTCCTCCCAGCCTCCAACATTCTCACTAAAACCTGTACCCACATCCACCATAAAAAAACTCCTCCAGAAACTGAAACCATGATCTAACGCCCCCGATAACATTCCTACTTACTTTCTTGGCATTGCCTACCCCATCAGTATTCTAATCAACCGCTCCATTCAAGAAAGTTTAGTACCCCAAATCTGGAAAAAGGCTTATGTTGTACCTTTGCATAAAGGTGGCAGCAATAATAACATTACCAATTTCCGTCCCATCGCTATCCTATCTCCCATCTCTAAACTCTTAGAAAAGTGTATCCATTTACAACTCCTACCATATCTCTTAGATAATAACCTACTTACTCCCACACAACATGGCTTTAGACCCAGTCACAGCACTATGAACGCCCTTCTCTCCTTCCTGGAAACTGTGAATAAAGCACGGGACTCTGGCCACATTGTCTCAACCCTTCTGCTTGACCTCTCCAAGGCCTTCGACACTATCTCCCACAATTTACTCCTAACTAAACTCTCTAAGCTTAACCTGTCACCTTCCTCTCTGAATTGGTTCACTAGCTACTTATCTAATAGATGTCAAGCAGTAAAATGGAAAAAAGCCACCTCCCCATTCCGTAACACCCTAACTGGTGTTCCCCAATGATCCATACTGGTCCCACTTCTCTTCATTATATTAATAAACAACTTCCACAACTCCATCCCCTTCACAAACATCCAATATGCAGATGATTCAACTATTATCTGTTCTGCTACCTCTATCCCTACCCTCCTTAAGCTCACACAAGATGCATTCTTAACCACCGAACAATGGATGAAAAAAAATCACCTCACACTAAATGCATCTAAAACCAAACTAATGCTCTTTACCCCCTCCAAAGCCACCTCTTGCAATATAAGTACATTCCCTATCACTAGTCATAGTAATACACCCATCGAACTGGTATCAGAGGCCAAATTATTAGGTGTCCAAATTGATAGTCAGCTAAAATTCAGCTCCCATCTACAACTAAATATTAAATAAAATCACAAAAAACATGGTATGCTCTACCGACAAAATCATTATCTTACACCCTCCACTAAAATCACCCTCTCCACCACATTTCTCATCCCCTCCCTCTTCTACAGAGCCCCACTCCTAACTAACCTACAATCTTCACTCATATCACAACTCTCCTCTTGCTATAACAAAATTGCCAAGTTTGCTACTAGCCATAAGTCCTCCACACACCACTGTTCATCTCTCTGCAAACTAAAATGGTTGGAACTGACCAATCATCTTACCTATACACAACTTACTCTTGCACGCAAGCTAATTTTCAACCCTTCCCTCTGTCCCTCCCTTTCCTCTACCTTTAAAATGTACCTCCCTGATAGACTACTAAGATCTAACAACCAAAACCTAATAGAACTGTATAAACCATCTCGTCCCCCAGGAAAAAATCTCCTATCCTATAGTCTAGCTCGTCTCTGGAACTCCCTACCACCACCCATCCACACCACCTCAAACAACCTTTCATTCAAAAAAATCTCTTCACTCACATCTAATTTCCCAGTGGGAATGCTCTTGCTTTCACCCCACATAATCTCCTCCCCTCTTCTTCTTTTACCCTCCTAACTCATATATCCTGATCTCATTTGTATTAAGCCTTTGATATTGAATGCATAACATGCCCCTTTTAGTGCAACCTACCATGGATGTAAAGACATCTCAGTTATCATATTGTAATTTTTTCTTTTAAATTGCAGTATATGAATATTAATCACTAGTCTGTTGTACTTGCAATGTTTTTACTAGGTCATTGTAACTATAACTATAATAATTTGTAACAAAATATCTTACTGTAATCTTCTGCTTGTTTTGGAGATTTTCTCCCCAGGACTCCATTGAAAATGGGTTCTTTGTGACCCAATGGACTATCCTGATAAACCAACTGCAAATAAATAAATAAATAAAATAATTACTGTTGTCCACATAATAAGTTGTTTGAGCAACAGATCTTGTATCTACTGAGCAATAGTTACATATGACACTCCAGTGCGTGACATTATTGAGTGACCATAGTAGCCCCTAACATAGGGAGGCCTTGCTCACGATGTCCGGACATACCCAGGGTGAACACTGGATGACAGCAGTGAGTCCTTGTAAAGCTGACGCCAATCAAGTCAAAGGGGTAATGGAGTAACAGGTTATGTTTTGTGATCACTTGTCTAGGCAATTAGAAGAATGATACATTAATGATTGGTATTAATGAGTGTAAGTTTCCAAGTGTGATGCAGGATGGGTAATTTACGTGAATAAACTTAGGACAGTCTGTAAACTCAGGGATGGGTAGGCATTATGGTGAAATGTCAGGATGTGTGTGTATGTGTGTGTGTATATGTGTGCACTATTAAGCAATGATGTACAGGTCTTAAAGTGCATTTCTTGTTTTCCCCTAACAGGTGGTGAGGTGGGTCAGGGTCCGTCCTGCATGCAGTCTGATGTTGGTGTCCATACAGACACTGAAGATGATGATAGGTGTGTTGAGGCACAGGCGGGGTTGTCAGAGGCCGAGACTGCGCCATCGTTTGACATCACCCTGTTATCCACCCATCTCCGTACACAGTCACAGCACCTATAGATACCCCATCACCTGTGGCCATAGCAGAGGGACAGTTGGCGGTTGGCGGCACTGCACAAGACAGTGTGGTATCTATGGCTGCTGTGTCTGGTCTGGACACAGCAGCCATAGCCGGATGTCCATCAGGGTACCACATAGGCAGATATACCGGGGTGCTCATTGTGCCCCTGGCAGAAGTGCCACATCTGGTACCACCCAGAGGCATGTTTCAGGTTGTCAAGGAGGCACAGGCACATATGGAATGGTACATCAGACAAGGTCTGAGGCTGTAGAGGGCTGCTTTTTCATCTGTGACAACATCCGTGCAGGTGCCCCCTGTGATTATACAGAGGTCATGGATAGATGGTTGGGTGAGATGGTGGGCCTCATTGACCGTGGATTGTCTGTGCTAGAGCATGTGGTGGGAATGGTTCAATGGCTATGAGGATGTAGGCCAGCAACACCAACATCTGGTGGTCGACTGGACATGCAAGGACTCCAAGCTGCTCCTTTAATGGCAGTACCAGCCCCGGCACTGCAGGAGGGTGCTGTCCTCACCACACCACAGCAGGCCAAGTGCACAAGGGCCTGGCCTGTCCAGGAGGGATCTGGTTCCAGCGGACATATGTCACCATCCTGGGAGAGTAGCATATCGAGGCTTGTACCTGGACGTGTCCTTAGAACCCCTGGCAGGCACAGTTCTCGTGTCTGTGGCCAGAGGTGGTGAACTGCACACCCTGCCAGGTATGGTCTGCAGCTGTCCAATAAACACCTGTGTAGGGCAGCCACATGGCAGAACTGTGTGCATGCATACTCACACACAATACAAACACACCTAGGGCAACCCCATACCTACACACCACATCACCATGGCCACATCAGTAACTTAACATATGGCCCACCCATAAACCAACATAAACCTGTTGAGAAAACCAGCAACACATCCTGTGCATATGATGATACCTGTGGCACATCGCTGTTATCCATAACATCGATGCAGGGACAGGCTAATATGGTTGTGATGCACACAGTGACTATACTACAATGTACCAATGTACTGCTGTGTAACATGTTGTTAACAGTAATGTTTAAATCTTACATGTCAGGTAGTGTAGCTCTCTGGCCATGATGCATTATAGCTGTTAGTAACACTGAGTGATTGTGGTCTCCAAAATGTTATCCATTTATGTTGTAGGTGTACATGTGTCAGCAGGAGGATGGTCAGCTGTCATAGCTCACAAGGGGTATGGCACTGTGGTGACACCATCGCTGTGCCATATCCTGGGTACAGTTGAACACATGTCACAGGTCTGTATAACAGTTACTGCCTGTGCCACATGGGCAGATGACCCCCTGGGACATGCAACCTGAAGTAGATCTTTCCACATACATGCAAACTCTTACTTGGCAACACTGGGACTAGACCCCACCTAGGTATGTAACGCTACTGATGTGTGTGGCTTTAATTGCACACACCACACAGCATTTAGGATGAGGTGTGTTCCAGGTTGCATGTTACATGTAGAACATCCCCAGGCATGTACAATATGGTAATGGGGGATGTAATGGTTGTATATGGACAATACATAGTGCGACATACCATCATATACACATAAACAAACACATAACAGTCAGACACACATCCAAGAGACCTGGGTCTATCAGTGCTAACTAACTTGTCTGTGTGTCCAATGTGTTACAGGTAGGCTGCACACAGCAGATGCATAACTGGGCTGTAGAGTGTTATCAGTTACCTGTATGGTTGATGGTGACAGTAGTCACCATACAGTGGTACATGGGATATGTACCGGGGGTACCATGGTGTAATGACAGTATACCCAGCACCCACAACCCACTGTGGATATTGTATGGACTGGAACCCATGATGACACTCTGACATACCCACCATCACACATTGACCAGGACTGCAGTACAACCCCTTGTCCATCCCAAGAGTGCTACTACATTGATATGTATCTAATGCACATGCCACA